>NC_045428.1:428611855-429260605 GCF_902635505.1 Sarcophilus harrisii | reverse complement strand
TGACTTTTTATGCTAAGAATTTAGTTTTTGATTTCTTTGAGAGAAAGATTGCAACTCTCTTTTTTTTTTTCACCCGATGCATCATAAATTTTATTCCTACCTCCCATTTTTAATTTCTGTGGATCTTTATTTTTAGGTGTGTTTCTTGTAATCAACAGTCATGGCCCTTTCTTTTCTTATATAAAGTTGCTCTTTTTTTTTTCCCCATATCTTGTTTAATCCATTCAAATTTAAATTCATGAGAATTGAATTTATATTTCCCTCCATTTGTCCCTGATATTTTTCCAAAATAGTATTCTTTACCTCCATTTCTTTTGTGAAGACAATGCTTTTTCTTTTTAGTTATTTTGATTTAATCCAATTTAAAGTAGCCCCATTTCCATTGCCTCTCTTCCCTTTATCCTTAGTCTTTTTGTTTTTTTGAGTCAATCTATGAATTTTTTCTGTTGGCATCATTTGTGTATGTATGTAGATTGCTAAAATTGTGAATTAAGAGTTCACATAATGTGTGCACACAATTTTAGTATTTAATCAATATTAAAGAGTGCATGCATCATTTTTGGTGGAGCTGGATTGATGGAAAAATAAAGTATCAAAGTATTTTTAAAATAGAACTTATGGACTTAACTTAAACTTAAAAAAAAAAAAAAACTGCCTATTTTTCTGCCAAAACTTTTGCTTTTGGAGTGATTAAATAAATATATATATATATATATATCCCAAGGCAGTGGGGGGGTTAAGTGACTTGCCCAAGGTAACACAGTTAGGAAGAATTAAGTATCTGAGACAAGATGTGAACTCGGGTCCTCCTGACTTCAGCACTAACATTATCCACTGCGCCATCTAGCTGCTCTTAGTAACATTTATATAGATTACATACATACTTATGTACATGGAATTATTTTATTTAACTGTAAATGATGAGGTAGTCAGAAGGCTGACATTATAGTATGAAGTTGTGGGGTTCAGAATATCGTCTTGGGTGTGTAGCCTTGGACAAATAAGTCACTGTTAGCCACTCACTGCCTTAGGCTACTCTTTTAAGATTTTAAGTTGATGAAAAAGTATTGATCTGTCTTGGCAGAGGAAATTTCCTGTTTCAATGAAATAAGTGATTAAGTTCTTATTCCTAACTGTAAATAATTGCAAAACTCTTTAGTTGCATTGATAAATGTTATTGTTCATAATAAATGCTTACAAGTTTTTAAACAAGAATAAGCATCCTTGGTAACAAAAAGTTTTAAAAGCTGTTATACATTTTTACCTGTGTAAGTTAAGTAATGTGCTGTAAGTCATTATACTGTATATCATGTTGTACAATTTAGATTTTCTTTGGAGATAATGCTATTTTTCAAGTATTGGTATAAGTTGCTATTAAACAGCATACTCGAGCAAACATTGGAGTGAATTTCAGTTGCAAAGTTCTCTCTAAAGTTTTATAATAGTATAACTTGCACAAGGCTAAAGAGGAAAATTAGCCCCGAAGTAAAATTTTAGATATAAAATTAGAAGTACAAAGGCTACCTATGGTTAGTGGTTAATAAAAGCTCTCTAATCACTAAAAGTTTAATGATTGAAATCTTTCAATGGAAACAGCATATTGTAAATGATAATTATATTGTACTGTCCAAGATTATGATGCTATACTATATTTTTACTTAAGAAATTTTTTATTTTTTGAGTATTTTTGAATGGTTAAGCCATCTTGTCAAGAAGTAATTTTTTTCCTTTACTTTTATGACTTTATTGTGTCCAAAAGACCATTTCCCTCAAAAAAGATATATCTGACACTGAAATGTAGGCAGATAGGAAATGATTGACTTATAAATTGGTAATTTTGTTGAGACATATTTTTAAAAATAGTATCTTTTCCCAATTACATGTAAAGATAATTTTTAACAATCATTTAAAAAAGATTATGAGTTCCTGATTTTTTCTTATCTCCCCCTCCCTGAGACAGGAAACAATTTGATATTGGTCAAGCAAAACATATTTCATATTACTTACATTATAAAAGAGGATTTATTTATATTATTCATTATTATTATATTATTATTTTTATTTTTTATTTAATTATTTATATTAAAGAAGATTTATATAAAAAAAGATGTGGGAAAAACTCACAACAAATAAAGTTAAAAACAATATCCTTCCATATGCATTCAGGCTCCATCAGTTCTTTCTTGGACTGTGAATAGATAGCATTATGTCATCATGATTGCTTTGGAATTGCCTTGGATCATTATATTGCTGAGAGGAGCTACTTCATTTGCAGCTGATCATTATACAGTATTGCTGTTACTGTATACAATATTCTCCTGGTTCTTTAATATTCATTTTGCATCATTTCATGTAAGTCTTTCCAGGGTTTGTCTAAAGTCAGCCTCCTGTCCCTTTCTTATTGCACAATAGTATTCCATTATAATCAATCATATACCACAACTTGTTCAGCTTTTCCTTAAGTTGATGGTCATCTTCTTAGTTTTCAATTATTTGCCACCATAAAAAAATAGTTATAAATATTTTTGTATAACCATTTTGGAGAGTAGTTTGGAACTATGCTCAAAAAGTTATCAAACTGTGCATACCCTTTGATCCAGCAGTGTTACTACTGGGCTTATATCCCAAAGAGATTATAAAGAAGGGAAAAGGACCTGTATGTGCACGAATGTTTGTGGCAGCCCTCTTTGTAGTGGCTAGAAACTGGAAACTGAATGGATGCCCATCAGTTGGAGAATGGCTGAATAAATTGTGGTATATGAATATTATGGAATATTACTGTTCTGTAAGAAATGACCAACAGGATGATTTCAGAAAGGCCTGGAGAGACTTACATGAACTGATGCTGAGTGAAATGAGCAGGACCAGGAGATCATTATATACTTCAACAACAATACTATATGATGACCAGTTCTGATGGACCTGGCCATTCTCAGCAAGGAGATCAACCAAATCATCTCCAGTGGAGCAGTAATGAACTGAACCAGCTACGTCCAGAGAAAGAACTCTGGGTGATGACTAAAAACCATTACATTGAATTCCCAATCTCTATATTTATGCCCACCTGCATTTTTGATTTCCTTCACAAGCTAATTATACTTATTGTGTATCTAATTTATATTTTAATATATTAAACATCTACTGGTCATCCTGCCATCTGGGGGAGGGGGTGGGAGGGTAAGAGGTGAAAAATTGGAACAAGAGGTTTGGCAATTGTTAATGCTGTAAAGTTACCCATGCATATAACCTGTAAATAAAAGGCTATTAAATAAATAAAAATAAATAAATATTTTTGTATAAGTAGTCCCTAATGCCCTGCCTTCTCATTAATCTTTTTGAGATACAGACCTAATAGTGGTATTGCTGGACCAAAAGTTCTGCAGTTTTATTGTCTTTTATATTTCCAGATTGTTCTCTAGAATGGTAGGGTAAGTTAATAGCCCCATCAACAATGCATTAGTGTGGGGCAATTTTTTGTAGAGCAAAAGATATGGGCTATAGTGATTATAATATTATATTTATATTGTAAACTTTTGTAAAGTTTTATTTTGGTACCTCATGGTAGTGAAAAGACCCTTTGTTTTTAAAAGCTATTCCAGCCTAAAGTAAAACTGAAAAATTATACAAAGATGGAAGAAATATTTAGCAGGGGCTTAACAATGTGCTGTTTAAAGACTGGCCTAAAGTTTTGAGATACTTCTATCTTGAAAGTTAGCTACTTGATATGGACGATGAATGAAGGAACGAAAAAGTATTAAAGATTTACTAGAAAGTCATAGCAATCTGTGAAAAATCAAGGAAGCAGGTGTAAAGTGAGGTGGTTCTTACTCTAAAGGAGCTTACATTCTGATGAGAGGAAAACAGTACATATATAGTAGTATGGCTATGGAAGGAGGTGTTTAGCAAATCACAGGGATGCTGACTGGAGCCATACTTAAGTCATTTGACATATGTCTCTTTCAAAAAAGAAAGTTGATAGAATGGTTGCCTTTTCATTTCCAGACCTGTCATCCTCTCCTTTTTTAAGTTTTATAGGCCAGTTTGCATCCTAGCAAAGAAATTATTCAAATTGAGGAGTTGATCAGAAATTGTACACCTTTTGGTTTATCTTATAAAATTTATTTCACCTTTGAGGCAAAAACTAGAGTATGAAATGAAACAATGCATAACTGAGATTTAGACAGACATTTTACTTCCCTTGTTACAAAATGTCTTTTTGTTCTATTCATCCCAGCAAATCACTATCAAACAGATAGTGAATAGTAAAGAATGATCAATGATAATGATTTCTTCTGTGTTGTATATTTGAAGTTATTTTGATTTTTAGTTTGTTTTTTTTTTTTTGCTTGTTGTATAGTTAGCCATTGGGAATTATAATTCAACACTCTTCATTTATTTAGGTCTTCCTTTAGCTAAAAGATAACTTGAAAAAATGTTTTAAAGTTTTTTGAAATTATTTTGAGTTTTTCATCAGCATTCTGGCAGATCTTTTCAAAAGTCAGTAAATCTTTCATTTATTAATTAAAGTGGTGTTTCTATTTGTAGTGTTGTGATATCACTCTCAAAAGTTTTAATGTTATTTTTATTGATGTTTTTTGTTTCTATAATCCTTTCAGAACATTCCTACCTCCCTTATTAAATAGTAGTTCCTTGAATAAATGAAAAATTGTGTTAATTGCAAGGGATACAAATAGAAAAATGACAATCCCTTTTCTCAAGGAGCTTACTTATATAATTGGGGGAAATAAACATGTATGGGATAATTCAGCTTTCTGGGAGGTTAGAAAGGCCTGCAAGTCCTGATGATGCTATCATAGGATTGAGCCCCCAAGTATTTAGAAAAACATACTAGGGAGGTTTTGTGTTCAGATGACAAGGAAAGGAAAAGGGGAATTTACTGATAGTATTATTGAATTACTTTTTAGGCACTTGGCTCTGATGGGCTCTGTGATGTTTTTATGGGGTCTGGGCAGGTATGTCAAGAAAAGAGAGTTAAAAGTATCCTTTTAACAAGAAATAAAAAACAGAAGCAAAAAAACTAAGTTAACCCAAACTAACCAAAATTTGTTATTATCCCAAGCATGCTGGATTTGAAATGAGAGGACCTTGGATTATTTAACCTCTGTGGGCCTCAGATTCTCATCTGTAAAGTAAGGGGGTTGAATTAGGTGACCTCTAAGGTCCCTTCCACTAAATCTGTGATCCTGTAATCTATCAACTTCTGATGAAGACACCAATCTTAATTAGCTCATTTCTGGATTTGGAGTGAGTCAAGGATTCATATTTTCTTTTTTTCTTTTATTTTTTTTGGGGGGTTCAGAGCTTTCTTTTTTTTTTTAATTAAAGCTTTTTATTTTCAAAACATATGCATGGATAATTAACTCTTCCCATATGTTGTCATCTTTTAAATTTTTCAGCTATGAGGTAAAATCTCAAAGTCATTTTGATTTGCATTTCTCTTACCATATTATCTTTCATATGGTTTCAAATATTTGCAGTTTTTTTGAGTATTAACATAATTTATATGTTGATGAATATCTTTTGTTTTTACATACATTTGTTAATTCCCTATATCTTGGATATCAGGCTTTTTGAGATTTATTTGATAAAGATTTTTCTGAACCAACTACTGAGTTTTGTTAATTGGCAATAGTTTTCTTACAGAAACTTTTCAAATTGTAAATGATTCCAAACTAGAAGAGATTACTAACCCAGTAGATGACAAAGAATCTTGACAAGGTAGAACAGATCAATCTAATAATATAAAATTCAGCAGAGTTAATTGTAAAAGTTAGCAATTTAATATGAAAAATCACCCTACCAAATGGAACATTTGAGAGTCATTGTTAGACAATATATATATATATAAAAATCTTTAATTGCATTAAGAAAGAATCATAACTTCTTGGAATAAGAAAGTAATTCCACTGCAATTTTTCCTCCCCAGATGACAATTGAAATAATTTGAGTTCTTGACATCCCAATTTTAGAAAGACATTGATGAACTGAAGTGAGTTGAGAAGAAGGTAACTACAATGATGAAGGGCCTTGGCCATGTCAAAACTGTCATAGTTAACCTGAATAAAAAGAAGATTCAGAGGGAGTATGATGGCCATCTTCAAACTTGAAAGGCTATTTTGTGTAGAGAGGATTAGATGAGTCCCAGAGCATGACTACTTCTTAATAAAACTGTGCTACTTTTGTAAGCACTGCTCCTCTTTCTAAAAATTCATCAACTGTCACTTTAATGATTTGTCCTAGAATTTTACCTGAAATTGAAGTCAATGTTATTGGGTTTTTAGTTTGCAGACTTTCTCTTTAATTTAAAAAAAAGTTTGGGAACTGTTGTTCCAGAATATAAAACTAGAACTACCTAGTGGTACAGAAGCAGATACTTGATTGTGAGGATTGAAAACCATAATTTTGTTCATTGGAATGGACTACAAATGGTGCTTAGAGAAACATTACCCATGAGTCACAAAACAAACTTAGATATGTCATAAATGTTAAATAATTGCACAGAAATATTGCTGTCTTAAAAAATATCCATTCAGTTTTTGTAAAATTATTTTCCATTTTCCAGTATGCCATGGCATTTCCCTAGTTTTTTTTAAACATCTGGTAATGCTTAGCTTGGACTAAGGGATTTGGATCAAGGGAAAAGGAAATTGGGGAGAGTTTGATACAAGAATCTTCCGACTTTTCCCTTATTTCTTTGTGGATATACAAAAAGAATACATTATAATTTGATTTTTTGATATAACATAAAAAAGGGAATAAATATGAAAGGATGATGGAAATAAGGTGGGAAAGGGAAAAAAAACCACATCCCAAAGAGGATAAAACTTACATTCTGAGGGTTTAGAAGGGGAGGAAATTTGTAATCTTCTCCATCAATTACCAAAGAGAAAATAATTGACATTTGTTTTAGAAAATTCTCTCTCCCCATTAAAAAAGGAAAAGGGAAAAAAAAATAAAAAGGAAGGGAAAAATTCAAAGGGGGAAAATTCTAAAGAGGGTAAATCATGATCAAGTGGGCATAGTTCAAAAGGGAAAGATTTGGAGGACAAAAAAGTAAACATAATCTGGGGTTTTAGATGGAGCCCAATTTATAATTTAACTTAAATAATGGGATAACTCCCCAAAAAGGGGCAAACAACTGGATCAAAAGTCAAACCCTACAATATTTTTTACAAGAAAACACATTTAAAGCAGGGAAATACATACAAGAAAAAAAGTACAAAAATCTATTATCTTCAGGTGAAAAAAAAAAGGGGCATCCTTATCTCAATCAATGCAAAAATAATCTAATTAAAAAAAAGAAAAACCATCCTCAAAATAAACAAAAACATATCAAATTAATCATATATGCAATGGTTGGCATCCCTTTCAAAGGAGGAAGAATTGAAGAAAAAAAAAAACAATAGGGAATCTCAACCACCTCAAAATTAACAAACAAACCACAAAAAAAAAGAAAAAATAAAAAAAAAGAATAAAAATTTTAGTTAATCTTTAGAAATTAAAACGAAAGGAAATACTTTCTTCTTTGCATTTGAACCCATTCAAAAATTACCATATTAAACATAAAACCCTTAAATTAAATAAAAAAAAATAAATCTTTTTTTCAATCCCAAATAAAACACATTCAACAAAAATTAAAATAAAAAATTTAAACAAACAATCTTATCTTAAAGAAATTGAATGCAAATATTAAATACAATTAATTTCACCAAAAATGAAAAGAGATGTCATACCAAAAGGAAATCAGCCAAATAATAAAAGGGAAATTTTATATCTTTAAGGCTTACTTAAAAAAAAAAAAAAATTATAATTCCAAAAAAAAATAAAAAACCCCCAATCATACTAAATTTGAAATTTAAAATTAAAAAGAAATTAAAAAAATTGAAAGTAAAAAAACTATTGAACTAATTAAAAAAACTAAGATTGTTCTATAAAAAAAAAAAAAATTTTAACAATTAAAAAGGAGGGAAAAAAGTTAGAGTCTTAAAAGAAAAGGGAGAACTTTCCACAAAAAGGGTTAGAAAAAAATTATTTTTCAACTTTATCCAAAAATTTATAACCTAAGGAAAATGGATTCTACCTAAAAAAACTTTGAAAAAGGAAATAAGCTTAATATTCCATTTAGAAAAAAAAAAACAGGGAATTAAAAACTCCCCTAAGAAAAATCCCCAGGCCAAATATTTACATGAAATTTACCAAACATTTAAAAACAATTCCCAATTTTAAAAAATTATTTATAAAAAAAAAATCCTAAAACTTCAACACAAACATGGTACATACCTAACCAAGGTTGAAAACAAAAAAAAATTAAACCAATCTCCCAGAAATTGATCTAAAATCTTAAGAATTAGCAAAAACTAAAAAAAAATATCCCCAGATAAACACCATATCAAGAATTTATACCAAAATCATTTTCAATATTAGAAAACTATCAATATAATTGGATATTAATAATCAAATTAAAAAAACCACATGATCATCTCAATAGATGCAGAAAGAGCATTTGACAAAATCCAACATCCATTCCCTATTAAAAACACTTGAGAATATAGGAATAAATAAAAGGAAAAACTTTTCCTTAAAATAATCAGCAGCATCTATTTAAAACCATCAGTAAGCATCACATGTAATGGGGACAAACTGCAACCATTCCCAATAAGATCTGGAGGGAAACAAGGTTGCCCACTATCACTGTTACTATTTAATATTGTATTAGAAACGCTAGCTTTGGCAATAAGAGCTGAGAAAGAGATTAAAGGAATAAGAATAGGCAATGAGGAAACCAAATTATCACTCTTTGCCAAAAATATGATGGTATGTATACTTAGAGAACCCCAGAGATTCTACTAAAAATTAGAAATAATCCCAACTTTTAGAAAGTTGCAGGATAAAAATAAACCCACATAAATCATCACATTCTTATATACTTAAAAATCCAAAGCCAGTTACAAAAGAAATTCCATTTAAAGTAACTACTGATAATATAAAAATTTAGGAATTTATCTGCCAAGGGAAAATCAGGAAATTTATGGAAAATTAAGAACTTTTCACAAATTAAGTCTGATCCCAATTGAATAATATTAAATGTCTTGGATAGGGGAAAAATAATAAAGTGAAATATTATAAACTAATTTATTTAGCTATACCAATCAGACTCCCAAAAAACTATTTTAATGACCTAGAAAAAATAACAACAAAATTCATATGGAAAAACAAAAGGTCAAGAATTTCAAGGGAATTAATGAAAAAAAAATCAACTGAAGGTGGCTTAGCTGTACCAGATCTAAAATTATATTATAGAGCAGCAGTTACCAAAACCATTTGGTATTGGCTAAGGAATAGATTAGTTGATCAGTGGAATAGGTTAGGTTCAAGGGATAAAACAGTCAACAAATATAGTAACCTAGTCTTTGACAAACCCAAGGACCCCAGCTTTTGGGATAAGAACTTACTGTTTGATAAAAATTGCTGGGAAAATTGGAAACTAATATGGCAGAAACTAGGCATTGATCTACACTTAAAACCGTACACCAAGATAAGGTCAAAATGGGTTCATGACCTAGGCATAAAGAATGAAATTATTAATAAATTAGAGGAACACAGGATAGTTTACCTCTCAGACCTGTGGAAGGGGAAGGAATTTATGACCAAAGAACTAGAGATCATTACTGATCACAAAATAGAAACTTTTGACTATATCAAACTGAAAAGTTTTTGTACAAACAAAACTAATGCAGACAAGATTAGAAGGGAAGCAATAAACTGGGAAAATATTTTTAAAGGTTCTGATTAAGGCCTCATTTCCAAAATATATAGAGAATTAACTCTAATTTATAAAAAAATCAAGCCATTCTCCAAGTGAAAAAGGGTCAAAGGATATGAACAGACAATTCTCAGGTGAAGAAATTGAAACTTTTTCTAGTCGTATGAAAAGATGCTCCAAGTCATTATTAATCAGAGAAATGCAAATTAAGATAACTCTAAGATACCACTACATACCTGTCAGATTGGCTAAGATGACAGGAAAAAAATGATGATTGCTGGAGGGGATGCGGGAAAACTGGGACACTAATACATTGTTGGTGGAGTTGTGAACAAATCCAACCATTCTGGAGAGCAGTTTGGAACTATGCTCAAAAAGTTATCAAACTGTGCATACCCTTTGATCCAGCAGTGTTACTACTGGGCTTATATCTCAAAGAGATCATAAAGAAGGGAAAGGGACCTGTATGTACATGAATGTTTGTGGCAGCCCTGTTTGTAGTGGCCAGAAACTGGAAACTGAGTGGATGCCCATCTGTTGGAGAATGGCTGAATAAATTGTGGTATATGAATATTATGGAATATTACTGTTCTGTAAGAAATGACCAACAGGATGATTTCAGAAAGGCCTGGAGAGACTTACACGAACTGATGCTGAGTGAAACGAGCAGGACCAGGAGATCATTATATACTTCAACAACAATACTATATGATGACCAGTTCTGATGGACCTGGCCATCCTCAGCAGTGAGATCAATGAAATCATTTCCAATGGAGCAGTAATGAACTGAACCAGCTACGCCCAGAGAAAGAACTCTGGGAGATGACTAAAAACCATTACATTGAATTCCCAATCCCTATATTTATGCCCACCTGCATTTTTGATTTCCTTCACAAGCTAATTGTACAATATTTCAGAGTCTGATTCTTTTTGTGCAGCAAAATAACGGTTTGGTCATGTATACTTATTGTGTATCTAATTTATATTTCAATATATTAAACATCTACTGGTCATCCTGCCATCTGGGGCAGGGGGTGGGAGGGTAAGAGGTGAAAAATTGGAACAAGAGGTTTGGCAATTGTTAATGCTGTAAAGTTACCCATACATATAACCTGTAAATAAGAGGCTATTAAATAAAAAAATAAAAAAAAAAGACTTGTTGCTTGGTATTCAGATTTACCATCCTGAAAGTTACTCCTGCGGTGAGTGTCATAAATTATGCTCTCACAATTCTCATTTCTGCAATGTAGTGTGCTACCATACTCTCCTTCACAGTACTTTCTCCACCTTTAAGTGTTTACAAATCATTTTCCTATGTTTTGTAATATTTATTTGTATATTCCTGAACTTATTATTTCTGAATTTCTTTCCTGTTGTATTAATATGCTTATGTTCAAGGCTTTGAGTTCGGTCCTTCCTAAATATTTATGAATTATACTTTTTTTTTTTTTTTGGTGCTTATTTTCTCCTATTGCTCACTTTGTAACTTTCTTCCTTCTGATGGTGGTTTCCATGGAGCTGAGTTTAAAAAGCTCCTCAGCCTCCTCCCATTTGGGGCAATTTATAGTTCACCAGCCCAGGCCTCACTGCTAAATCTGAAAGTTTGGAGTAGGAGGAGATGGAGGTTAAGGTATGTTTTTGAACTCTGTTTCAAGCCCAGACACATGTCTTTTCCTACCTTCTCTTCCCCAAAGTCTTCAATTTAATGCCTTTACAATCATCTCTCTTTCTCCAATTTGAGAGCTCCGTCTTCTTCCCTCTTCATTCCTCTTCATTGTCTCTTATTGCTCAGGTGCCCCACTATGTCACTAATCTTTATTCTCTCCCTGTGGCCTGACTCCTTTCCTACTTCCTATAAAACCCTCACTTTCTTTACTAATTATAAGTTAGTTATTTTGGGGGGGTAATGTTTTACACATACACATTCTTTATCCTTTCTGATCCTTCTAGCCAAACTTCTTGAAACAGTTGTCTATTATGCATGCCTCCACTTTGTTTCCTCTCATTTTCTTCTTAACCTTTTACAATCTGGCTTTTAGCCTTACTGTTCCATTGAAACAACTTTACCCAAAGATCTCTTAGTTGTCAAATCCAAAAGATCTTTCCTCAGTTCTCAGTCTCCTCATCTTCCATGCATTAAAACTGTTGACCACATTCTTTTCTGGTTCTCTTCCTACTTTTCTGATTACTCTCATTCTCCTTTGTTGGAATCTCTTTCACATAAATGCTCTCTAATGGTAGGTGTCTTTCCTGGACTGTCTTCTCTTCTCCCTCTATACTGCTTCCCTTGGTGATTTCATTAGCTTCTATTGGCTCCAATTGCCATGTCTGTGCTGATGTTTCTCAAATTTACCTTTCCTGTCCTGATTTCTCTGCAGACCTCTAACTTCATATTTTTAATTTTCGGCCAACTTGAATTAATATCCTAAAGACATTGAGATCTCAAAACAATTCACTTATGCTTCCTCAGACTCTTTCTTTGTGTTAGTTTTCTTTTATTATTGAGGATATCATCATCCTACTTAGTCTTGCAGCCTCAGAGTCATCTTCAGCCCCTCAATTTCTTTCACCCTCAATATATCCAGTTTATTGCCATGGTCTGTCAGTTTTACTTTTGCAACATTTCAAATACATTTTCCCTTTTGATATTATGTATAGGCCCTTATAACTTCATTTTGGGACTATTGCAATAGTTTCCTGCTGGGACAGCTTTCTGGTGGAAATGCCTACCTCAAGTTTCTTTGATTGTCCTTCAATCTGGAATGCTCTTCTTCCTCAACTTCATTTATAGACTTGGCCTGGCTTCCTCTTAGTTTCAACTAAAATCCCATCTTTTATAGGAGCTTTTTCCAAACTCTATTAATTCTAATGCCTTCTCAATTTTAATTACTTCCCATTTATCCTATATTTTGTATGTGTTTGTTTACCTGCTGTCTCCTCCATTAGATTGTGAACTCCCTGCAGGCAGGAATTTTTGTATCCTCACTGCTTATAAATGTTGACAAATTGATCAATTAAGGGAAAATTATTTTAACTTGCATGAGGAAAAGAATCTGGGTATTGCTCCTGCCACATATGCAATGTTTCTCCTCCGAGATTATAAACTTTTGTGATTGTGGTATCTTGTTAGCCATCAATAAATATTTGTTGAATGAACTCAAAACTCCCTGGGTTTTCCCCCTCATTAATAAGGAAGTTAGATCTCTAGGTTCTGTCCCTTGCAAAAATTCTTAGAAATAGTAATTGGCTTTCATGTTATATATCTTTAAAAGAGTAAAACCTTCCATCAAGTATGAATAAATCAATTTTATTTATAGTCATTCATAATTTTTTTTTGTTTCTAGATCTAAGATTTTATCCATTTGCCAGATTCCCAATGTGTAAACACTGTGATACAAATCAGCAACTGTGCCATAATATCTTCAATCATAAAGCCAAAGATTTTGTCAGAAGTACTTTTATTAGTCTCAAGATTCTTTCCTCAGTAAAGTCCTAATGTGATATATTAGTTTGGTTTAGGAGTAATCCTAATTTCTTGAAAATTATTTTAATAAAATGAAAACTCTAGCAGGTTCCAGAAGGAAGAAAAACTTCATATGTACCTGGTGATGTCCATTTAAAGCGGATGAACCTAGTAACATATGGGAAAAACTAATTACTTTTTCATTTTTAAAAAGTAGTTTAATTTTAAGATTCTGAACCTGACTTAAGAAAAAAGCAAGCTAATAAAGTTGTGATCTTTAATTGATCAAGGAAATTGCAGCTGGGGCACTATTACAACTGGAAATGATGGGAAGCTAGTTCTTATAATAAAGTAGTGGGTTGAGGGAGAGGGGCTGCTGGTGGGAGGTGTTGGAACCTTCCTTTATTTCACTAGATAAGTTATTTTGAATACCAAATGAAATTTCCTAAAGAAAACTTGAAAATTTAGGACTGGAGAGACTTTAGGACTTTTACAAAATAGATTGTGACTGAGAGTGATAATATCTGGTTGGTTTTAGGCAATTCATGCATCTGGGAACAGACAAAAAAGTTGACTTTAGTCAGCCTGCAGTCTGCTGGTTAACCAATCTTAAAAACCAAGAGTATTTTCATATGAAAGTGTGACTTTATATTTTATACTTAATGCTTTATTTATTTATTTGCTGTTTAAACTTTTAAATGGGAGCCTCCTAGAAACAAGTCCTCGTTAAAAACTCATAATTGTTCCTCTCCATGGAAATCTTTAGTAAAAGGGGAAAGATTTATACAATCTGAAGAGAAACTGATGAGATTAGTCCTAGTGCAGAGAGTTGTGGAAATCCTCTTTTGGTTGGAGTCCTGGGTTCTTTGTGAGAGAATTCATAAACTGGAAGAGTTTTAGGTGACAAAAAAGGAAGTTTATTGTTGGATGAGAAGTCAGCTTTGCTAAGAGACTGACTATGAAGTGGCAAAGACCTATTAGGGAAATGGAGGTTGACACTGAGAACATTCTCTTCTCAGTGGGCAGGGTCCTGGCAGCTATACCAAGGGACAAGGCATATCCCTACTTTGAATACTCTGCAAAGAAATGAGTAAACAGAAACCTATTATATGAGCAGATCTTGGCAAGTTGGGGCAATTTGAGCTGATCAGAGGAGGGTCTTCCAAATGAAATTGCTTTGAAGGTTTTTTCAGTCTGAATTTGAATAGAGATCCAGCTTGCCTTAGAAATGGCCCTGTTGGATGACACTACTTAACTTGTCTGGGGAAATATGCTTCCCAGGAGGGCCTGAAACTCGAATCTTCCTTCTTTACAGATCAAAGGGTACTCAATTGTAGTGTTAATTTTACAGATTAAAGGGAATACAATTTCGCACCTGGGTCAAAACCAGAGTAATATTTAATGCTTTTTAAAAAAAGAATATAGTATATTGCTTGTTATTTTCAGAACTACTATTCATTATGCTTCTTTTCCATTAAAAAATCAATTGGTCCTTATTTTTATTTATTATTATTATTATTGCTTTTTTCTATTACTATAACATTACTATTACTATTTTCCCTAGCTTTTTTCCTGGCCCCCTAAATCTATCCTCTCAAATTAAAACCAGAGAAAATAAAATCTGTTTAATAAATAATCTAGAGAAATCTCCATAGTGGGGATGTCAAAAAAAATTTATGTCTCTGAATGAAGTGAACCGTGAAAGCTGTCTCACAAGATGGAGACAGTATTCTAAAGAATGAGTGAGGGTCAGCTGTGCCCCAGAGCCAGGTTTATTGCTCCACCTTTTCTTTGTGAGACTAAATTGGGGCCCCTTGGTATTGAAACTCTCAAATAAAGTAATTTAGTAATCCTAAAGATTTGGTTGGGTTGAAAGTTTTCCTCATTTATGACTTAGAATGTGAAGTCATTTGTGCTGGCTAATCAGGGCAAAGATCAGCCTATAGGAAGTGTTAGCCCAGGCCCCTATATAATTCTTGTCTATTAACTGGGCCTTGCCTCTCCTTGCCTATCTTAAGGCAAATGGGGAGGAAGATGCCCTTTCTCACCAGATCATAATAAAATTCCTTTCTGGGACCTGTATGTGCAAAAAGTTTGTGGCAGCCCTCTTTGTAGTGGCCAAAAACTGGAAACTGAGTAGATTTGGAAAATGGCTGAATAAATTGTGGTATATGAATGTTATGGAATATTATTGTTCTTTAAGAAATGACCAGAAGGAGGATTTCAGAAAGGCCTGGAGAAACTTACATGAACTGATGCTGAGTGAAATGAGCAGGACCAGGAGATCATTATATACTTCAACAACAATACTATATGATGATCAATTCTGATGGATGTGACTCTCTTCAACAATAAGATGAACCAAATCAGTTCCATTTGTTCAATAATGAATAGAACTAGCTACACCCAGCGAAAAAACTGTGGGAAATGAATGTGAACCACTATAGCATTTCCAATCCCTCCATTTTTTTCTGCTTACATTTTTTATTTTCATTACAGGTTAATTGTACATTATTTCAAAGTCCAATTCTTCTTGTGCAACAAAATAACTATGAATATGTATACATATATTGTATTTTAACATATACTTTAAGATATTTAACGTGTATTGGTCTATCTGCCATCTAGGGGGAGGGGAAGAAGGAGGGGAAAAATTGGAATAAAAGATTTGGCACTTGTCATTGCTGAAAAAAATTACCCATGCATATATCTTGTAAATAAAAAGCTATATAAATAAAAAAAAGAAAGAAAATTCCTTTTTACTTTTGCCTTGAGAAACCACCTTGATTTTTTTGAGCTGGTGTTCTCATTCCACACATCTCCATTCCAGAAATCTTTTTCTCAACAGTTACTCATTTTGTCTGTCACCTATGCCTGGAATATTTTCCTTATTCCGCCTTGTCTACTGACTTTCCAGTCCTCTTTTAAGCCTCAGATAAAGTCCCCAATTCTATAGGAAGCAATCTTAATTTTTGTTCTTTTGTTATCTTATTTAGACAGTAAGCTCCTAAGGTCTTGGACTGTTTTTGCTTCTTTTTATATCCCTACCATTTAGCTCTTAGCTTGGTGCTTAAATGGGTGTTAAACACTTGGTGCTTAATAAAATGTTTATTCATTGACCATTTCCCACTTGTTTATTCTCCTGGATTCTCTTGGATTTCATGATCTTTACAACCTGCAAGATGTATTCAATTCTGTAATTCATATGAGTGATGTAGATACCAGATGAAGGTAGGCACCAAATGTTGGGGTTCAGTAATGTGAAGAATTCATAATGACCATTCTCTTTGGCAAAAGGTAGATTTATTTAGGGAGGTAGGTTACAGATAAAATGAAGGAATACAGTAGACACCAGGAATGGTAAATATGATATAGAGTGGGAGAGCATAGAAAGTGAAGTTCTTCTATGGAATTCAACAAAGGAATGTAATGTCGGAGTAACTGAGCAAGATGGACATTAGAGAACAATTTAATAGTTCATTAAACGGAGAGATTTATTGGTTCCAAATGGATCCATTTTTGGTCCCAGGACTGAATGAGACTATTGTCTTGAAGAATCTAGCACGAACTGTGGGATACATGATTCTTTTATAGGATAACAAGAACAATGACATAATGGTGGACTAACCTGGAGGGGGATGACCTAATGGGGGGAGGCACCCAGGATGAGGTAATGGGAGATACTGGAGAGGCTCCTGATATTCTAATGATATCTTACATGGATAAAGACCTTTATCCCATTAAACATTAAGAGGGAATAATTATAGCCTAAGGTCTAAGATATAAGACCTTTATCCTATCAAACATTAAGAAGGAATGGTTATAACTTGAGGCAGAGTAACTAAATAGGATAATTAGGGAAACTGGATCAGGACATTAAAAGAGAACTGTGGCACAACAGGAGCACCCCATGAGGTTGGGGTATGCCTTAGCTGGCAGGGAAAAAAATCCTAAAATAGCTTTAGCATCCTAAAAGAGTTAGTTAGCTATAAGGATAAGTGGGGTTGAAAAGCATAATGGAGTTAGGGAAGATACCATGTGGCATGAAGGAAGGGTAAGAAGAAAAACACCAGGAGGCAGAGTACCATGGCAGACTGACCCAGATGAGGGCAGCAGCCATGGATGGATCATAATTAGATTTTAATAAGGCAAAGTTAACCTCAGGGACATGACTAGGATTTCTGACAGGGCATGGCAAGGTAAGACTGCAGGAGACCCCTACAGAGGATAAGTCTCAGGAGTTTGTCATAACTTAGATTTCTAATAACCTCCTTAGAGGGTGGGAACTTGGAGCTAAACTCAACTCTATCAGTGCCTCCTCCCTTCCCTCTTAATCATTGGAATGTTTGATAGGATAAAGATCTTATATCTTAGACATCACTAGAATGTCAGGTGCCTCTCCCTCTTTGGTGCCTCCCCCCATTATATCATCCCTATCCCAAGTGCCTCTCCCCATCATGTCATGTTCTTGTTACCATATAAAAGAATCTTTGTATCCGATATTCCCTGCTGGATTCTTGGAGGTGATAGTCTCATTCAGTTCTGGGATTATACCATAGATCTATTTGGTCCCAGTAAATCTCTCCCTTTCAAATAAAACATTAAAAACTCTCTAATCTCTATCTTGCCTCAGTTTCCCTGGCATTACAGTGTGAATTTAAGGGTTCTTTTGGATTTGCTATGTGGGAACCAGGTGGCAATTATCTTGTATGGAAAACTTGGAAATAATTTTCATATAATGCTTTCTTTCAGTTGCAGCAGCCATATTTACCAAATGATATCTCTCTCTAACAACCTACTTAATTTTAGATTGATTATAAGCTGAATTTTTGGAGGGAAAGTTCACACTGACAAAACTCAGATCCTTTAAATATTCAAAATTAGTTTGTTGGGAACAAAAAAAAGACTCAGAAAATTTGAGGATGAACAAGCATTTTTACCTTGGCATGGGGGGAGATTTAGGAAGGCTTTCTAGTAATGTGACCTGAATTCTTCCTTAGAAGGAAGGCATACTTGGGGATTGGCCTTATGAAAATTGGATTTTTGGAGTTAGGATTCAAGTAGAAATACTAAATACTGACCATGAATGCTTGCCAACATGGCTAATGGAAATGTTTTAATTTTACATATTTTGCTAGAATTTTTAGAGTAAATTTCATATTTTATTTGTCATATGTAATAGAAAAGTTTAGAAATGTAAATAAACTTAGAAGCCTTCTTAGAATTAATGTTGCAAACAAAAATTCCCATGTATGTAGACTGTATTTTGCAATGTTAACCAATGAACAGATGAAATGAACATGGTGGATTTATTTGCCATTTTGTCTTTGAAAGTGTGAGAATTGAATGGGGGTTTAGTTCCACGGTTATGAAAATTAAGTTAGATCTTTGTGGAAAGAAACAAATTAGAAAAATAAAATTGAAACAGAGCTAGGATAAGGAACAAGGAAACAAAGTTAATAAAAGGAAAAGTAATCACAGGTGGGGGATACTACTCAGCCAATAAGGGATTCAGGGAATCCCTAGGGGAGAGATAATAATGCAACAAGAGTTGGAAATTCACATTCACTCCTGATAGGTTGTGACTTCTCTGGTACTTAGCCAGTAGGGTATCAAGGGAGGGACTTGCATTTCAGATATATTAAAAAAAAAAAAATCCCAGGAGTTCCTATACTATAGGATACCTCTCTGAGAACTTGTGTAATTAAAGACTTTTAACTTCACCCCTCATAAGTCTAGTGAAGTTATTTCTCACAAAGCACTTCTTTGAACTAATGTTAAAAACAGAAATTATGTATGAAGTCTGCATTTTGCAGTCATAACTGGTGAACAAATGAAATGAACTTGGTGAATTTATTTGCTAGTTTGTCATTGAAAGTCAATAGATAGACAAGAATATAGATGAAGATCTGACTTGACTGAGAAGTGTAACATCAGTGACGGATCTACTTTTCTGACAGTGAAACTACAGATCCCCTTTTCTGTCCTTATTCCTAAGTTTACATCCTCCAGGTGTCTTGCAGTAGTGTACACACACATACACCAAAGATCAAATTGATTTTTATGATTAAAAGAATTTCTTTGAAATCAATATTTATAGAGTGCAAGTCACTATCCTAGGCTTTGGGGATACAAAGAAAGACAAGAACCAATCCACTATCTCAAGAAATTCAGTCTGGTAAGGAAAACACACAGAGAATATCAAGGTAATCTACAAAGTCTCTTTTAAAAGGTAAATGTCGAGCTATGTCTTAGAAGAAGCCAGGGAAAAGTAGAAGGGAGATAGATGTCCAGGCATGATGATATACAGCTACTGCAAAAGCAAAGAAATGGGAGAGGGTGTATTACTGCTGATAACATAATGTATCTGGACTGTAGAATATGGGAGAGAGAGGGAAAGATAAGAACAGATCAGTTTATGAGTAACTTTATTTTTTTTTATTTTTAATAGCTTTTTATTTACAAGTTATATGCATGGGTAATTTTACAGCATTGACAATTGCTAACCTTTTGTTCCAATTTTTCCCCTCCTTCCCCCCTAGATGGCCAGATGACCAATACATGTTAAATATATTAAAATATAAATTAAATACAAAATAAGTATACATGTCCAAACCGTTATTTTGTTGTACAAAAAGAATCGGACTCTGAAATATTGTACAATTAGCCTGTGAAGGAAATCAAAATAATACAGGCGGGCAAAAATATAGAGATTGAGAATTCAATGTAATGGTTCTTAATCATCTCCCAGAGTTCTTTCGCTGGGTTTAGCTGGTTCAGTTCATTACTGCTCCATTGGAACTGATTCGGTTCATCTCATTGCTGGAGATGGCGAGGTCCATCAGAATTGATCATCATATAGTGGTGTTCTTGAAGTATATAATGATCTCCTGGTCCTGCTCATTTCACTCAGCATCAGTTCATGTAAGTCTCTCCAGGCCTTTCTGAAATCATCCTGTTGGTCATTTCTTACAGAACAATAATATTCCATAATATTAATATAGCACAATTTATTCAGCCATTCTCCAGTTGATGGGCATCCACTCAGTTTCCAGTTTCTGGCCACTACAAAGAGGGCTGCCACAAATATTCTTGCACATACAGGTCCCTTTCCCTTTTTTATGATCTCTTTGGGATATAAGCCCAGTAGTAACACTGCTAGGTCAAAGGGTATGCACAGTTTGATAACTTTTTGAGCATAATTCCAAATTGCTCTCCAGAATGGTTGGATGTGTTTACAATTCCACCAACAATGTATTAGTGTCCCTGTTTTCCCACATTATCTTTCCCTGTCATTCTAGCCAGTCTGACAGGTGTGTAGTAGTATTTCAGAGTTGTCTTAATTTGCATTTCTCTGATTAATAATGACTTGGAGCATCTTTTCATATGGCTAGAAATAGTTTCAATTTCTTCGTCTGAGAATTGTCTGTTCATATCCTTTGACCATTTATCAATTGGAGAATGACTTGATTTCTTATAAATTAGAGTCATTTCTCTCTATATTTTGGAAATGAGGCCTTTATCAGAACCTTTGACTGTAAAAATGTTTTCCCAGTTTATTGCTTCCTTTCTAATCTTGTCTGCATCGGTTTTGTTTGTAAAAAACTTTTCAATTTGATATAATCAAAATTTTCTATTTTATGATCAGTGATGATCTCTAGTTCTTCTTTGGCCATAAATTCCTTCTTCTTCCACAGGTCTGAGAGGTAAACTATCCTGTGTTCCTCTAATTTATTTATAATCTCATTCTTTATGCCTAGATCATGAACCCATTTGGACCTTATCTTGGTTGTACGGTGTTAAGTGTGGGTCAATGCCTAGTTTCTGCCATACTAGTTAACAATTTTATGAGTAACTTTAAATGTCAAGTAAAGGATTTCATATTTGATTCTGAGATAATAGAGGAAAATGGAGATTATTGAGAGAAAGGGGCAGGGCACGATCAGATTTTCACCTAAAGAAAATCAGTTTGCTAGTTGAATGGAGAACATTTTGGAAGTGAGGAGAAACAAGAAACAATTATTATGGTAGTTTAGGTGAGACTGATGAAAGCCTGCATAAGGGTGGTGGCTGTTTTAATGGACAGAAAGTAATATATCTTTGAGGTTCAAGGGGACCCCCAAAATGTTGGGGTTACAGACGGGCATTGTAAGGTGTCTCGAAAGAATTTGTAGGCTCAAACCCATCTCCAGGTCAAGGAGCAAAATTTATTCTAATTGTAATGCTAATTAAAATTGGCTAAGTTCCAAAAGAAGTTAGAAAAGAACCAGGGGGAAGAAGATAAATTTATAGGAAAAAGTGAGAGAAACCAGGTGCTTCATGTCACTGCTTTGCTAATTTTATGGCTTAGAAATGAAGTTGAGGAGTAATCTGATTCTCACTTTGAGCACAGGTTCAATCCCCATAATTTTCTGGGCAGAGGTTAAGGTGGGAACCTTCTGAAAGTGTGTTTTTAGGCCTGAAATGTCACTAGGTCAAGTGGCAAACACCCAATTTTGTCCTCAATTTTAAGTACCTCATTAGTCTCAGCAATTCTGTTATCACTAACTAACAGACTTATCTGACAGCCAACAATATTTGTAGCCATAGCATCCTGGTCATATAGAATAAACTGGGATAGGACAACTTAGGGAAAGAAATATGTCATTTACAACTACGTAATTCCCAAAGCCAGGTGGCTTCAGGACCACTGCTACATCTTCCGTAGGAGTGCACCACTCATAACATTTGTTGTGAAGGTAAAAATGGTGAGGTTTGACAGATTGTGGGATGAATTCAAGTGAAAAGTCAGAATTGGCATAGAGGTTGAATCTGGTTTACTGGGAAGATGGGGTATCCTTGACAATGATAGACATTCAGAAATGGGGAGTATTTTGGGGAAAAGATAATGAGTTTTATTTTAGACATGTTGAGCTTTAGATGTCCAAGAAGGCAGTTAAAAATATGAGATTGGATCTTAGCAGAGACTCTAGAGATACTTAGGTTTGCCAGTTTTAAAGAGATTATAATTGAAGTCATGGTAAGCTAATTGTTTAGATTTAAGTGAGAAGAGACAAAGTGGAAATGCTGATTGTAGATGAATTTCTCAAGGAGTTTTCCTGCAAAGGGGGGAAAATAGAGAATGGTTGCATATAGGAATAAACCAAGTATGTGAGGATTTTTTTTTTAAAGAATGAAGAATTTACAGGCATGTTTATAGGTGTAGTAGGGAAGGAGATCACAAGGAAGGAGATATAATTTCTCATTAATTAACTTATTTATTAAAGTTTTTAAGTTTTCAAAACACATGCATGGATAATGTTTCAACATCAACCTTTGCAAAACCTTGTGTTCCAATTTTCCTCCCTTCCCCCCCCACCTCTCCTCCCTTAGATGGGAAGTAATCAGTATATGTTGAAACATGGTAAAAATATGTTAAATTCAATATAGGCATACATATTTATACAATTATCTTGCTACATAAGAAAAATCAAATCAAAAAGAAAATAAGAGAAAGAAAATAAAATGCAAGCAAACAACAAGAAGAGGAGTAAAAATGCTATATTGTGATCCACACTCAGTTCTCACTGCCCTCTCTCTGAGTGTAGATGGCTCTCTTCATCACAAGATCATTGGAATTGATCTGGATCATTTTATTGTTGAAAAAAGCCACATCCATCAGAATTGATCATTTTATAATCTTCTTCTTGTCATGTGCAGTGATCTCCTGACTCTGCTCATTTCACTTAGCATCAGTTCATAGAAGTCTCTCCAGGCCTCTCTGAAATCATTCTACTGATCGTTTCTTATAGGACAATAACATTCCATAACTTTAATATACATTTGTAGAATCACAGATAGTGAGGGAAATCTCAGTGAGGTATAAGACCCTTCAGCCCAGAGGGAACCTGCTAACAATGTCTCATTTGGCTTCCCATCTCCTCTAAGGGCTCTCATCCTTCCTGAGAAGTCAGGGGGCAATGATGACCTGTGTAGTGATTGAAGCAGAGTGATACCAGGTGGCATACTACATACAATAGCAAGTTGTTCATGTGGTCCCACTTGCACAGTATATACTTAGCGCATGCCCAGTGTTGTTTTGCTTACATAAGGGTATTAGGGTATATAAAGGGAAAAACCTTGGAATAAATGGACTCCATATTTCCATCATCCTCAGGAGTCCCACCTCATCACTTCTCCACTAGGAAGGTATATTTTAATCACCCTGGCATGGGGTTCTACAAAGCGCAGTATGTTTTGTCACTCCAACTTGGGAGCTCTAGAAAGCAGGATACAGAATATGTTTCTCTCTCTCTTTTTTTTTAATATTTATTTATTTATTTTTATTTAATAGCCTTTTATTTACAGGTTATATGCATGGATAACTTTACAGCGTTAACAATTGCCAAACTTCTTGTTCTAATTTTTCACCTCTTACCCCCCACCCCCTCCCCTAGATGGCAGGATGACCAGTAGATGTTAAATACATTAAAATATAAATTAGATACACAATAAGTATACATGACCAAAACATTATTTTGCTGTATAAAAAGAATCAGACTCTGAAATATTGTACCATTAGCTTGTGAAGGAAATCAAAAATGCAGGTGGGCATAAATATAGGGATTGGGAATTCAATGTAATGGTTTTTAGTCATCTCCCAGAGTTCTTTCTCTGGGCATAGTTGGTTCAGTTCATTACTGCTCCATTGAAATGATTTGGTTGATCTCGTTGCTGAGGATGGCCAGGTCCATCAGAATTGGTCATTATATAGTATTGTTGTTGAAGTATATAATGATCTCTTAGTCCTGCTCATTTCACTCAGCATCAGTTCGTGTAAGTCTCTCCAGGCCTTTCTGAAATCATTCTGTTGGTCATTTCTTACAGAACAGTAATACAGAATATGTTTCTTATAGAAGAGTAATATTTCATAACATTCATATACTATAACTTATTCAACCATTCTCCAACTGATGGGCTACCACTGAGTTTCCAGTTTCTTGCCACTACAAAAAGGGCTGTTAGAAACTTTTTTTTTAATTAAAGCTTTATATTTTCAAAACATATGCATGGATAATTTTTCAACATTGATCCTTGCAAAACTTTGTATTCTAATTTCTCCTCAATCTCCCCACCTCCTCCCCTAGATGGCAAGTAATCCAATATAGGTTTAAACATGTTAAAATATGTTAAATCCAATATATCCATATATATTTATACAATTATCTTGCTGCACAAGAAAAGTCTGATCAGAAAAAAACAAAATGTGTAATGTTCTCTTCTCTGAAATATAATTTTCTTTGGGTGCAAGTTTCCTGGCAATCTTCTGGAGGCAGCCTTAGTTTCAGTTCAGAGTAATAATCATCTCAAGTGCAGCCAGCTGTTAAAAGTTCAGATCTTTTATTGTCTCCTTCCAAATATCCCGATTAGCTTTCTTAGTGGCCTATCTCTCTCCTTAATTCATAGAGCTTTGTCGCTAGTCTCTTGTTTCTGCCTCTGCAAGCTTCAGCCTCTCGCTCTCTCTGAATACAGAGCCTCTCAATCTCCCCAACTGACTCCTGGCTGAAGCTCTCAGAGCTTCTAGTGAGCTCTTCATCACAAAATCATTGAAACTGATCTCAATCATCTTATTGTTGGAAAGAGTTATGTCCATCAGAATTGATCATCATATAATCTTCTTGTTGCCATGTATAATGTTCTCCTGATTCTACTCATTTCACAGAGCATCATTTCATGTAAAACTCTCCAGGCCTCTCTGAAATTATTCTGCTGATCATTTCTTATAGAACAAATATTCCATAACATTCATATACCATAACTTATTGAGCCATTCTCCAATTGATGGGCATCCACTTAGTTTCCAGTTTTCCACTACAAAAAGGACTGCCACAAACATTTTTGAACATGTGAGTTCCTTTCTCTCCTTTAAGATCTCTTTGAGATATAAGCTCAGTAGAAACAATGCTGGATGAAAAGGGATAGCAGATGCATATTTTGATAGCCATTTGTTCATAGTTCCAAATTGCTCTCCAGAATGGTTGGATCAATTCACAACTCCACCAACAATATATTAGCGTCCTAGTTTTCCCACATCTCCTCCATCACTGTCATTATCTTTTCTTGTCATCGGAGCCAGTCTGAGAGTAGGTATGTAGTGGTACCTCAGAGTTGTCTTAATTTGCATTTCTCTGATTAATAGTGATTTAGAGCACCTTTTCAATGATTAGAAATGGTTTTAATTTCTTCATCTGAAAACTGCCTATTCATATCCTTTGACCATTTATTAGCTTGATAATCACCAAATCACCAAATAGCTTGAATTCTTATAAATTTGAATCAATTCTCTATATACTTTAGAAATAGGGCCTTTATCAGAACTTGAATGTAAAAATGTTTTCCCAGTTTATTGCTTCCCTTCTAATCTTGTCTGCATTAGTTTTGTCTGTACAAAAATTTTTTAACTTAATGTAATCAAAATTATCCGTTTTGTGTTCAGTAATGAACTCTACTTCTTTATTGTCCACAAATTCCTTCCTTCCCCACAGATCTGAGAGGTAAACTATCATTCTTCTAATTTGCTTGTAATATCACTCTTTATACTTGAATCATGAATCCACTTTGACTTTTTCTTGGTATACGGTATTAGGTATGGGTTTCTGCCATATTAGTTTCCAGTTTTTCTAGCAATTTTTGTCAGATAGTGAGTTTTTATCTCAAAAGCTGGGGAAAGAGGGAGATATTGAAATAAGAGAGTGGAAATGTTAATGGGACCAATTTTCTGGAGAAGATGAAATGGATTGGAGCCATGGGTGCATATAATTGAAGAGATTTGTCCTTTTGTTCACAACTTTCTGGCAGTCCGAGTATTCTTATATTTTATTTTGTTAATTTCTCCAGATTTGTCATTTTTCTCATAAGATGTTTCACATTCTGTCCTGTTTTCTCATTTTTATGTGTTTTTGTTGTTGTTGTTGTTGTTGTTGTTGTTCTCATAGCTTCACTGGTTTTTAAAAGTATTGCTATAAATATTTGTGAAATTTCAGGGAAGGTGCTGGACTATATTAATAGAGTTTCCTCATCCAGGGAATTCCCTGTATTAATAAAATAACAGGCCCAGTTCCCATTCCTGTGCCTCTGATTTTGATATTTTTGGTGACTATGCATAACAGTGATAAAACTGGGTAAAAGAGTTTTTAATACCTTTCAATGACCTTTTGAGTAGTTCCAAATTAGTCCTCGGAATGGATAGAAGAATTCACAGTTCTACCAACAAGTCTTAGTTCTCCTATAGTCCCTCTCACAGTTGCTATTTTTTGTTGTTGTTTCTTTTCCAAGACTGGTAGGAAGGTAGCTTCATAGTAATTTTTAATTTGCATTTCTCTTTTTATTAGTTATTTGAACATTTTCCTATTTTTATTTGTAGCTTAATATTTTTTCTTTTAAGAATTGTCTATTCCTGGGGCAGCTAGTTAGTGTAGTGGATAGAGCACCAGCCCTGAAGTCAGGAGAACCTGAGTTCAAATCTGGCCTCAGACACTTAATACTTCCTGGCTGTGTGACCCTTGGCAAGTTACTTAATTAACCCCAATTGCCTCAGCAAAAAAAAAGGGGGGGAGGGTGAAGAAAGAAAGAAAAAGAATTGCCTGTTCACATCATTTGACTATATATCTTTTGGGGGAGAATGGCTCTTATTTTTAAATGGTTTGTATCTTGACTGACATCAAAGAAATTCCCTTCAAAAATTTTTACCCTGATTAATGATTTTTCTTGTAATTCAAACATCATCGATTTTTTTGGAAGAGAAAGATGGAAAAGAGAGGTACAAAAGTCTAATCAAATTTTATGTATTCAGACTATTCTATTTCAATTCTTGAGATTCTATACTTTGGTCAACAACTCTTTCTCTCAGAATATTTTTTCCTTTACTTCTCTTCTAAGTTATTTCTGTTACAACCTTTTATATTTAGATCATTTATCTGTTTCCAGATTATTGTGGCATATATAGTGTGAGGTGTCATTCAGTTCATCATTTATTAAAAACTTACTCTGTGCTAGGCACTATGAGATGTTAATCTAAATATAATTTCTGATTGGTGGTTTTGTGGTTTCCCCAATGGTTTTTGTTGATTAGTGATCTCCATCTCTGTTGTGGCCCTTGACTTTGATCACTTTTATTGTTTATCTCGGTATTTGGATTTTCATGGCACTGTACTATCAATTATGCCATATTCTCTCTTCATATAAAAGCTAAGGGCTTATATTGAGAATGAAAGATGAATTTGCATTTGTAATATATAACCAGTTATGTAACTTTGTATTAGTTTAGAGGCCTTCTTTTATATTAGGAAGATTAGTGTGGTTTTTAGTCCAGGTTTGCCTTTATGAAACAAGTCATTTTGACATGTCAGATTACTATTCTATACCTTAGCTTCCTTATCCGTAAAATGATGGTGGTTTACTAGATATTGTCAAAGGAACTTTATATCCTAAACACATCTTTTTTGCATTTTATCCAGTAAATTATTTTACCCTAATGAACAACAATTTTTTAGCATAATGTCATTAATGTTATCTTCAAGCCCAACCATAAGGCCATGATACTCTGCTATAGTTTTTTTTTTTTACCTACTAACATTATTTTCCTGTGTACTGAGTATTCATGCATCCTGATCCATTGTTAGACCATATTTTTAAAATGTGTGTGTACTTTTTATTGTCTGTATGTATCCTTCTCCCCCACCCTCAGGATCTTCCTCACCATTTGATGGGATTCTATTTGTATTAGATTTGTGAACAAGAGGGTGAAAGAAAATAGCAGGGAGATGACAGAGAACTCAAATTTGAGGTGATAACAACTTGTACTAAATTGTCAACTGTGAAAATGAAGAAATTTTAACTCTAAACAATGAGGGTAAAGTATTGTCAGAGTTTTTCTTAATGACTAACTAATAGAGGGAAAACTCAAGGGAATAACCAAAGATAACTCAGAGAAGAATGATGGCTAATTTGAGAAAGATGCTTATATTGAACTAATAGCTTTTTCCTGATTTCATCCAGCATTCACTTGTTTTTTCAAATTTGCTTAATCTATCACCGGGTCTGGAAACTACTCTCTTGTCTCTACCTCATCAAATCCTTCTCTCTTTCTAGTTTAGGTGTTCTCTTCTCCATGGTTGTGGTGGTCCTAAAGTATTTTGATACATCACCATGTATATCATGTATATTATTCTGTTAAGGCACCTCAGTTTTATCTTCAAAAGTGAGTAAACACCTAATTACTTTTTCTAGAAAATGAGTGGTCAGTCAAGAGTTGGCAAATTTGGTAATTATTAGGGAAAACAATAAAATTGGATTTGGAATTGATTTAAGTGTTTATCTTCATGGTTTTATTCTCAACTCTAAGGCAGGGCTCTTAATCTATGTCCATGGACACCTCTCCCTTCCTTCCATCCTCACAAGTGGATCTGTAGATTTTAGGGATGCAAGCAAATAACAACAGAGTGAATGAGAGAATGAGAATGAGAATGCTATGTTGTGGTCCACACTCTGTTCCCATGGTTCTCTCTCTGGGTGTAGATGGTTCTCTTCATCACTGCACAAGTAAAACTGATTTGAATCATCTCAGTGTTGAAGAGAGCCACATCCCTCAGAATTGATCATCATATATATAATCTTGTTGTTGCTGTATACAACAAAAATCTCCTGGTTCTGCTCATTGCACTTTGCATCAGTTCATTAGATCTCTCCAAGCCTTTCTGAAATAATCCTGCTGGTTGTTTCTTACAGAGTATATATGAGTATGTTTTATATCTTGCAGCTTTGCTAAAGTTGTTATTTCAAATTTTTAATTGATTCTCTAGTACACCATTATATCATCTTCAAAGAGTGATGTTGTGTGCTTTGTAGAGCCCACAAGCTGGGGTGCCAAAATATACCATCTGCACTAGCTCTCTGGAGGACCTCGGGATCAGCCGGAGTTCTTGGTCTCAATGGAGGAGTGATGAGGTGAGACTCAAGTGGATGGTCAGACATGGAGTCCGTTTATTCCAAATTCTCTCACCCTTATATACCTTATATACCCTCTGGAGAAGTATACTTGAAACAAGGTGTTAACTCAGTGGATGAGATGATGGTTCTCTAGTTCACATATATATTTGGTACTTAGAATGGTGATAGTATGGTTCTCTAAGTTTACATATAATCAGTATGCTGTAATGATGTAATTACAATAAGGTACGTAAGGGCTAAGAAGCACTGGAAGATAGACATTCTATCTTTGACCAGCCTCATTCTATCTCTGACCAGCCTTGTGGTGGCTTTCATGCCACTAAGATTAAGACTGGGCCAGAGTAAAGAATCTAGACTCTATTCTTGACCATTCTCCTGGTGTCTATCCTGCTGAGACCAAGGCCTGTCCGAAGGACCTCCAGAAAACTAGCCCAAACATTACAACCAAAGCAATACTGAGTATATGCTAACTATATACTATGCATGCAGAACACATAAATAATTTACTATTTAATTTCTTTTTTTTCTACTCATTGCTATAGTTAACATTTCTAGTATAATATTGAATAATAGTGATGATAATGGGCATCCTTACTTCACTCCTGATTGTATTGGGATGACTATTGGCTTAATCCTATTAAAATAATTTTGCTTATGATTTTAAATAAATATTACTTATCATTTTAAGGTAACTTCCATTCATTCCTCTGCTCTCTTGTGTTTTTAATAAAAATCAATGTTGTACATATTTAATATGTATAAGACTACCTGCCATCTAGGGGAGGGGTGGAGAGAGGGAAGGAAAAAGTCGGAACCGAAGTGAGTGTAAGGGATAGTGTTATAAAAAATTACCCATGCATATGTTGTCAATAAAAAGTTATAATAATAAAAAATTAAAAATTAATTAATTAAAAAAAGAATCAATATTGTAAACACATCATGATTTTTCTGCATCCATTTATGTAATTTTGATTTTTTTTATTGAAATGGTCAGATTTTTTTTTTTAATTAAAGTTTTTTTAGTTTCAAAAAATGCATAGATAATTTTCAACATTCCACCCTTACAAAACCTTTTATTCCAAATTTTTTCCCTTCCCTTCCCCGTATCCCATCCCTTAGATGACAACTAATCCAATATGTTAAACATGTCTAATTTTTCAATACATATTTCCACAATTATCATGCTGCACAAGAAAAATCAGATCAAAAAAGAAAAATCGAGAAAGAAGACAAAATGCAAGCAAACAACAAAAGGAGTGAAAATACTATGTTATGGTCCACACTCAGTCCCCACAGTCCTCTCTCTCTGGGTGCAGGTGACTCTCTTCATCACACGGCCATTGGAACTAGCCTGACTCATGACAGTTTTTCTAATATTCAACCAGTCCTGCATTCTTAGTGTTGCTCTCACCTGATCATACTGTATGATCTTTGTGACATATTACTGTAATCTCCTTGCTAGTATTTTATTTAAAATCTTTGCATCAATATTCATTGAAAAAAATTATCTAAAGGTTTTTTTTTTGTTTGTTTTTGTTTTTTTTGTTTTGGCTCTTCCTGGTTTAAATATCAACATAATATCTGTGTTTGAAAAGGAATTTGGTAGGATTCCTTTGCCTGTTTTTCCAAATAGTTTTTATGATATTGGGATTAATTTTTCTTTAAATGTTTGGTAGAATTAACTTGTGAATCCCATCTGGCCTTGAGAATTTTTTCTTAAGAAGTTCACTGGTGATGGCTTTTTCAATTTCTTTTTCTAAGACTTGGTAATTTAATTATTTTTTTTCCCTCTTATTTCCTCTTCTGCTCATTTTCAAAAAATTTGTATACCCAGTAATTATAACACATTGTTGGTATTTAGTAAGTGTTAAATAGATATTTATCTATTAGTTATCATCACTATTATTCAATATTATACTAGAAATGTTAACTATAGCAATGAGTAGAAAAAAAAGAAATTAAAGATAGTAAATTGTTTATGTGTTCTGCATGCACAGTATATAGTTAGCATATACTCAGTGTTGCTTTGGTTGTAATGTTTGGGCTAGTTTTTTGGAGGTTCTTCGGACAGACCTTGGTTATCTATTAGGGATACTAAATAAGTATCTACTTTTTATTAGCCTGCCTGCCTATCTGCTCAAAACAAGAAGAATATTACTTTGGAGCAATGCAATTTTAGAATTTGACAAGGGCATTAGAGATATTTTAGTCCAGTTTCTCAAACACTTTTAATAATTTTTTGTATCATATTCACTGAATATTACTGCTTCTGGAGCACTTTTAATGATGCTAACTACTTTATAAAAGGAGTTTATTCCATTCCACTGACAAGACCAGACTGTTTAGTCTGAAAGATTTACAAAGAGCAAAACATCCTTTTCAAATAGCTACATCCTTTTATCCCAAGGAAAGATTAATTATATTTTATTTGGCCCAGAGGACAAAATTAGAATTAATGGGTAGAAGTCACTAGAAAACCTATTTTAGAAGAATTTCCACAATAAAAATTTATTCATGACTCTCCAACATCCTGTTTTATGGTTTTTGGAAATGCCCTCTTGTCTATGCTCAAACTTTGAACTTTGGATTGCTTATCATTAGAATATCTTCTGATTTGTCTTATTAGTTCTTACTCTTCCTCCCTTTGGGAATGAGGTTTATTGACTCATTCCTTTCTAATACCATGTTTCCCCCCAGTTCTTTACCTTTCTTTGTTTAAAAAGTATATAGCTTCTCTATATCTATTGCTTGGGCTGCTCAGCATAGACTAGGCGATTCCCATGTACATGTTTTTCTATCTTGCTTAATAAAAATCTTTAATTTCACAGATTTCATCTTTTTCTGGTTTTCTTCCCTTCAGAAAAAAGGGGGATTTATATATCAAGAACTGATTTTTGTATTCTCTGAGTATCCCCCTTTGGGGGAAAGAGATGTAAAAATTCCCTAGAGACTGCCTTTGCCTTGGTTTACAATGTGATCCAGGAGATTGTCAAAGTCCCTATTAAAACAAGGCTTTCAGAATTGAACACATTCTTCCAGTTATAGTCCTATCATTGATTGCATTATCTCCATTGAGATAATAAGAGTATTTGGAGTGGTGAACCTGGTAAACCGATCCCAGAATTAGGCTGACTAGATCTCAGAGTTTTAGAGTTTTCTCTTGTTTCTCTTGTCTTATGTTCAGTTTGAGCTCCCCATTCTAGTATCATTTCTCTCTACTTTTAGGTATCAGTGAATAATTTCTCAGTTCCATTAATTAATTAGCATAAATTAGCTTTTATAAAGGATTAGTTACATTGAAGATATAGCAAGAATTGAACAACTTTTGGTGGAGGTAAGGAACCAGTATATAAGCTATTGCATAGAATGTATGGTCAAATTTAACAGAATTTTTATAAAGCTAAAATATCTATAGCATTTTGATTAACAAATATTATTCTCCCACAAAAAGAATATTTTTAAATGTATCTCTTAATTGTTGCTAGATTAGATCCTGCTCTCTAGAGTATTCAGATCTGGTTGCAAAATCTGGCCAAGCCTGACTTGGGTGGATCATTTTCCTTTTCTTCCCAAACTCATAAAGGTGTATCTTCCCAGTTTAATACTGTTTGCCAAGTCCAAACATTGAGGAAAAGTGTGGAGGCTCACTAAATTTTTGGGTCCACTTGTTGGTCTCAAGTTGGGAGGATTGAGAAACCTTTATTCTAACATTTTCTCTTTTCTCTCCATAAACAACCATTTGTTAAAATAATGAGGTGCCAGAAACTTTGCTTAGTCAAACAGAAAGCAATTTCCTAAACAGGAGTCAAATCAGCAAAAGAGAATATTGCTTCATTTGTCTATAACTTGGATTTCTTATTTTGAAAATTGCCTATTCATTTTAATTGACCATTTTATCTATTGAAGAATGATTCTTAAACTTACATATAACTCATTTGGATTTTTTTTTTCTTGGTAACAATATGGGAGTGGTTTCTTATTTTATTCTCTAGCTCATTTTATAGATGAGGAACTGGGGCAATGAGATTTAAGTGACTTGCTCACACAGCCAGCATCTGAAGTGAGATTTGAAATTGGGAAGAAGAGTGTTGTTGACTTCAGGACTGTCACTCTATCTACTGTGTTGCCTACCTACTCACTGGATTTTTTAGGGTTGCTAAATAAATTATCACCTGCAAAAAAAAATAATTTTGTGTCCTATTTTTGTAAGTTCTTCCTTTGATTTTTTTTTTTTTTTGTCATTATTACAGGTAACATTTTTAAAGTAGTAGTGGATATCCTTGCTTTACCTGTAAAATTGATGGAAAGACCTCTGTATTTTCTTCTTTATTTATTTTCTCTTGGATTTAGATAGATTATACTTACTGTGTTAAAGGAAATGACCATTTATTCCAATGTTTACTCAGGTTTTCAGTAGAAGTGAGTTCCAAATTTTGTGGAAAAACTTTTCATCATCATTGTTTAATCATAGTTATTATATTATTAAAATGATTTAGTGAATTTATGGTCCTCCTTATGTTTACTTAATACTGAATTCCTAAGAGAAACCCAGTGTGGTCATAGTTTATCAATTCCTTTTAATAGCTATAATCTACTAACTAGTATTTTATATATAATTTTTATGACATTGTTCATTAGGAGAATTGGTCTGAGTTTTTCCTTCTCCATTTTGTAGCCTTTCTTTTAAATATAGTGACTGTAAATCATAGGAAAATATTGAAAGATGGCCTTTTTCCATATTATTAAAAGTTTGTATAATATCAAATTTCAATATTCTGAGAATGTTGTAAGGAATTCATTTTCAAACTCCTTTTGTAATGGAATTTATTCCTTTGAGAATCCATTTTTTAGGCTTGTTCAATTTGTTGTTCTGATGTTGAACTTGATGAGGTGAGTGGCAGTACTGATTTGAGGTATGGGAATCCCCTTCTGTTCAGCACAGGTCCTTTGTGAAAGAATTAACGAACCCAGAAAGTTTTAAAGTGGCAAAAAGGGAAGTTTATTGTTGGATGAGAAGTCAGCTTTGCTAAGAGATTGACTTCCTCAGTGGCAAGGTCCTAGCAGAAAAATAACAAAAGGTTTTTTCCACTGAGAAGAGGGCCTCTTCATAGCTGGCAGGAGTCCTGACAAGCAACTATGCCAAGGGAGGAAGCATAGTCCTGCTTTGGACATTCTGCAAAGAAATGAGTTTAAAATTTCCCTTTAATAGGAAATCTAAGGTTCAGGTTTCAGGTTGAAAAGAAAGCCAGTGCCCCCAGGCCTAGATAGATACATGGAGTTTCAAGCCACTCAGTATCAGACCCAGATCTCCCAATAGAATTTGAATGGGGGTCCGGCTATTACTGGGTGGTAATTTGCCTTAAAAAGGCCCAGCCTGAGAAATATTCTCTCTCATAAACTCTATAGAGCCTGGGAGACCAGAAATCTCCCTTCTTTTACTGATCAGAGTGATAATTTTACAGATTAAAGGGGGCAGTTTCACACCCCCTTCAAACTGTTGTCTTTCTATTTTGATTAATCTATTTTATATTTTGTAAGTTTTCATTAATTTCTTTTCAGTTTGTAAATAATTAGCCAAATTAGTTTCTGCTGATTTCCTTTGTTTTTTCCTCTTTGATTGTAGTAAATTCTCCTTTTTTCATTTTTGTAAGAAATAATATGGTTTTTCTCTTTTTTTAAAAAATGGATTAACTTTTTCTATTTTTTATTTATTTTTTCCCCAAAATCCAATTAAGTGGCCTTTTGCTTTCAATTTTCTTAAACTGTTTCTTCAGTTTTTAGAATTTCTACTTTGTTGTTTAGGTAGGATTTTTTTCTCATTCATTCAGTAAATATTCATTAAGCTGCTACTATGTTCTATCAGGATCTACTCTGAGCACTGGAAATACAAATCAGAAAAAGGGACTGTCTTTGTCCTAAAGAAGCATATTGTCTGAAGGAGAAAGATACCACACACACAGGCACCAAGCTGAAAAGTGTGAAAAGAGAAGGGATGAGGGAAGTGATCATTACCTTGTATGAGAGCATGTTGTTCTGTGGTGACCCAGCGAAGCATCAAAATTTAATTTATTCTTCATGGTGATGAAATTTCAGGTGATAGGCTTATAAAAAGGAGGACTGTTTAAAGGTGAAGAGAACATGTTCCATGGACAGACGGAAGCTTATGTTTTGTAGTTGTATTCCCAAATCCTTGGTTTATTTACTCTCTTTTTGATAATGAAAAAGTATTGAGAAAAAGAGATTTTCCCCATATTGCTTCTTTAGCTGTGTCTCCTATGCTTTGGTATTTTGACTTTCATTTCTTTCATGAGATTTTATCTGTTATTTTTATAGTTTATTCACTGACCCACTAGTTTTTTAAAATTATATTACTCTCTTAATACTTAGAAAAATTAGTTTTTCTTAATATCTTGAATGTCTTTTTTTCACAAGTTCAAAACACATTATTTCTTTTCTTCCATGGTTTTTGGTGGTTGTAGAATAATATTTGATGCATTCAGATTTTTTTTTTTTATTTTTGAAGGTCAGTGACAGAATTTGCTGTCATTGGAATTGTTCAATTTAACTCTTGTGTCTTGGAGTTTGAAATCTTGGATGTTTTTCTTGAGGCATATCTGTGGATTCTTTTGAATGGCATTTGTTTTCTGTGTCCTGAAGTTCTGGACAGTTTTCTTTTATTATTTCTGTATTATGGTTGCATTATGGCTTTTAAATTTGTGTTCTTCTAGGAAACCCATTAACCCTAAATTGTCTTCTTGCATGCTATTTTTTGTTATTGTGGAGATCTTATTTTCTTTTAATGTTACTGCTTTTTGCTTTCCTTTCTCCAAATTGTCTTTCACTTCTATGTATGTGCATTTCTATTTAGTTTTTTGTCTTCTCTGTTTCTCTAGATGAGATTTGCCACTATGGATTCAAGTTTTTCAATTCTGCCAGTTAATTTTTCTGGGCAAGACATAAATGTTGTTTTGATAATTGGTCTTTTAAACAATTCAGAAACATCAATGATCTCTTGAGGCTCCAGATGTTTTCTGCCTTACTAGATGTTGATTAATTTTTCCTCTTTTTTTAAATATTTCTTAATAGATGCCTAGACTCTTAGCTGATCAAAGGGCTGTTATTATTTTTAGTTATAATTTCCTTGTTTTCATTTAAAATATACACATTTAATGTGCATCTCATTTAAATAAATATACATTTATTTGTCTTGCTTCAATTCCCTCTTCCTCATTTAGGGCTTTTTTTTTTTTAAGTGTTTTATATGCAATTCTTATTTTGGGGGACATTTCAGGCATTGTAAGGATCAGAGAAAATATCTGCTCTCTCCTCTTGATCATATAACCTAGAATTCCTTCCAATTACTATTCAGGGAATGATGTGTACATAGAAAATTAAATACAGAATTTGTGAAAGTAATTTTGGCTTGGGAGGGAGGATATATCTTTGATAGAAAGGGCAATTTAATAATTGGATTGCATAGGGTATACCCTATGCAAGTGTAGGGTAAAGTGATACAGTGACACAGAAGGAATGAACCTTACATGGAAAAATAGTTCTTTTTTTCTAGGATGCTGTGGCTCAGGACTATCTTTTGTTTTGACTGGAAACTGCTTGAGAAGGGAGGGATATAACAGACCAGCAGTTGTCAAATATCGCTAGTCAAGGTAGCAGTAGATGGAATTCTGGGTAGGAATAGAGTCTTGAAGTCTCAAAGCTAATTCTTAGCCTTGGTTCTAGTATGACAGACATAAACTCTAGTTTCACAGGCCTTCTGAGAATTTGTCCTTTTTCTCATACCTTTTGAGAACAGATCAATTTCTTGCTATGATGAGGCTTGCTTACTTGAATCTCAATCTTTCAGTAAACTACTTTTCTATTGCATTGTTTTGCTCTTTTGATATATTTCTCTCAATTTTTTTTCCATCTTTTTTTATTGTGTTTTTTATAAAAATCATCTTCAAACCCCTACATTAGTAAGAAATTGAGATTAAGTGCATTTTATCCATTTTTCAGAGCATGCAACTTGTTTAAATAGTTGGTGGTGTACTTTTTGCAATTTCAAATATTTTTTCTCATCTTTATTATTTGGTTCACATTTATTTTCATTAGTACTGAATCTGGCCATACACAGTTGATTTTTGAAATTATCTTCATCAATAACTAGTCATTTTTTGACAATAAAAGAATAGGTCATTTGATTTTTACTGATGCTGTTTGATGCTTCCCATGCCAGTGTTTTTTGATTCTTTTTTTTTTTTTGAACAGAATATTTTTGATATATTATTTAATTTTATTTTTTTTCTGGTTTTACATGTAAATTAACTTTTTAAGAACACATTTCTTTATGAATATTCAACTTAAAGAGGTGCAGTAGTATTCAGTGCTCAAAGACAATGTTGTGCCAATATTGACAACACTACCAAATTTAATGCTTTATCAAACTGTCAAGGGGATACTTTACAGAACTTGATAGAATAATAATAATTAAATTCCATTTATAGGAACAAAAGATCTAAAATATCAGGAGAAATAATGAAGAGAATCTATAGGACAAAGGGAAAAAACCACACTTTAAATCCTCAAAAGCAGCAGTTTTTTTTTTTTAATTGAAGCTTTTTATTTTTAAAACATATGGATGGATAATATATTTTTTTAATTTAATAGCCTTTTATTTACAGGTTATATATATGGGTAACTTTACAGCATTAACAATTGCCAAACGTCTTGTTCCAATTTTTCACCTCTTACTCCCCACCCCCTCCCCTAGATGGCAGGATGACCAGTAGATGTTAAATACATTAAAATATAAATTAGATACACAATAAGTATACATGACCAAACCGTTATTTTGCTGTACAAAAAGAATCAGACTCTGAAATATTGTACAATTAGTTTGTGAAGGAAATCAAAAATGCAGGTGGGCATAAATATAGGGATTGGGAATTCAATGTAATGGTTTTTAGTCATCTCCCAGAGTTCTTTCTCTGGGCGTAGCTGGTTCAGTTCATTACTGCTCCATTGGAAATGGTTTGGTTGATCTCATTGCTGAGGATGGCCAGGTCCATCAGAACTGGTCATCATATAGTATTGTTGTTGAAGTATATAATGATCTCCTGGTCCTGCTCATTTCACTCAGCATCAGTTTGTGTAAGTCCCCCCAGGCCTTTCTGAAATCATCCTGTTGGTCATTTCTTACAGAACAATAATATTCCATAATAATCATATACCACAATTTATTCAGCCATTCTCCAACTGATGGGCATCCATTCAGTTTCCAGTTTCTAGCCACTACAAAGAGGGCTGCCACAAATATTCGTGCACATACAGGTCCCTTTCCCTTCTTTAGTATCTCTTTGGGGCATAAGCCCAGTTGTAGCACTGCTGGATCAAAGGATATGCACAGTTTGATAACTTTTGGGGCATAATTCCAGATTGCTCTCCAGAATGGTTGGATTCGTTCACAACTCCACCAACAATGCATCAGTGTCCCAGTTTTCCCGCATCCCCTCCCACAATCATCATTATTTTTTCTTGTCATCTTAGCCAATCTGACAGGTGTGTAGTGGTATCTTAGAGTTGTCTTAATTTGCATTTCTCTGATTAATAATGACTTGGAGCATCTTTTCATACGACTAGAAATAGTTTCAATTTCTTCATCTGAGAATTGTCTATTCATATCCTTTGACCATTTTTCACTTGGAGAATGGCTTCATTTTTTATAAATTAGAGTTAATTCTCTATATATTTTGGAAATGAGGCCTTAATCAGAACCTTTGACTGTAAAAATATTTTCCCAGTTTATTGCTTCCCTTCTAATCTTGTCTGCATTAGTTTTGTTTGTATAAAAACTTTTCAGTTTGGTATAGTCGAAATTGTCTATTTTGTCATCAGTAATGATCTCTAGTTCTTCTTTAGTCATAAATTCCTTCCCCTATGGATGGATAATATTTCAACATTGACCCTTGTATAGCCTTATGGTCCAAATTTTCCCCTCCTTCTCCCTCCCTCCCCTCCCCCCGCCCCAGATGGAAAGCAATCCACTCTATGTTATGCATGTTAAAATATATGTTAAATGCAATATATGTAAGCATGTTTATACAGTCATTTTGCTGCATAAGAAAAATCAGATTAAAAAGTAAAGAAAACAAGTAAGAAAACAAAGCGCAAGCGAACAACAACAAAAAGAGTAAGAATGTTATGTTATGATTTATAATCAGTTCCCACAATCTTCTCTCTGGATGTAGAGACTCTCTTTATTACAAGATCATTGTAACTGGCCTCAAGACTCTCATTGTTGGAAAGAGTCACATCCATCAGAATTAATCATCATATAATATTGCTGTTGCTATATACAATGATCTCCTGGTTCTGCTCATTTCATTTAGCATCAGTCTGTGTAAATCTCTCCAGGCCTCTCTAAAATCATTCTTCTGATCATTTCTTATAGAACAATAATATTCTATAACATTTATATACCTTAACTTTTTCAACTATTCTCCAATTGATGGGCATTCCCTCAATTTCCAGTTTCTTGCCAATACCAGAAGGGCTGCCACAAACATTTTTGCACATGTGGGTCCCTTTCCCTTTCCCTCCATTAAGATGTCTTTGGGAATATAGGCCCAGTAGAAAGACTAAAGCAGTAATTTTCAAAGGCATTTGATTTTGATTAAAAAAAAAAAATGAGACAAATGCTATAGATTACACAAGGGAGATTCAGAAACAGGAACTCAAGTAATGTAAAATAAAAGTACTCTGTGTTTCATAAAAAGTACTGGAAAAAACTCGAAAATAGTCTGGTGGAAATTATAACACTTTATGCCATTTTCTACAGTGTATTTTAAATGCTTATGTGACCTTAATATTAAGTGTCATATCATAACAGAATTAGAAGAGGGAGAAGATCATGTGCTTTCTCAGCTATGAGTAGGAAATTTATTCTTGGTCAGATAAAAAGTAGAAGCATTTACAAAAGGCAAAATGAACACATTTAATTACAAGGTACTGAAATGCTTCTACACAAACAAAAATTATACAGGAGTAAGTTCTGCAGCAGCCAGGCAAACTCTGTGCACGTTCCAAAGGTAAGAAAGTGGACTATCTAGTATTGTCTTTGGTGGCTGGGGGCCATCTTATGATATGTCATAATAATATGACATAATATGAAGTGTCAGACAGATTAATAAAATGGAGAATTTAATGGTGCCAAGGAGTGGGAACTCTTGGCACATACCTCTCACATAGTCCTGGAAGAGAGGGGATGTCAGAAAATCTAGAGTTGAGGAAATATTAGTATCTGGGATCCCTGAAGTGGGGAGATTTCTACACTGGGGTGCAGGAAGGATCTGCATAAGAGATGCATTTACAAGAAACTCTAGGGGAACTGGAGAAAAGAAGAGGGGGCCTCAGAAGAGAAGAGGTTCTTTTCCAGGAAGTAGGGAAGGAACAATTCTGTACTAGACAGAAAGAAAAGGAATTTAAGAGCAATTTGTGTGTTAGTATGTGATTCTTATATGTTTTCCTCAAATGAATTACAAAGTAAAAGAAATAGCCAATTTAGGATTTAAAACCACTTGTTTTGTGCATCTTGATGCAAAGTACCCTGAATTTGTCTTAAGCTAAAGGGGACTGAAAATGACTAGTGTTGTTGTATATGGACTTACATCCTCTCCAAAGAACAGTAGGTTCCCCCAAATCCCATGCTTTAAAGTCAGTCTCAGTTTCTAACTAAATAGGTCCTGATGTTCTCTGTCCTAAAATTCTTCTCAGGAGACTCTCTTCTGTAAAAGGGTATGGTCTGTTTCCATGTGACTTACGGAAATCTAGGGAAATCCATTTTACGCTTTTAAAATCTTTCTCTCTTCCCAATGTAGCAATGAACATAGTGAAGAATATAAAATTTAGGGGAGGAGATAGGAGCTATTGCCATTTTGCTCCTAGAGGCCTGTATCTCCACTGTTTGCCAGTTTTGGAAAAAACCTGGTTCTGGGTATAGAGTTCTATTTACATTTCTGAAGGTCTTTGATTGGGATTTTTGATAGTTAATTTAAAATTGAGGATTAAAAACCATATGCTAATTATTTGCATGATCTTTTGGCTTGAGAAGGTAAAAGCTTAAGTCCAACCTTCCCTCATTAATTATGGTTTCTCCATAGAAGAAAGCAAACCCACTTACTAGAGTTCACCTCCTGTTTCCAACTCCCCAGTTAAATGAAATTACTTTAACATTAATTGTTTAAAGGAAAAGGTTATGTTTACACAGTGTTAATAATTGAATGTTTTTATTTTTCAAGTCTGTGGGTTTTTTAAGGCAAAGTCATTCAAGATGGCTATATATATATATATATATATATATATATATATATACGCACTACTATATAGTAGTGCAAGGAACTTCCAAGAGAAGTTTCTTAGATTTCTGGTTGACTGCAAATTCTCTGAAAATGGTTATTTCAAAACCTATTCAGTAAATTATCTAATTTATTAAATGCATCATGGTCTCATTATTTAAATAATATAATATTATTTAATGAATATAATAGCAGATGTGCTTTCTTGAAGTATCTAAAGCAGAATTTCAACCTGACAATCCAAGGCTGTGCTATCAAGGTTAAAAACTCTTGGGATTCTAACTGATCCTGTTTTAAGTTTTGAATTTGAGAATGATAATCTGAAGTAAGTTAGTAACCCACCATTTCAGAACTGAGTTGCCTAAAGTGGGATTGTTACTACATGATTGGTTGTCAGTTGTGCCCTCAGGCTAAGACCCTGAAGGATTGATTCTGATGCTATTATAATCAAGAACCTGCTTTTTCCTCTTATAAGTGCTCAATAGAAGCCATAAGCACATGTACTATCTTGCTGTTTTCAATCTGAACATATGTAATACATTTTATGTATATGTAGTCAAAATGTATCTTATAATTGGGTAAATAAGTATTTGGTCTGGTCATTGACGTATTGCTAGATATATGTATCTGATGAAATAAGGTCCTTTAAGGACCTTATGTAAATATAAAAACAATTGTTGCATAATTGATTATTGAAACTGAAACTGAAATATCTTTCTTATGATTTTGAGAAGAGGTTTTCTTAGAGGGATTTAACTTAGGGAATATTTTGTTACATCAATGGGAAAATCACTTTTATTTAAATTTGATACTAATGTGGAACAAGATTTGATTGTGTAATGTTATGTAGTGTGTATAGTGGTTTTTTTTTTAATAATTTATATTGAAAAGTTGCTGGCCAAAACTGGAAAAAGAATGGATGCCCATTATTTGGAGAATGGCTGAATAAATTGTGGTATATGAATGTAATGGAATATTATTGTTCTGTAAGAAATGACCAGCAGGATGATTTTAGAAAGACCTGGAGTGACTTACATGAACTGATGGTGAGTGAAATGAGCAGGACCAGAAGAACATTATGTATTTCAACAGCAATACTCTATGGTGGTCAATTCTGAAGGACCTGGCCCTCTTCAACAATGAGATGAACCAAATCAGTTCCAATAGAGCAGTAATGAACTGAAGCGGCAACACCCAGGGAAAGAACTCTGGGAGATGACTATGAACCACTACATAGAATTCCCAATCCCTTTATTTTTGTCCGCCTGCATATTTTATTTTCTTCACAGGCTAACTGTACACTATTTCAAAGTCTTATTCTTTTTGTACAGCAAAATAACTGTTTGGACATGTATACATATATTGTATTTAACTTATACTTAAACATATTTAACATGTATTAGTCAATCTGCCATCTAGGGGAGAGGGTGGGGGAACGAGGGGAAAAGTTGGAACAAAAGGTTTTGCAACTTCAATGCTGAAAAATTACCCATGCATATATCTTGTAAATAAAAAGCTATAAAAAAAAAGAAAAGTTGCTGGCTAATCTATATTGACCTTTCCAGTCCATCCTACAACAGATGTTTGCAAAAGAGGGGGGATTTTTTTTTTTAATTTAATACTGGCAGGGGCAGTTAATTGGCACAATAGATAAAGCACCAGCCCGAAGTCAGGGGGACCCGAGTGCAAATCTAGCCTTAGGTACCTAACACTTCCTAGCTGTGTGACTCAAGGCAAGTCACTTAACCCCAGTTGCCTCAGCCAAAAAAAAAAAATTAATTAGTTAAAAAATACTGGCAGAGAGGCTTTACATATATGCCTCATGTAGAAGTTTGTATTATTCTCTCCATGTCAGTATCCTACTTTTGAGACCTGTTAATGAAGAATTTTTTTGAATACTTCTGTTATTCTGATGGGATTCTACCTTTTTTCAAAATTGCTTTTGGGTTATAATGTAATTCCTCTTAAAAGAGATGATGCTTAACTAGTTATTTGCAGAATCTTCAGGGGAAATATGAGCACAGCCTTCAAGAATGAGGGTCTGCTCTTTGTACTTGTTCTCTCTCTCGAGTTGTGTAAGTTTGTTTTTCTCCAGGCTTTGAACAATTCACCTTCAGATAACCAGCACTAGCAGTCATATTGACCAACTTCAGGGGTCTGACTCAGTCCCCTCAATTTTCAGTCCCTTCCAAATGGGACCCTATAGGATGACCCAACTCAATGCCCATTCTCAGGAGGAAGTAGTTTTGCCCCATACCCCAAAGGACTTTGGGTTCTTATTTGTTTGGGAAGGCACTGGGATTGTTTGATGAATGAACTTCAAATTACCCAGTATCTGAGTGGGTTTCCTGTAAGGTTTCTATCAATCCTGTGAAGAGGGCAGTTATTAAAGCTACTCCTCTGCTGCAATAGGTTTTAGTAGGGGAATATTTGGTTAAGATTTGGGTTAATATTACTGGGAAAGATAGCCCACAAACAATTCATTTTGATGTTTGTTAAATTATAGAATTATAGAGGCTTGACTAGTCACAGAGAAGTAGGTACAATAAGTGTTTGTGTCCTAATAGAGAAAAAGAAGGTATATGGAACTGATTATCCAGTTTGGAATAATGTTTAGTTTGCTACAAAGACTGGACATTCAGAAAATGCAGATCAAAGAATAATTTGTTAATAAGTATAGATCTCTTAAGATTTGGAATCTAGTTAAGGACTTAAGGCAAGTAATGCTTGGGTAGAATTGGTAGAGTGTGAATAAAAAGCAATTTCTGTGTTTGTGCTATAGGTTGCCCCATGCCTTGATAGTACCATTCCCTTTGGGCATAGAAAAATCATGAGAGCAAGTTCCTCCTATTCTCAAAATAACATTCCTGGGCAGAATTGCAATGCTAGCCCCTTATCTCTGGAGACCAATTAGCTTGCCTTTCTTGGCAGGATGAAAGATTCCAAAATCTATTTTCCTTTTTGTCCCCATTCAATTTTCTCCAAAGGTCTGTCATATTTAACTTTTCTAAAATTCTCTTTGCTCCTTGAGTTTTGTTTGTTTGTTTGTTTTGTGGTTTGATTTATCTATTTCTGATAGAGCCAGGTTGAACTCTCCAACTAGTTTAGTTTTGCTATCTATTTCTTCTTGCAGCTCCCTTAACTTCTCCAGGAATTTGGATGCTATACCATTTGGTAGATATGTTTAGTATTAATCTCACTTCCATAGTATCCGTTAGCAGGATGTAGCTTCCTTCCTTATCTCTATTAATTGGACCTTTTTTTTTTTTTTTGCTTGATCTGAGATCAGAATCGCTATCCTTGCTATTTTTATTTCAGCTAAAGCATAATAGAATCTGCCTCTACTCTGTATGTATCTCTGTTGAAATCCTTACAAAGTGTTAAGTCATTAGAATTAATAGAGACAATAATTATCTAATTTAGCATGTTTCAGTATGATTGATCTGATCCTACAAGGAGATGTTATGGGCCAGAACTTGAAGCAAGGTACTCAATGTACAGCATATAAGCAAGAAGCTCTCAGGGCCAAAGAACACTCTTAGGAGATTGAGAGCCAGGAATGAGTGGAGGCCACAAAGGACAAGCTGCAAGAGCTCTTGGGACCAAGGAGGGAGAGAGGCTAAGAAAACTAACCGGGCCCAAAGAAAGAGACAAGACTTGGAAGGAGAAAATAAACTTTTGGATTTTATCAGCTGGCTATATTTGAGGTGATTATTGCACAGAACCGAAACTAAGGCTGCTTCCAGAAACCTCCAAGAAACCTGCTCCCACAGAGTTCTCTATGATGGTTCCATCATATATTATAGAAAAAGAAGAGAACACCACATATCTCTCTGCTTCAAATGGGTTTCTTGTAAATAATAAATTGTAAGATTCTGAGTTTTAATCCAGTTTGCTATCTGCTTCCATTTTATGGGAAGTTCATCCTATTCCCATTTACAGTTGAAATCACTAACTGTGTTTTCTGCCATTCTATTTTTCCCTTTATACTTTTCTCTCTCCTTTCCCTCTTCATCAGTATTTTGATTTTCTCCCCTACTTCCCTCAATCTGCCCTTCCTTTTTTCAGGTTCTCCCCTCTTATCCATTTTCCCTTCTATTTCGGTCTTCCCTTCTATTAGCCTCCCTCTTTCTTTCCCCCTTTTCCCTCCTACTTCCCCATTTAGTCAGACAAGTCTCTATAGCAAACTAAATATGTATGATATTCCCTTCTTGAGCTAAATCCAATGAGATTGAGAAAAACCTTCTTTTCCACATTTTCCCCTCTTTCCCCCCATCTCCCTTAGATGGCAGGTAGTCCAATACATGTTAAATATGTTAAAATATATGCTAAACCCAATATATGTATACATATTTATACAGTCATCTTGCTGCATAAGAAAAATTGGATCTAGAAAGAAAGAAAAAAAAACTGAGAAGGAAAACAAAAATGCAAGCAAACAATAACAGAAAGAGTGAAAATGCTATGTTGTGGTCCACACTCATTTCCCATAGTCCTCTCTCTGGGTGTAAATGACTCTTCATTACTAAACAATTGGAACTGTTTTGAATCATCTCATTATTGAAGAGAGCCATGCAAAGAAATAGTTCTCAGTAGTTGCATATATCATCTTTTCACATAGGAATGTAAACATTTTAAAAGTTTGAAAAAGTATTTTTTCTTTCCTTTGTACATCTCTGTGCTTGTCCTTTTTCCTTTTTTCTTTTTCTCTGTCTTCTGTTTCTTACGCTTCAGTGTCTGGTTGCCTGAAGATTCTTCATTTGGTTTTATAGTGTTTTTTTCTCCTCTATTTTCTTCTTAGCAATCTTATCTATTCGTTTTCAGCTTTTACTGCTGCATTTACTGAGGTTTGATTGCTATACAGTTTTAGCATCTTTTCTGAGTTTTATGGATGTATCTCTTTAGCTGTCTTTAGAATGTTTTCAAATTCTATTGGTAAACACATCAGACTTGTCCAAAACCAAGCCTTTTCTCTTTCCTCTTTTTAACCTATTTCTGTCAGGAGTCAATTAGGAGGCACAGTAGAAAGCATGCTGAACTTGGGATTAGAAAGAGCTGACTTTAAATCTAGGCTCAGACACGTCTTAGCCACGTGATCTTGGAGGAGTCCCTTAAATTTGGTTTGTTTCAGTTAACTTATCTGGGATAATATTTCACTTTTAAAGTTATTGTGAAGATCAAATAAAATATTTGTAAAATGCCTTGTTAACCTAGTTAAGTGTTAAATAAATGTTAGATGTTATTATTGCTGTTATTATACTAGTACTCACTTTCTGTGTCACCTTAAGATTCTTATCTCATCCAAAATCACTTTCATTATTCTATGCCCTGGATTCCCTGATTTTATCAACTTGATCTGCCTGTCACAATTTTTAATAACTTTATTTACCAGGTCCTAGTTCTTTCTTCATTTGACTTTACAACCTATCACAAAGTTTTCATACTCAGCAAGCTTTCTCCCTGATAAACTAAAGTTCATTATAACTGCACCCTTTTCAACATCCTCTTCTCATGTAGATTTTATTTGTAATATGCTAATTTGTACCCACTTTATATGTTTCTTTTAATAAAAACAAAAATCAGTAAGTATTTATTGAGTTTCTAACCCTATATAGGGTACTGTGATGTCAGAGAAAAAATCTACCTAAGATCCAATCTTTGCCCCTAACCTTGGGCAAGTCTAATAAAAGGATTTGAATTTGTTATAATAGGGAATAAATAGTTACTTTAGATTCTTGGGTACCAGAATAATGTGATGAATGTGGTGTCTGAGGGAAGAAGTTTTTTCTTATCAACCAATCCCCTGAGAAGCATAATAGAATAGAGAATCAGTATTAAAATTTTGATAATAATACATAACCAATACATTTATATTGTGGGCATTGTGAAGTTAAAATGAAGTTAAAAGATCTCTAGGATTCTTGAAAGTTGAGTGCTATTTTATTTCTTAGTTGGTTTGATTTGGGATACATCAAAATTCTTGAATTTATGATTACAAAATTTGGAACTACCTCAGGGAAATTGAAAGGAATTAAAGAGACTTATTTTCCAACCTTCCATAGGTTGTTCTAGAGATAGTGACATTTATTCATAGGACTGTTGATCTCAAAGGGACCTTAGAGAGCCACCTCATTCAATTTTCTCATTTGAGATGAGGAAAATAAGTCTCAGTTCACATCTAGATTGTTGTGTTCCCTTTCAGATTCACATTTTGGGAAGCATATTGGTAGGACAATAATGACTGCAGTAGGCAGTTAAAGATTCTAAAGGGCCTTAAGTTCATGCCATATTAAAACAATTTGAGGAAACAGATGTTTAGGCAGCAGAGGAGAAGGGATGTGATGCCAATCCTTTTAGGTTGTTTGGTAAGTTTTCATGGAGAATAGAATTAGACTTATCATATATGGCTTAAGGAGACAAAATGAAGAACAATGAATACAAATTGGGGAGAGGAAAATGTAGGAATCTAGAGAAACTTCCTGGTGATTGGAGCTATCCCATAATGAAGTGAGCTGGTTCCTTCTCACTTGAGATCTTGGAAGAAGATAGCTAGCCATTTGTCAGTTACATTATAGAGGAGATTCCTGTTCAGGTAGAGGGTTATCTGGGAAAGTGGTATCACAGAATCTCAAAGTAGGATGCCCAGCTGACATTTTCCATAGTCACATCTACTGTTAGAAATAGGATAGAAACCTCATTTCTTCCATTTAAGCCTTTTTATTTGCCAAGTTCAGTAATATACTTATACTCAATATGTTATTTCCTATTATTTAGGAGCAGAAAGATCAATTGTGGGATTTATTTTTCACGTTGAAATGAATTTAGGGGATGGAGAGACTTTTAATAATACTTTTTGGGATATTTTTATTAACTTTACAAACATTGCCTAGCTAACATGACCATTCCATGTACAAAAGAACAGAAGAGATTATAAATAAAACTGTAATTGTATTATGTTCAGTTTTTTTTTTTTTTTTTGCTGAGGCAATTGGGGTTAAGTGACTTGCCTGCCTCCCTCCCTCCTTCCCTGTCTCTCTGTCTCTGTCTCTCTCTCTCTCTCCTCCCTCCCTTCTTCCTTCCTTCCCTCTCTACTTTCTTCTCTCTCTCCCCCCTCCCTATCTCAACATATTGCCTGCCCAACACACAGTCTCTAATGGTTTTTTACTGATTAATAAAAAAAAAAAAATGGAAATATAGAGCAATTCTGAGATTCTTTCTCTCTCCATATATGCAAATGTGATTAAAAAAAAAGAAAAATGATGCATATTTGAGGGATTGTGGGAAACAGGCACATTGATTTAATGTTGGTGAATATTTAAGTGGGTACAACCATTCTAGAAAGGAATTAGGATTTATTTATAAACAGAAAGTTGTTAAAATTGTATACCCTTTTATCCAGTTATATCAATATCCCAGAATGATCAAATAGGAAAAGGTCTTATCTGTTAAAAAAAAAAAATACTTAGCAGTTTATAGTTGCAAGACACTTTTTTTCCTCCTGTTTTGATTAACTTCATATCTCATTTACCAAAGAAGTTACTCAAACCTTTTTTTTTCTTTCTCAGTTGCTCATCATGATCTCTTTTTTACTCTTTCCTCTCCCCCTAGAATCCTTTGATTTTATCCTCTAATTATCTCCTTTCCCTTCAGTTTCTGATGTTGTATCTTTGTGTATATAGAGAAATGTGGCTGGATGCAAGAGGTGTTTTGTAGTGGCCACAAATTGTATGTGTAATGTTAGGAGTTACAAACCTTGATGACCAGAAGGATGCTGGCAACTGACAAAAAGTGAAGTTTGGAAATAGGAAATTTTTAAATAATAAATTTACTTTGGGGGATATTTTGAATTTTCATTAGGTAGTTGAAGTTGTATGACTATCTCAGAAGGGTGACCATAACTGGTTATGTAGATTTGGATGTTATCTGCAAATAATTAAATGATGACAATTAAACTGGTCACTTAGAGAGCATGGAGAGAATAGAGGCTCTAATTCAGTTTAGTTATGTTCATAACGATGAGAGCTAGGCAGAGAAGCATGCTTTGTATGCTATGCTGTTTTAAAATAGTTTTAGTACAAGCAGTCCCTAGTCAGTGAACACATTTGTGTTCTGATAGCTTATATATAATATTTGCTTAATATTAATCATACTTTTTCCCATAGAAATTACGTTTCAAATGGTGTGAAGTACCCAAGGGCCCCCCCCCCCCAATACAAATCCCTAATTAGTTCATTGTGTATGTGAACTTTTAATACTAAAATATTAGCTTTATCAAATTAGAACAGAATATTCTGCCTCTCAGATTTGTGAAGAAGGAAGGAATTTACAGCCAAAGAAGAACTAAAGTACATGATGAAATGCAAAATGGATAATTTTGATTATATTAAGTTTAAAAGTTTTTGTACAAATAAAACCAATGAGACAAGATTAGAAAGAAAGTAGAAAACCAAGAAGGGGGGGGGTGGGATTTTACATCCAAGGGTTCTGATAAAGGCCTTATTTCTAATATATTTAGAGTATTGACTCATTTATAAAAATACAAGCCATTCTACAATTGATAAATGATCAAAGGTTGTGAACAGTTTTCAAATGAAAAAATCAAAGCCATTTCTAATCATTTGAAAAAATATTCTAAATTACTATTGATCAGAGAAATGCAAATTAAGACAACTCTGAGGTACCACTACACACTTTTCAGATTGGGTAAGATGACAGGAAAAGATAATGATGAATGTTGGAGGCGTGTGGTAAAATTGGCATACTAATGGGTAATTGGTAGAGTTGTGAACTTATCCAGCCATTCTGGAGAGCAATTTAGAACTATGCCCAGAGGGTTATCAAACTGTGAATAAGTTATGGTATATGAATGTTATGGAATATTATTGTTCTATAAGAAACAATCAGCAGGATGATTTCTGAAAAGCCTAGAAAGTCTTACAAGAATTGATGCTAAGTGAAGTAAATAGAACCATAAGAACATTGTACATAGCCACAACAAGATTATGTGATGATCAAACTGTAATGGACATGGCTTTTTTTCAATAATGAGGTGATTCAAACAAATTCTGATAGGCTTGTGATAGCCAACTGCATCCAGAGAGAGGATTATTGGGATGGAATGTGGATCACAGTATTTTCACTTTTACTGTTGTTTTGCTTGCTTGTTTTCTTTTTTTCTTTCATTTTTTTTCCTTTTGATCTGGTTTTTCTTATGCAGCGTGATAATTGTGGAATATATATATTTAGAAGAATTGCATATGTTTAACATATATTGGATTACTTGCTGTCAAGGGAAGGAAGTGAGGGGCAAGGAGAGAGAAAAAATTTGGAACACAAGGTTTTGCAAAAGTGAATGATAAAAACTAACACTGCATATATTTTGAAAGTAAAAAGCTATTATTAAAATATATATAATATTAGCTTTAGCTTTGAGTCCTGGGAGTTTTATAAGTGGAGGAAGAAATTGTTTCCTGCTTTGAATTATTTTTTCAGAAAATTGTTTTTCACCCATGTATAAGATGGAAATGGAAAACTTGTATTTAAGTCTAGCTTTTATTTTAAAAGTACCTGTTTTTTTTTTTGTTTTGTTTTGTTTTGTTTTTTGTTTTTTGTTTTTGGCACAATACTAAAATCTGGGAATACAGATACAAGCAGAAAGAAAAATAATTCTTACTCTCAAGGAGTTTATATTCTAATGGAAAAAGAAAACACATAAAATGGAACTAATAGTTGGAAAAGTAGTGGTACAAGGTTTGGTGGCATGTTAGACAAAGTCTAGAAGAATAAGGAGTATATCTGGAAAGTAATAAAGATCAGGACTGCCTTGGATCTACTTTTAAAATGGAGATTCTGGGAGGAACTATCCTATCAAAGGGAGAGGTTACAAGGACCTAGGGTATGCGAATTCCAGATCTGGCATAAAAAGTTTATAGGACATGGTGGAGAAAGTTCTAGTGATGACAAATACAGAAACCCATTCCTACGGATAGAAATCCATTTCCTACAACTTTTTGATATTGTTAATTTAGTTTGGTGTGAATCCCCTCTTCACCCTCCCCCCCTCCCCCAAGTGGGGAATTTTGAGTTTAGAATATGCCTGGATAGGAATAAAGTATGTTATAACAGAGGTTTTATTTTATTCATAGATTAAGTCTTTTTAAAGCATAATCCTTTTCCGTGGTTTTAGTAACAGACTATATATGCCTTTTAAATGCGGACTTAGTTCAATTAAGTACCTCATTCTACAAATACTTATTAAAAAATGTTCATAAGGTAATGGATTTTTAACCATTTAACCATTCATTAGGATTATGAATTAAGACTCAGAAGGGCTGTTATTGTGTTGGTTAGAGGGCATAGTTAATACTGATTGCCAATCATTGAAGTGATGCTTTTCTAAATTTTTAATCAAGATCAATAGAGTAAAAAATAGGATTCACTGAATAGAAACTTTTTTTTTTTCAGGGAACATTACATTTTAATTTAGGCATAGAATTTTAGAACTTTAAAACAATTTTTAAGCCCAGCCCACACATTTTATAGATGAAGTTAAATAACTTGCTCAAGATCATGCAGTTCATTTGATTGGACTGAATGTCTTTTGTTTATTAAAAAAAAGTTTGTCTATCTACCAATATTTTTCCATAATGTTTTTCAGTTGTGGTTAATATTGGCATGTAAAAGATTTGTATTCATAGGGTTATTAGATTTTGTTAAGGTGAATTGTCACAGGTGATTTTGTGTGGTTCAGAAATGGTGAGGGGTCACCATTTAATAAAAAAAGCTGGAGAGATTTCTAGAAGTAAAGCAAACTTTATTTATTATACATTCTTGCAAGAAGGGCACCCCATCCCTCCAGCAGACAATTGAAGGGAGGAAGCACTTCTGGGGCAGGGTTAACACTTTTAATCCCTAACGCAAATACCCCTCCCACCACTGACCCTCATCCTCATTGGCTTGAGGGTCCTACATTCTAAACGCAGGAACTACCCAAGAAATTGAACTTGACCAATAAGTACATAGTTGTCCATATTTGACTGAAATTGGGAGAAAATGATGTCATGGGGGTAGAGCAGGAAGGGGATTTAGATATGTCCTTGAATCAATGCTTAAAGTCCTTCAGGCCTACTCAAACTCTGAAGTAGATGAAGCCTTAATCGATTTTCACAGCTCTCTGTCTTGAAAGATCTCACCTCATTTCGTTCTATTTGAACTCAATTTTTTTTTTTTGGTTTTTGTTTTTGTTTTTTTTTTACTGGATTGGTGTTTTTCCCATTTTACCACACTTATTTTTGGGGTAACTAAGTGGTACAGGGGACAGAGTACTAGGCATAGAGCTTGGAAGAATCAGACAAATCTGGCCTCAGATACTTATTAGCTGTGTTAAGTTCAAATCACTTACCTTGTTTGCCTCAGTCTCTTCATCTGTAAAATGAACTGAAGAAAGAAATGGTAAATGTCTCAGACAGAACTGAAAATGACTCAATTACATGCTATTGTTTACCCTAGACCTTTTTTTATTAGTTATGTTAAAATGACTCGGAATACTTAATATCCAGTAAAGTTTATAATTGTACCTTTTTAATTAAAACATTTGTAACAAAAAAATAATTTTTTGTTAAGGGAAGAAAATTGTGGACACAAAATTTGAGAATATTTAAAAATCGGTGACTAAGGCTATCAATTAAACTTAAAATGTTTTAAATGAGGAAGAATTTGAAAAGAATAGCTTCTTTTAAAAGTTTAATTTAATTTAAATTTTATTTTTCCTCAGTTACGTATAAAATAGTTTTTTTACATTTTTAAAAAAACCTCTTGAGTTCCAAATTCTCTCCCTTCCTCCTTCCCCATTGAGAAGGCATATGTGAGGTTATGCCAAACATTTCCATGAAAGTGACTTTGTGAAAGAACAGTCTCTCTCCCCAATTTCCCCTCCCCCCCTCCAAAAAAACTCAAAAAAAATTTTTTTAAAAACCAAACCACCAAAATATGCTTCAGTTTGTGTTCAGACACACTTCTCTTTCTGGGTATGGATAGCATTTTTCATTAGTCCTTCAGAATAATCTTGGATCATTGCATTGTGTTGCTGAGAGTAGCAAAGTCATTCATAGCTAATCATCCCACAACATTGCTGATGTTTTGTACACAGGTTGTTTCACTTTGCATGAGCTTAGGGAGGACTTTTCCAGGTTTTTCTGAGTGTAACTTGCTTATTATTTCTTATATAATATAATATAACATCATAATCACAAAGCACAATTCAGCCGTTCTCTAGTTGATGGGTGGAAGGAGAGCCCCAGGAAATAGCAGTGGCAGCAATAATAGTAGCAGTAGCAGTAGCAGCAGCAAAAAATTGAAATGTTATAGAGCCAAGGAAAATTTGTAGGAGGCAGGAGAAATAGGAAGAAAAAATAAAAGGGTATATCAGGAGATTTTGGAAAATGGGAATTTGCAGAAAGGAAACATTATGTAACTAGGCAGATTTAGGCAAAAAGGGAGAGTTAAAAAATAATGAAGACAGAAAAGTCCTTGAAATAATATTTATAAAACATTGGAATATTTTTCAGTGGACTTTTTTGGTGTGAAAAATAGTGTTACTTATATGAAAATATTGGGCTCTCAGCATTAAAATAAGGGCTGCTATCAGGCAATTACAGTTTGAGCAAAATCAAATTAGTGTTTAGGAACATATTATTTTATGAAGTTTCGAGATCAGATTGTAAAATGTGACAGTAAATCATAGCTTTAAGAGTTTTAAAAAAATACTTTAGTTAGGTACAGCTAGTTGGTATAGATAGAGTACCAGCCTTGAAATCAGTTGGACCTGAGTTCAAATGTGACCTCAGACACTTAAAAACTTCCTGGCTGTGTGACCCTGGGCAAGTTACTTAACCCCAATTGCCTCAGCAAAAAAAAATAAAAATAATACTTAAGTTATTAAAATAATATTATATTTCCCTTTTAAGGATTTTTTTTTCTGTTCCAGTATCAATTTGGTTATATTTGTGACCCTGAAATATCTATTTGTTTGATTTTACTACAAAAGAAAAAAAGTAGAAGATATAAATTACAAAATGGACCTATTTCTGGAGATATGTTATTCCATTGATAATTTTTATAATTTATTTTTTATTACATTTTAATAGTTTTAATGAGATTGTGATATTAAACTAACCTTCTTGTAAATTGTAAGACATACAGGAACTTTTAAAAATAATGTAGCTTTTTTAGGATACAGAGAAGTCATTCTATTTTGATGCTTAAATGTAATAGTAAGTTCATTCCTTTTCAGCAAACATGATTGGCACTTGCTATTTGTATATGAACTAATGAACCAAATACATTTTTAATGATTTCTTATAATAAGGTGTTATAGTGTGGTGCAGTAAAATGGATCCAGGATTTGATCCAAAAGCATCTGTAAAATTAGGTTATACTAGACCTCTTAGGTTCCTTCCAGCTCTCATCCATTAATAAACTGTGATATTTTGGGGAGTAGTGTCAGATGATGTACATTCTGAGTAATAGTTTTTATTTCTTTTTTCAGCTTGTTGGTGGGGAATTCGATTTGGAGATGAACTTTATAATCCAGGATGCTGAGAGTATAACATGCATGTCAGAGCTTTTGGAGCATTGTGATGTAACATGCCAAGCAGAAATTTGGAGTATGTTTACTGCCATTCTACGAAAAAGTGTCCGTAATTTGCAGACCAGCACGGAAGTTGGCTTAATTGAGCAAGTATTGCTGAAAATGAGTACTGTAGATGACATGATTGCAGGTATGAGTTCACATGAGAAATGTGTTATTTTAACATTCATGAAGATTCAAACACATTAATTTTGCTACTTAAAATTATGCATTCTCCTGAAATATATGGAATAATATCTACATTTTATTTTTAAAGGATATCATGAAATTCAAAGCATCTTCTTTATTAGACTTTGAATAATTTGGTGATGTAAGTGAATTGTTGATACTACTTAATTAAGGACACATAATGTTTTACTCTTTTAGTTTTATTTACTCTCAGTATTGTAATTTTCATCCTACCAACCTGCCTCTCAATATTCATTGTAATTCAATATATAACATATAATTGAGAGATAAGGTAGTGTAGTGAGATTGTTGGATTTGAAGTTAGGAGAGACCTCACTTTAAATCTTTTCTCTTATACTTTATAAGTTATATGATCATGTACAAGTTACATAATCTCTGAGTTCTTTTCCACATCCATAAAATGGGGATAATTTATATAGATACATAAACATATACATTTATTTATTTCATATATTTGTTATGAAGATCAGATAAGAAACTTTAGTTGTAATAATTGGAAAATCTAAGGTGCAATATCAGTGTTAACTATTTTTATTCTGATCAATTGTGAAACAAATTTTTTTGCAACAATCTTACTATTTCAGTGTTTTTTAAAAATAGAATTGAACCTTATAACATACAAATTATTTTATAACAATATTTATCAAGCTTCTCCTAGAAAATTCTTATCATTAACTAAGACATGAGTTGAATTCTTTTGGACATCATTGTCTTCTTTCTTCAGTATAAGCAGTCATCAATCATTTCTTAGGTGTTTTCTTTGTGTAGGTCCAATACTAAGCACTTGGGATAGAAAGACAAAAATGAAATCGTCTCTATTCTCATGAAATTTCTATTTTATCAGGGATATAATATGTACAGATAATCTATATAAAATATGAACAAAAGAAATACAAGTTTGGAGGCAAAAGTAGTTGTTGGGACCAAGAAATGTCACAGATAAAAGTCTGATCTGCTTTGAAGGAAACTAGAGATTCTAAGAGGGATAGAGGTATGGAGGGGATGCAACCTGGGCATATGGGAACACTTTGTGAAGTAATGGACTCTGGAGATGGAATATCATATGTAAGGCGCTACAAGAAAGCAACTTTGGCTGGAATATAGAGCGTTTGATAAGTCATGAAAGAGAGTCTGGAAATAGGATTTGAACATTTTTGAATGGCAAAAAGAGGAGTTAATATTTGATCCTATATCCACTAATATTTGAATAAGGGAATGATATGATAAAAACTGATTTTACATAACACTTTGGTGACTGTCAGGTGAATAGAAGGGGGAGATAGTAATACTGAGTCAGGGAGACTGATTAGGAAACCACTCTCATACATGGAGTGAGACATGGACCTGAACTGAAGTGATGGCTGTGTCAATAAAGAAGGATGGCTATAAAAAATATGTAGAGAAAAAATTGACAGGACTTGACAGTTTACTTAGATATATGGGATAAAGTAGAGTGAAGAGTTGAGAATGAGAATGAGAACCATGTTAAGTTGAGCACTTGTATCTTCAACAGAAATAGGAAATTTCCAGATGGGGATATTTTTTGGGAGGGTGGGAAAGATACTGACTTTTTAAAAATATGTTTGAGTTTGAAATGACTACAGGATATCTACTGGATATGTATAGTAGGTAATGTGAGACTAGAATTGAGAAAACAAACGAGCTTTGTATAGATTTGGAAGTTAATTCTGTAAAGATAATTGAAACAAGGAGAATTGATGAGGTCACTAAGAGAATGTAGACAGAAAAGAGGGTTTAGGATCCTTGAGAAGATAACATTAGGTTCAGAGAGTGTGTGTGTGTGTGTGTGTGTGAGATGTATGGAGTCATATATGGAGAATGACCCAACCAAGGAGTCTGAGAACTGCTCGGATAGATAATTTTTTTTTTTAAAGCAGATATTTTCTGCATTAGCACATTGTATAACTTCCTTAAAAGTTTGAAAGTGCATAAATGACTAAATATCTTTTTTCACCTATACCAGAAAGATCTTGTTTCTTTCTTTTTAGGAAAAATTCAAACATTTACAATTTCTTTTATTTGTTTATTGCTAGTTTCAGACTTTGATGATGATCCATTGAACTTAAAATAATTATTAGTAAATGCTCAGGATTCTTCTTCCTTTCCTCATGGTAATCTAGTGAAATTCTCTTATAGAAGAAAAAGAATAATTTTGTAATCTCTTTTCATTTCCTAATGATGTTTTAAAATAAGTATTTTTTTGACTTTATATTTTTCCTCTGAATCTAATGTTTATCTCCTTTTATATGAAAGATTCTATCTTATTTGCTTTATATTGTTGTTTTAAATTATGTTTTATATAACATTTTTTATTTTTAAATTCCCAAATCCTTTGTATAAATTGGGTATATATAATATTTTGTATGTCAGATCTAGGCTGTATAATTCCCTTTTCCTTTGTGATTTCAGTTCATTTCATGAGTAGATTATAGATTTGGACAAAATAATATTTGATAGAAAAATAAGAAGATGCTGAGTTGTTTTAATTAAAAAGTTCGTTTTACTGAAAAATTTTTAGCTTATTAATAGTAAAGTAGCTTCTGATTTCTTTCAAGTGGATATACATACTTGTATTTAAGATAATTAAAAATTTCTTCTTTTTTACTCTCATCCTTGATAAAGTTAAAGGAATGGGTGATGCCAGTTAAATACCAAATATAAACAATCATTTGATGAAAGGAAACATGGCATTTTATTCTTAGGCTATTCTAGCATTTATCACAAAGTGTGTATAAACTGGCATTTTTGCAGGTTTTGCGTGATAACATTTGATTTTTGCAAATAAAAGTTTAGTTTCAAAAAAATTTTTTTTTATAAAACTTTATAAAACAAGAAAACTTTCTAGAAGGTACAGGAGAGGCAAGAGGAAGGAAATGGGGATGGTAAATAAGTCAACAAGCTCTATCATATAGATAGAATTAAGCTATATCAGAATGTGAACTTCTGTAATGAACAATCTGTAATCTTGAACAAGAAAAGCCTATCAAACATTAATGAAGCAACAGTAACCTAAAAATCATGCTGTTTTATTTCAATGCAAGTTTTCTTGTTTTATTCTGTTACACATTGTTGATTTTATCATAGAGACTGAAATCTGAAGGAAATCGTAAATAGCATTTATGTAATGCTTATGACATAAGTATTTTACTTATAGCAACCTTGTGATATTTTGAGACTCAGAGATAAATTGAGACTCAGAGAGGTTAAAAGATTTGTCCAGTCACACAGATAATAAGTATTGAGAATGTGAACTCAAACTTAGACCTCCAACTTTTCTACCCCATTCAGTGAATACTTTTAAAATATACTTTGTTAAGAAATAAATATACTTTAACTGATAAATGTAATAACAATAGTAACTGCCTTGGTGTGCAACATCATTAGGAGAGGAGAGAGAAGTTAAGTTTCTTTAAAAGTATTGATGGCTGAATTAAGGGAACATTTTTTTCTTTATGCAAATTTCATTTTTATTTTATATAAATTGATTCATATTTTAAAATGAAATTAAAGTTTTCAGTAACTACTCATTTACTACCTTTCACACTTTTGTAGTAATTATCAAATTGTATGATTTTAGAAAGAAGACTTCAAAACTTACCTCTCATTATTCCAAATGCATTGACGAATACTATCTCACATTAGCCATGATCTTTAAAGTATTTCACTAAAAGACTCCAGATTGTGTTATTTGAGTAGCTCAGGGAATGAATACTCAACTTTCATTTGTGTTTTGAAAGATTAAACCTTGTGGAAATTCATTCATTATCCCATTAAGATTTCTTAATCATTTTCCATTCTCAAATATGTGCTTTGTATATGTTCATGTAAAGGTCAGTCATTTGTTGATATGAAAATGGTTAAATATGAAACAATTCAATCTTCAGCCATTTATGTACACAATAAAAATACTATTAACATGCTCCCAAATTATCTATGAAGAGATATGATTATTGGTAGAGTTTTTAGATAATATTTATTGTTTAATCTAATTGAGCACTATTAGCAGTTTTTCAGAGTTTAATGCTAATAAATTTTAAAGGGCATTTGAGATGTACAGATATGAATGTGTAATTTTTTTCATTATTTGGTAAGCTTATGATATATACCATGTGATAAAGGAACTTCATGGATGTAATATTTTTGTGGCTTTTGGACATGAAGAAATTGTATTATACACCGACATAATGTTAAGAGCATATCATTACTTTAGAAAAGAAGTTGTACATGTTGCATAATTAATTTTTGGTTATTCACTTGGGTTTTTTTCAGGTTAAAACCATGTTATTAATAATAGTTCTAATACATTTCTCCCTATAATAGGTGGTATATGCTCAGAGAGGACAATTTTAATATTAATCTTCTAGAAGCACCTTTTAGACATAATTTGTAATGAAAAAGTAATATACATAATAAATCATTCCTTGATGTCTGAATTACTTCCTTTAATTTTCATATTTTTTAGAATGGCTATTCAATAAATAAATATATTATGGTAAAGGTTGATAGGTATTCATGTTAAAATTTATGAATGAAACTTTTTTGTGAACATATTTTCTCTTTTATAAAAATATTGCTTTGACTAATTCTGGTTTTCAAATAAAGTTCAGAATAACTTTATTTTCCTTTGAAGATCTCCTAGTTGATATGTTGGGGGTTCTTGCAAGCTACAGCATCACTGTCAAGGAGTTGAAGCTTTTGTTCAGCATGCTTCGAGGAGAAAGTGGAATCTGGGTAAGCTATAATAAGAGAGATGTTTTAAGTATCAGTGCATTAGTGCTTGTGATTCAATAAATTGTCTCTAGAGAGCTATAAACTTAAATTTTTAATGTTAATTGAATGTTTTCTCTAAAAGAAATTTTAGCAACTGATTTAAAATTAATTTACTGTTTAGTTGGGAAATGGTCTTTTGGCTAATATGGCATGTGAGAAACTATTATTGTATGGCTGCACTGACAGTTCTTCTATTTTATTGTTTCCTCAGCCAAGACATGCGGTTAAATTGCTGTCAGTCCTTAATCAGATGCCACAGAGACATGGGCCTGATACTTTTTTCAATTTCCCGGGCTGTAGTGCTGCAGTAAGTTTTTTTTATGCATTTGTTTTTACGATAAATAATTTATTTTGTCATAGAATGTTGTAGTTCTTAAAAATGTAAGTTATAGTACCAATACTTAACATTTTATAACCTAAGAGTCATAGAGTTGTAAGGTTTAGGTAGCATCATTGTTTTTGCTTGGAATATTGCTGCTTAAATTTATGAAATAGGTGAATTCTTTCCCTACTTTCATTTAAAAATACACACACACAAATACACAAATCTCAGGGTTGAATCAGAAAATAGGCTTAAGACTTGTTCTTTATGACAGAGAAAGAGGGAGAGACAGAGAGTTGAGGGCGGCGGGTGGTGAGAGCAGGGAGGGAGAAGGAAAGGAGGGAGAGAGAATTTTAATTAGCTTTAAAATGTTAGACCTAGACTCTGCTTTCTGTTCAAGGCTTTCAAGTAGTTAAGTGATTCTAAAATTTGTTTTCAATTTTTTACTGATTTAAATGGTGTTTTGTTGGTCTTTTTTTTTCCTATGAGATAACTTACATTTTTGTTTATGCTTTTTTTTTACTTTATTTTAATAATTCTCATTTTCTTTTGATGTTATTGGCTTCTTTTTGGTTTATTCTAATTTTCAGAAAGTTTGTTTCTTGAATACCTTTTATGCAAGTTAATAAACTTTGATTAGAGGATAACCCTTGTATTAGTTAGTTAATTCTCTTTCCAAATCTTCCATAGCTCATTTCCTCCACTTTTTCTTCTGATGCTTGCATTTCATTTATAAAATCATTTTTTTTTTTTTTACTTCTTTCTAAAACTCATGCTAAAGCAAGAGTTTTCTTTTAGAATTTTAACTTGAATTTGTAATCAAGTTGTGTTTTTCTTTGAGGCTTTCTTTGCAGATATTTTTGAGTCATTGTCTTCTGTTTTTGTCTTGACTATTCACATCACCACAATAGTTTTTTGTAGAATTCCTTTTTTTTTTGTTTGCTTCTTTTTCTAACCTGCTTGTTAGAATCAGGTTTTGCACACTTCTGGAGGCGATATCTGAGATGTTCGTGCTTTCTTAAGTTATTGAGTATTGTGTTGTTCCATGCCTTCAGAGGCAGCTCTGGCTGGAAACCAGCAAACTTTCAATGCTTCTAAAATGATCTCTTCCAGGAGAAAGTCTGATTTCTGCTATCATGGACTCAATTATGTAAGTTTCTCAACTGAATTTGGGTCTGGATTCAGCTACTATCAAGTCAGCTAAAAGGCTCTGCTTGTTTAGAGAAATAGCACTATAAATTTTCCTTTGAATTGGAATTCCTAATACAGTTATTCCTTTGCAAGCTTCAGATTAGATTAGAATCTGGAATAAGACTTTGCTTTACTCCTAGGTCCAAGCCATATAGATGCTATTTGCTTCTAAACTTGCTCTTTATTGGATGCACAGGAGAGGGTTCACCACTACCACTTTCCCCAGAATGCTATCCGTAAGTGGTAGGTCTCTTCTTCTGTCTGCCCTAGATATATGATAGTTCCAGTTATTGATAGTTGTTCTTAAGATGGTGGGCTGTACTTCCCCAAAATGTATTTTCCCCTCACTGGTGTGAAGGCTGGAGTGGAAACAAGTCTCGTTGCTTAGGAGTCACTGATATTATCACATCTTTTGGGGGAAGAATCTGGGACTGTCTCTGTATTATCTCTGAGTAGAAATAAGGATCAGGATGATAGGTGGTGGTGGTGGTGGTGGTTTGATCTGTCTGGCTTTACTGTCTGTTATCTCCCTCTTAGGGTTCCCTGATACTTAAGTCTCTTGGAATTTAAAAAGAAAATTAATGTGGCATTTAAAATAATTCTTTTTTAGACATAATGAGTTCAAAATTTCTGTAAGTCATTCAGTTTGAAATGTTGAACAGGTGGTAGGTTATGTGAGATAGGAGAAAGTGGGGCTGTATATATATTTAGAGAGAGCTTATAGTAATAAATATAAAGAGATAATTGAACCTGGATTCTGATAAGGTCACCAAATGAATGATTATAGTAAGAGAAGAGTGACCAAGATAGAGCCTTGGAATAGTTGTTGGTCGGTAACTTTTTAGTTGTGTTTGACTCAGGGATAGACTGTGCAGTTCATTAAGGGGAAGAATAACTCACAAATTTGTATTTGAATCTTTTGACAATTAGCACAGTACCTGTTATATAGTAAACACTTAATAAATGTTTTGTTTTGTTTTAAATAACTTTTTCTTGCCAGAACCTATGCCAGGGTAATTTTTTACAACTTTATCCCTTGTACTCACTTCTGTTGCAATTTTTCCCCCTCCCTTCTTCCACCCCCTCCCCCAGGCAAGCAATCCTGTACATGTTAAAGAGGTTACAGTATATCTTAGATACAATATATGTGTGCAGAACCGAACAGTTCTCTTGTTGCTCAGGGAGAATTGGATTCAGAAGGTATAAATAACCCCGGAGGGAAAACAAAAATGTAAGCAGTTTACATTCATTTCTTAGTGTTCTTTCTTTGGGTGTAGCTGCTTCTGTCCATTCTTGATCAATTGAAACTGAGTTAGATCTTCTCTTTGTCAAAGAAATCCACTTCCATCTTCCATCTTCATACAGTATCGTTGTTGAAGTATATAATGATCTCCTGGTTCTGCTCATTTCGCTCAGCATCAGTTCATGTTAAGTCTCTCCAATCCTCTCTGTATTCATCCTGCTAGTCGTTTCTTACAGAACAATAATATTCCATAACATTCATATACCACAATTTACTCAACCATTTTCCATTTGATGGGCATCCATTCATTTTTCAGCTTCTAGCCACTACAAACAGGGATGCCACAAATATTTTGGCACATACAGGTCCCTTTCCCTTCTTTAATATCTCTTTGGGATGTAAGCTCTTTGGGATGTAACACAGCTGGGTCAAAGGGCATGCACAGTTTGATTGCTTTTTGAGCATCGTTCCAGTTGCTCTCCAGAATGGCTGGATGTGTTCACAATTCCACCAACAATGTATCAGTGTCCCTGTTTTCCCACATCCTCTCCAATATTCCGCGTTGTCTTTCCCTGTCATTCTAGCCAATCTGACAGGTGTGTAGTAGTATCTCAGAGTTGTCTTAATTTGTATTTCTCTGATTAATAATGATTTGGAGCATATTTTCAAATGGCTAGAAATAGTTTTAATTTCTTTGTCTAAGAATTGTCTGTTCATATCCTTTGACCATTTATCAATTGGAGAATGGCTTGATTTCTTATAAATTAGAGTCAGTTCCCTACATATTTTAGACATAAGTCCTTCATCAGAACCTTTGACTATAAAAATGTTTTCCCAGTTTATTGTTTCCCTTCTAATCTTGCCTGCATTAGTTTTGCTTGTACAAAAACTTTTCAATTTGATATAATCAAAATTTTCTATTTTGTAGTCAATAGTGATCTCTAGTTCTTCTTTGGTCATAAGTTCCTTCCTCTTCCACAGGTCTGAGAGGTAAACTATCCTATGCTCTTCCAATTTATCTATAATCTCATTCTTTATGCTTAGGTCATGCCATTTTGACCTTATCTTGGTGTATGGTATTAAGTGTGGGTCAATGCCTACTTTCTGCCATACTAATTTCCAATTTTCCCAGCAATTTTTGTCAAATAATGCATTCTTATCCCAAAAACTGGGGTCTTTGGGTTTGTCAAACACTAGATAATTAAAGTTATTGGCTGTTTTGTCCTTTGAGCCTAACCTATTCCATTGATCAGGTAGTCTATTTCTTAGCCAATACCGGATGGTTTTAGTAACCGCTGCTTTATAATATAATTTTAGATCTGGCACAGGTAGGCCACTTGATTTTTTTTTTTTTTCATTAATTCCCTTGAAATTCTTGACCTTAACACTTTAAATGTTTAGCTATCTGTAAGCAATGTGATTTCATTATCCAAATTAATTTCTTCAAATGCTAGTCATTATTTTTATTCAAGCATTTTAGTCATGTCTCTTTGACTCCATTTGGAGTTATCTTGACACAGATATTGGAATGATTTCTCATTTTTAAAGATGGGGAAAATGAGACAAACAGGACTTACATGATTTGTCTAGGATCAGTCAGCTTGTATTTGAAGTCAAAATGTTTAAGTTACTTGAAACCAAATATAAACTCAAGTCTTCCTGACTGGCACCTGGCGCTCTATCCACTCTGCCACTTTCACTGCCCCAGTTAAGGGACAAATAAGGATAATGAGTACCAAAGGAGTGGTGTTGGTAAGAGTAGTATGTCAGAATGTGGTAGTTAATACATGGTAGTTAGTAGTCTCAAATGCTGCAAAGATGCAGTGAAAGATTATCAGACTTGACAATTAAGAAATCTTTGGTAATTTTGGTGAGTATTTTCTGATGATTCACAAAGTTGGAGACCAGACTGCAAAAGGTTGAGATGTAAATGAGAGAAGAGAAAGTAGAAGTCTACAAAGTATCACAGGAAAAGGAGGAGGTAAACAAGCCACTTTTGTGGGATAATGTTTTTTTTGCATATGAAGCAGTAGATGATATGCAAGACTTCTAAAAGTTTTATGGCCAGGGGCATGTGGGTTTATAAAACAGGTATATAAATCAAATATTTACTGATGAGAAATTGTAATTTCACCTACATTCATTTAATAGTACCCCATTTGGGGTAGTGATTCACAATTTAAGAACCATTAATATAAAGGGAAAAGTGCTAGAGTAGATATGAGGAAGAGCTGAGTTCAAATTCTACCTCAGAATATTGGCTGTTACTTTGGGTCAGTTAGTTGACTTTTCCTTCAGCACCGACATCAAGGGCCAGAAGTGATCTATGGGAGTCATTTGCTAAGTAGGAGAGTAATAGCTAATTGGGTTTTTTTTATAGCCTTAGTTGTTACAGAGATTTATTGATGAATTATATTGCTCAGTGGTTCTGCCTTGAGGTCTTGGAGCCATCATTTAGGAATATGGACAATCTCCATGACCAAGGCTTTTAACGTGGGGTCCATGAGATTTAAAAAAAAAAAAACCCAACAATTATGTTTCCACATAATTGGTTGCTTTTGGAATCCTTTGTATTTTATTTTGTGTATTTTAAAACATAAAAAAGAAAGTATCTATCAGCATCTTCAGACAGCTAGATGGTCCATGACTTGAAAAAAGTTAAAGAATCCAGTTCTGGGTTCCTGCTTGCCTATTCCTCTGGGCTGGGGGGGACTATTCTTTGAATGTGGCATTCAATCAGTCCCAAATCCATCTTAACTGTATTAGCATCCAGTGTATATTTCTCCACAAGAAAAGTATGAAATTATTTATGTGATGCCTTAGTAAAATCTATAGTAGGTAAATTACATGTAATGTGCAGGATAATGATAATAACTGTCGAAAAAAAGGAAACAGGGTTCATTTGGCATGCTCTGTCTTGGATGAAATTATGATGGTTCTTTGTAATCTACACCTCTCTTGCTAGATTTCATTAACTATTCCATTAAATTAAATGTCTATGGTAGAATTTTCCAGGGAATTGAAATCAAACTCAATTAGTCTGTATTTTTGACTGTTCATTTGTGTGCATCCACTTCTCCCTCCCTTTTTGGGGTGGGGTGGGGCGGGGATTGGTACATTTCTTCACTTGCCCTTGAGTGGTATCTCTTCTATTTTCCATAATCTTTCAGACAAAACTGAGAATGACTTAGTCATATCTGTTAGTTTTTTCAGTATCTGAGGAAATAGTTCATCTGGATCAAATGACTGGAGTTCATCAAGGACAACTAAGTACTCTATTACTATCTCCTTCCTTATCATGGGTATCAGCTTACTGTTATCCATTTTTGTTCTGGTGGTTTTAATGATTAGCTTTGACAGAGAAAATAGAAGTAAAATAATTAAGCAGCTGCGCCTTTTTTCTGTTGTTACCTATCTTCATATGATCCTCTTCAGATAGTAGTTCTATTCTTTTTTGTCATTCTTCTCTTTTCTCTAATATAATTGAAGAAAAAAAAGGTAACATCCTTTGTTGATGTTTATTTCTCTTGCCACCATTTGCTAATTCTTAGACTGAACACTTTTGACTCCTTTTTCCCTCCAAAATAGAATCATTCCACACTTATATTTATTTTTTGTTATTTTTGTCATTACTCTTTTGTTTGTATCTTTAAAAAATCTGAGTTGGTTGGTGAGTTTCTGTTTACCCATTTGGCTCTCTTTAGACAATTTTTTTTTTTTTCCTGGTTTGAGTTGTTTATCTTCATTTCCTCAGAATTTAATTTCCTAGACTAACTTTCTTTTTATTTTATTTTATTTTTTTTTAATTCTTGGTCTCACAGTTTGTTTGCTTTTTTATTATTATTATTATTATAGCCTTTTATTTACAAGATATGCATAGGTAATTTTTCAGCATTGACAGTTGCAAATCCTTTTGTTCCAACTTTTTCCCTCCTTCCCCCCACCCCTTCCCCCAGATGGCAGGTTGACCAATACATGTTAAATATGTTAAAGTATAAGTTAAATACAATATATGTATACATGTCCAAATAGTTATTTTGTTGTATAAAAAGAGTCAGACTTTGGAATAGTGTACAATTAGCCTGTTAAGAAATAAAAAATGCAGGCGGACAAAAATAGAGGGATTGGGAATTCTATGTAGTGGTTCATAGTTATCTCCCAGAGTTCTTTCCCTGGGTGTAGCTGGTTCAGTTCATTACTGCTCTATTGTAACTGATTTGGTTCATCTTATTGTTGAAGAGGGCCACATCCATCAGAATTGATCATCATATAGTATTGTTGCTGAAGTATATAATGCTCTTCTGCTCCTGCTCATTTCACTCAGCATTAGTTCATGTATAGACTAACTTTCATTATTGAAATTTTGACATAGGATCCTATTTATCTTTTTTGGGGAACCTTTTCAAATCTGTTTCCCCAAAATCTAGAGTTCATTTGTTTCTTCTCTCCTAAATCCTTTGAGGAGTGATTGTAAGATTCTTATCATTTCCATTCTAACAACCTGTTTTTTTTCCTGTTGGTAAAAATCAGATACAGTTTAGAATTTCCCTTTTTGGTCCTTTCATCTTTTGAATAATGAATTTATCATAGTTAATGAATAGTAGTGGCAAGGAATAAATAATTCTGCAGAGAGAAATCTAGTGATGGATAGATAATTGAAGTCTTCCATCTATACTGTGTTATGCCTTTATGGCAGGATTGTGATCTGTTTCTTGAGCTCCTTTTTTTTTTTTTTTTTTTTTTTGGCCTTCCTTTCTGCCCAGTTTACTATCATCTAGTGAACTTTGATGACAGTCACTTCTCTTTTTCTTTATATGTATTTTTACTATTACTTCTTCTGTCTTGTTTTTAGATTTTTTTAAATGTGAATTTATCTTAAGCTTTCTCTCTCTCCATATACCCTTATTTATTTCCTCTGTTTCTTTTGAATAAAGGTATGCCTATCCAGAACCATATTACTCTCATGACTTTATGCAGCTATCTTGAATCGATGTTCCCCTCAGAAAATGCTGTAAAGCAGCAGAAATCATTCTGGTCACAGAGCAAGTATTGCCAAGCAGAATTTGATAGTGATGGATCAATACTAGAGCTTGAGGAACAGGATTCTACAGGGCAATCTTGCCAGAGTTCCAGCTGGCAGCAGTTTTTGTAATCATCAGTGAATTAATCAGTAAAGCAAAACAAAGTTTAAGTAAAAAGGAAGTATGGAAGGATGTTTCCAAACTGGGATTTCAACAAATGATGGGGGGAATTACTGGAATAACCATCCAGAATTTCAGAATATCCTGTCATCACAAAACAGATGTCTACAAGAGCCCAGCTTCAGGTACCAATACATAGTCTTTGAAGAAACCAAGAAATTTGGAGACAGGGACATTTTTTTTTCAGTGTTTCAGAGAAAGTTAAATGCAACCTGATTTGAAATTTGTACTGATTCTATTAGTAAAGTTGTGATCTCTTGTTGGATGAAGAAAAAATTTCAATGATACTTATAAGATCAACTCTGTTCTTGCTTGTTGCCTACATGTTGGCCTTGGTGTACAAACATCCGGAGATCACTGGTTTTATTGTTGTCCCCTATGACTAATCTTGATAGAAATCAGGACCTGATTTAGAAGGCTATTTCCAGTTCTCAGAAAAGCAAATTTTTTTCTTCTCTTTGGATAGTCCTAGAACAATTAAGAGATTTTTATATCCCTGGCGTAAATCAGAATCAGATCAGATACAGTATTATCAATGATTAGCTTGGGAAGATCTTTACTTAAAACTTGTTACTACAGCTTTTTTGCCTTAGAATCAACAGTCACCACCACTCCCAAGCACTGCGAAAAAAAATAGAACACTGCTATATCTGTGTGCTGGGTTGAATACTGAAGGCTCATACTGCATACTAGCTGTTCCACATCAGCACCAAGGCAGCTAGAGAAATGTGAATCTGCTCTGACATGACAATTGATCCAATTCTTTTTTTAAAATTTATTTATTTTTATTGCATATTGTTTTATAAATCATTTCGGGAAAGAAAAAATCAGAACAAAAGGGAAAAACCATGGAAGAGGGAAAAAAACCCCAGAAAAATGGAATGGACATAGCATGTGTTGATTTACATTCAATCTTCATAATTTTTGATCTAGCTGCAGATAACATTTTTCATCCAAAGTCTTTTGCGATTGCCTTGGATCATCGATTCTTTTTTCTTTTTAATTTTTTAAAAGCTTTTTATTTTCAACACATATGCATAATTTTCAACATTCACTTTTGCAAAATCTTGTTCCTAATTTTTTTCCCCTCCCTTCTCAACTCCTTCTCCTAGACAGCAAGTAATCCAATATATGTTAAATGTGAGCAGTTCTTCTCTATATATTTCCACAATTATTATGCTGCACAAGAAAAATCAGATCAAAAAGGAAAAAAAGATGAGAGAAAAAAAAATGCAAGCAAACAACAACAAAAAGTGAAAATACTGTGTTGTGATCCACACTCATTCCTCACAGTCCTGTCTCTGGTGCAGATAGCTCTCTCCATCACAAGACCATTGAAACTGGCCTGAATCACTTTACTTTTGAAAAGAACCAAGTCCATCACAGTTGATCATTATATAATTTTGCTGTTGCTATGTACAACATTCTCTTGGTTCTGCTCATTTCACTTAGCATCAGTTCATGTAAGTCTCTTCAAGCCTTTTCGAAATTATCCTGCGAATTGTTTTTTATAGATCAATAATAACAATTTTAATTCCAAAGGTTCAGCCTTGGATTTAAAGTACCTTTGATTACATTACTTGTGTCAGTTGTTGTTTTAATTGTATCTCACAATATACACCTGGCTCCTTGTCTGTCTCATGCCAAATAAAAATCCAGTTCCAGTCAAAGTGAATGACAAAAATAGATCAACTAGGATGCAACTACATGATGCAATGGATTGAGTACTGGCCTTGAAGTCAAAAGGACCCAAGTTTAAATCAGGCCTCAGACACTTAACACTTTAACTGTGTGATCTTTGGCAAGTCACTTGCTTTGCCAAAAAAAGAAAAAAAAATAGATCAAGTAAAAGAAGAAACACACACCACTGCTAAAACGTCTAAAAGATTTTATACAGCAAACCGTGTCTTTACAGTTATACAGTTGCCTGAATGATTTAGAGAAGACAAGATTGTGATGATTTTAGTGGGGTTTTTTTTTTTTTTTTTTGACTAAAAATTTCTCTGCATACAGAGATTTGAGTATTATCATCTAAGAGCTCTCTTCCTCCCCAACCCCCCACACTTTAATTGTATTCTAATTTTTCCAATTACATGTGAAGATTGTTTCAACATTTTCTTTTTTGGGGGTGGGGTGAGGCAATTAGGGTTAAGTGACTTTCCCAGGGTCATAGCTAATTAAGTGTTGAAATTCAGATTTGCACACAGGTCCTACTAATTCTAAGACTGGCATTCTATCCACTGTACTATCTAGTTGCCCCCCAACATTTATTTTTATAAGAATTTGAGTTCCAATTTTTTTTCTCCCTCCTTCCTTTCCACCCCAAGACAGCAAGCAATTTTATATAGGTTATACATGTACAGTCATTTTAAACATATTTGTGTATTAGTCATGTTGGGAAAGAAAAATCAAAACAAAAGGGAAAATTCATGAGAGAGAAAAAAAAAAACTGAAAAGATGCTTTAAATTGCATTCAGACTCCATAATCCTTCCTCTGGATCAGATATCATTTTCCATCCCAAGTGTATTGGAGTTGTCTTGGATCACTATTTTGCTAAGAAGAGCTAAGTCTGTTATAATTGATCATAACACAATGTTTCTGTAACTATGTACAGTGTTCTCCTATTTCTGTTCACTTTACTCAACATCAGTTCATGTAAATCTTTCCAGACTTTTTTTCAAATCAGCCTGCTCATCATTTCTTACAGAACAATAGTTTCCATTTACATCCAAATACAATACAGAACTATTGTTTTCCATTACATCCAAATACTACAATTTATTTAGCCTTTCCCTATTATGGGCCAGAACTCTGAACTTGAAAAAAGGTGTTAAGTCAGTGGAATTGATAAAGACAATAGTAGTTCACTAAGATGACAGGAAAAAATAATGATGAATGTTGGAAGGGATATGGGAAAACTGGGACAATGACTTATTATTGTTGGTGGAGTTGTGAAGGAATCCAACCTTTCTGGAGAGCAATCTAGAATTATGCCCAAAAAGTTATCAAACTGTGCATACTCTTTGATCCAACAGTGTAACTACTGGGCTTATACCCCAGAGATACTAAAGAAGGGAAAGGGACCTGTATGTGCCAAAATGTTTGTGGCAGCCCTATTTGTAGTAGCTAGAAACTGGAAAATGAATGGATGCCCATCAATTGGAGAATGGTTGGGTAAATTGTGGTATGTGAATGTTATGGAATATTATTGTTCTGTAAGAAATGACCAGTAGGATGAATACAGAGAGGATTGGCGAGACTTAACATGAACTGATGCTAAGTGAAATGAGCAGAACCAGGAGATCATTATATACCTCAACAACGATACTGTATGAGGATGTATGCTGATGGAAGTGGATTTCTTTGACAAAGAGACCTAATTCAGTTTCAATTGATCAATGATGGACAGAAGCAGCTACACCCAAAGAAAGAACACTGGGAAATGAATGTAAACTGTTTGCATTTTTGTTTTTCTTCCCAGGCTATTTTTATCTTCTGATCCAATTCTTCCTGTACAACAAGAGAACTGTTTGGTTCTGTACACATATATTGTATCTAGGATATACTGTGACATATTTAACATGTATAGGACTGCTTGCCATCTGGGGGAGGGCATGGAGGGGAGGGAGGGGAAAAGTTGGAACAGAAGTGAGTGCAAGGGATAATGTTGTAAAAAATTAACCAGGGATAGGTTCTGTGAAGAAAAAGTTATAATTATTTAAAAAAAAAAAAAAGAAAGAAAAATGGGACATTTATTATTATTATTGATGGACTCATCCGAACTTTTTAAAGAGCAATTTGGAAGTATTTCAAAAGGACTATAAAACCATATGTAGATCTGATTTTGATCCAATCATCATTAAGTGGAACAAACCTGTAATTTTCACTGTCACTAACAATATATAATCAAAGTCTTTCCATTATGGCAAGATTTGTCGGAGTTAGCATTTTGCTGTCATAGTTTTCTAGAACTCAGGGTCACCTCAACTACAAGATGAGTATTGGAATCAGGATTTTGTGGAAGATTAGTTAGATTATGTGAATTATCTCAGGTTGCAGTGTGTTCATAGAAAACAAGGATTTTTGGGAGGAGAATCAAATTTTAATAGAGCATGAGTTCACTTTGATTAAACCAATCATCAAAGTAGAGTTACCTAGCAAACATTTGAAGATAGGGTTCCTTAACTCAGAGGAGCAATTAGAATTTTATAAAGATTTAGGAGTTAATCTGTGTAGAAATGATGTTAATCAATAGGAGCAGATGTGATTAACAATTAAAAATCTTGGGGAGACAAGAAGATGGTTTGGGATATTTTCTTGGAAGGATTCTTACTTTTAGAGAATAGAAAGAAAATAAAGAACTATCAAAGGAGACTGAGAAAGAGGTTTCAGACTGATAAAAAGAACTCTTCTATGTGTTCATATGTAAGGAACTATATCTTAGTTTAGAAAAGAAAATATAATCTAATTAATTCATTTAAATTCTATTTATATCTTTGAGAAACTATTAAATTCTATCATTGTATAAAGTGGTGCCCAATACCTACTTTTGAAGTAGTTGAGAAGACAAGAAATAAATATATAAAACAACTTAGAAACTGTCTGGAAGTATACATTCAAGTGATAAATTTCATTTAGCAATGTTTTACGCTTTATTGGGCTGAATAATAATGTGCCATCTTTTTTGTAGTTACCATTCTAAAATTCTTTGGCCAAAATTTCTTGCTAAATTCTAATATTTCTTATGTTGCTGAACTTCCAATAATAATTATAGACATTTTATTGTGTTTAGTCTTGTTATCTGGGTTAATCTAGATGAATCTTTTGGCATTCATAATTTCATAAGTTTTCAAATTCATCTTTAATCAAATAGTTTCTTGGATGAAATCAGGGTTCAGCATATAGGAAGGACATATATTATGTAATATTGTATAGATAGGAAAATGATTAACATACTATCTCATTAACAATCTTGCATGTAAGTAATTTCTTCAGTGAAATATGTAATTAGCATAGTTTTAGCTATATATATATCCTGTTTCTATGTAACTACTTGTATCAAATTAAAATAGAAATGGATCTTTGCAGACTACATATTGACTTAGGAAACCATGCATTAACAACATCTCTGTTTTCTGTTAGTCTTATTTATTTATTTTAAACATTTCCTGATTATATTTGTAAGCTGATTCTGACTTTGCATAGTTTTGCTGGCATTTGGATGAGTTTGACATTTCTAAGCAACTTTAGATATTTGTTAAATAATGTTTTAATACTACCAGATAACTTTACTATGTTGTTCTGTGGTCTATAAATGTTTTTCCTTCTCATTTTTATATTCATAGAAGATGCTAAGGAATGCTGTTATTTAGTTTGATTTGTTGATAGGAATTTTATATAATTAGCATGGAGACTAATAATTAAAGAATGGCATTCCTTAGTACATGACTTTCATAATGTTTAGTAAAAAATTTAATTGCTGAAGAATTAAGGCTCTTATTCTAATCACCTTTTTCTGGTTTATACAAACCAGATTTGGAGAATTAAATTCCTATCTTTATTTAGAGCAATATCAAATATGATATGGAATTGTCTTTCTTCTACAATCTCCTTCTAACTAACTATCTGCCCTGACCAGAAACCAGGCCTTGGTAAAATTTCAGCTTTGGGGCTCCCTTTTCAAGGGACCTGGAAAATCAGTATTCAGCAGATATGTAAACATCTCATATATTATGTAATAATTTTAGATAGAAAAATAATTAACATACTGTTTCATTAACTTCCTTTTCTTTGGCCCCTCCCTACAACTTCCTCCATATTTTATTTAGTCTTCTGCCCTCTCCCTCCATTTTTGAAATCTTAAACCATTTCACCAGAATCAAATCTACTGTGTGTGTGAGTGGTATGAGTGGGTAATTTTCTCAAACAGAACTTAAGCTGTTTTTTATTTTCTAAGAAATGATTATTTATTTATCCCTTGTATTAGCTGTTATAAAATGATGAACTTCAAATTTTAAATTTTTTAAAAAGACTTTTAATATTATTCTTTTATTCCTCAAGTGTGTGTCTGGGGTAAAAAAGGCATTGCTGTTATTTGCCAAAGATATGCAGTACTTTTTATTTTTATGCCATAAGCATCATTTTAAAAAAAATTTCACCTCTTAATTATATTTCCTAATGTTTCTTCATGGCAGAGGTAATGAATTGACATTTGATGACATTTTTGCATTTTATTTGTATGGTATGTATTCTCTATGTACTTACATATGCCATTATATTTCTTTAGTATTTGCACAGAATACCCACTGTATAGGTAATATATAGTACCTAACTATAAAGGTACATATTCTTGTGTATTTTTTAATAAATATAATATGTTACAACTCATGTATAAATGTTTCATCATATGACTTTTTTTCATTGTTAATTGATACTTTTCTTTTTCTTCTTTTTTTCCCCTTTTATTTCTTTTTTTTGGGGGGTTAGGCAATTGCATTGCCTCCCATAGCAAAGTGGCCTTACCAAAATGGGTTTACACTCAATACTTGGTTTCGTATGGATCCATTAAATAACATCAATGTTGATAAGGATAAACCTTATCTCTATTGGTAAGTAACTTGTTTAAATTTGAACATATATTTATGTTTTACTTATTCCTATATTTATGAGCACGTTTTTGTTAAATAATTTACTTTTGTATGCAAAATATATTTATTTATATACAAATACATAAAAATGTATTTGTTTAGAAGTACTTTTTCTATATAGGTATTGTTCCCATTTTACAGATGAAGTGATAGACTCAAGGATGTTAAATAATTTGGCCAAGATTACACAGCTACTAAATGGTTAGATTTGTATTTAGCTCTCTTTACTAAAATCAGGTGTTCTTTCTATTATTCTGTGTTGTTTCAGATACACAGATAGTAGACATAAAATGAAAATTTGAGTTTGTGTATTTTTTTCTTCACATGAATTTGAAAATATATATGTAATAATTTTCTGGCTTTCTTTTCCATAGCCAGACCAACTACACTATGTACCTAGGATTATCTGGGTCTACCTAAGAGGTTAAGAGTGTTTTTCTGTAATGCTACTGACTTGAACTCCCATTCTGGTCTGTCTTCCTTACTGTTAACAGTCATTAATTAATTCCCCAGTTCCATTTAAATAATTATCAAGTATTAGCTTTTGCTAATTACAGAGGTATTTACTTTGAAGAAAAGCTAGAACAGAAGCGTAAACATTTCCTTCAACATGTGGAGAGGAGAAGGGTGTGTTATTCTACATATTGTCTCTGACCATAGGGAGTATAGGCTCATGTTTATTATAGTTTCAAAGGAGCATTCATCGTACCAAGTTCATGTTCCTACTAATTGTTGCCACTGAATGATTCCCTATCCAAATTTCCATTTCTTGATCCATGGGGTTTCATTGTTTAGTTTGGCTAACTGCAAAACTCAGTTTGGATTCTCAAGGACTGCCTATTGGTTCACTCTCCTGATCTCTTGAAATTTATAAGATTATAGCTATTTTCAGCTCTAGACACAACAGCAATAGAGGTAACAACAGAGTCAAGCTTTCAGGGGCTGTGCTATATGCTATCACACAAGTAAAGAGATAAAGTTTAATTGCCTCAATCCCTTCTTACTTGAATACAGCAGACAATAAAAAGCCAGACCCAGGGAGAAATCTCAGCTGACTGGTACCTTTTGAATGAGTCTCTGATCCGGCTACATTAACAATCTAAAAGATACATCTTCACCTGGGGAAAAAGTGAATGATTTGAATGAGAGTATGTGTGTTTGCACACATGCATACTCATACATGCATGCAAATATGAACAGTCATTCTAAAACTTTTACATGGAAAGGTTTTTAGAAATTTCTTTTGTAGTTAATTTCAGAGTCAGTGCATAAAACATCAGATATAAAGTATGATTACTTTATAGTTTTATCTCTTTCATAATTTAAAACAACATAATTGTGACATAATCACTAATTTTATAAATAGCATTGATTCTTAATGTTATTTGATTGTTCCTATATGTCTGGTTACTCTACCACTGCAAGTCAAAGTTGACATTTTCTTTGCAATTTATGGTTGAAAAGAGTTTCCTTGAATACTGAGAGATTCAGTGACTTGCTTTTCTGTCCACAGTTGCCATCCTGTCTTTCTAAGAGAGCTAGTTATCTTTTAAAAATGAAACAAAAATCATAACTGGATGCTATTACTATGGTTATTATAGCTAATAGCAAATAAGCATTTATTTAGTGATTAAGTACTATGTGATTATGGTTTAGATCATGTAGGAAAAAGTCAGACCATAGAAGTATGATCAAATAACATTCTTTACTAATATGAAATGGAACTTGTAAATAGTTTCAAGGAATTAGATCCAGTAGATATAGTTCCTTTAGAACTATAGAAAGAACTTAGAAATATTTTATAGGAGGCAGCAGCGAATTTAGGGTTAGGGTTCAAGAAAACAAAGTGACTTATCTAATGAGGCTTTATAAATAGCTGAAGAAAGAAGGAAAGTAAAAGAGAAAAGAGAGGAGAAAGATATATTTAATCAAATGTAAAACTAAGAAATAGGAGAGGGAAAAACTTCTCTTAACTGAGTTGTGCAGAAAAAAAAAAGGAAAAATCCCAATCTCTTCAAGAAAATTAGAGATACTAAAGGAACGTTTCATGCAAAAATGGACATGATCAAAGACAGAAGGGACTTAAAAGCAAAAGAGATTAAGAAGAGGTAATTGCTAGTATTTACTGGATTGTTGAGAAAGCAAGAAAAAAATTATGGAAGTTTTTTTCCAGAAAAAAAATTTTACTTTTTCCTTCACTAACTACATTAAAACTTTATACTATGCGTATAACAACAAAATGTGGAGAAATGAGAGTACCAAACTATCTTATTTGTTTCCTGAGGAAGCAAGAAATAGCAGTTAGAACTGAACATAGAACAGTTCATTGGTTTAAGATTAGAAATGAAGTTCAACAAAGCTATGTATTGTAGAGTATATCTTACAAAATTCCAGGCTATATGAATCAAAAGCCAAAATTAAGGCTGTGGGAGGAAATATAAAAAATCTCAGATATACAGATATCATTCTTATAGTAAAAAGTGAAGAAGCTTTCTTAATGAAAGTGAAAAAGGAGAGGTAAAAGCTGTCTTGAAGCTTAACATCAGAATAATTAAGATCTTGGCAATTGGTTTCCTTACTTTCTGACAAATAGAGTGAGAAGAAATTGAAGAAATGTCAGATTTTATATTATTACGATTTTTATTCTTGGGCTCAACAATCACTGCAGACAGTGACTGTAGCCATGAAATTAAAACATGCTTTTTCCTTGGAAGAAAAACTATGGCAAATATAGACAGCATCTCAAAAAATAGAGATATCTTGCTGACTAAGGTTTACGAGATCAATGTTACAGTTTTTTTTCGTAGCAATATTGATATGACTGTGAGAGTTGGTTTATAAGGAAAGATCAGAACTTTCAAGTTGTGGTGCTGGAGTTGTGGTGTTCAGTGTCTCTGGACAACAAGGAGATCAAATCAGTTCATATTTAGAGAAATTCAGGTTATTCACTGGAAATTCAGATATTGATATTGATCCTGAAACTTTTAAATCCTTTAGTTGTCTAATGAAAAGATAGTGGATATTGAAAAAGCCTCTAATATTTGGAAAGATTGAAGACAAAACGAGAAAGGGATGACAGTGCATGAGATGGATGGATAGTATCATGGAAACAAGGAACATGAGCTTGGATAGACTTTAGGAGATAGTGGAAGATTGAAGAGGCTAGCATGTTATGATGTATGAGGTCACAGAGAGTTGGACATGACTGAAGGACTGAAAAATAGCAATGGGACAGGAACTCTCTTATGTGCTGGGGATAAAAATAAAAGCAAAAAGAAACACAGTATTTTCCCTTGATGCACTTGACTTAATGGGGTGGAGTGGAGGGAAACTTACAGAAGGGATCTGACAGGTAGGAGCTGTAAGAAAAGGTACCTATCAAGATTCATGTCAGAATTGGGAAAGGTATGAAAGAGGGCTAACCTAGGTTCTTTTCCAAAATGGAGGCTCCAGTAAGAGCCTTAAAAATGGGGGAAAGGGGAGAAAGTCAGAAAGATGTTTCCAGGATGAGATGTCCCAAGACTCTAAAGAAAATTTCAGGTTCAGACAACTGCTGAGGTCTATTGACCAAGTCCAGAGATTCAGAAAGGGATTGATGGAAAGCTGGCTTACAACTCTTTTTAATATGGAGGTCTCAAAGTTACTTATAACTGGGAAAAAGGGTCTAGCATTGCAAAAGGATGTTCCAGAGTAAGAAAGTGCTAGTTGCTGAGGAAGGTTTCAGAGCTGGAAGATAAATAATTATAATGTGCCATCCTGCTTTATGTTGTTCTTTTAAAAGAGAAGGATAAATATAACTAACTTTTTTTTATAGTGTCAACTATGTGCCAGGCCCTACGCTAAGTGCTTTTTACAAACATTATCTCATATGATCCTCACAACTCCATGAAGTAGGTGCTCTTAATTTCCCTTCATTTTACATTTGAGGAAACTCGGACAAATGGAGGTTAAAAGACTTGCCTACAGGTAGTAAGTATTTGAAGTCAAATTTAAACTCGGGTCTTCAAATGGAAAAAGCTCTTTCGCATTTATTATCATTTGCCGTCTTCTTCTTAGGATTAATGTCTCTAAGTATTATAAGTTATTAGTGCTTTCTCCCTTCTTAAATTATCTTATGTTTGTCAGGCAGAATAGAGCTATAGGGACTTTTTTCATTTTAAATTTTGTCACCAATGCCTTATCTTAGACTTCAACCTTGTGTGTAAGCAAATTTGCAAAGGAACTATGATTTCTTTGCTATAGGAAGCTTCTAGAGTGGGGACTCTCACTCCCCCAATAAACAATTGGCTACACATTTATGATTTAGTAGATAAATCTTAGGGGAATTTCTGAGTGCCTAGCTCTGAGATTACTGGAAAAGTCACTTAATCTTTGTGTGCATTGGTTTTTTCATCTATAAAATAAGAGCAAAAAGTATGTAGTACTCACAGGGTTATTGTGAGGATCAGTTGAGATGATGGATGTAAAGCTGCTTAAAAAACTTATAATGTCATGTAAATATGATTTAAAATTATTAATCTTTTACTATTGTGAGATAATGGCTTTTGATAGATAGATCAGGACCTCTGTCATTATTTTTGAGCCAGTAATGTGTTATTCTGTGTACCTGAATATAACATTAAAATTAAAAATAATAAAATTTTTAAATTATTATTTTCAATATTTCATACCATTGCTTCTGTGCACCTCCCCCCCCAAGTACTCAAAATGTTTCAACATATTACATTTTATTGTTTTATCTGAAAGTATATACTTATTCTACTCTATATGAGAAGTTTTGTGTATCTATTTTTAGTTAGAGTTTGATACTACTCAGCTTAATTCCTTATTCCTATTTTTTTTTTAAAACAGTTTTCGTACTAGCAAAGGTGTTGGTTATTCAGCTCATTTTGTTGGCAACTGTTTAATAGTTACTTCACTGAAGTCAAAGGGCAAAGGTTTTCAGCACTGTGTGAAATATGATTTTCAACCACGAAAAGTAAGTAAAAATGCAAATGTTTTTGGAATGTTTCTTTTAGGTGAAGTATTTTTATTTCTAAGATTTACAATATAAATTAGTCTGTATTTTGGAAGTATTTTTATTTGGTCTAAAAGTTCAAAGGAGCTAAAATATGCTGAAGAAAACATTCAATAAAGTCATGGCCTTAGATATTTTTACAGATTGACAACATGTGGGTAACAGGCAAAACAGAGGACACATCTTAACAAGAAGACAAATTTGATGTTGCTGATATCACTGAGGCTTATGGAGATGAGGCCTTTAACTGGAAGAACAATTAGTTCATACTGTGAATAGTTTGAATTGGATGGGACCATCTAGTATAACTCATACACAAATAAGAATCTTTATTATTGGCTGACATAGGATAATTTTTTTTTAATGTACTTTTGCAAATAAAAAAGTTTTATGTAAATGCTTGTTTTCATGATGATTGCTGATATTCCCATTTAGTCTTAGCTTGAAGATTTCCAAGAAAGGGACACCCACGGCTTCCCAAGAGTCTCTTTCTCTTTTTATATAAATATTTTTATTATGAAGTTTTTTCTTGCCTCGGTATTTTTATTATTTTTTCTTTTTGAGCTTTGACTCAGTGGTCCCAGTTCTACTTCTGAATCAACTAGAACAAAGTATGTTCCTTCTTTCATGTGACAAATTCTTCAAATTGAAAATTGTCATGGCTTCTGTAAAAGTTTTTTCCTTGGTTAAACCATCCCCAGATTTTTACTTCCCTTTTCTTCTACCAAAAAAGCTACAGTGTAGGTTATGCGTATTCTTGAAACTTCTATAAACTTTTATCAAGTTTACACAGAAATTTGTAATTGCCAAGACTAAATTAAATGTCAGCATATTGTAAAGGATAATTATTTCATGTTATCATCACCTTGGACTTTTGTTAAACAAAATAGTATAAACTAAAACAGTGAACACTGATGGAACAATAATATCCAGCACTCATTCCTCTGTATTTTTCCATTTATCTCAGAAGGTAACTGGACATTTTCAAAATGGAATTAACTTGTATTCATTGTCATTTAAATTAATGTTCTACAACCATTTAATGAAGGAGGAATAAATCCTGATGACAAAAAGTTTCATTATTTGTAAGACATTTAGATTTAAGAATTTTGCTCTGATGACTTTGAAAGGCAGAGAAATATAGGAGAAAGTAGTTTTTATTTGATAAGTGATTTGTGTATTCTGCTTCCCTGAAATCATTTATTAGATCTAATGATTTTAATGGCATGAATGGTTCACCAAACTTTCATATTTTTGCAAATGGATAGTTTTATTCCCCTGGGATCTGAGCAATATATCACTATAGAAAATAAATTATTACTCAATTTCTAGACCCAGAGAGAACTCATTCCATTTTTTGACAGTTTATACAAAATAAGTTGGAGACAATCTTAAAGGGAAGACTCTAAGATGAAGGAGGACTGGGAAAGCTTCTTTCAGAAAGTAAGATTTTAGCTGAGATTTGAAGGAAGCCAGGAGGGAACGATGAGGAGGGAGAGCATTCCAGGTATGGTGGACAACCAGTGAAAATGCCTAGTTATCGGCAATACAGAGTGCCTTGTGTAAGGAGGGTAGGATCAATTGAATTTCAGAGAATGTGGAAGGTAATATTATTTAAGGAAACTGAAAAAGTTAGAAGAGTTCATGTCATGAAGGACGTTACTAGCTAATTAGTTTTGTTTTGTTTTCGATTTTAGAGGTAATAATGAGCTTTATTACACAGGGAGGTGATATGGTCAGGTTATTTTGGTGTTTCTGAGTAGAAAATATACTCTAATGAAAATATGTTACACAGGGAATTTAAGTTTAAGACAGTTGCCTGATATGTGGTAATCAAGACTTTTTACTAGAATGGCTGCTTTATGCATGTAGAGGAGACATATTGTTAACATTGAATTAACAGAATCTAGCAACAAACTACGAATGTGGAGTGAATGAGGAGTTGAGAATGGGGAAGAGGTTGTGAGTCCATATTATTTAGAAAGAGGATGGTACTTTTGAGAATTATAGAGAAGTTTGAAAGAGAAGATTTAGAGGGAAAGGTAAGTACTGTTTTTGACAGAGTTTGGAATGTCTGTAGGATGTTCAGTTTGAGATGACCAGGAAACTTTTGGTTGAGAGAGGTTGTTTTGACAAATAGATCTCAGAATCACCTGCTTCGGGTTATTAATTGAATTCATGGGAGCTCATAAGAACACCAAAGTAAATAGTATGAAAGGAGAGGAGAAAATGATACAAGTTGAATCCTTAAGGAATTTCCAGTGTTCTGACACTGATGAAGATTTAGCAAAGATGTAAGAGGAGTAGCCTTCTGTCACGTAGAAGTATAAGAGGAGCATCATGAAAACAAGATCAATGATCAAGAAGAGGGTAGGAAGCAGTGTCAGAGGTTGCAGTGAGGTCAAAAAGAATGAAGACTGAGAAAAGGCCATTAGGCAGAAAAGACATCATTAAGGTTTTCAATTCATTCCATTCAGCAAAATTGAAGATTAGACTTTTTACCCTGATTCTCATGACCTCTCAAACCTCTCTATAATAGGAATCGCCCTTGAGATAAAGCAGTCAACTATCTCCAGATATCTAGAAAGCAAACAAGAAAACAGTTCAGTGAAAAAAAGTAGAAGAGAAGACTGACCTCCAATTCTTAACATGTTTTCTCAGTACTCCTTGTCTCATTACCCGCCACAGTTCAATAGTAGAACTGTAGAACTGAATCACTCAAGCCTTCCTTCTCTCCTTCTAGTTGCAGAAAATGTGAAAAAACAGAAGATTAGGCTGAGATAGCTACAGTGGCAGCTATCTGTTTCCAACAAACAGTTGGAGAATAAACAGACGAAACTAGGGCAAGACACATGTGGGAGGCAGTGGAATTTTCCACTTGTCCTGAGGGAAAGAGTCCATTATCCAGCTGGGCCAGCTCTGTCCTGTCATGTGAATTACCTGTGATTTTCCTGACTTGGGAAGAGACTGAGAAGGCTTTGAAGTCCAGTTTCCTGAGAAATCATTATCAAAGGAGAAAGTGTAAGAGAATAAGTGTTAGGAAAATAAAACAACAATAACCTGAAATTGTCAAAGATCTGAATTAAGTACTAAATTAAGTACCTTGAACATAAGGAAATATACAAACAAGAAAGATATTAGTAACAGAAGGAATTATTATCTTAGATCAGGTCAAAGAGGCCAGAAGTCTATAAATAAATATAACAAGACAAAGGAAAATGAATTAACACCTTATCTCAAGCAGAAGTCCCTCAAGATAGCATGGGACTATAACAAGATCTGTTCGTAAATGGTTTAAAAGAAAAATACAAGATTTTAAAAAATGTTTAATATTTTTATTTTCCCAAGATACATGTAAAACAATTTTTTTAACATTTGTTTTTAAAACTTTGAGGTCCAGATTCTGTCTCTTCCTTTTTGTACTCTCACTTCCATTGAGAAGGTACATATGAAATTATGCAAAAATTTCCATAAAAGCCATGTTGCAAAAGGAAACATATCTCCCCTATCGTCCCACACCTCAAAAACCCCTCAAGGAAAAAAAAAGGTTTTAAAAAACATAAGCTTCAGTCTGAAATCAGTTCTTTCTCTAGGTATGGATAGCAAAAAATGCATATTTTGAAAGCAGAATTTATGGCCTGGAAGGCAGAAATAATTGGCAAAGGAGGAAAACTTGAAGACATCATTGACAACTGTATAAAACATTTTCAGTTGAATGTTGAGGTTAGAGTCAGATTATAGAAGGCCTAAAAGAAAGTGAGGAAATGGAATCACTCTCTATAAATGGCTTTTTCTGAGGAACTATAATTGAGAATGCAGGAGAGATATAGAATGATAATTAGCAATGATAGTTGAATTAAGTTGAGGGTTTTTTATGGATTTGGTGGAGAGACATGGCCATGTTTGGAAGCATCAGTGACAATAATTATATAGAAAGAACTTGAAATTAGCTTGAAGTAGAGAAGGAAATCTGCTTAATGAAAATAGTATAGAATAATAGGATGATGGGACACTGTAGAGTAATGTCTAAGAGAATGACTACCTTTTCATATGAGATAAGGTGAAGAAGGAAATAGTGGAGTAAGACATCTGAGTGAGGTTTATAACTGAGGCTTCAGAGATACATATAGTCTATGTTGCAGATTTTCAGATTTGCATCTCATTTAGCAGTCTCATTGGCTCTTTGTAGTATCAGTTGGAATAGGGTACAATGGTAATAAAGATAGCTTCCCAGCTTTCTTTTAACATATAGCAGAAGTCTTATATATTTTGGTGATATTTCCCTTTCTTTTCTTGGCAGTGATTTGTAAGGAGGGAAAATGTTCTCTGTTAACTCTTTTTGTATTTATACAAAAAGATTTTTTAATAATTTTGTGTGAAAACAAAACAGAGAGAAAAGAAATAAGAATAAGAATCTGATTCAATTCCATGGCTAACTTTTTTACTAGAACCCTTTTTAATGCCTATATGTAATGGCTTTTTCTCAGTCTTCTTTTTGAATCTCTCTTCATCTTTGTAGAGAGGGATTTGCTGAGCCCTTTTGTTTCAAAATTCATAGCATCTCTTATATGTGCTTTCTTTTCTCCACTGATACTGCCACCATCCTACCATAAGCTGCCATCATCTCATATGTGGACTATTATAACTTTCTTATTGATCTGCCTGAATTCTCTTTGTACTTTATACATGCTACCCTAAGTTGTCAAATTCATCTGAAAAGGCAAGTCTGACCATGTTCTTAAACATCCCAATTCACCCCACTTGTCCACTGATATGAGATCCAATGACACTCCCCTCCTTGAATTGAAGTAGACTCTCCATCTCCTGACTCCAGGCATTTTTACTCTCTATCCTCCATGCATATAATTCCTCATTTCTGCTTCCTGGCTTCCCTGATTCCCTTCAGGTCTCAAGTTAAAATCCCACTTTTTATAAGATGTTTTTCCCATTCCTCCCTAAATATAATGCTTTTCCCCCCCCTGAAACTATCCCAAATTTGTTTTGTATATATCTTGTTTTAGACAGAGTTTTTTATTTGCCTTCAGTAGACTTGAGAGTAGGAGGCTATTAGAAAAAGTCTAACCCATATGTTAGTAATTGGAATGAAAACTGACAGACTGATGAAAGATCTAGTCCAGGGTTCTCAAACTTTTTAAATAAGGGGCCAGTTCACTGTCCCTCAGACTGTTGGAGAGCCGGACTATAGTAAAAACAAAAACTTTAAATAAAGAAACTTCATAGCCCTGAGTGAGGGGGATAAATGTCTTCATCTGCTGCATCTGGCCCACGGGCCATAGTTTGAGGACCCCTGATTCTAGTCTAAAAATACAATTGCTGAAACTTTAAAATTTTATATTCAGGGAAGTTGGAGAATAAAGAAGAACTGACTATAACTCTTAAGATTATTAATATTAATAGCAATAGTAAAATTAGAAAAAGATTATGTTTCAGAAAGGTAGAATTTAGTTTTAGATTATTGTCTTAGTGAATTTTTTAGCTTTAATATAAAGCATTTCTTCAGAAAGATATTTATTTTTTAAAAATTAAATGATAGCCACAAAATAGGGAATTTCATCTGTACCTAATTATGATAACAAAGACCTAAAAATAGAGTATAAATATTTAGCAGCAGATTTAGTAAAGCAAACTACTTTTTTTTTTTACTAGTCTGAAATACATAGTTGGAAACTTTAAAATTTAATTATCATAAATTGAATTTTATTTTGTGTGACATGAACATTTTAATCATTTTTATTTGTCGTAATTATTAAAAATTTATTTATGCACATTGTTCCCTTTCCCTCCTTTCCCCCCCAATTCCCTTAAGTGGTACATGATCAGCATTGTTCACATCTACAACCGCTGGAGAAATAGTGAAATACGATGTTATGTTAATGGTCAGCTGGTTTCATATGGTGATATGGCCTGGCATGTTAACACAAATGATGTAAGTTTATTTTCTATATTATCTTTTAATTTTTTTTATAATTTTTACTATTTTGGTATGATTAGAACTAAGGTCATTGTCAGAAAAGTTATCAATGAATATTGAAAATAGATGTAAGTACATTTTATTTTTTAAAATAGGAGATATTGAGCATTATTTAAAGCAAACTACTGTTAAAAGTTTGTTTAATCTTAATTTTTTTTATTATGACATTAATAGTATTGAAAGGAAAAGTATTTTGTTCAGGTGTCATTCAAAAATAGCATATTTTAACATTATGTATGTGCTTTTTTATTTTTCAACAGAGCTATGATAAGTGCTTTCTTGGATCTTCAGAAACTGCTGATGCAAATAGAGTGTTCTGTGGTCAACTTGGTGCAGTTTATGTGTTCAGTGAAGCACTCAACCCAGCACAGATATTTGCAATACATCAATTAGGACCTGGATATAAGGTAGTATATTATTAAGCATTTTGTTAATCATTTTATGAGCAATATCAAACTACAGATATAAAATTAATATAGATTAGCATCTAGGATAAGTGGTTTGTTTGTTTTTTTTGTTTTGTTTTGTTTTGTTTTGTTTTGCTAAGGCAATTGGGGGTAAGTGACTTGCCCAGGATTACACTTCTAGGAAGTGTTAAGTGTCTGAGATAAGATTTGAACTCGGGTCCTCCTGATTTCAGGGCTGATGCTCTATCCACTGTGCCACCTAGTTGCCTCCAGTTCTTATTTAAATTAAAATAGAAGTAATAATAATTTGGGGAGTTAAAATATGGCTTTTAAAACTTTACAAAATTTTTCATTCCTTTTCTTCTTAAGCATTTTTTATCCCCAAGTTCTTGTGTGTGGTTACCCTTCATTTAATTTTATGTTGACAAAATATTTTGTTAATCTATTCAAAAATAATAAGTCTGATAAGACTTATTTTTGTGAGACGAGAAAAGTAGTTGTTAAAACAATGCAATAAGGAGAGCTAAAATACATTTTTAAAAAATTCCTGTGTTAATTTAATATTATTTAGATTCAGGGTAATGAGAAAAACAGGAAATAACAAAAGGCATGGAAATCAAAGTCATAGATAACTTGGCTTATGCTGAAATACGTGAACTTCAATTCCCTCCACTCCTCATCCTTAGTAAAGAGTACACAAAGAACTTAAAACAACTAAAATATTTTGCATGAATTTGCTCACTTTTTGTTTTGTCTATAATAGAATCTTTCCTATACTTTAACACCTTTTGAAGGGCATAATTATTATTGTGCTTCTAGTATTCTGTAGCTCGCAGATCCTCTCTAGCTTTTAGTTGTATTGGAAAAAGAAACTGAATATGAAGAAAGACTTTGAAGAACCTCATAGTGTGTTTTACATTAGGGAAATAGGATGTTTTCACTTAATTCACAATGAAAATATTGACATTCAAAATCCTAACTTAATGTAAGACTATATTATGCATTCTCACTAAAGTCCTTACAACCCTGTTGTTACATTGATATGATTTGGTTTTGAATAAAAATTAATATTGAAGCACTAAGTTATAAGTGACATAAAGTAGAAGTACTATATTTTTAAAAATATTTCTTCACTTTCTGAATGTAATACATCATTCCAAGAGTTCTTTTTGTATTAATGCTTTTCTTTTGATTTTTCTCTATTATATTTTTAACAACTCTTAAAATATATTAAAAAATTGTAGTTTATTTAGGCAGAGAATTTTACAATTTTGGTGAATGTCCATTATTCCATCAATACTGGGATTATAATAATTATGTCTTTTTATATGAGTAGTTTATCACAGAGAAGGAATAGTAATGAATCACAATGTGTAACACACTTTCTTTGGAGTCAGAGTTCAATTCCTGCCCTTGATGCTGTTACCTTGACCCTGAGGCATCCTGACCTGTCATGTTGGGCAAATAGCTTGATCTTATGTTTTTCACTGGAAAATAGGAGGCTTAGACTATATGACTTCTAGTTCTAAATCTGTAGTCCTTTGACTCTATGATCATCTTTAAGGACTGGGTTGGCGATTTTTAAAAGTAGCTTTTTTTTTTCATTTTTCCTAATACATACAAAGATAGTTTTCAACATTTGCTTTTGTAGAACTTTATATTCCAGATTTTTCTCCCTTTCTTCCCCTCCACCGCCTCTCATAGATAGCAAGTATTATACTTTGCACATGTGCAATCCTTCTAAACACATTTCCATATTCGTCATGCTGAGAAGAAAAAAATCAGATCAAAAGGGGGGAAAAAACAAAAAGAAAGAAAGAAAAGGCATAAGCAAAAAGAAAAAACAACAACAGAAAGTGAAAATACTATACTTTGATCCATATTCATTCTAGATGTGAATTCAGGCTCAGGAATGTGAAGGCTTTGAAGCGTCTAGAGCTATAGAACAACTGTTTTCATTGGGCATCTAAAGGAGTTAAATTTATTAACTTAAATTCATTTAATACATTTAAGTGTCTCATGTCTTTCTTACCATTTTTCTTTCTAACTGACCTAAAGAATCATGAACAATCCTGGAGTGAAGGAACTACCCAGACTTAATGAACAAAGATTTTGTCTAAATTATAGTTCATAATAGTCTTTGAAATAAGAGTTACTTTTTATGATAAATGTCTTGAGATTTTAAAGTAAAACTTTTCTTTTTGGTTAAAATGATCTTATTGGTAGAAGTGTAGGGCATAATATTTTATTACCTAAAACTCTTTAAGCATAGGGAATCAAACTTATCCTCAGATTTATTTTATACAAACAGTACTAATCATAGATATAAAAATTTTGAATTTTGTAGCATAGTTATGTTATAATTGTGCCCTTTCTTCCTCTAGCTGCAACCAGCTGAATTTCCAGATTATGGTAATGATTTGTACTTTACCATATTTTTAAAATAACACATTTGTAAGCATGATCCAAAATGAGAGGATTATTAATAAAAAATCATGAGATAACAATCAAATGATCAAATCATTCAGTCTTCAATACTTTTATATACATATTTCGCATAAATATGTATATAATTAGTTTAAATTTGGTCCTCTGAATATTTGGGGTTGTTGACGAATCAACAAATTTAAACTAATTTGGTCCTCTGAATATTTGGGGTTGTTGACGAATCAACACTTTCTTTCAATGCAAGACTTTTTTTTTTGAAATGTTTTCTTGGAAGTTAGACCATCTGTATGGATCTTAGTAACCATATTTAATAAAGCTCTGGAGTAGTTTCCTGATGATTATTAGCTATTTGCCAATAGTCTGACAGTTAAATGTTGCAACAAAAAATTGAAGAAATCTTCATGGCTTGGCAGGGACTGGGCATTTTAGGTAGAAAGATTGGATCTTAGAACTGAAGGGGAGTTTATACTTTCTAAATTTATCTTTTTTAAAAAATGAGAAAACCAACACTCATAGAAATCAAATAGTTTATTCAAGGCCATGTAGTCAGGCTTAGTGAAGAATCCTAATTCATCCTGATTTCTTAGTCCATTGAGTTTTCTATCATATCATAATCAATTTTTTATTCTATATCCTTATATCACAGAGATATTGTCATACATTATATAGAAATCTCTTCAGGTGATCTTGGAAAAAGGCCAGCAAATTGAAGTGATTAGGAAAAACTTGCAAAATAGTTAAAAAAAAAATTTGCTTCAAAATATTCATTGTTTTATCATTATTTATACATGATTATACTTATATATAATATAAATTTATCATTTATCATTATAAGAAGCATGCATGATGCTTCTTAATAGATATTTTTCATGAATTATTTAATCTTCAAATTTCACTTAATGACCAAAATTTTGCTGACTGAGCATTTCTGATACTAAGATATTGAACATTTCTGATAATTATTCTGATATTGGGATATTATTTCTGAGCATTCTGATATTACACTAATTCTCAGATGACTTTTCATTTCTAGGCCTTTAACTGTAATGTTTCCAGCTTGGTAGGAATGATATAACATAAGGTGATCTATTTTTAAAACAGGAAGGATTTAAACCATACCTTAAAATTCTCCACCTATAAAGATTGTGGCAAATGTTATAAAATATTCTATTCATGAGATTAAAAAAAAGTAGGTTATCCTCTTTTTGCAGTTAAGAATTAGCCATACCAAAAAGACTTCTAAGATCCTATTTAAATTTCAATTATGGTTTAAAGAATCTATAATGATGGTTTGAAATTTGTAGTAGGAAAGAAAGATATTTTGGTAATTTTGTTTTACAGATTGTGAGGATTAAAAGAAAAAAAATGAAATAGCCTTTATTCTTAAGGAACTTCTATTTTATAAATAATATATAATATTAATACACTTAGTTTGAGAAAGAAGAGAATATTTATAATAGCATCAGGTGTAATACTGTTCTTTAAAATGTAATCTCTTTTTTGGGGTTTTCTTGGGGTTCTCTGGGAGCAGTCTTCATTTCAATTCAGTAAACACCCCAAATGCAGCCAAGAGTTAAAGTCCAAATCCTTTATTGTCTCCTTCAAAGCCTTGTTTCCTTTACTTGGGGCTTGGCTGGTTTTCCTGAAGGCCTTCCGGATCTTGGTTTCAGTGGTCTCCACAGGACAGCCTGCCACCACTTCTCTGTCTTCCTTAGTTCTCCCCGACTGCCTTCTCTGGCTTCTGAATCTCCAGGACTGAGTCCTTGTTGAGACTCCTAGCTTATATTTGCTCTCTTAAAGGTGTGAATCTTGTGGAACTATAGTGAGTACTAAGTACATGTACTGAACCAGAGAACTATTAAATACCATGCTAAATAATCATTGTCTATATCAATTCCACTGACTTAGCACCTTGTTTCAAGTTCTGGCCCATAACATCAGGGAAAGATTTTACTGAAAAAGTGATATCATAATGAGGATTTGAAGCAACTAAAAAATTCCATTTGGAAAAAATATTTCCAGAATAGGGGATTGCTTATTCAAGTACAACAAGGTAAAATATGGAAATCTGAATAAATACTAAGGTGAAATAAGATGGGAAAAATAGTTGAAACCATATTTTAGAAGCCTGTAAATGCTAAATTGAGATTGTCATTTTATTATTGTTTAGTCATTTTTCAGTTGTGTTCTCTTCCTCATGACCCCTTTTTGGGTTTTCTTGGCAAAGATACTGAGTACTTTTCCATTTCTTCTTCTAGCTTATTTTACAGAGGAGGAAACTGAGGTTAAAAAAAAGGTCAAGGGACTTGCCCAGGGTCACATAACTAACAAGTGTGAGTCCACATTTGAACTTCATTCTTACTGACTCTAGGCCCAATGTTGCATCCATGTACCCACCTAGCTGTTTCAGTAGAAAAAAATAAGCTGGCCAGACCTTGTTTTAGGAAGATAATTTAGGCAGCTGTTTGAAGAATGGTTAGGAGATGATCAGTTATGATAGAGATTAATTAAAATTTATTCAAAGTAGTTCACTTAAGAAGTAACAAAGTCTGAACCAGATTTCTTATCTTGGGAGTAAAGAGAATGCTCATATAAGATGTATTCTGAAGGTATTATTAAAAGAATTTGGCAAGTAAATGGATATAAGGGACTAAGGAAGTGGGAAGAGTAAGCTATTATATCCAAATAAAAAGTTGTGGACAAGGGTGACTTGAAGGATGGTAGTGTCTTTCAACAGAAATAGGGGAATTTAGAGGAGGGGCAGACTTGAGTGGTAATGAGTTTTATTTGAGAACTCTTCAAGTGGAAATTCCCCAGAGAGAGACATGTTGATGTCTCATTTGGGAGAGGTCTTAGGACTAGAAATCTTGATCAGAGCTTTCCTATATAAAGAAAAATTAATCTATAGGAGATGGTAGTGAATATACATAGATATATACAGAAACATGTAAATGTATCTGTACATTTGTATACAGATATATATATATATATATATATATATATATATACACACACATACACACACATATGTATATATAAAGAGTAAACTTAAAGAATGATTGTTGGGTCAATTTTTCAGAGAATCCAGAAAGAATTTACTTAAGGCTAATTAAAAATAAAAGAAGGCTAATTAAAGAGAAAATAATTTCTTTCTTAGAGAATGAATCAAAGAACAAGACTGGAAAGGCATAAAGGAATTTTATGTCAGAATAGGAAATAAATGAAAACTCAGGACAGATGCCCTCTTATTTATTTTTGATTAAAATAAGAGGTAAGATTCTCTTGTGGATGAATGAGGTTTCGTGTATCAATAGGGGAGATAGAAGGGACTTAGTAACTTGTGAATAGGAGCCACAGGCATTATACAATGAAACAAAGTTGATAATTGTCATAATTTTCAGTGCTTAAAACATAGAAGGAAAATTAAGATATAAGTGGGAACATTGAGAATGAACTTCGTAGTTTTAAGGATCTATGATTTTATCTCTTAGATACTTCTTTCATCAATATGTATTCCAGCACTTGGTGTTTGGTACTTGAGTCTTTCAAAATTACTGTGTCCAATCTGGTGATAAGTTTCTGCAAGCACAGTTAAACTAGTCTTTGAACCTTACTAAAAGCCTTTTCTATGTATTCCTTTTGGAGCTGGTACTATCTTAAAAAACCCAGGCCACTTCTATACCCTGATTGCTGCATTGCAGATAGAGAACTTTAAATGTAGTAATATTGAATTGCAATTTTCAGTAACTGCATGTTTTATCTTTCAGATTTAAAGAGAGTATAAGTAAATAAGAGTACTCCCTAAATTAACTTATACATTCAATGCCATACTAATCAGTCTACCATGTGATTATTTTGTAAATTGAGCTGGAGGAATAAAAGGATATAGAGGAAATAATGAGACAAATAGGAAAGAAAGAAATCAGATCTCAGAATATCTTAGAAAGCAATAATAATCAAAATGACATGGTGCTGGTTAAATAAAAGACAGGTTAATCACTGGAAAAGATCAGAAATACAATGTACAGATGTTAAAGTCATATATTAAAGTAGAGTTTGATTCAATCAACCTATAAACCCCACTTACTAGATTAAGTATTCACTATTGAACAAATACTATTGAGAAATGTGGAGAGCAATCTGGCAGAAATTAGAATTAGATGAGAACTTCATTTCATGTAAGTTTCAAATGAATTTATCATGTATATAAAAAAAAAAAAACAAGCAAAATGTCTCCTGAAAAATGTATGGATAGGGGAAGAGTTAATGATAAAACCAGGGTTAGAGCAAATCACAGAAGATTAAATTAGCAGTATGCTAGCACAATTTGAACTTGAACATTATTGAAATTTTCAATATGTACATTTAGATCTCAGAAATAGGGGAAATATCATAAATAAAAGCTTGACTTATTGTTATATTGATTGTCTTAGATACAAAGTGACATAGGAAAAAAATTTATCATGTTTTTTTTTTTTTTGTTTTTTTTTTTTCCTGGAGAGCCATTTGTTAAATATTTATCTCTGTACTTTTTGATCAACTGGACAATTTTCTTTTTTTTCTTTTCTTTTTTTTTTTCCTAGAATTTATGTTTAATTCAACTAAGTTGTGAATGCCAAGACATAGAGAGAATGACAATAAAACAATTATATAATTTCACACAATTTTTGCCAGTGTAAACCAATTGGTAGATCAAGAAAACTAAAGAATTCTAAAAATTAGTCAGGAAATGTGTGACCTGCTTTTTCCAAGTGGAGAATATGACCAAAAAATAGCAGTAGCAGCTAAGAGTATACTCTAGTTTGCAACGTAAGACTTTTTTTTTTTTTTTTTAATTAAATAACTTTTTATTGACAGAACTCATGCCAGGGTAATTTTTTACAACATTATCCCTTCCACTCACTTCTGTTCCGATTTTTCCCCTCCTCCCTCCACCCTCTCCCCAAAGATGGAAAGCAGTCCTATACATGTTAAATAGATTACAGTAAATCTTGGATACAATATATGTGTGCAGAACCGAACAGTTTTCTTGATGCTCAGGGAGAATTGGATTTAGAAGGTATAAATAACCTGGGAAGAAGAACAAAAATGCAAGCAGTTTACATTCATTTCCTAGTGTTCTTTCTTTGGGTGTAGCTGCTTCTGTCCATCCTTGATCAATTGAAACTAAGTTAGATCTTGTCTTTGTTGAAGAAATCCACTTCCATCAGAATACATCCTCATACAGTATCGCTGTTGAGGTATATAATGATTTCCTGGTTCTGCTCATTTCGCTCAGCATCAGTTCATGTAAGTCTCACCAATCCTCTCTGTATTCGTCCTACTGGTCATTTCTTACAGAACAATAATATTCCATAACATTCATATACCACAATTTACTCAACCGTTCTCCAATTGATGGGCATCCATTCATTTTCCAGCTTCTGGCCACTACAAACAGGGCTGCCACAAACATTTTGGCACATACAGGTCCCTTTCCCTTTTTTAGTATCTCTTTGGGGTATAAGCCCAGTAGTAACACTGCTGGATCAAAGGATATGCACAGTTTGATAATTTTTTGGGCATAGTTCCAAATTGCTCTCTAGAATGGCTGGATGTATTCACAATTCCACCAACAATGTATCAGTGTCCCTGTTTTCCCACATCCCCTCCAACATTATGCATTATCTTTCCCTGTCATTCTGGCCAATCTGACAGGTGTATAGTGGTATCTCAGAGTTGTCTTAATTTGCATTTCTCTGATCAATAGTGATTTGGAACACTTTCATATGAGTAGTAATAGTTTTAATTTTATCATCTGAAAATTGTCTGTTCATATCCTTTGACCATTTATCAATTGGAGAATGGCTTGATTTCTTATAAATTGGAGTCAATTCTCTATATATTTTGGAAATGAGTCCTTTATCAGAACCTTTGACTGTAAAAATGTTTTCCCAGTTTATTGTTTCCCTTCTAATCTTGCCTGCATTAGTTTTGTTTGTACAAAAACTTTTCAATTTGATATAATCAAAATTTTCAATTTTGTAGTCAATAGTGATCTCTAGTTCTTCTTTGGTCATAAGTTCCTTCCTCTTCCACAGGTCTGAGAGGTAAACTATCCTATGCTCTTCCAATTTATCTATAATCTCATTCTTTATGCTTAGGTCATGCCATTTTGACCTTATCTTGGTGTATGGTATTAAGTGTGGGTCAATGCCTAGTTTCTGCCATACTAATTTCCAATTTTCCCAGCAATTTTTGTCAAATAATGCATTCTTATCCCAAAAACTGGGGTCTTTGGGTTTGTCAAACACTAGATAATTAAGGTTATTGGCTGTTTTGTCCTTTAAACCTAACCTATTCCATTGATCAACTAGTCTATTTCTTAGCCAATACCAGATAGTTTTAGTAACCGCTGCCTTATAATATAATTTTAGATCTGGTACAGCTAGGCCGCCTTCATTTGAGTTTTTTTTTCATTAATTCCCTTGAAATTCTTGACCTTTTGTTTTTCCATATGGACTTTGTTGTTATTTTTTCTAGGTCATCAAAATAGTTTTTGGGAAGTCTGATTGGAAATTGGACAATTTTCATTTCATAAAATTAAAATGTTTTGGCACAGATAAAACTAATATTGTTAAAATTAGAGGGACTGTAGTTTATTAGGCAAAAAAAAAATCATTGCAGAAAATTTCTCTGGTAGAGATCTTATTTTTTAAAATATGAAAGGAATTCAAATTTATAAAAATAAAGAAGCAGTTTATTCACTGACAAATGATCAAAAGATTTGAAAAGGAAGTTTTCAAAAGAAGAAATCCAAAATATTGTGCAGTTGCATGAAAAAAAGTTCCAAAGCACTAATAATCAGAGGGATGTCAATGAAATGAATTCTGATGCTCCACTTTATACCAATCACACCGACAAGGATGACATAAAAGGGGAAATGACAAATGTTGAAAGGAGTACAAGAAAATAATTGTGAATTAGTCCAATTCTTTTGGAAAACAATTTGGAACTAAACTTTTAAACAGTTGCTTTACACAGTGCAGAACTTTTGGCTCATGGGTATTACTACCAGGCCTATACACCTTCATTTGATTTTTTTTTTTCATTAATTCCCTTGAAATTCTTGACCTTTTGTTTTTCCATATGAACTTTGTTGTTATTTTTTCTAGGTCATCAAAATAGTTTTTTGGGAGTCTGATTGGTATAGTGCTAAATAAATAGATTAGGTAGTATTGTCATCTTTATTATATTTGCTCACCTAATCCAAGAGCATTTAATATTTTTCCAGTTGGTTAGATCAGACTTAATTTGTGTGGAAAGTGTTTTGTAGTTTTGTTCATCAAGTTTCTGATTTTCCCTTGGCAGATAGAGTCCTAAATGGTTTATACAATCAGTAGTTACTTTAAATGGAATTTCTCTTTGTAACTCTGTAGGGTTTTGTTAGTGATATGTAAGAATGTTGATGACTTTTGTGGGTTTATTTTGTATCCTGCAACTTTGCTAAATGTGTGGATTGTTTCTAATAACTTTTTAGTAGAATCTCTGGGATTCTCTAAGTATACCATCATATCATCAGCAAAGAGTGATAATTTGGTTTCCTCTTTGCCTATTCTTTTTTGGTCTATTTATTTACACCTAACTTTTTGTTGACTGTAGTTTTTATTGCATCGTGATCTGAAAAGAAAGTATTTACTATTTCTATGCAAAATATTTTATGAAGATTTTGTTTTGCTCTTGTTTTCTTAGTGAGGAGAACAAGTTTCAGGGAGAGCAATGTTTGACAATTGAAAAAAAAAAGACTGAATACTATATGTTGTTTTTAATTTCAGAACATTAATTTCCTATTGTTTTTTACAGAGCACTTTCAAATTTAAATCTGAGAGTGATATTCACCTTGCTGAACATCATAAACAGGTTCTGTATGATGGGAAACTTGCAAGTAGTATTGCTTTTACATATAATGCTAAGGCTACTGATGCTCAGCTATGTCTAGAATCATCACCCAAAGAAAATGCATCTATTTTTGTACATTCTCCTCATGCTCTCATGCTCCAGGTTGGTTTTCATACTCTGTTCAGTGTTAAAATAGCCATAATCTAATGTTTATCATTATAATTTTTGCCCTCATTTAACTTCTGACTTTTCTAAGTTTAGTTATTATCTATTATTTTCTTGGGATAGGATTTCCTTCCATTTCAGAATTTACCTGATCGCTTTTTAGTAGCAATTGAACACTATCTCTTAATGCATAATTACAATATATAGCTTAATTAGACTCTTTGTTAGGAATGTAAAGTTTTATTTATTAGTATATCCTATTTCATATAAGCTGTATGATATAATAATTATGAATTCAAATTCCTGGATTCATATTTCAATTCTGACACATCACTACCATGACATTAGGCAAATTGTTTATAGAATTTGAGAATAGAAAAGGATCTCAGAGGTCAGTTCCTACATTCAAGTTGAATTGTCAGGGGTCCTTGTTTTTTCATCTGTAAAATGTTGTAAAATATTGGTATGGTCTAGAAAGCCTATCAGGTCCCTTCTTGATTTATGTCCAGTTCAATATATGGTCCTACTTCTATTTTTATGATGTTATGTTATGCTATTCTGTATTATAATATTTAATAATTGTATGTTAAGAATTACAGGCAATTTATAAAGGGTGTTTCATGTATGTTAATTTGTAAATATGTAGTAGTGCATGCTTATGGAGAATATTAACTAAATAGTTAATGCTTATTATGTTTCTTAAACAGGATGTGAAAGCTATAGTAACACACTCAATTCACAGTGCAATTCATTCAATTGGAGGTATTCAAGTACTTTTTCCTCTTTTTGCACAACTGGACAACCGTCAGCTCAATGATAGTCAAATGGAAACAACAGTTTGGTAAGCTTTCTTTATTATATGTATATACAGTTATTGATATTTAACATTTGGAGATCATTGGTGGTGTACTTTTTTTAAACAAATCTTATAATCTGATTTGTGACTTTTGAAATGTTATGTAAAATTCTAAAGACACTCAGACTTTCCTAAGCACCTGAAGGGAGAAGATTTGTTAGATATGCTATCAGAAATTCTTATCAATTCAAGCCTCTATGATACAATTTAGATTAAAAGTATAGGCTTACAGTGACCTTTGCAATTTTTTTCATTTGGGTTACATATAGGAGTTTTGCTTAATTGGAAAAATATTGAGAAAATGCTTATTTATTTATATAGTTATTTGACTGAAAGGTATATAATTTTATCTTAATAAAATTGCTTTGTAATTCTGTTGTCAGGACACAGGGTAAGAAGCATATTGATTTGTGGGTTTTCCAGCCAGGCTTTTGCCATTTGTTAATTATATTTCAAGAAAAATGTGATCTGCCTATGGTTTATATAACACCATGTATTAATGATGGTTTTTAGTGGTTTTAAATAATTTTAGAAGCAAATTCTTAAAAGTTGTTTTTTTATTTAAAAATAATTCAGTTAATGCAGTCCAATTTAATGTTACACATTAGAATAATATATGCTGGAAATAAACTGTGAAATGAGAAAGCCCATATATGAAAATTTCATTTGCTGCTAAATTCATTTAAAAGAGAAATGAGATATTGGCATATCATTATTTTACTTAGATACCAATACAGGAAAATGCCATGAATTTTAAATAAATAAGTAAATATATGTATATGTACACACATATTTGAATCTCATATTTGATAATTTTTGAGTTGGAGAATATGTGTAATGAAAAAGCCTTTGCTCTTAAATTTTCATTTTGCCCATAGAGCTTATAGCATTATAGTAAGACAATTTCAATAATACTGCCCCATAATAGAAATATAATATCTTTTTCAATAAAATAAGAGTGAATAAAAAAGGGATTCAAATTATATTATGCAACTCCCAGATGTTTATTTTTTTGTTTCAGTTTGATATTATGTAAAGAAATACAGTAATTTCTTTCTGTTGTGATACAAACTTAATTTGTTATTCTTTATAATTCTTGTTGTCTTTGTTTTTTCTTTATCGGGTATTGTTCTTGCTTTATTGAGAAATATACTTAAATGTAATTTGATGTCATTATTGTACACTGAACAATTTTTTAAAATTATAGCCTTTTATTGCCAACATATGCATGGGTAATTTTTCAACGCTGACCCTTGCAAAATCTTCTGTTCCATCTTTTCCCCTCCTTCCCTCTACCCCCTCCCCTAAATGGCAGTTAGTCCCATACATGTTAAAAATGTTAAAATATATGTTAAATACATGTATGCGTATTTATACAGTTATCTTGTTGCACAAGAAAAATCAGATTTAGAAAGAAGGTAAAAATAACATAGGAAAAAAAAACAAAAATGCAAGCAAACAATAACAGAGTACAAATGCTATGTTGTGGTCTATACTCATTTCCCAGTGTTCTTTCTCTGGGGGTAGATGGTTCTGTTCATCACTGATCAATTGGAACTGATTTGGATCCTCTCATTGGCAAAAATAGCCACTTCCATCAGAATTGATCCTCATATAGTATTGTTGTTGAAGTGTGTATATCCTGGTTCTCTTAGCATCAGTTCATGTAAGTCTCTCCAGGCCTCTCTGTATTCATCCTGCTCATCATTTGTTACAGAACAATAATATTTCATAACATTCATATACCATAATTTACTTAGCCATTCTCCAATTGCTGGACATCCATTCAATTTCCAGTTTCTAGCCACTATAGACAGGGCTGCCACAAACATTTTTGCACTTACAGGTCCCTTTCCCTTCTTTAGTATCTCATTGAGGTATAAGCCCAGTAGTAGCACTACTGGGTCAAAGGGTATGCACAGTTTGACAACTTTTTGGGCGTAGTTCCAAATTGCTCTCCAGAATGGTTGAATCCGTTCACAGTTCCACCAACAATACATCAGTGTCCCAGTTTTCCCACATCCCCTCCAATGTTCTTCATTATCTTTTCCTGTCATGTTAGCCAACCTGACAGGTGTGTAATGGTATCTCAGAGTTCTCTTAGTTTGCATTTTTCTGATTAATAATGATTTTGAACACCTCTTCATATGACTAGAAATAGTTTCAATTTCTTTATCTGAAAATTGCCTGTTCATATCCTTTGACCATATATTAGTTGGAGAATGGCTTGGTTTTTTTATAAATTAGAGTCAATTCTCTAGAGTCCAATTCTTTGGAAATGAAACCTTTACCAGATCCTTTGAATGTAAAAATGTTTTCCTAGTTTATTGCTTCCCTTCTAATCTTGTCTGCATAAGTTTTGTTTGTACAAAAGCTTTTTAACTTGATATAATCAAAATTTTCTATTTTGTGATAAATAATGATCTCTAATTCTTCTTTGGTCACAAATTCCTTTCTCCTCCATAGGTCTGAGATGTAAACTATCCTATGTTCTTCTAATTTATTTATAATCTCATTCTTTATGCCTAAATCATAAACCCATTTTGATCTTATCTTGGTGTACAGTGTTAACTGTCGGTAAATGCCTAGTTTCTGGCATATTAATTTCCAATTTTCCTAGCAGTTTTTGTTAAATAGTGCATTCTTATCCCAAAAGTTGGGTTGTTTGGGTTTGTCAAACACTAGATTGCTGTAGTTATTGACTATTTTGTCCTGTGAACCTAACCTATTTCACTGATCATCTAGTCTATTTCTTAGCCAATACCAAATGGTTTTGGTGACCACATTTGCTTTGTAATATAATTTTAGATCAGGTATACCTAGGCCACCTTCATTTGATTTTTTTTTTTTAATTAGTTCCCTTGAAATTCTTGACTTTTTGTTCTTCTATATGAATTTTGTTGTTTTTTTCTAGGTCATTAAAATAATTTCTTGGGAGTCTGATTGGTATAGCATTAAATAAGTAGATTAATTTAGGTAGTATTGTCATCTTTATTATTTTCGCTCATCCTATCCAAGAGCACTTAATATTTTTTCCAGTTGTTTAAATTTGGCTTTATTTGTATGGAAAGTGTTTTGTAATTTTACTCATATAGTTCCTGACTTTCCCTTGGCAGACAGATTCCCAAATATTTTATACTATCAGCAGTTACTTTAAATGGTTTTCTTTTTGTAACTCTCACTGTTGGATTTTGGTAAAGAATAAGAATGCTGATGACTTATGTGGGTTTATTTTGTATCCTGCAACTTTGCTAAAGTTGTGAATTGTTTCTAATAGCTTTTTAGTAGGATCTCTGGGGTTCTCTAAGTACCATCATTATCATCTGCAAAGAGGGTTAATTTGGTTCTCTCATCACCTACTGTAATTCTTTTAATCTCTTTCTCAACTCTTATTGCTGAAGCTAGCATTTCTAGTACAATATTGAATAGTAATGATAATAGTGGGGGACCTTGTTTCACTCCTGATCTTATTGGGCATGGTTCCAGTTTATCCTCATTACATATGATACTTACTGATGGTTTTTAATAGATGCTACTGATGATTTTAAGGAAAGGTCCATTTATTCCTATATTCTCAAGTGTTTTTAATAGGAATGAATATTGGATTTTATCAAATGCTTTTTCTGCATTTATTGAGATTGTGATGACGATGTATTTTAAAATCAACCTGAGTCAGGAATTCATGTTAAGGGAAAATTTTCAATCTTTATTCTCAGTAGAGGTGAAGAAGGATCAGAGGTAAAGGGGAATTGGAGGTAAAGGGAGATTAGCAATGTCAGCAGCTGTGTCAAGAATTCAACCAGACCAGAAACCAGCCAGCAGTCTCTCCACCCCTGTGCCTCCACCCACCGAAATGATGATTTTGGTGTACAACACATCAGGACTTGCACAAAGAGTGGGCGGGGGCCATTCTTTCTCCTAGCATATATATTTATAGACTATGGTCCAATTACTATTTAGCCTCACGTGCTTGGGACCCCAGTGCATCAACTCAAGCTTCAGCCCATTACATCTCCCGCTTTCTTTTGTTTTAGAACACAGGTGGTCATACCATCCCTGACTCCTCAGGGATGTCAGAGCCCCCAAGAGGAGGTGATCACACCCTCCCTGACTTATCAGGAAAGTAGGTGAAAGCACTGAAAAGAGGTGATCATGACTCCCCCTGACTTCTCAGGAAGGGAGGTGAAAGCACTAAAAAGGAGATGATCACGCCTTCCCTGACATTTCAGGAAGGGAGATGAAAAACATCAAAGGGAAGTGGGGGTTGCTAGGGGGTTTCTGGGCTGAAGGGTATTATTATACACAAACCTATCAGCATGGGAGGTATTATACAAGCACATAGCAATAACATAGAGGCTATTAGGGATGACCCTCCCCTCAGTCAATGCAGGCTCGATGTGGTGTAATAAACATGAATTGTACACGCAAGTAGTGGAATAGCAAACAATATAAATCAACATGGTGTTGTAAGGGATCGCCAGAAGTCCTAGAAGGAGGGTATATAAACAACAGTCACATATACTCCTTCTTTAGCAGCCAAGAGATAGTCCAAAACCAATCTATTGTCCATTGCTTCACATGTCAGGGAATCCAATGATCCCCCTAAATTTTTGAAGTCCTGCAAAAATCTTTTTATGTATTTGGGAATCCAATGATTCCAGCAGATTTTGAAGTCCTGCAACAGTCTTATCATTTCTCAGAGAATCCAATGATTCCTGAGGGTTTTGAAGTCTAACAACAATCTTATGTCTCAGAGAATCTAATGATTCCTGAGGGTTTTCAAGTCCTACAACAGTCTTATCATGTCTCAGAGAATCCAATGATTCCTGAGGGTTTTTAATGTCCATGAGTCAAACGCCATAATTGCCACGCTCTTTCAATGGTGAGCACAATCAGCAATAGAACCACCCGATGTTTCTTGGGTCTTCTCCTTTGTTTTAAGGGTCTGCTCTGTCTCTCTGCGATGGACAAGGCGAATATGGCTTGTTGGCACCCATCTGATTCCTTCTCCATCTGTAGAAATAGAAGCAAACCCTCTTCCCTAAGCAGTTAGCCTATCTGGTCCCTTCCATTCACCACTTCCTGGGTCTGTCCACATCACCTGGCGATTATCTAAAGATAGTGGAGCTGCTCGCACTGGACACTACCCTTCCGGTGGGTTATAAAACCTGTCTGCCGGAGCCAGTGCATCTTTGTCAAAAATCAAGAAGTTAATAGTATAAAGAACTAGATTTAGAAGTTCTCTAGGGTTACCTGTGGCTCCCCCTTTCTTTTGTTTTTGGAGGAATATTTTAATATCTCTGTTTGTCCTTTTTACTATTGCCTGTCCTCGAGGATTAAAAGGTATGCCAGTGGTGTGTAAAATCTTATACTGTGCACGAAAATGTGCAAAATGTTTGGAAGTATAAGTAGGACCATTTTCTGTTTTTATTGCTTGTGGCACATGCATCATGGCAAATATTGTGTGAGGAATTCAGTGACCACTCGGGCTGTCTTTTTTGCTGCTGGTATTGCAAAAGTGAATCCTGAATAGGTGTCTACCACAACGTGGATAAAAGACAGGCGACCAAAAGATTTATAATGGATCACATCCATTTGCCAGATTTCATTTGGTCTCAAACCACAAGGGTTCTACCCTGCAGGCAGTGTAGGAGCGTAGAAAGGAAGGCAAGCCGTACAGGCTTTTACTATACTCCTAGCTTCCTCTCTTGTTATTCCAAGTTGTAAACATAAAGCTAGAGCAGCCTAATGATATTTAGAATGAGATGCCTGGGATTCTTGGAATAAAGGAGTATTGACCAACATAGTTAGAAGGCTATCTGCCTTTGAATTGCCATCAAAAATGGGCCTTGGAAGTCCACTATGAGAGTGGACATGCAAGATATAAATCTTACCTGGATGCTTTCTCACTTGCTCTTGAAGTTTCTTAAAGAGCTGATATATATTAGAGGCTGCAAATTTTATTTGGGCTGTGGAAATTCTTTGTACCACACCTACTGAATAAGCTGAATTATATTTATGTCTCCTGGATAATAACTAAGAGCTAGAATGATCGCGTACAATTCATTCTGCTGTGTAGACTTAAAAGGAGTTCTGACTACTCTCTTTATAGTTAGATCATGAGAGTATACAGCAAAAATATTATGTTTGGATGCATCCGTGAAGATAATTGGTCCTTTAAGAGGAACTTTAGAAACTTCAAGAATCCATCGCCAATTATGTAATAGTTTGGTTATCTTTAATGGAGACCTATGTGTAAAATTTGGAGCCATGGCTAATAAAATTTGCCACTCTGGGATGTCTCACAACACACATTAATTTGTGTATTGGTATAAAAGGTGTATATCTTGTCAGGTAGTGTCCCAGATAATTGTACTGCTCACTTAATGACCTTTAATAAAATTCTAGCCACAAGCACTGGGTTAGGAGTAAGGCTTTGTTCTGATTGTGCCGGGAGGTTCACCCACTCTATTACACTGTCTCCTTGATGAAGGACTGCTGTGGGTGCCTCTTGTGTGGCAAAAACTGAATTTCCAAGGGTTTTTGAGTGACTATTTCAACCACATTGGATAAAGCCAGTTCAGCTTTTCTTAAAGCCTCTTGAGGTTCTTTTGTAAGCTGGCGTGGTGAATTTAAAGCACTGTCTCCCCTAAAATGTCATATAACGGTTGTAACTGATAGGTAGTCAAGCCTAACACTGGTCACATCCATTGGATATCTCCTATCAATTTCTGAAAATCATTCAATGTGTTCAGCTTCTCTGTTCTTAAGGACAGTTTTTGTACTGTAAGCACCTTAGGGTACACTTCGTATCCTAAATATTGAAAAGGAGCATGACTGAATTTTTTCTGGCGCTATGTACAATTTTAATTCCTTAGTGTTTCTATGGTCTTTTGTAGACATGCTTCTAACATTTGTTCCTCAGGTGCACATCCCAAAATATCATCCATATAATGTAATAGCATAACTTTTGGAAATGCTTTTCTTACTGGAGCAAGAGCAGCAGCAACATACATTTGACACATAGTAGGGCTGTTTTTCATTCCCTGTGGCAAAACTGTCCATTCATATCTTTTATAAGGCTCAGCTAAGTTAACCCTGGGTACTGAAAAGGCAAATCTTTTCATATCCTCCTTATCTAGAGGGATAGAATAGAAACAATCCTTAATATCTATGACCCAAAGAGGCCATTCTCTAGGCAATTGAGTAGGAGATGGAAGTCCAGGCTGAAGAGTTCCCATAGTTTCCATCTGTTCATTCACCATTCTTAAATCTGTTAACATCCTCCATTTTCCAGATTTCTTTTTTACAACAAACACTGGGGAATTCCAAGGACTTGTTGAAGGTTGTAAGTGTCCTTTGTCAAGCTGCTCCTGTACTATATCTAACAAGGCCTGAATTTTATCGCTACCTAAGGGCCACTGTTCTATCCACACTGGTGTATCAGTTTTCCATTGGATAGGAACAGGTGAAAGTGTTGGCAGGCCTTCAACAGCAGCCCTGCTTAAACAACCGAAGTACTCAATTGTAATCCTAACTGTCGTTAGATGTCTCTTCCCCATAAATTGATGGGGATTTTTTCAACTATAAAAGGAGTAAAAACTCCTGTTTTGCCTTCAAAAGTCCATCTCATAGGGGCAGCACTAACTTCAGCTGCTATTGATCCTCCTACGCCAGACTTGTAGGTGTCTGCTTTAATCTTTGGCCAGTGACTGGGCCAATTGGCACCTCTAATGACTGTACGATCTGCACCTGTGTCTACCAGTCCTTCTAATGTTAGGCCATTTATATAGATCTTGAGCATAGGTCAGTCAGGTGTCACAGCTGCTGTCCAATATATTCCTGGATTTTGTGGTCTGCAGTCAGAATCTGGGTGATTATCACCAGGTTGCTTATTAGGATTTTGTATGAGTAAACCTGATGCTACTATTTCTCCTGGATGATAAAGTCACACATTGTCTCCTTGTATTAGTGACTGGGATATTATCTACACATTCCCCAGTTTCCCACATCAGTGTGTGGATGGACACCAAACCTCTCCCACATAAAACACCCTGTCATTTATAGTAGAAACACTCCTCCTTACCATAGCCTTTCTATGAGTTCAAGCATCATACCCACGTTTCCGCTATGACCAACTAATACACCTTCTATGAAAAAATTTCTTTGTATGTATAAAAAGGAGATGAAATGGTCACGCCTACTGTGTGTGGAGGCAAGGGATCCATAAGCTGGAGAGGAACAGATTTCACCTCTCCAGGGGGTATTTCAGTTGTCCCAGCTGCATACAAGTCTATTCTCCCTAATTGTAATCCCTTTCTTCCAATAGGTTGCTTCTTGGCTGATTGTGTAATCCCTTTCTCCCGTCAGATGGCTTCCTGGCTGATTGGTCATGTCTAGCTACTGGATTTTTAGGCACTCTCTGGATGTATCATCAGCTGCCATCAAGCCCCAAGTGTTTTTTTGCCTGGGGCCCTGGGGCTGGGGCCCTCATCCCATTTCCCTGAACCTGTCTACATTCTGAGGCCCAATGGAAACCTTTGTTGCATTTTGGACATGGAGTATTGGGTCTTGTTCTCCCACCCTGTTTTCTCACTCTGTGTCTATACCAACATTTAGCTTTTAGATGCCCTACTTTACCACACTGAAAGCATTGACGAGTCTCTCTGGAAGTCCCTTGACAGAAGGGACCCTGTCTTCCCATGTTGGGATCTTGGGAAGTCTGCATCATAGCCTGGCTATAAAAGGCATTTGTGCCCACTGTGGCACAGCGTCTTATGAACTCCTCTAAAGGAGCATCCTTGCGCAGTCCTAGTATAATTTTTCTCCAAACCTCATTAACATTTTCCTTAGCAAATTGCTTATCAAAATGTCTGTTACTGCATTTTCACCATTAGTTCTTGTGATAGCAGTCTGCAAACATCCTACAAAGTCAGCAAAGCTTCATTTGGCCCTTGTGTTATTTTTGTCAAGGCCTCACCCTTGTTGCCTTTATTGTGAAGAAAAGCCCACGCTTTGATAGCATTAGCAGCAATTTGCTCATATGCTGCTATGGAATAATTAATCTGTACTGCGACGTCTACATAGGGACCTACACTTGTTACTATGTCATAGGTGATTGCAGCATGAACTGCTGGGCTTGTATCCTACAGAGCTTACTATATTCAGAAAGCCACAAGTAGTTTTGTCCAGGTTCTAGGCATACCCTTGCTATAGATTTCCAGTCATTAGGGGTGAAGATTTCAAAAGCCAAATTCTGCAATAACATCTTAACAAAAGCCGATGAAGCCCCATAAAGAGTGCAAGCCTTTTTCAGGTCTTTGAGGATTTCGATGTCAAAAAGAGTGTATTTTCTACTTTCTTGACTTAAAGAATTAAAATGTATTAGAGGAAAAATGTGATGTTGGATTTCTGTTACATCAATCCCTTCTGCTTTGGCCTTCATTAGTCCCTTTTGCAATCTAATCATAGGAGTAGTTGGATGCTGGGGGGGGGGGGGGGGGGGGGGGGGGGGGGGGGGGGGGGAGGTGCTGGTGCTGTTACTGCCCCACCCCCCACCCCCACTATCCCTCCACCTTCCATCCCAGAGGGTGGAGTTGATGGAGGAGAGTCAATTACCTGCTCCTTAGGTGGGGCTGAATCTGCCTCAGATTCACCACACTCTTGGGCCTCACTTAAGTCTCCATGCCCTGTGGGGATATGGTCATTAATCTCTTCATTGTCTTCCTCTTTTATCTCAGGCTTCCCCATTTGGCTATTTTTAGAGCTTTTTTTCTTTCTGCTAGGAATTATAGGGTTTTTTTAGGGCTAACTGTATTATATTGTATAAATAGAATGCCTCAATGGAAATTGAATGAGGACCGTTTTCTTTGTAGTATGAGGAGAGCCTTGCACAATTAATATCCAATTATCTCTAGAGATTTGCTCTTCCTCTAAGAACCAATGGGAGGTGTGGTTTAATGTACCCAGAAGTCTAGCTGTATGTTCCCAAGTTATAAGTAGCCCTTGGTCTTCTATCAGCTTAAGCATGCTTTCTATAGTGCCACTCCTGGGTGGGGTGAAGGAGTTGGGGGAGGGGGGATGGAGAATCTTTAGGTAGCATCTGTCCCATTTCAGCCAAAGAAAGGTTACTAGTTTAGTTTTTAAGAAAATAAGTTTCTTGTTTGTGTATTATACTCGCCCACGTTCCTGGTCACTGGAGACTTCTTCATTGAAAGTAGGGTCCTTGGTTCCCACATTTGCTAATAGTTTTCCTAATATTGAACCAGCCCTGCATTCCTGGTATAAATTCTACTTTATTATAGTGTATTATCCTGGGGATGGTTTTCTGTAATCTTTTTGCTAATATTTTATTTAAGATTTTAGCATCAATATTCATTAGGGAGATTGGGTTATAATTTTCTTAATCTGTTTTCAACCTACCTGGTTTAGGTATCAGTACCATGTCTGTGTCATTAAAGGAATTTGGTAGGAATCCTTCATTCCCTATTTTTACAAATAGTTTATATAACATTTGAGTTAATTGTTCTTTAAATGTTTGGTAGAATTCACATTTAAATCCATCTGGTCCTGGGGATTTTTTCTTAGAGAGTTGATTAATACCTTGTTCTATTTCTTTTTCTAAAATGGGACTATTTAAGCAATTCACTTCCTCCTCTGTTAATCTTGGAAGTCTATATTTTTGAAGATAGTCATCCATTTCACTTAGTTTATGAAATTTCTTGGCATAAAGTTGGGCAAAGTAACTCCTAATTATTGCTCTAATTTCCTCTTCTTTGGTGGAAAGTTCTCCCTTTTCATTTTTAAGACTAACAATTTGATTTTCCTCTTTCTTTTTTCTAATCAGATTTACCAAAGGTTTATTTATTTTATTGTTTTTTTTTTCATAAAACCAACTCTTAGTTTTATTTATTAATTCAATAGTGTTTTTTTTTTCAATTTTATTAATCTCTCCTTTTATTTTTAGAATTTCAAGTTTACTGTTTGGGGTTTTTTAATTTGCTCTTTTTCTAGCTTTTTAAATTGCAAGTCCAATTCATTGATCTTTTCTTTCTATATTTTATGCAAGTAAGCCTCTAGGGCTATTAAATTTCCCCTTATTACTGCTTTGGCTGCATCCCACATATTTTGCTATGTCGTTTGCTATTGTCATTCTCTTGTGTGAAATTATTAATTGTGTCTATGATTTGCTGTTTCACTCATTCATTCTTTAGGATGAGATTATTTAGTTTCCAATTACTTTTTGGTATATTTTTCCCCTGGCTTTTTATTGAATGTAATTTTTATTGCATCATGATCTGGGGAAAAAAAAGCATTTACTCTTTCTGTCTTTCTGCATTTGATTTTGAAATCTTTATGTCCTAATATATAGTCAATTTTTGTATAGGTTCAATGGACTGCTGAGGAGAAAGTGTACTCCTTTCTGTCTTCATTCAATTTTCTCCAAGGATCTATCATACCTAACTTTTCAAGTATTCTATTTACCTCTTTAACTTCTTTCTTATTTATTTTGTAGTTTTATTTATCTAGTTCTGAGACTACAAGGTTGAGATCTCCCACTATTATAATTTTGCTGTTTATTTCTTCTTGTAGCTCTCTTAACTTCTTTAGGAATTTCCATGCTATACCACTTGATGCATATATGTTTAGTATTGATATTGCTTTATTATCTTTAGTACCCTTTAGCAAGATATGATTTCCTTCCTTACCTCTTTTAATTAGATCAATTTTTGCTTTTGCTTGATCTGAGATCAGGATGGCTGCTTTTTTTTACTTCACCTGAAGTATAATAGATTCTGCTTCAGCCTTTTACCAGCACTCTGTATGTATCACCCTGCTTCCTGTAAACAACATATTATAGGATTCTGGCTTTTAATCCAGTCTGCTACCACCTCCCCTTTATGAGAGAGTTCACCCCATTCACACTTATGGTTAAAACTACTAATTCTTTATTTCCTGCCATCATATTATGCCCATATTATACTTTTTTTTCCTTTCCTTTTCCCCTTTTCTCCCTCCCCAGTATTTAACTTATGAGTACTCCTTATCTCAAGCAGCCCTCCCACTTTAGAATCCCCCCCCTTTAGAGTACCTTCCCCTTTCTTATGTCTTTTCCCTACTATTTCTGTATTCGCTTCTATTTAGCCTTCTCCTTCCCTTTTTTCCTTTCCCCCTCACTTTTCAATAAAGTGAGAGAAGGTTCTTTGTAAACCAAATTTGTCTAATATTTTCTCTTTGAGCCAAATCTGATGAGAGTAAGATTCACACAATGTTCTTATTCCCACTATCTTTCCCTCAAATATAATATGTTTCCTCTGCCTCTTTCTGAGATGTAATTTCCCTTTTTACCTCTAGTTTCCCCCTTTTTCCCACTTCTTGTTCCTTTTTTATAATATAATAATAAAATAAAAACCTCTTTATGTCCTAATATATGTTCAGTTTTTGTATAGGTTCTATGAATTGCCGAAAAAGTGTACTCCTTTCTGTCTCCATTTAGTTTCCTCCAAATATCTATCATAACTAAATTTTCTAGTGTTCTATTTACCTCTTTAACTTCTGTCTTATTTATTTTATGTTTTGATTTATCTAATTCTGAGAGTGCAAGAGATCTCTCAGTATTATAGTTTTGCTACTTATTTCTTCTGCAGCTCTCTTAACTTTATGAATTTAGATGCTAAACCACTTGGTACATATACGTTTAGCATTGATACTGCTTCATCATCTATGCCTACCTTTAGCAAGATATAGTTACTTTCCTTATCTCCTTTTTGTTTTTCCTTGATCTGAGATCAGGATAGTTATAGCTGCTTTTTTGGTTTCACCTTAAGCATAGTAGGTTCTGCTCCAGCCTTTTACCTTTACTCTGTATGTATTGTCCTGCTTTGAGTGTGTTTCCTGTAAACAACATGTTGTGGAATTCTGGCTTTTTATCCAGTCTGCTATCAGCCTCAGCTTTATGGGAGAGTTTACCCCATTCATATTTATGGTCACAATTACGAATTCTGTATTTCCTGTCATCTTGTTAACCCTAGATTATGCTTTTCCCTTTCCTTTCTCTCTTATACCCCTCCCTACTATTAAACTTATGAGTACCACTTGCCTCACGCAGCACTCCCTCTTTAGGATCCCTCTCCCTACTTACAGTCCCTCCCCTTTTCTTAAACCTTTCCCTTACAATTTCTGTATTCTCTTCTATTTAGCCTACTCCTTCCTTTTTTTTTTTTTTTTTTTTTTTTTTGCTTTTCCTCTCATACTTTCATTGAGGTGGGAGAAGTTTCTCTGTAAACCAAATATGTCTAATATTTTCTCTTTGACCCAGTTGTAATGAGAGTAAAATTCACACTATGTTCATCTCCCTCCCTTCTTTCCCTCAGATATTATAGGTACTTTTTTTTGGCCTCTTTGTGAGATGCAGTACCTCCACTTTTTCCTTTTTCTATTACAATTTCCTTTCCATCTCTCGATCGTTTTTTATATTATAAAAATAAAACCAAATTATACATGTTCTTGTCATGTATCCTCTTAACAGAAATAAAGTTTTCAAGAGTTCTTTTTACCTTTTTATTCTTCTCTTTAGTCCTCTATTTGGAGGTCAAACTTTTTGTTTAGCTCTGGTTTTTTTCATCACAAATAAATGGAATTCACCTATTTCATTGAATGTCCATCTTCTTCCCTGGAAGAAAATGCTCATTTTTTCTGGGTAAGTTATTCTTGGCTGCATGCCAAGTTCTTTTGCCTTTCAGAATATCATATTCTAGGCCCTTCGATACTGTAATGTGTAGGCTGCTAGATCCTGAATAATCCTTATTATAGCTCCTCTGTATTTAATGGTTTTTTTTTTTTTTTTTTTTTGGATGCTTGTAGTATTTTTATCTTGATCTGATAGTTCTGGAATTTAGCCACAATATTTCTTGGAGTTTTGATTTCAGGAGCTCTTTCAGTAGTTGATTAATTCTTTCATTGTCTATTTTACTTTCTGTTTTTATAATATCTGAGTAGTTCTCTTTGATGATTTCCTAAAAAATACTGTCTAGGCTCATTTTTTTTTCATCATGATTTTCAGAGAATTCAATAATCCTCAGTTTATCTCTCCTAGATCTGATTTCCAGTTCTGTTGTTTTCCTAAGTAGGCATTTAACATATGTTTTTGTTTTTTCATTTTTTTGGTTTTGCTTGACTGATTCTTGGTTTTTCCTCGAGTCATTCATTTCCATTTGTCCAATTCTGATTTTTAATGAATTATTTTCTTCATTTATTTTTTTAAAATTTATTTTTGTAATTGTCTAATTGAGTTTTTAAATGAATTGTTTTGTTCCATGGAATTTTTCTCCATTTGCCAATTTTATTTTTTAAGGAGTTATTTTCTTTTTCCAATTCACTAATTTTATTTTTCAGGGACTTAGTTGATTTCTTTTTCCACGCTATCTTTTAATGAGTTATATGTCTTATCCAGACCCTCTTGCAAAAGCTTCCTTTTCCTTTCCCCATTTTACTGTTAGCTCTCTTTTAAGAACATTTTTCATTTCTTCTATAAGAGCCTTATGTGGTGGGGACCACATCTTAGCTATCTTGGGGTTTTCATCTAGTGACAAACTGGTTTTTTGTTTCCTCAGGGTTTGAAATCTGTTCTCTTTCAGTATAGAAGCTATCCATAGTTAGAGCCCTTTTTAATTTTTTAAAGAGCCTTTTTACTCATTTTAACCAAAAAAAAAAAAAAAAAAAAAAAGCTGCAGTTTGCTTTTGGGGCAATGTAAGGTTACTGAGCTTCCTCAACAGAAAATAGGAAATAGCAGTGAAGCAGCAATTGGACAGCAGTGACTGCAGTGAGATCAGCCTCTGCACTGGGATCAGCAATTTTGCTGGGATTAGCAGTTGGAGCTGAGATTGTGCTGGATGTCTCCCAGTGGTTGGTCGATGTGGCCAAGCCCTGAAAGGGTCTAGGTTTTTTTTTTGTTATAAGCTTTACTCTTCGTTTTTATAAGTTCTCTGATGATTTACTGGCTTGCTGCCAGGGCAGATTAGCCAACACTGTGACAAAGTTCTCCCAGTAAACTTTCAGCTGGTGAAGATCGTACCCATCCCCTCCTCCAGTCTGGGCAGATGAACTTTTTTCCATGCTCTCACTTCCTACCTGCCTGAGTCCCCACCTAGCCTTCTCTGCTTGCGAGCAAAAAAGACCTTTTTCTGGCAAATTTCGAGATTATCTTATGTTGGTAATGTGTTCTACTCCCAGTATTCGTGGGTTTTGACAGTTAAGCACTAATTCCAAGTCTGAGTTTCATTAAAAATAGTGTGAGGGTAAAGGAGAGCTCAGAAACATATGTGTGTTTTCTCCACCATCTTGGCTCTGCCCTTGAACAAAATTTTTAATATAGAAGTAGTAATTGCTATGTAATTCTGTTTTTTCCCATCAGTCAAATATTTAATAAAATATTTACTATGTGCAAGAAGTTGTGCTAAGTACTGAATCTTAAATTTTGAAGATTACAGAAGAGAATTAGCAAGATAACATGTTTGTAAATGTGCCCCATGAAGGGGACAACATATAGCTGATCATGATTATTATTATTTTTTTTTTATACAATTCCAAAGACAAAACCATCTTTGGTTATTCACCTCTATTCCTTTAGACAAAATTGTACTGGGTTATTCAACTCTATTCCTCTGCCTCAAAGCAGGAGTGTATTTACTATGTTGTCATTCACATTTCTTTAAAAACTGAAAGTATGATGCTTGCTAATGGTTTAAATATATACTACTGACTGTTTTAAGGAAGTCCATTTATTCCTATATTCTCTAGTGTTTTTAATAGTAATGGATGTTGGATTTTATCAAATGCTTTTTCTGCATCTGTTGAAATAATCATATTTTTTATTAATTTGGTTTTTGATATAATCAATTATGTTAACAGTTTTCCTAATATTGAACCAGCCCTGCATTCCTGGTATAAATCCTACTTGGTTGTGGTGTATTGTCCTGGGGATGATTTTCTGTAATCTCTTTGCTAATATTTTATTTAAGATTTTTGCATTAATATTCATTAGCAAGATTGGTCCATAATTTTCTTTCTCTGTTTTCATCCTACTTGGTTTAGGTATCAGTACCATGTCTGTCATAAAAGGAATTTGGTAGGACTCCTTCATTTCTTACTTTTTCCAAGTGGTTTATATAGTATTAGAGTTAACTGTTCTTTAAATGTTTGCTAGAATTCATAATACTATGGTTAGCTTTTGGGAGGTCTTGGGACCAGCCTTCGTTTCAGCAGAAGAATCACCATGAGAATAGTCAGGGATATTATCTCTTTCACAGTCTGTCTCCTTCTCCTGGGACCCAGCTAGCTTTCTGTAGGCCCTCCAGAATGGGTCTTGGTTTTAGTGGAGGAAATGCAGGAGCTAGGCAGCTACCAGAGGCTGGTCCAAGATGCAGTCTCTCTTCTCATTGTAGAAGTGAAGGAGATATGACAGCCACCAGGAGGGTCTTTATCTTCAAGTCTGTCTCCCAGTCTGAACCAGTCTCTCCCAAAGTACAAGAGGCAGGAGAGCCACCAGGATTGTCTCTATCTGGAAGTCTGTCTCTGGCTGAGTTTGTTCCCAGTGTATATACTCTATTACAAGTACATCATTACAGTATACTGAGGATAAACCAATCATTGTATCACTAGGGAACCATTATTTGTTGTAAGATTAAATCAGTCATACTAAACGAGAGAACTCGAATGCTAAACTAGATAAACATTGTGTTATCAATTCCACTGAGTTAACACCTTGTTGTAGGATTAAATCAATCATATTGAGTTTGTGCCCTTTATAAATTCATATGTAAATCCATCTGGTCCTGGGGATTTTTTCTTCAGGAGTTGATTAATAGCCTGTTCTATTTCTTTTTCTAAAATGGGACTATTTAAGTAATTTATTTTCTCTAATGTTAATCTGGAAAATCTGTATTTTTTTAGATATTCCTCCATTTCACTTAGGTTGTCAAATTTATTGGCATAAAATTGAGTAAAGTAACTCCTAATTATTGCTCTAATTCATTCATTGGTATAAAGTTCTCCCTTCTCATTTTTGAAAATAACAATTTGATTTTCCTCTTTCCTTTTTCTAATCAATTTAAATAAAGATTTATATATTTTGTTTTTTTTTTTTTTTTCATAAGTTTGGTTTTTGATTGGGGGGATTTAATTTGTTCCTTTTTAGTTGCAAGCCCAATTCATTGATCTTCTCTTTTTCTATTTTATGCAAGTAAGCCTCTAGAGATAAAAAATTTCCCCTTATTGCTCCTTTGGCTGCATCCCACAAATTTTGGTATGTTGTTTCATTATTGTCATTCTCTTGGATGAAATTATTGATTGCCTATGGTTTTCTGTTTCACCCATTCATTCTTTAGGATGATATTGTTTAGTTTCCAGTTACTTTTTATTCTATTTTCCCCTGACCTTTTATTGAATGTAATTTTTATTTATTGTGATCTGAAAAGGATGCATTTACTATTTCTGCCTTTCTGCATTTGAATTTGAGGTCTTTATGATCTAATATATGGTCAATTTTTGTATAGGTTTCATGAATTGCCAAGAAGAAAGTGTACTCCTTTCTGCTCCATTCAGTTTTCTCCAAATGTCTATCATACCTAACTGTTGGAATCCTAGTGTTAACTCAATTTGAAACAAGGTGATAACTCAAGGGAGATATTAGAATCCTAGTGTTAACTCAATGGAATTGATACAATGCTTGTGTTCACACCTTTAGAGAGCTCATATAAGCAATAAGTATTTAAGTACTCATTGGAGTTCACACCTTTGGGAGATTTCAGATTTAGTATGAGATATCCAAATTCACACCTCCCTTAATCCTTCCTTTGGGAGGAGTCAACCTTTGGGAGATCATATATATTGAAGTTCTCAGAGCTTCAACTTAGTTACTTCAGAACATTCCCAGGGGTCAGAGAGTAGCACTCTGGGAGAAAGAGAGATTCATTCCATCAGTTTTGCTGGCTGGAGGCTGAAGAAAGCAGAGGCAGAAGCAAAGGACAAAGCTGCAAGAGCTCTTAGAACATAGGAGAGAGAGAGAGAGAGGCCTCTAATAAGCTAATCAGGCTATATTGAAGGACACAATAAAAGATCCGAACTTTTAACACCTGGCTGCTTTTGGATGATTATTACTTTTAACTGAAACTAAGGCTGCTTCCAGAAAACCTCCCCAAGAAACCTGCTCCCAGAGAGAACAATAATTATATTAAAGAAGAAAAACACCACACCTAACTTTTCTAGTATTCTGTTTACTTCTATAACTTCTTTATCATTTAAATTGTCATTTAATTTATCTAGTTCTGAGAGAGCAAGGTTGAGATCTCCCGCTATTATAGTTTTACTGTCTTCTTGCAACTCTCTTAACTTCTTTAGGAATTTAAATGTTTAACCACTTGGCATATATGTTTAATATTGATATTATCTTATTATCTCTGGTACCCTTTAGCCAGATATAGTTTCTTTCCTTATCTCTTTTAATTAAATCAATTTTTGCTTTTGCTTGTCCTGAGATCAGGATGGCTACCCCTGCTTTTTTGACTTCACTTGAAGCATAATAGATTCTGCTCCAGCTTTTTACCTTTACTCTGTATGTATCACTCTGCTTTAAATGTGTTTCTTGTAAACAACATATTGTAGGATTCTGACTTTTAATTCAATCTGCTATCAGTTTATGTTTTATGGGAGAGTTCATCCCATTCACATTTACGGTTAAAACTACTAATACTGTATTTCTTGCCATTTTGTTAACTTCAAATTATGCTTTTCTCTTTCCTTTTCCCCTTTCCCTCCTCCCCAATATTTACTTAAAGAGCACTTCTTGCCTTAAGCAATCCTTCCCTTTTAGAGAGACCTTCCCCCTTTCTTATACCTTTACCCTACTATTTCTCTTTTCCCTTCTATTTATCCTACTTTTTACCCTTTTCCCCTCCTATTTTTCTATGCAGTGAAAATAGTTTCTAGGTGAAATCAAATATGTCTAATATTTTCTCTTTGAGCTAATTCTGATGAGAATAAGATTCACACAATGTTCATCCCCCTCCCTTCTTTCCCTCAAATATAATGTTTTCTTTGCCTTTTCCTGAGATATAATTTCCCTCATTTTACCTCCACTTTCCCCCTTTTTTCCCAGTACAATCCCCTTTCCATGTCTTTTTTTTTAATATAACAGTAAAATCATATTATGCATGCATACTCTATCTATATCCATACACAACAGTTCTCAAGAATTCTTTTTTTTTTTTTTTTAACTTTTTATGCTTCTTTTGAGTTTTATATTTGGAAGTCACATTTTTTGTTTAGCTCTGGTCTTTTCATCAGAAATAACTGGAATTCACCTGTTTCTTTGAATGCCCATTTTTTCTTGATTGCATTCCAAGTTCTTTCACCTTTCACAATATCAGATTCCAGGCCCTTAAATCCTTTAAAGTGGAAGCTGCTCAGTCCTGAGTAATCCTTATTGTGGCTTCTTAGTATTTGAATTGTTTCTTTCTGGCTGCTTGTAATATTTTTTCCTTGATCTGATAGTTCTGTAATTTAACCATAATATTCCTTGGGGTTTTAATTTTGAGATGTTTTTCAATAAGTGTTTGGTGAATTCTTTGAATGGTTATTTTACCTTTTGATTCTGTGACATACAGGCAGTTCTCTTTGATGATTTCCTGAAAAATAGTGTCTATGCTCTTTTTCTCATCATGGTTTTCAGGCAGTCCAATGATTCTTAGATTGTCTCTCCTAGATCTATTCGCTAAGTCAGTTTTTTTCCAATTAGGTATTTTACATTTTTTTCTTTCTTTCTTTCTTTCTTTTTTTTTTTTTTTTTTGTTTTGCTTGACTTATTGTTATTGTCTCATTGTCATTTATTTTCATTTTTCAGTTGTGAATTTTTGTGAATTATTTTCTTATTTTACTTTTGTTTGCTTCTTTTGGTATTTGTCCAATTCAGTTTTTAAATGAGTTATTTTGTTCTATGGGATTTTTTTCCATTTCACAAATTCTGTTTTTCTAGGAGTTGTTTTCTTTTTCCGTTTTACCAAATCTATCTTTTAATGATTTATATGCCTTTTCCAAATCCTCTTGCAATATTTTCATTTCTTTTCTTTTTTCTTTTAGTTCTCTTTTAAGATCTTTTTTAATTTCCTCTAGGAGAGCCTTGTATGATGGGCACCAGTTATATCACTGGGGCTTCGATCTGCTTTTAGTCTTCTCAGGGTTTGAAATTTGATCTTCTCCTTCACCATAAAAGCTGGCAGAGTCCTCTTTACTTTTTTTTTTTTTTTTTTACTTTTTTACAACCTTCAAAACTTAGGAACGATAGGAAGAGGTTAGCTAAGTAGTAGTTTTTATATTTTATCATGTCACTGTTTTTAGGGAAGTGAGGTTTTCCAAGCTTCCTCTAAAAGTCCCACAGGCTGTGCTGAGTTAGTGCTGACTGACTTCTGATGCTGGGTGGGTGATGGCAGATCCCATGAGATTTTTGGTGTTTCAGGGTTCACTATTTACCTTTTGTGTTTGGTTTGGATGTTTTATAATTTCTTTGTGGATCTACTGTCTTGCAACTAGGGCAGAGTCGCCAACGCTGCTGTAGATTCCTCCCCATAGATTCTCTGCTACAGGGATTCTCCACTGCCATGTGGTGTCTGTACCACCTCATATTGTCTGCACTGCCCCAGTTCTGCACTTGGCCTGCCTTCTTCCATTTCCAATTGAAACAGACCGTTTCTGGCAATCTTCAAAATTATCTTCCGCTGCTCATTTGTTGCACTCCCAGTATATTCATGGATTCTGCCAGTCCAGAACTAATTCAGAGGCTGGATTTGCTAATTATTCTGAGGGTCTTGGGAGAAGATCAGAAAGAAGCATGTGTCCTTTCCACCATCTTGGCTTTACCCCCACAAGTCCCAGCCTGGTGATATAGCTCCTGCTGTTTTTGAAATTACTTCTTTCCCTCTGAAGAGTTGTATTTACCAAAACAAAAAAATTTTTTTTTTTTTTTTTTTTTTTTATTCTTTAATAGCAAGTTTTGTGACTGTTGGAATCCTAGTGTCAACTCAACTTGAAACAAGGTGAAAACTCAAGGGTGATGTCAGAATCCTGGTGTTAACTCAATAGAATTGATACAGTGCTTATTGTTTCACACCTTAGAGTGAATCCTTACAAGGTGATAAGTTGCTAATACTGATGGAAACAATGCTTGTGTTCACACCTTTAGAGAGCTCTAAGAACTCAATGGAGTTCACAGTTTGGGAGATTCAGGGTCTAGAAAGAGATATCTGAATTCACACCTTCCTTAGGGCCAGAGAGCATGCTGGGAGATATCCCACAATCCCACTCTCAGAGAAGTAGCATAAATAGAGCACTCTGGGAGGTACAGAAGGGTACTCACCTCAGTTGGAGATTGAGAAGCCACAAGTCGGAGCTGGCTGGAGGCTGAAGAAAGCAGAGGCAGAAGCCATGAACAAAGCTGCAAGATCTCATGGAGCCAGGCAGAGAGATAGGCCTCAACTAACCAGGCTAATTTGTAAGGAGAAATAAACGTTTGCATTTTTACCAGCTGGCTGCGATTTTGGAGTAATTATTTATTTCAACTGAGACTAAGGCTGCCTCCAAGAAAAACCTTCACATGTGACTATAGAGTTGATGGTTACCATTGACCAGTAAGTAATAGGTTATTTAATAAAGTTGAATGCCTAAAGCTTGATCTTCAGTTGGATCATGCAGAGATAGCAACATATATATATTTGTAAGGAGAAAAAGCTTAATTTTTACATGTAGCTTTTGATTATTATTCTATTTCAACTGATAGCTAATCAAGAATCCTTTCTATATTTTACAAAGTTGATGGATTTACCATTGTAGTAAGTAATGGTTTTACTTTAGATTAGTTAATAGCTTGCTTATTCTATTATATGAGTTTTATAGACAAGCTATTGTTGTAAAAAAAGCACTAAATTTATTAATGTAGCTTCTATTACTTTAGCTTATGACAATCGATCATCATGACTATTTCTTTTTTAACATTATGACTTCATATATCAACATTTATCTCTTAGTTAGAAATACATATAATATATTCTTATAATACTTTATAGAGGTTAAAAATAATGATCTAAAATTATTCTTTCTCTTGCTTATGACACTCCCTTATGACTCATCATTCTGAAGACAATGGACTATAGTCAAATCATCATTAAGGAAATATGATCATTTTATCAAACCTTCTGTAATAAGACCATCATTACTGACAACTTCTTATTCTTCATTGAAAGACTTCTCCTTACTTTCATGAAGACAGGGACTAAACATTCCATAAGGAAATTGATTGAATCAAACTCTCATATATTAAGACATATACTATATATCAGTGACAATGTCTTCAATGATAGACTTCTATGCAAAGGACACTAAAATGTCCCTGAAATTATTAGTATTCAATGAATACATATAGGTTAAGATCATGCTATATTCAATATGCTAAGAAACAGCACTAGTATCAGGATTAATTGGAAAATCAATGAGAGATGGTACTAGATCTTATGTATGTATAATCTAATGGGTTAAGGACTCTATCTTATAAGAAACAGCTATTTCAGGATTATGAATAATAACGAGAATGGTACTAATTTATATGTAGAGTTAAAAGTTGCACTTTAACTAAAACTTGAAGGAAGCCAGAGAATCTAGGAAGTAGAAATGTGGAGGAGGAAGAGCATTCCGAGCATAGAGGGAAAGCCACAAAGATGCTAGAATTGAGAGAAGTTATTTGAGGAACAACAAGGAGGCCATTGTAGAGTATGTTGGGGTAAATAGTCTGATAAACTCAGAAAGAACTAGGTTATGAAAGGCTTTAAAAGCCAAGTAGAGGTTTTTATATTTTATCATGAAGTACATAGATGATCTCTGATTTTATTGAACAAGAAAGTGGCATAGTCAGACCTGAGTTTTATTTAGAACGAATAATCTGAAAGCTGAGTGGTATGTACTAGAATTGGCAGTGACTTGTGGCAGTTAGACCAACCAATAGGTTATTTCAGTAATTTAGGTATGAGGGAATGAGGGGCTTATGCCAATGTGGCAACAGTGTTAGAGGAGAAAAAAGGATTTGATATAAAAAGAGAAACAGAAAGTAAAATAAAAATAAAGTGAGATCAATACTGAAGAACTAAGGATGGCACCAAAGTGGTGAGCCTGGGTGACTTGAGAGATGATGGCACCTTTCATTGTCATAGGGAAATATGGAAAGAGCTGGGTTTGGAGGGCAATTTTGTAGTTTAGTTTTGGACTTAGATATTTAAGTTTAAGACTTAGATGTTTACAGTGTCCAGGAGGAAGTCAACATGTTAGACTAGAGAGCAGGAGAGGTTAGGTTTGAATAGATCTAGGAATCACCTACATGGAAATGATGCTTGAAATGTGATTTAATGAAGTGTGGTGCCTGGAGTCAGGAAGCTCTGAGTTTAAATGCAGTCTCAGATAGTTACTAGCTGGGTTAAATGCAGTCTCAGATAGTTACTAGCTGGGTGGCGTCTAATGTTTGCTTCAATTTCTTCTGTAAAATGTGGATAATTGTAGTCCCCTCGTCTCAGGGTTGTTGTGAGGATGAAAGGAGATAAGTGTAAAATGCTTGTGCTGGCACTTATTAAGACCTGATACCTAATAAGAGCTCTATAAATGTTAGCTATTATTGTATCACAGAGTGAGAAGAGATGAAGGTTTAGGACAGAGCCTTGGGAATACCAGGCATCACCTGCACAAAGATCTAGCAAAGGACAATAAGAAACTGTTTTCTGACAAATGAAGTGTCAGAAGAGAGAATGGAACTTATTAAGAATCTAGAAAAGATAGAACTTGACAGCTGATTGGATATAGAATGAGAGCCATTGAGGACTTGAGAATGATACCTTATTGAGCTTGATTGACTGGGAGCATGGTAATATCCTTGACTTGTCCAGTTTTGGAAAACCCTGATTAGGAATTATAATGTATGAATAGATCAGTTTCTTAGCTTTCAAATAATATTCCATTTAAATAAAACATTAAGACTGATCGTGTTATAATGTATGAATAGATCCATTTCCTAGGTACCAAATAATGCTTCATTTGAATAAAATATATGAACTTGTCATGTTTAGTCACAAAAAAGTGTAGATTCTAATATGCATGGTGATCATTGGGGCCACAGCCTTCAAAACTTAATCTGGGCCAAACATGCCATAAAATTACAATTTTAAGTCATAAATATACATATAAATTTCCCTTTTGTCTCCCCCTTTCTGTATAATTTTTCCCCCCTTATTAACAGCAGTTTTGGAAGAAAAGGAAAAATTATTCCTCAAAGTATGTATGTATTAGAGTTGTTTATTGGTGGTCCAAATCAGAGTTTTATGTGCATGTAGCATAAAACATGTAAGCAGAAATGAATATATTTTAAAATACTTTCAAGTTCTAAGTTTTACAAAGATAAATAGAGTTCAGGACTCCAAGAAAGAAGAAAGTAAGAAGCTTAAAGTTTTGGAAATAAGTAATAGGAATAGAGAAGCTACTCTTTATCCTGTATCCTATCCTATTTATTGCAGATGTTGGCATACCTGCTAGTGAATTTTGTTCATTGTCTTTGCTTTATATTAAACTGTTATCTAATAGAACTAAACAAATTTTGAAAAACCCTCTACCAAACATATTTTCCATTTTAGAGATAAATATCTACAAAATAGCTGAACAGTGCAATTAATACTTTACTTTCATTTATGTTTACATGTTCCTTTATGCCTTTACTGAATTAGCAAATGTTATTTGTATACCTCACTTGTGAAGGGCATTATACTTATATGAGTTTCTGTAGACAGCTTGTGGAAACAAAAAGATCAAAATAATTATCTGAGGGTTGAAAATATGAGTAAGAATATTGTCATGAAGTTTTAATCTAATAGAAATATTACAATATAATAGTTTCACTAGCTTTTTTGGCTTAGAGATCCTATTCTGTTACTTTATTATTTGAACATGACTCCTTGCATCATTTTTAGCTTTTGTGCAGAAAATCTCCGAGAAATATTTTGAGTCAAATAATTTACATATTATTATTTGTGTTGTGTATTTGTGTGTATGTATAAAAGACTAGTAAAATGTTTATCATATATGCAAATAACACCATAGCCGTCTTTTATTAAAGCTACTTATTTCTTTGCTTTTTTTCTTTAGATCCTTTCATAGCTTAATCTTTATATTTTTTTAAAAATATCTTGTTTAGTAACAGTTCTATTGTATTAAATTATTTGTAGCTTTTTATTTGGCACTCAAAGGCATTAATTTTAGGGTTACTTTTCTTCTTCATTTGTAGCATTTTCCTTATTCTTTACAATATAAGAGAATTATCATATTGAACAGAAACTCAAATTCCAGGCACACTATTTTAAGTATACTGAAATCTAAATTTATATGAAATTAGGACATAATTTCTCACTTTAAAGAACTGTAAATGTTAATTTCTTTTAAACAACCAGTCTGCCCAGTGAATTTAAAATAAAGCAGCTAGTTTGCACAGTGGTTAGAGCCTCAGGCTTGGAGTCAGAAAGACCTAAATTTAAATATGATCTCAGACATTTATTTACTAGCTCTGAAATCCTGCATTAGACACTTGACCTTTGTAAGCCTCAGTTTCCTTATGTGAAATGGGAATAACGATAGGACTTATCTCTCAGGGTTTTTGTGAGGATCAAATGAGGTAAGAATTGTAAAGTGCTTAGCTTAGCTCCTGACCTATGTAAACATTAACTGTTATTAGCATTAAAATACTAAATGTGTAAAAGTTCACTGTCATATAAACTTTGAGTAAAACAAGAAACTTCTCTACATATTGTGTGGTTAGTGAGTGAGTCAACAAAAATTTATTAAATGCTTACTACTTGCTTAGGCAAACTGTTATTTGCTGGGGATATAAAGGACAAATACAAGCCTTCCTTTGTGGAACACTCACATGTGGAAGGAAAAGACAGCATGTAAATAAGTAAACACATTATTTTTAAGTCAGTTCATCATTATTTTCTGTTTGTTTACTTATATTTTGGAAGTTTTAAATCTCATATTACATAATTACAAATTACTCATTCATATACAAACCACTTTAAATTCAAATATTTAGCTAGTATTTAAACTAATATTAATTAAATTAAAATGCAATTTAATATTTAAGAAATAAAAATATTTCATAAAATCGAGCATTTTATTCACTGCCCTTAGCAGCAATTCTTTCAAGAGTAATAATGTTGGGTTTTTTGGCATGATTTATTTTCAAACTTATATAGCATATTATTTTTCAAGGACATATGTGCCCCTGAATGTTTATTGTGTATTTTTAATGTTTTGGGGGAATGGGGGATGGGGCTTGATTGCTTTTGTTTACTGAGGTTGGAGATGTAATAGTTTCCTAGTATAATTTTTAATTTTTAAAAATCATAGCTTTATTTTAGCATCCTTTTTATCATGATATATCTTCACTTCTGAAAGATTTACCTCAACAATTTTTTCCTTATCATTTCTATTTGCTTTATTTGATTTTTTGGACTCAGTATTTATATTTTTTTCTATTTTGCTGTTTTTCCAGAAACATTTCTTTCAATTTATGAAATCAATACTACCATCGCTTACTTTTCCTTTTAAATTCTATTTTTCTTTTTTTTTTTTTTTTGCTTTGGATTAGTGTTTTTGTACTTGTTCATTTTACTCATACTACCTTATTAAATATATATATATATTTCCCCCTTTTTGTCAGAGTCATTCAGTAAACTGCAGTTGTGTTCCCAGGAATGCAAAGGAAGAGATTGGGTACTAGTCCTGGGGATAAACTGGATTTCCTGAGAAATAAGAATCTAGAGAGTAGATCTTATGTAGTGATTTTATAGAGCAGCATGCTATAGGAGGTTCCCCTGAAGAACCCTGGTTTCACAGTATAGCAGAAACCATTTATTAATGTTCAGGATCAATTCCCTTCTCCTTTCTAGGAAGTAATAACTGTAATGGAAACATTTGAAATCCACTAGATAAGAAGTACAGCTACTCTAGATATTAGATACCAAGACAGATCAATCACTGAGGTTCTGGAACATGTTCAGCTTAAGTCAAAAGATATCTTAACCTTTTTGGAAGCCCCCCTGATCCTCATGTTTCATCATTTATGCTGTTTAGATAGGAATAGGTGGGAAAATAGAAAGCACTGATTCTTCTTGCAAGTGAAAAAGAGATAATTATGGTCTTTGCATAGACATTCCTGTTATTCTTCTTTGTCATACTGGAATCTTACTTGGAGATAGAGGCCTAAGCTGCTGTTAGAGGCAAAGTACTAAAGATTACACATCCCTCCCTCCTCTTTCTTTTAGGATATAATAAGCTAGAGCAGGCAGATGTATGAATTGTGATAGTAATGTATCCTCACCCACCCAAAAAAAAAATTGCAGATTTTCATAATTATCAAATGGGATTAATAAGAAAATATCATTAGCAGGATGAAGAGTGAGATATGAGTCATTTATCATTAGTGTGGATTAAATTAATTGGGTTTCTTCTAGCTGAATTGTGGTGAGGGGAAGCATTTAGGTTTGGGTAGAGGAAAGCAAAGGAGAAGGAAGTAATTGTTGTTTATGAAGCCCTTTTGGGGCAGGATAGTCCCAAATGGGAGCTCCTGGAATTATGCATTCCATAATACTTTGTATTGTATTGTATTATCTGTGATTTATAGATGTGAATGTTCTTACACTGGTGCAGATTGCAAATTCTTGTACATCATAGTATATGGGCATTATTAGTTGTCTGTTATCATTCCGTTAGCTGATTCCTAACATGTTGTGACCAAAAAAATTCCCCAAATCTCAAACTGTGATCTTTTGACTACATATGGTCAGCCTTTTACTATTGGATTCTAAATCCAATGAGGTTTAAACCTTTTAATATAGTATATTATAGTGCTTATAGTCAAAACTTTTCAAACTTAATTGAACCTGTCAGAATTGTTGAGTAGTGAAATGAATACCAGATTTAGAATTATAGAACTTGGATTTCCATTCTACCTTTCCCACTTACTAGCAGTGTGACATTAGGCAAGTCACTTTCTTCTGGACTTTAATTATTTAGCCTTTGTAATGAAAGTGATGGATAAAGGATATCTAATATCCCTTTTAGTACTAATCTTTCTGACTTTATACTCTTATGGTCCATTGAAATAACTTTAATTAGTCTAAGATTTTGTCATGTTAAACAAGTATATGGACATCAATGTTAAGTGTTTTTGTCCAATGCAAAAAACTGTATCTCTAATATTAGGATTTTCTCATTGGTAAAATTATTGTAATATTCTTTTGAAGATTGTTATCATTCTGGTCAGGTACTGAAATATGTATTCTATTTGGATATGGTTGGACTTAAAAGAGAGCCACCATGGAATCCTTGTCAATTGTTTCCTTTAAATTTCTAGATAAAGAGGTCAGATAACTAATAAAAGGCCTAGAACTGAAGTGTCTGACTTAGAGCCTGCACAATTCTTGATGGAGCCTGAACTGCATTAAAACTGTATTAGGGAACATTTTTTTTGTTTTTATTTTGCTTGAAGCAATAGGGTCAAGATAGGAAGTATTAAGTGTCTGAGACCAGATTTGAACTCAGGTCTTACTGACTTCAGGGGTAGTGCCCTATCCACTACACCACCTACCTGCCCCCATATTAGGCAATATTTAAGGAAATAAACAAAAATACAATAATGTTGATTTGTAATTTTCTAAATCAGTATTCAGGTCAGGAGGGATCTCTCTGTATTTGACTTTGACTCTACTGAGAATCTATAAGCATCTGTGCCAAGTCTCAAAGCTTGGTGCTGAGGATAAAAAGAAAATAAAGAATTCCTACTTTTAGGGAGCATTAATATGTCTAAAGAAAGGATAACAAAAGTAAATGCTCTGGCAGTGATTTACTTTAAGATAATTGTCTTCAGTATGGTTTCCTGTGATGTATACATCTAAAATTGAGGATCACATAATAGCTAAGGTTACTTATATTTGTTTTAAATCATTCTTTTAATTATTGAATTATCAAAGAATTAAACTTTTTCAGCCTTTCAAAAGAATTTTTGAGTAAAAGGAAAAGTAATCTTCACTGTAACCTAATATGGTTTCCTTCATGATGACTTTTTCTTGTTGTGGATAGCATCTTTATTTAGGAAAAGTTTTACTTTAAGAAGGGAGTAGAAAAGATGGTATTAGTTAACTCCTCAGGTCATTTCATTGTAACTTTCTAGAGAAGTGGAATATATTCTCAATGCCAAACAATTTTTTTAAAGCATTTATTAGTGCCAAAGTTCATTGGACCATCTGCATATGCCAAAGTAAAGCCTATTGTGTTTCACCTCTTCCTTTTGCCTATAGTTTTTTAATTCCCTTTGAAACTTTTTATTCTGATCTTAATGAATTCACTAATCCATTTTGTGTTGCTAGTAAGTTTTACCAGCCTTAAAAATGATTTTAAACTAATAAATATCTTTTAAAAGGAGGAATCATAAATATCAGAATCCATCTTACTGAGTTTATCTCCATTTTAAAATTAAATAGCATCTCTTGGATTGTTCTCTTTTAGTGCTTGCCAATTGCAGTACAAAAAGCAAGTTAAAACAGAGGCTTTTTGCCCTTTGGCAACTTTCTTCATTTTACCATTGACCTTATTGCTTCATTCTTCTTAAATCAAAATGTTTTCCAATTGTTTTATTTTTCACAGTATTCTGTTTCCTGTAATGAATAAAAAGTCAACATTGCCTAAAGCTCTTGAGATTATGGTTACCATAAATTTATCAAGCATTTCTCATTGGTAATTATATTAAACATTAAAATAATTTTATATGTGATTTTTAACTAATTATTAAAGAATCCATATTTACTAGATTTTTAGTAGCATCAAAATATAGGTCAAAGTTCAATTAGAAGAACTTGTATTCATACATAGTTTCTAAATATTTTCTGAGAATTTTGCATATATACTAGGAATATAAGAATATCTGTGACTAATAGGCCAGAGAGCTATAGAGAGAGGCAATAAACAAGAAACTTGGGGGAAGGGTTGTCATTCTGTCTTCTTGATTATTCTCAAGAAATCTTTTTAGAAGTGTGAAATTTCAGAGAAATATTACTTCCTGATTTATTTGTAATGTGTTAAGGATTTTAGGATTCATTAATTTTAAGGAAAATTTTAGCTTTAGATTATCAATGCCATCCATATTCCTTAACAGATAGGTGAGAAAAAGCACTCCTAAAGCAGAATTTATTCTTTTTATTTCAAGAATTTATTACAGTATAGTGCTATCTGTTGAAAAGTTTACCAATTTCATAATATAATGATTAATATGTTTCTTGCTTGTTAGATAAAACGTTACTGAAAATTAGTTCCCAGTATTGTTATACTTTTCAACAGAATGCTATATTTTGCCTGTTAGCTTTAGTTGACCTGGATACTTGTTATTTGTTATATATATTTAGTTGCTCAGTAGATGACCTGATGTGTTCTAGACAGAAAGTGGTATGTAGGAGTATAGGAATGGGCTGAAGTATCCTTTATATTTGCCTTTGTATCTAGGGGAGTTGGAAATAGGCAAGAATGGAGAGCAATTTTGTATGGCAGTACACAGAATATTTGCAAGTTTAATGTGAGCCCTGCAGCAAACCGATGAATTTTAGTTACTGGTAAGTTGTTAAATTCTGTTTGAAAATGTTCCACTTGGAAGATGGCCATCTAATTACTTTTACTCCCACCATGTCAAATCTAATCTATATTGAAGCTTCTTTAAAATGATATGGTATTGCTTACTTGTCCATTGGTTGTATCTGTAAGTTCTGAAAGATTTTATTTAGTAAATGCATTTGTCTTTTCAGTTGCTGATTTAATTGATGTTGAAGTCTTTTAAAATCCCAGTTAGCTAAGTTTGAAGATTTGGGGATAAGAGATAATGAATTAATGGCTTTTTTCTTTGTGATTTTAAAGTCCATGGTGTTTGGAAGTCAGATTTAATTTATTGGATTCTTGAACTGAGTTAGTCATGAAACAAAATGAGGCAACTCCTGATATCCTTGTAATTTAATAGTGATTCTGCATAGGAGAGGAATCTCTAGTATCCAATATAGTTTTTTGAATTATTTGATGGACCATTGGGAGGCTTTTCTTGTTTTTTGTTTGTTTGTTTGTTTTGGGTTTTTTTGGAAATTTTAACATTTAGGAACTAGATTCACTTCCTCTCTAATTTGCATATCTTTGAATTCCATGCATAGGTTAGGAAATCATGCATTCTACATGCTACAGGTGTTATTGATCTTTGCAGTCAATCATAAAGTGTTAGGTGCAATAGCATTTAAGAAGCTAACACTTACAAAGTGTTCTTGCCTTTTTGCTTGTTTCGTTTATATGGAACTGATTTCTTATTAGTTTTAATTTGATAATTTGGTACTTGTGTCTTTATGGGAAAAGTCTATTAACATTTTGAAGGAGAAAAACTAGAAAATTACAGATTGCAAAATTGTTTAGTAACTAAATTTTTGTGGTTTGACACTATAGGGCCAGGTAATACTTTTGCTGTTTTGTATATAAGACCTTATTTTCTGGTAAAGGAGTCTTCGAGTTTTGGATATTAGTTTTTAATCTCACCCATATTAAATATACCACCAATTCTTCTATCTTTTATAATAATTTTTCTAATTGACATTAATTCTATCCTTAATTGTAGGTCTGACTTTGAACATGATTAATATTACTAAACATAAATTTAAAAGAGTGTGTTATATGGCAATTGTAAAGAAACATGAAAAGTGTTCTGTTTAGGATGACCACATAGAGTAAAATTATTTCTGGGATAATTTTCAGCCTTTCATCCTATAATTAAATTTTCTATTGATTATGGAACATAAAATTTTTAACTATTAACTTAAAATCAATTTTCAAATTACTTTAGCTTCTATTAGTCAAATATATAGATTGTGAGTTTGGAAGTATTTTATGGAAATTAAAAAATTGTAAAAATACTTATTTACAATTTTTTGTTAGTGAATCTTTTAAATTACTGATTTTTATAATTCTGTAGTAAGGAGCATAAAGGATCAAAACATTCATAATTGATCCTATCATATTTCTATGTTAATAACTTTCTTAAAAATTATTTTTTCTGGTTGATTTGACAAGTCATTTTTTTGATGAAATTTAATGAATGCAAGTATTTTTTTCAGTATATATGTATGTACGTCTTCATTTGCTTGAAATCTAATCATTTCAGTTTTAATCTTTTCCATTTTTCATTCTTTACTTAAAATGAATGCACATATGTAACATGTATGTGCATATGTTTGTGCTACATATAATGTAACATAATGTAATCTCTCCCTCTTTTCCCAGTTTTACATAATAGAGGTTTTCTTTAAAAGTCATGCCTTTGCTTATATTTTAAGCACATTGGTATTTTATAATTTGAAAGCAGGTCTTTAGTTTTATCTTTGATAATAAGATTCAATTTCTGATGAGTTTTTACAACTTTAGAGTTTCATGTGTTTGTATTTCTTAAAGAGTGTGTGTGTCTGTGTACATATGAGAGAGAGAGAGAGAGAGAGAGAGATAGAGAGAGAGAGAGAGAGAACGAACAGAACAAGAATGTGAGCTATGTATGTAGATTTGAATCTTGTCTTTGTCCAAGGTCTATGTTCTATTTGTTGAACATGGCATTATGACAATCAAGTAGTATCTAATATGAAATGAATTTGTAATTCAAATTTAAAGAATGAAAGTGTAATTTTTTCATATTTGTTTTTAGTGAAAGGTAATGAAAAAATAAACCTATCTTAGTTGTTTTGAATGTTATTTTGCCATGTTTTGTTCAATGAAATAATAGTATAAATAGAAATCTATTTATAATCCAGTTTTGTTCATTATCTATATAACTATACTTTGTATACAGTGCAACTCTTTTGGCATTCCTCGTTGAATTGCTGAAGAGTTCAGTGGCCATGCAAGAACAGATGCTGGGTGGAAAAGGCTTTCTAGTCATTGGTTACCTCCTTGAGAAGGTAAGTGATGGTCTTTACTATGCAACTACAAAATATGGAAGATAAAATATCTTCTATATTTTAGTTATTTTTTATTAATTCTCTCCTGTTCTGTTATTTCTTTCCAAAGTCATGCATTTTACATTGTAGACAGATTTAAATAAGATTTACTTGGAGCTATATGGACTTACAATTTTAAGTTAATAAAATTTTTTGAGTAAAAGAATGTTAGAAGTCAAATTCACAAAGGTACTTTTAAGTTCATTTACTTTATTTCATGTTTCATGTAGTGTAATTTGTTTTAAACTTAACCTATTATGTTCCTAAAATAGTCTTTCTGTTGTTTAAAACACAGTGTTGTTCAGAATCTTTCCAAAATATATCATTGCTTTAGATTTGTCCTAGCTTTTGCATTATAAAATCGAATAAAAAGGCTATACATTTATGGAATTTTCCTTTTTATACTTAAGGTAAATACCACTTGGGAGACCCTTTTCCCTTTTTATTATTATTATGTTAATATATTCTTTATGTATAAACTTTTGTGCTAAACTACATGTAATATAACTTAGGTTTAATTCTCAATATTCTCCTCGATTTACTAGGAAGTTTTCATTTTTCTTTTTTTTTTTTTCCTATTTCCCTTTTGTTCTGATCTTTATAAGTAAATTGGTATTAGTGATAACAGTCCTGTCCATTTAAATTTTACTCTGGTGAGAAAGCATTCACTAGTGGTTATTTTGCAAAAAGCTCCATATTCTGAGTGAAAGCATTTATGGATTATCTAAATTTGAAGAAATCATCAAAACATAAAAATGGTTCAAACAAAGCATATATAGATATATGTGCATATTAATTTCTCAGACATTTTATTTCTACTCTTTAATTACAATGTGCTATAAATTGAGATTAAAATTGTCTTTTCTATAACCATATTAATGAAAGTACAGTCATAATGAGAGCCCACTAATGGTATTGACATTTTATTTCAGTGCAGCCTAATTTGAATGAATATCACTTGCTCGCTTTTTCTGTTAGGGTGCCTTCTTCCTTTATTTTGAAACATTTTGTAAATAATGCTTTAAATTGGAAGACAAGAACTGATTTATTAGTTTCCCTTTCATTAGAAGAAGTGATATTGTGAGTAATATAATTTCACAGAAGGCTACAATAAATATTGTTAGCCTCATTTTTGATGCCGTGTAAATAGATTAGCAAATAGCTTATTATTGGAAGTTGTTATTAATTTGTGATTTGAGACTTGGGAGATAAATTATAAGAGCTCAAGATCATTTGTTAAAAAAAAAAACAAAAACTAAAAGCATTTGGAAAATATACTTAAATAGATGTTTAATAACATTTGTTTATAACTTTAATTTATAAATTACATTCATTTCTCTTTAATCAACAAGCACTATATAGTTTTACAGAGATATGATAACAAAAGTCAAATCATATCAAAATAATGATATATGGTCCAATCACTAAAATTGCAATTTTGAGTGTTGGAAAACTTAACTATGAACACCTGGAAAATATTAACAGAAAAATCCAAGATCATAAACTGGGGGGGGAAGAATTTTTTTTTTTTTTTTTTTTTTAAACAAAATATCTGCTGTGAAAACTCTTGAGGGTATTGGCTGTGAAAATAGATTTAGGGATATTATTATTTTATGTAGTTAAGCTCCAAATTAATGAGTAAAAAGCATGCCATCATAAAAAATACTATAAAAAATTAAAAAGAGGCATCTCTCAGGGATTCATAGCCAAAGACAAGGCAGAAAAAAAATCACAGAAAATGAAATAGATTTTTGTGATATACATTTAAAAGCCTTTACAGTAACATACTCAATGCAAGAAGTTTAAAGGATAAATTTTAAAGTGTGGAAAAATAGCATTAAATATTGTTTCAATCTGAAAAATATAAGAATTTAACAGATTATATATATATGAAAAACACATTTCTAATAGAAAAATGCCGAAGACATATTAATGGTTTAAAAAAAAAACTGTAAGCCACAGCCAAAATCATTAATCAGCAGCTCTTAATTATTAAAAAATGGAAAATAGCAAATTCAAACAACTTTGATGTTTATATTCATCAAATTGATAATGTTGGGGTAATGATGGAAATTGTCTTCTTCACGGCCTCTATTCCTATTGACTATTTCCTATTGACTAACACACTAATACACTGATAGTGAAAATGTGATGTAGTTCAACTATTTTGGAAAGCAATTTGTATTTATATGCAATTTGTATTCATATAAGAACAGTTATAAAATTTCTTCATATCCTTTGCATCATCAATTCCACCACTGGTCACATACCCTAAGGAAATCAATTCCAGAGGAAAGGTTTCATATATAAACAAAGTATTTATAGTCCAACTGTATTGTATTCTAGAAACAAGAAGTTTCCTCATGATTAAATTGTCCAGAATTCCCCCCCCCAAGGATTTGGAAGCCTACTTTCTTTCAGATTGTTTTATAATCCTTCCTCAACATTTTGTTATCCCTAGCATGTGCCTCTATTGTATATGCTTGGTTTTGGCTAGTTAAGTGCTATTTCTGTTTTCTCATGGAAGTCTAAATCTGCTAGTTCCCCTTCCATTGATACAGTAAAGTGCTTAGCATAAAAATATCATTACAGATCTCAACTGTTTTGTGTCTGTTCTTCTAATTTCATCTTTGATTGCCCAGAATTTAAATTCTAAATTTTCAGTGTATTTATTTATTTAATCATTAAGAAGATAAAATGTTTGCTGGCTGAGATGTTTTCTAGGTCCTGTGGCTAAGTTAATAAGAAAAAGTATATTTGTTGCCCTTTTATCCATATTTTAGCATATTGTTTAAATAGGTCAAGTAGGACTACCATCAGTTGATTATTTCTTTATTTTTATTCTCATGGTTTGTTATTGATTTGAGCAAAGATTCTGATCCAGATATGTTATCAATCTTGTATCCAAAAAATGATGAATACATCATTAACCACTCATTTCATATCTGTTAAAAGTGTAATATATTTTATCTTTTAAAAGTTATTTGATACTTGCTGTGTTCATGATCTACTTTCTCGAAGTTGTTTTGATGTAATTATCACTTACATGATGATTCTCAAATATGCTTTTCCTACCCCAGTCTCTCTGCTTATCTTCAGTCTCACTTTTTCAGTTGCCTTTCAGACATCTTGAACTAGATGTACAGTAGATATCTTACACTCAATATATCAAAAATTGAACTCAAGCTTTTCTCCTAAAATCTTCTCAGCTCTACTTTTCTTATTACTATAAAGAGCTAAAACCATTATTTCAGTCCTCCTAGCTTGAAACCAAGGAATCTTCTTAGATTCTTCATTATCTCTCACCCTCCATATAGAAGCTGGTACCAAAGCCTGATGATTTTTCCTTTGCATCATTCTCTGAATATAACTTCTTCTCTCTTCTGACACCGCCACCATTTTAGTTTAAAATCCTCAACTCCTTAAAACTTGATTTCTGCAATACCCTGCTGGTGGACCTGACTGCCTTAATAAACGTCTCCTTATTCTAATCCATTGTCCACTGAGCCATTAATATGATTTTCCTAAAGTGCAGTTTGTATTATTCCCAGACTACTCTCAACCATATCTTCCAAATAAATTCCACTAACATCCTTTTTCCTTGAGGAAAAAATATAGAATGAAATCTTTTGCATTCAAATTCTTTTATAACTTAGCACCTCACTTTCTAGTCTTCTTGCACTTTACTATCCAACATGCACTCTTTAGTCAAGTAATACTGGACTCCTAGCTTTTCTAGGAACAAACAAGACATTGTATCTCTTGGCTTGTGGTGTTCTCACCACCTGTCCTTCATGCCTGGAATGCTTTCCCTCTGACAACTTCCCTGGCTTCCCTTGAACTCTAGCTAAAATACTACCCTTAGAGAAAGTGTTCCCCAATCCTTCCAGTTTTCCTCTCTTAATTATTTCCTTTTATTCTGCATATAGTTTTTTTTTTTTTGTGTGTGTGTATGTTTATTTCTATATTGTTTCCCCCATTAGATAATAAGCTTGTATCCCCAACCTTTAGCTTATAATAGCACAAAATGGTCACTTAATAAATGTTCACTGGATCCAGTTGATTTATTGTATAAATACAATGCTTCTGTATGGTCTATAAGTCTTTGACTTTTCTTGTTACTCCTTGACCATATTTTTATTTGAAGGCACGCATTATTAAAGTTTATGTTAATTTAATCATAAAAAGCCAAATTTAGGGAGATCCCTTCAGTCACAAAATATTTTTCCACCATTTTGTTTTCTTAGCTGAAAATGACACTTTATTTTTGTCTTATTTCACTTTTTAAAATTGTCCCGAGTGTAATACATTACTCAGAAAACACTAGTGTCTCTGGTTTGAAAGTTACCAAGTCCTTTACAGGGCTGCTTTCTCCCTTTGGTATCCCACCTGCTCCACCTAAATCTCACCTGTTTCCAAGAAGCTGTAGCATGCACAGCAGCCACACCCCAGTATATTGTTTTGGCAGGCAGGATAAACCCAGTTGAGGGTAACCAAAGGGTCTCATACCCTGCCATGTTAGGGGGTGTCTACTCCCGGCATGTAAAGACTTTTCCCTGGTGCAATGAGCAGATGAGAATAGTATTCCAATGAATGTGAAGACGGGTGAAGCAGATACTGTGGAGCCTTTGAAGCTTGGTTAGACTTCAAAGTCACTAGGGTCATCCCCTGCATCTCCAGTCGTCACCAGCCATCTTGTCTCTACTGACACTGAGTAGTGGGTAGCATTAGAAGAGAGAGTGAAGCTGATGACTGTGCAACTGCCTTAATTCAGTCCAGTTTATGCATGAATTAAAAGATATCACCAACCACCTAACCAACACATATACTGAAGGTATTTGGCCAAGTTATTCCTGCAATAGTTATGAGACACAGTCTCAAAAATTTTTTTCTTTAGAATATTTTAAATATCATAGCAAATTAACATAATTAAACTGATCTTAGAACAGAGCCTAAAGAGATTATGGAGGGGAAAAAACCAACTCAACTATATTAATATGTGATAAAACCTTATTCTTTTTACAATAGTAGACATTTTCTTGTATGATAATCTGAAAAGTCATTTAATTCTAATAAAAATTTTATTTTTTTAGTCATCCAGGGTTCATATAACCAGAGCAGTTCTGGAACAGTTTTTATCTTTTGCAAAGTATCTCGATGGTTTATCTCATGGAGCACCATTACTGAAGCAGCTTTGTGATCACATACTTTTCAACCCAGCTATCTGGATTCATACCCCTGCAAAGGTATTTGATTCATATTATTCATTTTCCATTTGTTTTAATATTTCCATATAATATTTAATTAATTAATAATTCAATTCATTATTATTAATTAAATTATTTAAATAATTAATCCATTTAATATTTAATTAAAATATTCAAATAAAAAAGTAATAATATTTTAATGTTAAATAATTTATGTTAAATAATTTTATTTTGAAGTAATTTTTAGCTTTTAGTATAGAAGGCTTTTGTTTTTCTCTGGGCCTGTGATTTCCTCCATGTTTTTAGAATTACTGGATGTGGAATGTAACTTTATTCTTGTAATTAGCAACTTCTCTTTAATCTAAATTTTAGAGTGTTGCCTAGAAGCACCAAGAGATCAAGTGTTCTCATCCTTATGAGAATAGCCAAGATGTATGAGAGGCAGGGTTGGACCTAGCTATTGCAGATAACATGACAAATCTTTTACCCACTATGCCATATTTTCTATCAGAAAGAAAGATCCTGAAGGGCTTTTTGGTTGTGTTTTTTGGTTTTTTTTTCCCAATATAGTTCCATTTCCTGATAGAAAGGAGGTTTTTTCTTTGTTTATTTGTTTTTAATTTTGTACCACTTTGGACTAAGAGGAAATGTGTTTAATGTATTAAGTTTTCATTAGGTAGTATAAAGAACATTCAACTTAAAATCAGGAGATGTGGATTTTAATCACAGTTCTTCTGTTGCCAGCTAAAAAATCTGCTCTTAACCATGGACAAATTCTTTATTCTCTTTTAACTTTAATTTCCATATTTGTAAAATGGGGATATATTTATAGGAACTTTCATGAAAATCAAGGAATTTTATGGAATATAGATCTGGCCTCAGATTCAGGAAAATCTGAGTTTAAATACTTTCTTAAGCACATTAAAACAAAACAAAACACAATAAAAAATCCAACCACTGAAGCATCTATAGCAACATTGTAAGGAATGTGAGGAAGATAAAGAGGACATGGTGGCAGCAATGGTAGTAGTTGTAGTAGAGTTCTTTGGAAGAAATGGAGTAGTATGTAAAGCTACTTTGTGATCACAGTAGGATTTTCATACAATTTAACGACTTAATGAGCATTATCCATTTTGTGATACAGCTTAAAAATTCACAGTGATATTTTACAATGCCTTAAAATTTCTGGGATCAAAAACATTTAAAAATGAAACCAAAATTCATAACATAATTCTATGTTTATGAGTGAGTGAATTTATAAATATATAATTAATTTTTCTATTTTAAAAATATTTTGCCTATATGCTTTTAATTGATACAGCTCCTGGAGCTATAAAAAAAAAAGGTACAATTCCTGTCTTTAAGGAATTGAAGCCTTTAAACTCTGTTTTATAGGTAGGAATTATTGTTATCACTCATGTATAATGGAAATTAGGTATATTCTTTGCCCTCTGAAGTCACAACTAGAAATAATTGGTATAAGTTTTTAAGAGGCAAAAGTTACCTGGTATCAGGAAAACTTTCCTTACATTGACTCCAAAGTCAGTTGGAGTACTTTGATTGGAAATGAGTTTTCCATTTCTTTCAAAATTTTCACACTTATCATTCTTTAAAATTCTTAAAGGGCTGTCCTCATAATAGTTCTTTGAGGTGACAGGCCTTCACCATCTGTCTTACAAGTGAAGCACTGAGATCCAAGGATACAGTGACTTGTTATATGCAAAGCAGTAATGTGAGAATTGAAATTAAGCTTGCTGCTAGTGCTCTGTGTTCTACTACATGTTGAATAACTTTTATGCTCAAAACTGTGTGCTTTTATAAGGAAAAGGTATATTTAGACATTGTCAGAACATATTGATTTAAATTAAAAGTGCTTGCTCCCTAATCTTGCTCCCTAATTGAAAAATTATTCTATGCTATTGTCATACACATTTCATCATTTTTATTATTATAAATCATGTCATATAATTAATTTTGCTTTTTTTTTTTACTGAAATGTTTCAATAAACACATTTATTTTTAAGTATAAATGTCTATCTGAACATTACTTGTTTTATAATATCTTAAATTAAGGGGTAGGTTTAGGTTGTCTCTAAGGATTCCTTTCAATTCTGGATCCCATTTGATTCTGTCTTCTCTGTCAGATTGTCCCCTTTATCACCCCTATTCCCTCACTTATCTTCAATCTCTCCCAGCTTCTCTGTTGCCTACAAAAATGCTCAGGTTTCTCTCATCCTCAAGAAACCATTACTTAATCTTTTTATACCTGATAGATACTATCCCATGTCTCTCATCCATTTTCTTTCTTTCTTTTTTTTTTTTTTTTAAAAATGTTTTTTCATTCCTTTTTTCCTCTTTTTCAAAACAATTGAAGTTGTGACTTGCCCAGGGTCACACAGGTAGGAAGTATTAATGTGTCTGGGACCATATTTGAACTCGGTTCCTCCTGATTTCATGGCCAATGTTCTATTATATTGTACCATCTAGCTTCCTCTCATCAATTTTCTTATTAAAGTTATCTGAGAAAGATTTCTTCATTACATCCCTCCACTTTCTTGCCTCTCGCTCTCTTCTTCACTCTCGCCAGACATCCTCATTATTCAACTGAAACTGATCTCTCCCAAGAACTTTTAAATTATGATCTGTTAAATTGCTAAAGCTAATGGCCTTTTTTTCAGATCTCATTCTTTTTGACTCTGAAGCTTTTGGCATGTCATTCGCCTTCTTCTTGATGCTCTCTTTTCTTTAGGTTTTTGTGACACTTCTCTTTTCTGGTTTTCCTTCTACCTATCTGAACACTTCTCAATTTCTTTTGCAGCCTCTTCATGCCTCCTAAAATGGGTGTCTCCCCCCCCCCTTTTTTTTAAAGTGGACTGAGGCATTTTCTCTTCTCCTTCTATACTGTTTATTTTGTTGATTTCATTAGGTCTCATGGATTAAATATCATGTTTCCTGATGATCCTCACATTTACCAATATAGCTCTAACCTTTCTGCTGATTTCCAGATTTGTATATATAGTTGCTTGTTGGACCTCTTGAATTGGATGTGCTTAATTAACATGTTAAAACTCAACATGTTGAAAATTGAACTAATCTTTCTCCCATAAATACTCCTGGTTTCCTAACATATTTCGTGTGTGTGTGTGTGTGTGTGTGTGTGTGTGTATCTAGCATTTAGCACAGGCCCTGGCATATAGTAGATATTTAATAAATATATACAACTGACTGGTTCAATGAACTTATTTTAAAAACTAAAACATGTACTCCCTCTTTTAAACATATCACAAATTATTATCATTAAAATTAAGGAAAATAGAGAACTTTATCCAAGAAGCAAAATTCAGCAAATATATGCAAAAGAATAGTTTTCAACAAATGTGTAGAAAATAAAAATTGAATTATTGATTGATTCACTCTTTAGCAAGATATAGTTTGGAAAATAATATAGCCTTTTGGTGAGAAAGTGGATTTAGACATTCTCTGCATACTACATAAACTCCTAGTCTTCAAGAAGCAAACAAAACAGACAGTCTCAGAAGAAATGTGTTAGTAGTTGTTTAACTTTATTTAAATTTATCTTCGTTAATGAAGAAATGCAATTTTAAAAATGTGTGGTATTATTTTATCTTCCACTTGGCAAAATAAAGTTAAAGGAACTAAACTTAATATTTTTAAGTTTGATAGAAACACATATATTATCATGGCTGTTGAACTGAAAAAATAGTAGAATCCTTTGTAAAGTAATCTAGTAGTAAATAGTAAAAATTACAAAAACAGTCATACTTTTTAAATTAGTAATTCTTTGGTTGGAAATAGACCCAAGATAGTAGTTGTGGGGAGGGTCTTTTCAAAGATTGTTCTAGTTGTTATTTATTATTGTAAGAAAACTGTAAAAAATAAAAATGTCCAACCATGAGAGAATGTTTTAATGAATTATAGTAGATCAATTTAATGGAAATGACTCAGTTATTTTAGGAGAACCAAAGCAAAGTACAGAGACGTTGTAGAAGGAAATTGAGTGGGAAATAAATACCCAAATATTTTGAGGGATAGTTGAATATTGTGTTCAAATATATTTAAATTTTAATATTTAACTGAAAAATAAACATTTATAATTAATAACTATTAATTCTTGTCCTTTCAGTTCCCCTAATTCCTAGGCATTCATTCATTTATATTATGTTTTATTTTTTAGGTTCAACTTTCTTTGTATACTTATTTATCTGCTGAATTCATTGGAACTGCTACCATCTACACTACCATACGCAGAGTTGGAACAGTATTACAACTAATGCACACATTGAAATATTACTATTGGGTTATTAATCCTGCTGATAGCAGTGGCATTACTCCTAAAGGATTAGGTAAGTACAAGATTGCAACATTAATGTGTTACTTATATGTGTTTATTTTTAAATGTTATCTATTTTTATAAGTTAATACTGCCTTGGAAATACACAGGATAAGATGAATGCTTTGTTGAATGAAGGAATGGCATATGGAGAATTGTGTCAGTAAAGAAGTCAAATTTTTTGTTACACTGTTAGGATGCTTCATAGAGGAACTTAGGTGCTATAGTGGATGGAGCAGAGGACTTGGAAATAGAAGACCTGAGTTAAAAAATAAAACTTTGGACTCTTAATATCTCTATGTGACTCTGAACAAGTTAGTTAAATTTTGTTTGCCTTTGTCTATAAAATCAGGACAATTATAGCACCTACGTCTCAGGATTGTTGTATTGATAGAATGAAATGATATTTGTAGATATCTTTGCAAACCTTAAAATGCTATATAAATGTGATTTGTCCACCACCTCCCACAATTTATGTAGAAAGAAAATAATTATAGTTTTTTAAAGCAGGCAGTTCAATGAATTATTCTTCTAAGAATATTTTAATGCTTTGGTTTTCAAGCATTTAGAGATTTAGCTTTTTTCTCCCTATAATTCTTGTCTATTACAATATTCTCTTGTAATCATTCTAAAAGGTTAACTTTTAGGATCTCACTGAATGGTACATTTCAGTGTGTCTTACAGTTTTTCTTCTATAGAAGCTACTATAGATTTCACCAGCCATTCTCTCTTCTGTTGCTTTTGATTAGAGGCATTGTTGAGCAGAGGCATGTTTAGAGTGTTGGACTTGGAATCTATAATAAATCAATCAATAAACAACAGATACTTTACAGGAACTGGTCTAATCTTTGGCCTTTAAAATATAAAACAATGAGATAGTCTTTCTTCTTAAGAACCTTTCTTTCTATGGGAAGAGATACCATGTAGAAATACAAGGTACGAAACAAATAGAGATTAGTACAAAGTTGTTAGGGAGAAAGAACACTAGCAACTGGGGATAAACATAATAGCTTTGGGTAGAAGGTGTTTGAGTTGCATCTTGAAATAGGAGAGGAGAGGGACATTTGATTATTTTTTCAACATTTCACTAATAATCTCACCATTTTTTCCCTTCCCAGTCAATTTTGTTATTATTTCTAAAAACTATACAAAAATAATTCTTGAGAATTTTTCATCAAAATTAAAGGGAATTAAATTTGTTTTTATACCAAAAGTTTTCTAAGAAATTTTGGTATATAACTTTAGATGTCAAAATTTCTGTTGAAAATCTCACAGACATCAACATTTTCTTAGTAAATCTCAATTCTCTTTACATAGAGTGTCAGGATTCTGATTATAAAGAATTAATAAAATTGTCTTCTTTTCTGAACCCCAGCTTTTTAAACTATGGTTTGTGATCCCAAATGAAGTCTCATAAGTAAATGGGAGGATTGTGAAATTATGATTTATTATCAGTAAAAGTTTGATTAGCATACCTATTTAATATGCTTATATATAAAAGGTCATATAAAAATTTCTTGAGTAAAAAGGATTATGAGTAGAAAAAGTTTAAGAATCCATGTTCTAAGCAAGCACTAATCAATTAGCTCTTTTGGTGGTATATTCTCTGAAAAAATAGAGAATAGTTTTACATCAAATTTGCCTGTTGCTACTGATGGTAGATGCCTGAAGTAGTAGTAGTTGATATAAGGAAAGGTGAGGCATATGATAGAAAATGTCTTTTATTTTTTCCTCAGAATTTACTCACTAAAATATTAATTTTTAGAAAATTAAATATAAAACATATTAATATGCATATTTGCTTTAGTACATATCATAGACAATGTTAAATTTTATGCTAATGCTTACTTTGCTAAAAACAGAAGTCTTAATTATTTGAAAATTTAAATATTTTAGCAATTTTATTTTTATTCTGGGAAGAAGGGAAAAAAGCAATGTTTCCTAAGGAAAAATAATTTTTCTTGAAGGCAAAGGTGATATATAACTCTTCTCTATTTGATAAATGTTTATTAAGTATCTTTTCTATGCTGTGTACTGAGCTAGGCTTTGATAGAAATAAAGATAAATATAATATTTTCCTACTCCCACCCCTTTCTGTCTCTCTCTGTCTCTGTTTCTCTGTCTTTGTCTCTGTCTCTCTTGCTCCTTGTGACAAATCTAGTAAGGGACATTTTAAACTGTGAGAACAAGACGCTCTTGTATTATGGGGTAGATGGGAGTTGTTATTATTGTTTATTCTTCCATGACATCAGAGAGCTATGACATGCATGTGAATTGGATTTAAGTCAAGGAGAACTATGCAAGGTCATCTGCCTCACTTTTTCCTCCAGAGTTATCTGGGTCCAGTGGCAAGACATAGATCAGGATGATGGGAGATGGTCCTGGATGAAATGGGAGACCTTGGCCTTTTAATCTAAGGTCTTCAGCTGGTCTCACTTTGACTCAGGCTGCACCCATTCAGTGATTAAGGGTAGGTAGCAATTGAGGCAAAGAATCTTCTCTTTCACTTAATCAGAAAAAAAAAAAAATCTAAATAAATGAATGAATCTAGGAGGGGAAGAGGTGTAGTGTAAGACAATATGGTAGTGTATCTGGGAAACTGAATGTTTAGTAGCATATAAAAATCGATTTTATATATGCCACAGAATTGGAAAAGGGAAAATGTCCTTTTAAAAAAATGGTATAGGGGTATATGTAGTTTGTAAACTCTAGACCATTGTGCTTGTCTTTAATTCCTATCAGAAATTTTTTTTTTAAGCATTTTTGGAGGAAAGTAATTACAGAGAGCTTAGTGTGACTTTGTCTTTCTCACATGACACTACATTGGACATTTTCATTGGTTATTCCCCATATAAGAAATGTTCTGCCTTTCATCTTCACCTCCTAGCTTCCTTGTTTTCATTTAAATCTCAGTTTCATCTTTTGAAAGAAGTGTCAGTTCTCCTTAATCTTAGTTAAGCTCTGAGATTATCACTAAAATTTTAAAACTGTACAAAGAATTTTGGAATACCTTATATTTTGTTAGCATATAGTTGTTTGTGTTATTATTTTCTCCAATTAGAATGTGAGCTACTTGAGAGAAGGAACTGTTTTTTGCCTTTCTTGTTGTCCCTGGGATTATAGCATAGTATCTGGGGCGCATAGTAGGTATTTAATTTTTATTTTGCTGACTATATTAGCATATTATTATTATATTTAATTCTGGGTTGTTTATGTTTTCAGTGACATAACAAATTGCAGCATGTCTAAAGGAGATAAAGCAGGATTATGAGTTTTAGGTAACATTCCTTTCAGGAATTAGTTGAAAAAGATGAAAATATATAGTCACAGGAAGATAGTTGATAGCCTTTCATCTTTCCTCTGGAATAGTGGAAACATGCTTTTGGACTGGGCCAGTGTTTGAAATTTCTGTTGCTTGACTATGCATATTAGCTTTCCTTTTAAGGAAGGGAAGAGAAAATTTGTTCTTTAAAAAAAATTTTTTTTAAAGATATCCTTTTAGGTTTTTAAAGAGCTATAATCTTCACAAAGGAATTTTTCAATGCCATAGCACGGTTCTTAGAATAAATAGAAATTTGAGAGTTTGATTCAGTCTTTGTTAAGATTAGGGACAAAACTCAACACTTTCTCAAGAGTTAGAATTGTCTAGAAATGGAAAGAGCTGATTTAGTAGATTATCTCCCAATCATTGGAAGCCTTTATGTGGACTCAGGGTGAAGCTTGCATATTTTAAAAGGAAATTCTATTTGAGTAAAAGTTTGACTAATAATTTCTAACTTCCCTTGTTTTTCTGGGAATTTTGAAGTAAGACTTTAGTTGAATTTGTTCCGTTGATAACTGAAATTGATTTTCCTTTTTACTTTTTTTTGCCTTTGTTCATTTATTTCCAACCCTGAATCCAGCCTTATTTTAGAATTTACCATTATTTGGAGTAAATGTCTTCTGAGACTTGTTCCAACTATGTTTCTGCGATTCTAAGATTCTTTTTCATAACAGCTGTTGATTTCAACTGTCTTATAACATTTCTAATGAGCAGAAGATTGTAGATTTAGAGCTAGAATGAATTCTATTGGTAAGGTTTAGAAGTTTCTATATATATATATAAAGCATAATTTCCTGGGGGGGTCAACAAGTTCAAAACTATTTTCCTAAACATAATAAGATATGCGACCCATGAAATTGATTTTTCAATTAGAATTTATTTCCTTTGTTCTCTCAACTTTCATCCATGCATACATAGTTTGAGGAGTGCTGGCTATTAATAATTTCAAATTGATAAGTGATGAAAAGTTAAAAAGTTGGTTTCAATGATGTGATTATAACAATATAGAAAGCAGCACTTTCTAAACTGAATTGGTCTTGAACTATTTTGTGAATTGAAATACAATGATTGTAACTCCTAAATCATGTTCTTCCAGATTGTATATCTATCTCACAGGCTAAAGCATGTTTGGGGGCATCCTTAAAGCAAGGTTAGAGAAAATTTAAATCCATTTTTAATTGCTATACTCATTGTTGCATTTTGAATTTTGGAAAGGAAAATAACACCACAATTGAAATTTTCTCAAGAAAGCCTTTACTCATATGATCTACTGCACTTTATAGAAGTACTGACGTATGATTTCTGAAATACAGAAAAATCTGATAGTTTTTAGAATAATTGCATAAAAATAATTTAAAGCAGCATTGTTTCTGTTTTATTCCAGATGGGCCACGACCCTCACAAAAAGAAATTATATCATTACGAGCATTTATGCTGCTTTTTTTGAAACAACTTATATTAAAGGTAATTCATTGGAGTTTTTTTTTTTTTTTTTTTGCTTTTTTATTTTTGAAAGAAATTGTATCCTTTAAGTCTTAATGCCTAAGAGAACTACAATTACAAATCTCTGTCATAATGACAAGAAATAACCTAGCAGAAATTTTTTAGTTTTATCAAAATAACATAGTCTATTGGGTTTTGTTACATTTATCATATTTTATTTAAGAAAATAATTGTCCTAGGGAGAAAATATGTTGAATAGGAAAGAAAGTTATGTATGTGAGCCCTGCATTTTAACATATACACTATAGAGTGGAGAAAATTCATTGACATATAATAAATAGAAAGATGGAATTTGATTGTAATCATAAATTATCTGAAAGATATATTTAATAATATTTGTCATCCGCTTTTTAGTGATGTTTATTTTCCATTCAAATGTAATAGTGTGGTTACTGGTTTACTTAAATTTAGTTATATTTAAGGTTTATAACTTTGAAACTTTTTATTCTGTGAAATACAAAAGTTTTAATCTCTGACACAATTTCCATTTATCTCTAATTTATTTTATTTTAAAAAGTAGTCCTTCTATAGTTTTCTTTACTAATATGTAAACATTTTGGATTTTATTAGGATCGAGGGGTCAAGGAAGATGAACTTCAGAGTATATTAAATTATTTATTAACAATGCATGAGGTAAGTTTTATGGATATAAGAATCATTCTTTATTTCATTTATGGGACGATTAAATTTAACATATGAAATATTGTTGATCTTTTCTTGTAGGATGAAAACATACACGATGTTTTGCAGTTATTAGTGGCTTTGATGTCAGAACATCCAGCCTCAATGATACCCGCCTTTGATCAAAGAAATGGGATACGGTAAAATAATGATATTGTTAGGCATTAACATTGAGTATTTGCAAAAAATAAAAGTATTTATTAAATTTGATATGTTTAGGAAGAACTAATTCAGGAAAAAAGGATTTAAAGATGAAATAATGTGAATAAAGGTACTGTAATGTCAATTTCTTGAGGAAATATAATGGTAAAATCAAGCCTTTCAGTGATATTCAGTATTGGAAAGACCACATTTTAGAGAATTTATGATTTTATTTAACACAAAATTTCAGTTTCATGATTTAAATTATCCACCTCCTTTGTTTATTTCTTTGTAATAACTGTCCCCCATGCCTAGAATGATCTGCTTCTTCACCTGTGCCTTAGTTTTCCTATTTACTTCAAGGCTCGTCAAAAACACTTGTTAATAAATATGTTAATTAGACCAGATATTCTGGAAATATACTGGGAATTATGCCCCCAAAGTACTAGATTGTGAATAAATACCATTTGATCAAGCAATGCCATTGCTAGCTCTGTGCCCTAAATAAGAAAAAAAGGACCTATTTGTACAAGAACATTTATTCCAGCTTTTTTTTGTAGTGGCAAAGAACTGGAAACTAATAAGTTGCCCATCATTTGGGGAATGACTAAACAAATTGTGATATATCCATGTAATAGAATACTATTGTGACAGAATACATAATGAAATGGAGGGAGAATTTCAGAAGAAACCTGGGAATACTTATATGAATTGATTTATATGAAATAATCAGAAGCAGGGAAACAGTTTAAATAATAACAAGAACTATAAACAACTTTAAAAGATTTAAAAACTGAAGAATATATTATTTGAAAACTGATGATGATGTATACTATCTGCCTCCTTTAAGTAAGTTGATGACTTCAAGATGCAGAAAAAAACATACAATTTTGAAGATGAGCAATCAAGGAATTTATTTTGCTTGACTATTAAAGAAACAAAAAAATTAAAGCTTCTCAAAAAAATTAAGTTTGAGTTCAAATACTTCCTTCTATAGGAGGTCTTTTATAGTCACTCTAGCTGCTATAATCTTCTCTGATAAAGTAACCTTCCATCTACTCTGTGTATTTACCATATCATTTTCTATATCTCAGCTTGCAGGCCAGGGTTGTTTTGGACTTCATTTATAGCCTCAGCAATCATCATTACCTGTACTTATCGCATGCTAGACAATTTTTTAGAATTTCTTTTCAAATATTTTCATTTGAAAATTTACATGTTAATATTTTTAACATTTGTTTTTTGAAATTTTGAGTTCTAATTTATTTTCCCTCCCTCCTTACCCTCTCCTTTCATTGAGAAGGCAAGTAAGTAATGTCATATAGATTATACATGGCCGAAACATGTTTCCTAATGACTAATAGTCATGTTATGAAAAAAAAAAGCACCCCCCCCAAAAAAAAAAGTTTAAAAAAGTATCTTTTAATCTGCATTCAGATTCTATTAATTCTTTCTTTGAAGGTAGGTAGCATTCTTTTTTATTTTTGTCTTGAGTTCTTTGGAATTTTCTGAGATCACTTCATTGTTGAGAATAGCTCCATACTAAGCACTTAGTAAATAAATGCTTGTTGATTGTTCAGATATATGCTGAATCCTAGTGACCTTTTGGATTTCTTCCAACTTTGAGATGATGCAATTCACACCAAGATGGAATTTTGAAAAATTAGGGAATAAGTAAAGTATATATGAAAACTTCTATTTGGACTAAATTGAGTGAAGCATTTTTTTCATAACCTACTTTTTACAGAATATTGTGCTAGCATTAGAGGAGGTAAAATATTTAGATAAAACAGTGTCTCTGTCATCAAGGATCTTAGTCTCTTAACAGAGAGGCAACTCATATGACAAGTATAAGTTATATATGTATAATATGTAATATATATGGTAGAAATATGATATATAAAAATATACACAAAAATAATATATTGTGAAGCATGTTGAAAGGTGGAAGAAGGACCTTTATAGTTCAAATTTGCTACAAACAAATAAGCTTTTTTCCTTAAAATTTGTACTTCTATCTAATAAGCTCAGATTTTTTTTCTTATCATTCACAAACCTGTCAGTTGCAAAATCTTGTTGGTCTTATGTTTACAGTGTCTCACTTCTGTCCTTTCCTTTTATCTAGATTTTTGTTATAACTTGATAACTGCCCTTCCTAATTTCAAGGAATTTTGCTTTCTCTCATAATTGGGGTATATAAGGAGAATATTAAAACATGGAAGAAGTAGTGAAGAGAATGAACATAAGATATACTTTATTCTTATCTTAACTAAACAAAGGAATAATGAATACACATATTTTGGCGTAGGAATACAGAAACAGGAAAAGGAAAATAATAAAGATGGCGGTGGGTGACTGGTAGGTTAGAAATTATGGTAATACTGAGCAGGAAATAGTCATAAGCAAAAAAAAAAAAAAAATCCATCTTGTTCCCAGAGGAAGAATAATACTAGATGGGAAATAGTCTTAAGCAGAACAAAATTCCTTATCTCAAAAATGGAATTAAAAGGAAGAAAAAATAGAATTGTGTCTTTCAATTGAAATGTGAATGAACAAAAGTTGTTTATGAATGTAATAAAATTATTTTTCCACTTTAAGAAATAATGAAAGAGATGGATTCAGAGAGTCCTAATGAATTATACTGAAGTATATTGAAGTATACATATTTTTTGAACCTTCTGTTTTTAATTTTAGGTGGAGTAGCTGGGAGAGAATTGTTGACAAATTTTATTTTTCCATAATACACAGAAAAGAAGTTCAGAAGTCAACACGGACAGTAGGATAGTTTGGAAAGTAATGTGTGGACTTTTATATAATTAAGAAAAACAAGTGACATGAAATTGAGATTCCTAGTTTCATTTAGAAATTCAATTGGTGTTTATATTAATTTAAAATGAAAAATGTTAAATACAAACAATGCAAATATCCATTATCATAATTTCTATAATTATAGAAATTTTGAGTGACTTCATGTTTTCTGTTATTTTCTTAAGGAGCAGTTTCAAGGAAATATTTATTTTTGTTGTTAATCCAATAATTAACGATATGAACATTTTATGTTTTCTTAGAGTGATCTACAAATTATTGGCTTCCAAAAGTGAAAGTATTTGGGTTCAGGCTCTGAAGGTTTTGGGATACTTTCTCAAGCACTTGGGTCACAAGTAAGTTAATTATTTTTAAAACAAATTATAGGAATATCAAGTGGGAATAGTTCTTTTCCTTTTATAATGCTAAAATCAATTTATAAAATGCATTCAACTAGTACAACAAAAGGAACATGGTAATAATATTGTGTGAAGTGAAAGTAATTGTAATGATTTTAAAATTAATGTAGACCAATTAAGCTTCTAATTTAAGGGTCATTGGTGTTTAAAATGATTTTTAAAGATCTCATTGTTTATTTTTGATTATAAAACATTTACAATTCTATTGAAATATCTTTTGTCATACTTCATTAATTGAATTTCTCCTCCTCCCCAACTCTCTGTGACATTTGACCCGTTTAATAACCCCTTCTAATACCTTTAAATCTTCACTATCTGGACATTCTACTCCCTTCCCTGTATATCCTCCTCCTAATATTTTCTTGGCCATTCCTTTATCACTTTTGCTTTTCTTCTCTCTGTGGCTTATTCTCCCAAGATTCTATTCTTAAACTTCTCCTCTTCCCTCTCCATATTCTCTTCTGTTGTAGTCTCATCTGTTACTATGACTTTGATAATTACCTTTATCAAGATGATTGTCACTTCTGTACTTTTTCCCCTCAACTTTTTTCTAGTACTTTATTATATTTACCATTTGGTTGTTGAATACATCTACTTAATAATTAGTTGATGCTTCAAATTTAATATATAAAAAATTATAATTTTTTCCTTAAACTGTCACTTTTACCTATAAGCTCAGGTTTTGTCTTATTGTTCATAATCTATTAGTTGCCCTATGTCTATAGTGTCTTACTTCTGCCCTTTCTTTTTGTCTAGATTTTAGTTTTAACTTGATAACTGCTCCTCCTAATTATAAGCCAGACATTTTTTTGTCTTTTCCTTTAAAACATTGTCCAAGTAGTTTTCCTAATGACTAACTCTGTCATGTTATTCTTCTACTTTAAAGCCTTCATTGGATCCTATTAAATCCTAAATTATTGAGTTTCATTTATCTGGCTCCAGTCAACCACTCAAACTTATTTTATTCCACTCTTTACTCCACTCTCCATTCCAAAATTTGTTCTAAACTTTCTGTCTTCAAAATCCTGTGTCACTTTCTCAACCCCCTTTCAGCAAAAAAAAAAAAACATCTTTTCTGTAATTGAGAGAAATAATCTCTTACTCCTTTTTCCCTCATTTTGCTTTTCAAAACACTTATGTGTCCTTATGAAATATCAGTAGATATGATTATAATAATTGCATGAGCAGTTGCAAGGCAGTATCTCCATAGTGCATTGTTTACCAGGATAATGGCTGCAGGCAGGGGCTTGAAAGGCTATCCATAAAGAGGGGTTTATCAGCCATGTTAGAAGCTGCAGTTAAGAAGCAGAGCAGTTTGGTCATTGAGCAGAGCAGGAGATTTCCCAATTTTAGCTATGTGAACAAGGCAGATGAGTAGATAGAAGTGTCATGAGCAGTGAATTGAGTGGACAAGTATCAGATATTCATTTTGTTAGACCAAATCAAGTAGATTATTCATACTTGTGACTCATGCACTGTTAGTAAAGCCCAGTGCCAAATGGCAAAAGATTGCCAAGAGAAGGCCTCTCTGATGGCAAAACAAAATAGCCAAATGGGTTACTGGCCTGGAATTGTGACCCTTTATGAAAGGTGCCCTTAACAGAAGTCAGAGCTTTTGATCACGGAACTTCTTTTCCAATGGTTGACAAGGGAGATTTCTTAGGACTTCAAAATACACTGGAAGTTCTTAGAATGCTGCTGGGTGTGCCCTTCAGGAGACCAGTAAAGCACATCTTCTGGGTTTCCTTGAAGATACTAACATAGATGTTGTCTGTGCCAAGAGACTCATGATCAAGTTCAAAGACATTGAGTTAGCTCACAGGATATAGAAAGAGAATTTAAGTGAAGGCAATTTTATAGTTTTGTTTTTGTAGCAAATTCTGTAAAATAATTTGGTTTTAATTTGTGATCTTTTTTTTTTAAAGAAATTGTTTAATATATGATAGTTTTATTTAAGTCATCCCATCTTTCACTAAGGATAAGTGGAAAACATGCTTATTCACAGACTTCAGTTACATGAGTGAGCATTATTGCTCATGACTGACAAGTTGCTAATATGAGAAGGAATGGAGGATGTTTTTTTTTTTTTTCTCATGATGCATGTTTCTATATGTTGATTTGGTGGGTATGACTTTAGAGTCATAAAATGCTAGAATTTTAAAATAAATCTATATAGATTCCTTTTACAATCTATTGAATATGAAGATAAGAAAAATCTTGCCGTTAAGTCCTTGGTATTATTAAAATGGTTCCACATCATAAACTAATATGATTTTTTTTATCATTAAAGAAAAGTCATTGCTATTTACTTTGTCACTGCATAGTAAGAACCATGGGATGTTTCCACATGATTTGTATCTGAAAATTTTCATTGGGTCATCTCTCTTATTACAGTGAGTTCTTTGAGAGGAAGGATTTTTTTGTTTGTTTTGTTTCTATGTCCAATATTGTGCACATAATAAGTGAATTCTTTCTTTATTTGTTTATTCATTCCGATATCTATCTATCACACTCCATCCCCACCCCCCATTCTTTCACTATAGCCCTGGCCCTCATCATCTGTCATATTCAAATGATTACGGCATTTTCTTTATTGTTTTGAATGTCTAGAATCCACTCTCTCCACTCTGTGGAGACCAACCATTTCTTAAAAATCTAATTCTTTGAAGCTACTAGGATTAGTCCTAATTAATACAAAGCTAGAAAAAAAGAATAAATTTGAGAAAGATATAGCATACAGTTAAAAATGATTTTATAGGAAATAGAAAAAGAGGGAGGAATAAAAAGATTTCTTCGCGTCCTAGAGGACTCCATCAATATTTGATGTTGGTTGAGAGATTAACTAAAATAATTGCACAAAATCAGTCAGGTGGTGTTGCTCACAAATTTTCATCATAAAGGTAAGGAATGTGTTGTGAGTAAGTGGAAACCACAAACTTTGCCACTTTATCGTACCTTTTATCCTAGCTCAAATCTATTTGTAGCTAAGCCAAAGAGAATCTTAGGTCAGTGAAGGAATAGCTACCATAGTTTAGATTGTTATCTTATTAAAAGAAGACTTTGATTTAGAAGGCAGAAATTGGAGAAAGGAAAGGGTTACTCTCGACCGGATATTCTCTCTAATTTTTGTTGGCTTCATGGGATGGTTGAGACTAAAGAAGGGTCTTCTTTATCAGAGAGAGGTTCTGAACATCATAATCTGGGAGATAGAAACTGAAAGCTTGTCTGAGCCAACAGATAATAGCAGGAATGTAACAGCATCTGCTAAGTGAAAAATTGGGGAAAATATTTTCTAATTCTGTCTTCTTTTTACTTAGGAAGATAACTTTTTGAACTCATATAAAACATTTTTCCTAATTAAGTATAATTGAATTATATTTGACCTAATATTCTACACCTGTCAAGATTTTTTTTTAATCTTGCCTCTGGCATTCAATGTTTTAAATTACCCTGCTACCATTCTTTTTACACTACAACAGACCCATTTTTCTGTGTTCAGAAGTATAAAACATATTATTCCTATTTTCCTAAAAGTCTTTTAAGTGCTACACCTATTTTTTCTTCTTCTTTTTTTTTTTTTTTTTTTTTTTTTAAACTGAGGCAATTGGAGTTAAGTGATTTGCCCAGGATCACAAAGCTAGGAAGTTTTAAGTGTCTGAGGCCAGATTTGAACTCAGGTTCTCCTGACTTCAGGGCTAGTGTTCTACCCACTATGCCACCTAGTTGCCCTTAAACCTGCTTCTTAATCTAAGATTTCTCAACCAGAGATCTATGAATTTTTTTAAATATAATTTTATTTTATTCTTTTTCAAAATCTTACAATTTTTAAAAATAGTATTCTTAGATGGAATTCTGATGGCTTCAGGAGACATCCAGAAGGATCCATATCATAAAAAAGGTCATAAACTCTTACCTTATCGTTTCCCTTTGTGTACAGTAGCTCTTTTATCCTAAAAGTCTATTTACCATAGTTGTGCTAAGTAGTTATGAAAATTTTATACATTATTTCACTTCTTAGCCTCTTTTCCTATGTACGAAGTGTAAATCTCCCAAGACTGTTCCAAAGATTCTCCTTTTTCTACATTTTTTTTCTCATTTTCTACCATGGATTCAGGAATCATTTCTATATTGATAGAAAGATTGTGGGTGTGTGTGTTTTGTCCTTTTCTTACTTGCATTTTAGTCTTGAATTACTATCTACTTACTATACACTTTAAGTTTGTTATAGAGAGGGTTTTAAAAGTCAACATGGTAAAAATGAAACTCATTTTCCTCAATCGCAAATTTATAAAGTTTTGTAAACTTTTCACCTTTGGACTTCCATGAACCCCCGCCTTTTTGGGGGATGGGTGAGGGAGGAGGGCCTTCTGTTATTTTATGGACTATGTTTACTGCCTTGGAATAATCCTTGATTTTTTTCCTCATCTTCAACTTCCATATGCAATAAATTTTCAAATCTCATTGATTCTACTTCCAGAAAATTTCTTGCATTGTTTCATTTTTATCTACATTTTAAATAGTATTTTACTTTTGTCCTCAGGTATATGTTAAGAAAATTTTTAGATTTTTTTTTTTTTTTTTTTGCACTTAGACAATTGGAATCAAGTGACTTGCCCAGGGTCACACAACTAGGCAATGTTAAGTATCTGAGGTCACATTTGAATTCAGGTCCTCCTGACTTCAGGGCTGGTGCTCTATACACTGATTCAATTAGCGCCCCTCGATTTCATTTTTACAAGATTTTAAGTTCCAAAACTTTTCTCCTTTCTTTTCTCCTTCTTTCTTCAGAAGATGGTCAGAAACTTGATCTAGTTTATACATATGCATTTAAAACATTTCCACAGTAGTCACTTTTTTGAAAAAAGAAATAGATTTTTAAAATGAGAAAATAATAAAGTAGTGGAGGAAAATTACTTGGGGCCTAGTTCCAAATTGTTCTTGAGAATTATTGGATCTGTTCACAACTCTCTCAATATTGCATTCCATGTTCTTCATTTTTCTTTTTTTGTCATATTAGCCAATCTAAAGGTTTGAGGTGGCATTGCAGAGTTGTTTTAATTTGCATTTCTCTAATCAAAAGTGATTTGCAGTACTTTTTTATATGTCTAAGAATAGGTTTGATTTCTTCAACTGAAAACTGCCTGTTTATATCCTTTGAATTTATCCATTGGGGACTGTCTTGCATTATAAATTTGGTTCTCTCTCTTCATATTTGAGAAAGGAGGCCTTTTTCAGAAATATTTGATGTGCTGATTATTTCCCAGATTTCTGTTTTCCTTCTAATAGTGGTTGCATAGGTTTTGTTTATATAAGAGCTTTTAAAATTAACATATTCAGAATTATCTATTTTGTATTTCATAATTCTCTCTCTTGTTTGATCATGAATTCTTTCCCACCCCATAGATCTGACAGGAAGACTATTCCTTGTCCTTCTGATTTGCTTTTGATGTCATCTTTTGTGTCTAAGTTACATGTCCATTTTTAATGTTTTTATTTTTCAAAATAAATTCAAAGACAGTTTCAACATTCAGCCTTGCAAAACTTTGATTCCAAATTTTTCTTGCTCCCTTCGTATACCACCTCCCTTCCCTATATAGCAAGTAATCAAATATAGGTTAAACATGTGCAATTCTTCTAAACATATTTCCACATTTATCATGCTGCACGAGAAAAATCAGATCCAAAAGGCAAAAATATATTAGAACTAAGGAAAAAAACAAACAAGCAACATGAACCTATTTTGACCTTATGATATATGGTGAGAGATGTTGGTCTATATCCAGTTTGTGTCTTCTTGTTTTCCAGTTTTTCCAGCAGTTTTTGCCAGATGGTGTGTTTTTATCCTGAAGGCTGGGATCTTTGGATTTATCAAACACTAGGTTACTGTGGTTATTGACTGCCTAAACTATTACATTGATCTATCACTCCATATCTTAGTATTAGATAATTTTAGTGATTACTGCTTTATAAATAGTTTGAATTCTGGTATTGCTAGATCACCTTTCTTTGTATTTTTTCCCATTAATTCCCTTGTTATTCCTAACCTTTTGTACTTCCAGATGAATTTTACTGTTATTTTTTTCTAGCTCAGATAATCTGTAGTTTGATTTATATGCCAGTGAATAAGTAAAATACTTTAGATAGAATTGTCTTTTTTATTATGTTGTCTCAACCTCCCCATGATCAACTTGATAATTTTCCAATTATTCAGATCTCACTTTATTTGTGTGAAAAGTGTTTCATAATTGTGTTTCTGTTTTGGCAAGTAGACTCCCAAGTACTTTATATTGTTTACAGTTATTTTAAGTGGAATTCTTTTTCTGTCATGTGTTGCTGGGCTTTGTTGCTCATATAAAGAAATATTCGTGATTTATGTGGATTTATCTTATTGCAGTTTTACTAAGCTTTTAATTATTTCAAGTAATTTTTTGGTTTAAGCTCTAAGTAGTATACTGTCATATCCTCTGCAAAGAATGATAGTTTTGTTTCTTTATTGGCTATTCTAATTCCTTTTATTTATTTTTCTTCTCTAATTGTTATAACTAAGATTTCAAGTATTTTATTGAATAATAGAGGCCATAATGGGCATCCTTGTTTCACCTCTGATCTTATTGGAAAAGCTTATAGCATATTCCCATTACAGATAATACTTATTGATGGTTTTAGATAGCTACTACTTGTCATTTTAAGGAATATTCTCTTGATTGCTTTGATTGCTAGTGTTATTGATTTTGCTTGGATTTTCAGATTTATTAACATATATTTGGGCAAAATATTTCCTAATGATTTGATTTTTTTCCTTCAATGATAGTAATTTTACCTTTTCATTTTGGATATTGGATTTTTCATTTCTTTGATACTATGAAAAAAAAGATTCAACAGCTTGGAAAACTCTTGTACTTTCTTTTCCTTTTGGCCATTTCTATTCTTTAAGGAGCTATTTATTTCATTGCTTTTTTGTAACTTCTTTTACATTAGGCTACTTCTACTTTTTGAGCATTTTTACAGGCTGAATTTTTTTCCCCCCTTATAATCCTTGCCTCACTCTCATTTCTTTTCCCAATTTTTCTTGTACATCTCATATTCTTTTTAAGCTCCTTCATGAGTTCTTTGAGCTTGAAACTAGTTCCCATTTTTCTTTAGGGTTTTTTCCCATAGATATTTTGACATTGCTGTCCTTTTCTGAATTTGTCTTGGTCTTCCCTGTCACCATAGTAACTTTCCATAATCAAGATTTTTTTTTTTTTTTCTGTTTTTTTGCTCAACCTTTCCCTCCCCCATCCCCACACTGGTTTGTTATTTTTGCCTTTTTCTATTCTTTTAAATTTGAACCCTGCTTTCATGGTAGGGGTACTGTTTTAGCCTTCTTGTGCTAGTGGTTGTTGGCCTAATGTTACACTGTTGTTGCCCATAGCCTCACTTAGGATGCTTGTTTTGATGGCAGGTGGGGTGGGCTATATGGTGATTGGCGTTACTGGAGACTTGAAAGGGTCTGGCAGTTTACCTGATGTTAAATTGGCATCCTGGTGGTGTCTAGTGTGTGCTGAGGCTTGGTGGGGTGTTTCTGCGTTTGCAGGGACTATTATGAAGCACGTGGAGGTCTGGTTCCTGGAGGTTGCTTATTTTAGGAGATTTGCTACAGCATGTGAAAATGTGGTCCCTGGAAGATGCCTGTTTGCTTACCATTACACTGAACATGTGGTGGTTCCCTTAGTTGGAGCTGATTAGCTCCCTTAATTCTACTAAGGTATGGGGGCAGGGAGTCCTTAGTGTTGGTATTTGCCTGCTCTACCACACCAGGGCTCAAAATCTCCTGCTGCTTCCTGTCATTAACTGTGTCCCTCTCTTTACCCAAGTATGCTGAACCCCTCTTGCCAATCTTCCACTTTTCATGGGCCAAAAGATTGTTTCACCCTTATCTCCTGTTCCAGGACCTATCTTAGGGTACTATGTCATGATTGCCTAAAGGTAAACATGGGTTAATTGCAGCTTACTTGTCTGTCTTGGCTTCCGAAAGTGTCTGGCATTGTCTTTCTGCTGTTAACATCCTTTACCCTAGTTCACCCCTTCTTCCGCTCTCATCTGGATCATTATAGTGGCATTTTAATTGGACTGCCTTTCTCTAGTATTTATTCTCCAATCCTTCCATCCTATAGACTTGCAAATTGATTTTCCTGAAATATCTGACTGTGTCATAACTAATTGAAAAATTTTCAGTGGCTTCCTTTTTTTTTTTTCTTTTGACTCTAGGATTTGCTACCTCCTCCTGGCTTTTCTAGTTTTACTTGATTTTTTTCCCTGTTCACCCATTCTTTTTTAAAGTAAAAACCATCTTCTTAGCTGTTTCTGTCTGACATTATATCTACTTGTAGTATTAACAAATGGTTATTTCTGTTTGGGTCCCCTCTCTCCTCACATATACATTCTAGATTTAGATTTTTTTCTGCACATAGTTCAGGTGACATCTCTATGTGAGGCCCTTTCTTATTCCATCCCCCAAACCCAATTATTAGTACTTTTCTTCTTGAAATTACATTGTATAAACTTTGGGTTTACTTCTGAAGATAATGCATTACTCTAGAAGTATATAAGCTTTTGGTGGCAAGTATGGTTTCATTTCTTGCTTTTGAATTTCCAGAATCTAACACAATGCTTTGCCTACAGTAAGTACTTAGTAATTATTTGTTTAATTAAATAGTATTGTATATATAAGAAGGGGTTTCTTTCTTTGTCCTAGGGGAAAATATTTTTTTAAATACTCTGAGATTAGTCATGATTATTGGAAATGCCTCCTATTTAAATTTAATCATTTAGGATGACTTAGCATTTACATGATAGAGGCAAAAACAGTTTACTTAAAAATCAAGCATTGTGATTTCAAGAAATTTTCTTAAGAATTCCCAGTACTTATTATGTACTTTGTGATACCACCTCATCTATACAGAAATTTGCTGTGGTGGAATCTTGTGAATTCATCTTTGTCCCTACCAACATAGGGAAACAAGTCAGTCAATTTGTCAATAATCATTTTATATGCTTACTGTATCTAGGCATGGTACTGAATGCAGGAGATAGAAAAAAGAAAAAAAAAATGTGTCCTATAAAAAGTCCATGTTTTGATAGAGCAAGAAGCCACTTATAAATTTCCGTGGCATCAGTCTTAAGAATCTGAAAACCATTGCTAGACAATATCAGAACTCCAATCAATTTCCTAGTGGAATAGCCTATGCCCAGAATATGAAAAAGTATGGACAATTTTGAGTAATGTAGCTAGATAACAGTGTGGGCAGTAAAAGCCATCTGAGTTGAATCAGTATTGATATGTCAATATACAATATTAAGTAGAAAGTCACAATCTCAAACCCACTAAATCCATGTTACTTTCATAACTTATGTCAACAAGATTCTCTATTTAGGGTCCATACGAGAATTGTGTCCTGTTTTAGTATGCCCCTTATCAAATTAATTGATGTTAAGATTAATTACAATTTCTGAAAAATCTAACAGAATAAAGGCTAATTCATTTTATAAAAAAGTTTGGGTTTGAGCTTTTTTTTTTTTTTTTAAATTGAGCTTAACAGCAATTAAATGATTGTTTTCTCTGTTTTCTGTCTATGTAATACCATGTACTAAAGTAACAATTTAGAAAAATATTGTATTTTAGTTATTTCACAGTTGGGAAAATGTGAGTATTGTTTCTTTGTATCTCTTATAGCACTTTGTAGAATATTTGCATATATTAAAAACTCAACTCTTTAAAATGCATGCCATCCAGCTGCATTACTCTCACCATCTCAGGTATGTATAGGTAATTACTCACCAAAATAAAGTTTGTACAAAGATCTCAAAACTAAGAGTAAAAGATGGATTTGTTTCTATCGCTAGAAACTTCATTTATATTCAGTGCATTACTTTTATTTCTATTAGATTGGAGGGATTCTCTCTGTAGAATCAGATTTTGTAACTGGTTAAGAGAGAGTTTGATTAACCTTTGCTGCTACTTTGGACTTTTATGTAGGCACTCAGGATTACCTTTAAATTGGCTAAGCTATCTCCTTTCTTTCATGTAAATTTATTGTCACTATAACTATGCAGAAATTTTTGCCTCTGCCATAGCATTAGAAAGTGGGACACCTTCCAATAATTCTGCCCCATGCTCCCCTTAATTTTCAATGGGAAGGAGTTTTCTGAACTATTTTGGGGGAAAGAGATCTGCCAACTGAATGGGGGGACTTGAGTTGTTTTCCCAGTATGCACAGAACCCACTGAGTGACCCAGGAACCTTGAAGCCCCAAGTGACTCCTTTCACAGAGTGGAACCTGAGGAAGGAAGGACCTGAGAGAGTCATTTGAAACTATATGTACAAGCAGTTCATCATTATAAGATAAATCTTCCTGGAACTGACAACCAAATATTAGATTAACTGGAAAGACTTTTCCCTTCCTGGATTAACAATAGTATGTAGAGGACTTGGCTTTTGAGAGATTCCATCTTCCCCACCCTCCCATCTTTCATCATCCCATCTTACTTAGGAATGAATACAGTGGAAAATGGTGGTAAAATTATTATTTCAGAGCTCATTCCATTTTTCAACTATGCCATTTTCCTGAGAAGGGTACAAGAGATGAAAAAATCATCCAGTGGGCCTAATCACTGATCTCAGTGAAATGGGTCATCTGATTAGAAGCATCAGTGATACAGGTGATCCATAAGGAAAGGGAAGATTTGTTCTGTGGAAGATCTGCTAGTTGTTGTCACAGTGGTAGACTTGACTGGCATTGTAGTGCCATAACCTAAACAGATGGTCACCGGGACAAGGGCAAACCATTTGCCTTGAGATATAATGGCAAGAAGGACAACTTTAGCAATTTGCCAATTGGATACAAGTTAGCAGCTATGCAAGATATATACTATGCTTATCTTTTAGAGATAGATATTTTGATTGGCATAAGGAACAGAATTGGGTAGAAATAGCTACCTCATCTTTTGTTAGGGGAATCATATGACTTGCAGCTTCAGTTATATGACATCAAGCCCCCTTATCCAAATAGATAATTAAACCAATTACTTGAACTTGGCTATTCTCATAAAAAACATTATCTTGTTTATTCTGTTCAGAGGAGGGAATAGTATGTCTTTGGGATGCGACGATATGTCCCATAAACAGTTATATGTATTGGAAAAAAATCCTTCATTCCTTCATTGAGCCTCACCTCCAAGGACATTGCTTATGATTACCTAGTCCTCTTCTTTCCAGGTTCTAAATCATTTGATCAGACACACATAGCCTTTGCCCAGGAATCAGTGTAGATTTAAATTTTTCTCTTATCACATTTCTTTGAGTCTCTCTTGCTTCCCAGCTTCATCATTCTATTCAGTTCACTTGGAGAACTTGCCAGGACTTTTATCACCTTCTGTCATCCAGTAAGTAGCAATTAGAACCAAGTAGTAAGAGAATATCTTCATTTCAAAAATGTTTTGTTAATTTAAAAAGCTTGCAGCTTCATAAACCTGATGATTATTTGGTTTGGCCACACCCAGGTGCCTACCAAAAACTTCATTTTATTTGATCTTTATGGCTGGAGATTTCTAATAATGTGGACCCCACAAGATCCTAAAGGCCTAGAGAGAGAAAACACTGGATGGCCTGATTTAGGTCCTTTTTTTTTTTTTTTTTTTAATAGTATTTTATTTTTCCCAAAACAAGTAAAGATAGTTTTCAACATTCACCTTTGAAAAATCTTGTATTCCAAATTTTTCTCCCTCTCTCTTCACAGTAAACAATCCCATATAGATTAAACATATGCAATTCTTCTAAACATATTTCCATATTTGTCATGCTCTGCCAGAAAAATCGGATCACTGATTTAGGTCTTTCAGTGCTGTGTCTTGTTTGATCTTCTTTGAAAGAGTTAGACCTGTGGGTGACTTTGTGAATGGGGGCCAATAAATGGAGTATATGTATTCCCAAGTGTGGTATTCTCTTCTTTAAAATATAATGGTTCTCTCTGGGAGCAGGTTTCTCTGGGAGGTTTTCTGGAGGCAGCTTTAGTTTCAGTTCAAAGTAGTAATCACCTCAAAACGCAGCCAGGTGATAAAAGTTCACATCTTTTATTGCTTCCTCCAAAAGAGCCCAGTTAGTTTTCTTGGTGGCCTATCTCTCTGCTTGGTTCCAAGAGCTCCCTCCGAATATCTCCAAATCCAAAGATTTGTCCTTCAGCCTCCAGCCAGCACAAAGGTGGAAAATGGAATGAATCTTACTCCTCTAGCTCAACTCCGAATGTCTCCAGCCAGCACCAAGGTGAAAGTTGGAATGAATCTGTCTTGCCTCCGATAGAGGGCTTCTGGCTCTCCCGAGTGCTCTGTGTCTGTCCCAGAGTGCTCCATGTCTGTCCCAGAGTACTCTCTGGCCCTAAGAGCTCTCTAACGGTTTGAACACAAGCATTGTTTCTATCAGTTCTACTTAATACCTTGTTTCAAGTTCTGGCCCATAACATCTCCTTCGAAGATCAGATCAATCATACTGAGCCATGCAAAATTAGATAATTATTGTCTCTATTAATTCTAATGAGTTAACACTTTGTAAGGATTCCAACACCCAAGAACCAGTAATGTCCAGTAAATCTCTGCTTCCTTTTTAGATTATAGGACAGCCAGTGTCAGTAATCCATTCCAAATTTTTCAGAATCATCTGGATCTTTATTACTCACAATGTTCCTCAAAATTGGCTACATGGGCTTGATTGTATTTTTTTGGTGATAGTTTTCCACTGTATTTCTTGTGTAGGGCATCTTCTGCTTTCTAATTTAAGATCTCAGTTAATTTTAACCTTACCTGGAAACATTGTGTCATTGGTATGGTAATATACCTTAATGCCCGGTAGAAGGGAAACCTCTTCTAAGCCTTTATTCAAACAAGACTGTGGCAGTTTCAGAGTGAGTTTTGGTAGCTTTGGGAAAGGATGGTGAAGGTATATTGGATTCTTTCCCAAGTGAAAGCAGTCTGTTTCTGATTAGTCTCAGTCAAAAAGGGGGGGAAAGGAGGGGAATAAAAAGCATTGGAAAAGTCTATAACTGATACCACTCACTATGACCTTGGGTTACCTGGTCTACCACATTGAGTGCGTTGCCATAAACTGGACTTAAAATAGAATAGGGTTACCATAAATGTGGAATAGTTCAAATGTCACACTTTATGTTGGTTATTCTTATGGAACTTCTTATTTCTTTATAGCTCCTTTTAAATATTTGATTATATATATTAGCTCTCTAGAAAGAGTTGAAAATGTAGGTGATATGAAAACATACAGCAATAAAATTTATTTTTAAAATTCATTATGGAATATAGCCATTAGTTAACATTCAGATACTTAAATTATAGTTTGGACTTTTGATGACATTTCTCCATTGAAATTTTAATTTGTGTACATGACTTTTTATAAGATGAATGTTTCAGATAGTTACACATTTGTTTGTAGATGCCTTCTTCCATTGTTTTATGATCAGAGAATCAATTATGTTGTGGTTTTGTTTCTTCTGTAGGAGAAAAGTTGAAATTATGCACACCCACAGTCTTTTTACTCTTCTTGGAGAGAGGTTGATGCTGCATACAAATACTGTGACTGTTACTACATACAACACACTTTATGAGGTAAAAGAAAAATAATAGATGAAAGCACATGAACAATTTTTATTTTATCTAAACAAATTAATGAATGCCTTTGAGTTTTGTATTATTTTATGTTATGAAATTCACCAACCATTTATTAAGCATTGGCTACATGCAGTTCATTGTACTATGTATGTTTTGGGAAATATATCATAGATTCTAATTTCCTTAAATTTAAGGAAATTTAAAGTCTAATAGGATAAGACAATATGATTCAAAAGAAAAGTGAAGCCAAAATGCTATGAGAAATTTGAAAAATGGAAAAATCTTTCTTCAGGGGAAATTTAGGAAGGTTCTATGGAAGAGACAGTGTTTGAACTGTCCTTGAATGAAACAGGAGACAAACAGATGAGAACATGGAGAATCCATTTTTAGTAACTTTTTCCAGGCCACATAGGTGAGAAAGGGCAAGACAGAAGTAGCCCCAATTTTTCTTCATATCCGGCATTTGACTTACTATGAGACTAATATAGAAATGAACTTAAGAACAAATTTAGGGAGGGCTTGAATGTTAAAATAAGTTTATTCAGTTTGAAGGTAAGTAGGTACTAAAGATTTTTTAATAGAGAAGTGGCTTGTTCAAAGTGGTTGTGTGTGTTCATAAGCAGTGTTGTTATAAATGATAGGTTGGGGATTAGGTAAATAATTTTATTTATCTAAGTGACAGAGTAGCCTTAAATAACTTAGTTGAAGTAGAAATTGAGAGAAAGAGAGGGAATCTAGATATTGTAGATACAGAATCATTAGCATCTGTCAGTTGATTAGTTGTGTAAATAGTAAGGGAGAGAAGGAAATCATAGGTGATCTCAAGGTTATGAAACTGGGTGACTAGTAAAATGGTAATGTCATCATTAGCAATGTGTCAGCAGATAGGATGCCACTTCAGAGGAAGATAATAAGTTTAGTTTAGAGCATGCTAAGTATGAAAAATATCCAAGTAGAAATATGATAAAGGCAATTGAAAATATGGATTTCAAACTAGAGAAAAATTGGGTGTGAAATGGAGATTTGGGTGTCAATTGTATTTTTGGCCTTTTGAGTTTGCCTTTGATCATCAGAGAAGGGAATGGACTGAGAAAATAAATAAAGCCTACTAATTCATTTTGCCTGACATCTGTTTTAAAGGAACAGGAACAATTTGAAGAGATAGCAAAGGAACAAAGAAAGAATAGGAATAGACCCGGGCGGGAGAGGGAGATGAAAACCAAGAGAGTTGTCAATGAAATCAAGGGGAAAGACAGTGAAGGGAATGGATCATAGTGTCAGATGCTGCAAAGAAGTCAAAGAATAGAGAAAGTAAACACTGTTCATTTAAGAATAAGTAGAACACTAGTGACTTCCAAAGTTTTTTTTCGTAGAATGCTAGAGATGGAAGTTTGGCTGCAAGTGATTGAGAAGTAAATGATTAGTGAGGAAGGGTCATAGTGAATCTATTTCTAGATATTTGGCAATAAAGGGAAAGAGAGATAGGCATATAATTTTAATGGATAATAATTTCAAGGGAGTGTTTTTGTTTAATGATGAAGAAAAACTAAGCAAGCGTGTTAATTGAGTGGTAAGAACCAATGTCTTTCAGTTGTCTGGTTCCTCATGACCCTTTTTGGGTCTTGATAAGAACACTAGAATGATTTGTCATTTCTTTCTATCATAGATTAAGGTACAGATTAAGTGACTTGACTTGTCCAAAGTTATACAACTAGTAAGTGTCTGAAATCAAATTTGAACTCATGTCTTTTTCACTCCAGTCCTAGCTCTATCTACTAAGCCACCTAGCTGCCTCTTTAAAAGTGATTAATCTTTAAAATATTTTACAATCTTTAGAAAAAAAAAAAAGGGAAGTAGATGAAATGTCACTAGTGTCTCTCTCTGGAGAGAATAAGGGATGGTTTAGGAATGTCTTCTTATAACTTTACTTTTCAGATATGCTTGTTCTTTATAACTTTTTTTTTCACTTTCATTCTAGTCATTATTATTTAGGTTTTGTTTTGGTTATTTTTCCAAGTTCTGTAAAGCATCCCTTTAATAATGTGATTGGCACATAGTATTAAAGGACTAAATATAAAATAAGAGTAAATAATAAAAGAATAAAAATTTTAAAAGTATATAGCATTAAAAGAGTAGATTTTGCAGTATTATCATATTTATTGTATTAGCATGGTCCAGCCATCACTACTAATTATTTTTCTAGCTTTTTAAGGTATTCTTTACTTCTTTAAGGAGCCCTTTGTAGTTGAATATATGGATCTTATATTCAGCAAAGCTTTTCCTCATATCTTCCTTTTTTTTTTTTTTTTTTTTTTTAAATTACTTTGGTTTTTCCCCCTCATGTTGTGTCTAATAGGTATACAAGATATTCAATTAAAGATATTTGTTAGGTAGTTGGAGATGCCTAACTGTAGAAGGAAAAATAAATAAATAAATAAATAAATTTTGTTGTGAATGCCAAGTAAGGAAAATCAGTCCAAAAGAAAGTATTTACTTAAAAGATTAGAACTCCAGGACTTAAGCAGTACAGGTATTTTATTTTACCCATCTTTCACTTTTCCTGATAGTGTTCCAGACAAGATCCATAAATTAATTCATTTAGTTTTGGGCTCATCACTGGAGTGGAAGGAATTGGCATCTTTTCTGTTTTTGTGCTTCTATACATAACTTGTATCTTTCCCCAGATTCTTATTTCACCCCTTCCCTCAAAATGTACACTCATGAGAAAACACACTATCTCCACTCCTTTTGCTTAGTTTATTGATTTTTTTTAAACTTATCTTACACTTCCCATTCCGCCCCCCCCCCCAACCTAACAGAATTCTGCCCTATTTTTTAAAAAAAATACAGTTAAGTAAAACAAATCAACATCTTGGCCTTGTCAGATAATAAATGACTTAATCTAAGCATATCACCTCTTGCTTCTCTGACAAGAAAAGGGAAGCAATCTTTACTTATAGTTCCTTGAAATCACATCTGGTCATGGAATTGGTTCATTGAGTTGTCTTGGAGTGTATTTCTTTACATTATTATCATCATGGTTAAAGTGTTTCTTAGTCTTTTCCTACTTTATCCTGTCAGTTCATAAAAAACTCTCCAAATTATTCTGATTGAGAGATTTGTATTCTTTACTTTTTATGATATAATAATATATTTATAATCAAAATTTGCTTGGCCATTTCCCAATTTATTACTATCCAGTTTGTTTCTGTTTTTTTGTTAGCACAAAAAGTGCTATTATAACTGGTCTTTGACCTTCTTAGGTATATAAAATGTCCCAAAAGTCTTACTGTATTTTCAAACACTACTAGTTTAAACGTGGAGTGAGATTTTTTAGGACACTTTATTACTAGTAGTGGTGTTACTTAGTCATTGGGTGTATATAGAGTAATGACTCTTTAAGTATAATTTCCAATGATTTTTTAGAAAGGTCAGAAAACTCACAATTCTACCAGTGGTATATTTAGTGTTCACTTCCTGCAGACACTTGAACATTTGCCATTTTGATCTTTTATTATTTTTTTCTAATTCAGTCAGTAAGAGGTGAAACTTCAGAGTCTGTTGGTTTTTTCCAAGTTTGCCTTTCTCTTACTGTAATTTTGAGCATTCTCTCATGGTAGCTTAGAGTTTTAGTTCTTTTTTGAAAAGTTATTTATGTTTTTTTACAGCTTATTATCACTTATGTATTTATATAATTTTCTTATTTTGTTGTTTTTAAGTCATTTTTCACTCCTTTTTGACTCAGTCAACTCCTTTGGGGTTTTCTTGGCAAAGATACTGGAGTGGTTTACTCTTTGCTTTTCCAACTCCATAATCTAGGTTTCCCCTTTTCCTATTCTTTTCCTTATTTTTCAACTTTCTTTGGTCAGATTAATTAATTATCTGTATCTCTGGTAATTCAGTACTATGTATTTGGTTAATGGCACAAAATGTATAAATTAATTGAGACTATATCATCTCTATTAGATTATTATGACCCAATAATGTATTATTCATGAATGTGTTTTTTGTTACTTTAGTTTTTATGTCAGGAATGTTTTGGAATCATCCTGATTGTGTCTTACTAGGTTACCTCGAAAATATTTTAAAGCATTTTTTTTTTTTTTTTTTTTTTTTTTAGCAATTTTGAGTAGCTTTACTTTTTTGCTTCCAACAGATATTATTTTGTCAGCAATATACAGAAAGGTTGTGGGTTTTTGTTGTTATTTTATAAACTGCTACTTTATTAAGTTATGAATTTTATATATATATTTAAGTCTTTGGGGTTCTCTAAGTAAAATATTATTTCCTCTAAAGATAGTTAATTTTTCATTTTGACTCTAGTCCTCTTAATGTCTCTTTCCCTTTCCTTTCTCTCCTTTTTCTCTTTCATGCTTTCTCTTCCTTCTTTCTTTTTTGCTATAGCAAGGCTTTTAGAATTGTACCAAATAATAACAGTGATAGTGGATATGCTGACTTTTTGACCTCTTGCTTCACTTATCAAAATGTCATATTGTATTGCTGTTAGGAGTACTATTAATTCTTAGTTTTAGATAAGTTATTATGTATCATATTTAAGAAAAAGTCCATTTTATTCCTTCAAGCCTGTTTTTTCATTAATGAGTTGAATATATTGAAGGAGAGATTTCCTGCATCTTTTAGTATAATTCAGTTTTTAAAATTATTTTTATATTAATGAATTACATTCTTTGTATTTTAGATTTTGACTGAGCAGGTGTGTACTCAAGTTGTACATAAGCCACATCCAGAGCCAGATTCTACAGTGAAAATTCAGAATCCAAGTAAGTAAGTCTTAATATCTTTTTGTAACCAATGAGCTTGGATTATTTGTATCAAAAGTGGTTTGTGTTTTTTTTCCTTCAATTAACAAAATATTAATTTTTTTTTGGAAATCTCATTATCATTATGGCTATTCTCACAGTTCTAAGCAAAGAGGTAGTAGCTAATAATTTTTGAATTGCAGAATTAGACTTTATATAATTTTAATTTTATTATAACATTTCATTTACAGTGATTCTTAAAGTTGTGGCAACCTTATTAAAAAACTCAACACCAAGTGCAGAACTAATGGAAGTCCGCCGTTTATTTTTATCTGACATGATAAAACTTTTCAGCAATAGCCGTGAAAACAGGAGGTATATACTTTAAATATTTTGTGATTTTTTTTTTTTTTTTTTTTTTTTTTTTGCTTCCAACTTTGAATCTTTTTCTACTGTTTTAAGTCAATAGGATATTTGAAATCATTAGAATATTAGTTTGATATCAGGTTATGAGTTTGGACCAAAAGATGTAAATTTGAACCATATTTACATCATTTTATAATTTATAATTAGAATTTTAGTTCAATTTATATATGTATAAGCATATATATATATATATATATATATATATATATATCATTTATATATGTGGAAATTTTATTAATAGTCAATCAGTGGTACTTAGATTTATTTTTCCAGTTTGGTAATGGGTTTGCAATCTTCTTCCCAGTTTTTGTAATGATAGAGTGTGTGCATTAATTAAATTATTAACAAGATTCAGTTTATATAAACTTGGAACAGAGAAATATTAGTTATATTAGATTTGATATAAATAATTTCTTTTCTTCTCCCCAGATGTTTACTTCAGTGTTCAGTGTGGCAGGACTGGATGTTTTCTCTTGGCTATATTAATCCCAAAAATTCTGAAGAACAGAAGATTACAGAAATGGTGTACAATATTTTTCGGATTCTTTTGTATCATGCAATAAAATATGAATGGGGCGGCTGGAGAGTATGGGTGGATACACTTTCAATAGCCCATTCAAAGGTACCAACTAATTTGAAAACTTGTTGAATCATTATTGTATCTCAAGCCATTTAAAAAAAATAGGTTAGTGCCATCTTGTGGACAGCACAGATAATGGCAGATTTAGTTAAAAGAAAATGTGGATGTATGTTGTTTTATTAAAATAGAATCCTTTTATTTTAAAGCTAGATTGGGGCCTAAGAAATGTAGTCTTACAATTATTATGTATAGTCTAAATCCCCACATTTTATAGATGAGGAAACTGAACCTTAGAGCAAATAAGTGACTTTTTCAAGTTTACATAAATTTTTGGATCAAAATTTAAATTAGATTCTCTGACACCAAAAACACAGCTTGTCCCATTGTATCACAGATTTGTGAGTTTTTTATGATATAATTGATTAATGAAATAAAATTTGAAATATAGTTGTTTCCTGTCCAATAAAATGATCATAATTTTAAATGTGTTTGTCTCTGTTGCACAGCATATTTTCTTCTTAATTATGGGAGACACTTTGTATCTAGATATAAAATATGCATTTAAAATGTTTCTGAAAATGTTAACTTAAGGTAAAGTTGGCAGTGAAAAAATTATTCTAAACTTCCCTTTAATTTTTGTTTAGTTGACATCAAAAAATTAAATTACATTAAAATGATCATGTATGACATCATAAATTTTTTCATTTTATTAAGAGTAGCTGATCTTTTTTTGTATTGTAATGTTTGTAAAATTCTTTTATTTACATTCATTTAATCCTCACATTAGTAACTCCATGAAGTTTATACTAACAGTATTGTCTTTAAAATTTTACTGAGGAAACCATCTTAGTTGAAATGCTTAAATAGTTAGGAAGCATTGAAGGTTAGAGTCAGGTAAGTTTTTTCTAATTTAAGAGTCCAGTTCTCTTTTCATTACACCATTCTATCTTTCTTTTTAAAATAAACAATTGCTAAAATATTATGGCTATTACTTATGAAAATGAGTATATATAATGCTTTCAGATTTGTACAGTGCTTTCCTCAGAAAAGTCCTGTGAGGCATACAGTATGATAGCATTATTATGCCCATTTCTTTTTTTCTTTTTGCAGATGAGGAAACAGACTCTGAAAGGGTGTGACTTCCTCATGGTCACATAGCTTGTAAGTGTCTGAGACAGAATTCAAGCTCAGTTCTTCTGACTATAAGTCTAGCATTTTTTCTACCGTACCATATTTTCTTTCATTTAAAAAAGAAAACGTAGCTAGACCTACAGGCTCCAAGTTATTATAATTTGTAAAAATAGTATTTTACATTTTAGATAATCTTTTAAATTTTGCAAAATGTTTCTATAAACATTTTGTCATTTGATCCTGTCTTCATCATCTTTTCTTTTTTGGGAGTTTTTATATTTGTTGATTTTTACATAATCAAAATCATTATTTATTGGTTTCTTACATTTTGTATCAATTAACATAATTTTTTCATATTTTTGTATTATTCACATTTGTCATTTTTTGTAGTTTAGTAATTCCATTTCATAGATTGAAATTTGATTATCAGTTCCAAATTTGTCGATTGTTAATTTTAACTTTTTTTGCTATTATGGATAAAGCTTTTATTAATATTCTATACAAAATGGTCTTTTTTCCTTCTTTTAATAAAAATCTTACAGCATAGTCATAGTAAGAGATCTCTAGGATAAAGGGTATAAATTGTCTTGTATCTCTTAATCTTTATTTTTGTATTGCTTCCAAATATGAATGTATTATTTCTAAGATTCTCCAGAGCTCTTCATGTGCAAATTTGAATAATTTTTCTAACTAGCATTTAAGTTGGCGATTTTATGCTTATTATTCTCTAAAAATTTAAAATTAAGGTCCCTCATTTTGTTGGTTAGTGGATATAATATTAAATTGTGAGTCAGGACATCTGTTATAATTAGCTTTGCTCTGCCACAAATTGTATACTGCAAATATCCACAAATTTGAGCAAATTAAACTTCATCTTTACAATGAGTAGCTGTTTTAGTTGCTCTCTGCAAAGTTGCTTTGAGCATTAAAATTCTCCAATTCTTTTTTCTTAATTTTTATTTACCATTAAATGGGTGTAACCTTTAGTTATTTTTAATACTATGCAGTTAGCAGTTTGATACGAAATATTATTAGAAAGATACTTGAATTTTCTCTATATTCATGACTTCATTTTATTATTAGACATGCTAGCATATGGTAAGGGGGAAGGGATAAAAAAGGAAGTTATGTTATCCCATCATATGACTTTGTCTTGAGCATATCAAGGGTAAGCATATTCTCTCAGCTTCACAATGAACCTAAAATAGACACATTTGTTCTTTTAAATAATTTATAAATGCAGGGATTTTCAAAGAAATATATATATATGCCTTTTTTCTCAATTATACATTTCAGATGTAATTAATAAAACTTAAGCATATAGTAATTTGCATATTATATATGTATATGTATGTCCATTTGTAATTTCCTAGTATCTTAGAGTAGGAGGAGGATTGAATGTGAGATGCTGAAGAGAATGGAATATAGCAGGCTTTAAGTGAATAGGAAATGCAAGAAAACATAAAAATTTAAGTCAGAGGACTTGAGTTTGAATCCTGTCTCTTACCACTTACTATAAGTGTGACTTTGCCTAAGCCACTTTATCTCTCGAGGTATCATTTTAGAATGAGTTCTGCTAGATGTTCCATAAGGCCACTTCTCTTTTTCATTCCTGTTATTGATTCTAAGACCCTAAATCATTTGTTTTTTACTAAGATCCTTCTTCCCTCCCTCTATTTATCTTTACTTGACATTGCTTAGTTTAAATTCATTTACCCTTCTTGTTGAGCATTTGAGAAGTAACCTAGATATTTATCAGTATAAAATTCTTCATGTAAAAAATTCTTTACTATTATTGGAGGAATGACTTTTCTATAATGTTCTTAGAAATATAGTTCTTGTTTTTGTTATTCATTTTAAGTCATGTCTGACTTCATTATCCTATTTTGGGTTTTCTTAGCAAAGATACTGGATTGTCTTCCTTTTCCTGTTCATTTTACAGATAAGAAACCTGAGACAAACAGTTATATGACTTGTCCAAGGTCAAGCGGCTTGTATCTGAAGTCAAATTTGAACTCAGGAAGATGTCTCTCCGAATCCAATTCTGGCACTTACTTTACTGCTTACAGTCACCTAACTGCCCCTTCACAGAAGTCTTAGAGACTTCTTAGAGCAGGAGTGGAGAGTGTCTGGCCCATAGGCTGTTTAAGGCCTGTCAAATTATTTACTAAGGCAGCCTCAGGCAATGAAGAGCTGAAAGCTAGGTACAACAATATCTCACTGCTTTAGTTCTGTAAGTTGATGATTCTGTATGGCCTGGAATGAGGTTATAAATATCTAAATGGCCCTTGGCAGACAAAGGTTCCCCACTCCTGTCTTAGAACATTACTTGAGAATGCCAAGAGGTTAAGTGACTTTTTCAGTGATCACATATCTAGTATGTGTCAGAAAGAGAATTTGAAACCAAGCTTTCTGATTTGAAAGCCACTTTCTATCCACAATGTCATGCTTTTAATTGCAGATTAAAAATGTGCTGAATTTTAAAACTATAAAATGTTTCATAAGAGAATATCTAGATTTATCATTCATTTTTTCTTCTATTTTGTACATAAAAGTTGTCTTGGTTTTTTTTTAAATATCACTTATCTATCTTGTTTTTAAGGTCACCTATGAAGCTCACAAGGAATATTTAGCCAAAATGTATGAAGAGTATCAAAGACAAGAGGAGGAAAACATTAAAAAGGGAAAGAAAGGGAATGTGAGCACTATATCAGGTCTTTCATCTCAGGCAACTGGGGCAAAAGGTGGAATGGAAATCAGAGAAATAGAAGATCTTTCACAAAGTCAAAGCCCAGAAAGTGAAACTGATTATCCCGTTAGCACAGATACCAGGGACTTGCTTATGGCAACAAAAGTATCAGATGATGTTCTGGGAAATTCAGATAGATCAGGAGGTGGTGTACATGTGGAGGTACATGATCTTTTAGTAGATATAAAAGCAGAGAAAGTGGAAGCAACAGAAGTAAAGCTTGATGATATGGATTTGTCACCTGAGACTTTAGTTACTGGAGAAAATGGTGCACTTGTCGAAGTTGAATCTTTGTTGGATAATGTATATAGTGCTGCTGTTGAGAAACTTCAAAACAATGTCCATGGAAGTGTTGGCATTATTAAAAAGAATGAAGAAAAGGATAATGGGCCATTGATAACATTGGCTGATGAGAAAGATGAACCCACCAGTAATAGTAACTCATTTATTTTTGACAAAATTCCAAGTCAAGAAGAGAAACTTCTTCCTGAACTCTCTAGTAATCACATTATTCCAAATGTGCAGGAAACTCAAGTACATCTTAGTGTTAATGATGATCTTGGACTGCTTGCTCATATGACTAATAGTGTTGACTTAACTTGTACATCAAGCATAATAGAAGAAAAAGAATTCAAAATTCATACAACTTCAGACAGAATGAGTAGCATGTCTGAAAGGGAATTAACTTCATCCTCTAAAGGTTTAGAATATTCTGAGATGACAGCCACAACACTTGAAACAGAGTCTTCTGGTAGTAAAATTGTTCCTAATATTGATGGAGGAAGCATAATTTCAGATACTGAAAGATCTGACGATGGTAAAGAAGTAGGAAAGGAAATCAGGAAGATCCAGACTACTACTACAACTCAAGTAAGTTATAGTACATGAGTTTTAAGAAATACATGAAAAATGTACTGAGATTTTTTTAAAGTAATTTCTCCATAATTATATCACATTATTATTATCATTATTTTAAACTTATGATTTAGTGCTCATATTTGTGTAGAATAAAGTGTTGCTTTATACTGGAGCTTTGGTCAAAGTTCCATTATTAACACCATAGTAATTTTGACTTAGTAGGATAGTAATCAATGCTTGCTTACTTTTCCACCACAGGGGAGAAAGTTATGTGCAGAAACATCACTGCTAAATTGCCCAATTATTAAGCTAAAAAAAACAAAGGAAAAGTACTTTAGGAAATTTATACATATATATACATTGTATAATAAGTAGTAGTTAATTCAGAGGTTGCAATTATTAATTTTTGAGTCATTCATTTCATTCATTCAGTATTTCAGAAGGATTTGTGTAGTCAGATCATGGGATCATTAGAGCCATCTACTCCAAACCATTCATTCTATAGATAAGAGAACCAAGGCTAGGAAAGTGATGTAGAGGTGGTAAACAGCAGAATGAAAATTTGAACGATTGTCATTTGACTCCAAATCCAGCACAAAACAGATTACAAAGAATACAATTTAGATAAGATACCATCCCTGCCCTTATAGCATTTCATTTTAATACTTAATAAAACATTTCTGTATATGCCTCAAGACTTATTTCTTTCTTAGACCTCCTTTATTAAGTTCAGTGGGTCTTACGCACTTAAAATATAGGAATGACAACTATGTGTTGTCTTCAGTGATTTCTTTGTTTTTTCTCTTAGCTTTTCACTGTTGTTTTAATGCCTTTGAGAATGAAATTGGTGTATTTATAATTAAAGTTTTCATACTTGAGTTCAAAGAAATCACCTCTACAAAAAGGAAAAATTAGGGAAATTATGGTTAGATATTAGTTCGGAAGAAAAAAAGTCTCTTTGTTTTAGTATACTGAACACTCATTTTGAGTTAGCAATATGACATGGTAGTCAAAAAACCAGTTTAATCTTGACCTGTATTTAGAGGACATTAAGGATGTAATTGTCATTCTGTATGTTCCCATGGATTAACTACATCTGGAATATATTATTCAATTCTGTGTATTGCAGTTTAAGATCAGTGGTAAGCAGGGTAATGTACAGAGTACAACTGAGATCATAAAAGAGTCTTAAGTTCATATCACATGAAGATAAATTGGAGAAACTGACAATACCTAAAATGGAGAGTCAAAGACTAGAGAGAGAAGTCCTGATAGTATCAGATTAAGGGATTATGAGGTTTGGATCAGCCCCTGCAATGTCACCACTTTTAGCTTAATAAGATAGTTAATGATTACAATAAAAGTGGAACAGTAAAATTACAACACCATCGCTACAATAGTAATGTTACAAAGATAAGTATAATAACAAAGAGAAAAAAGACAAGTAATAATATTGAAAGAAAGACATCAGCAATTCAGGGAAGCACCAACTCCTGAGTTAAGTAGCTGGGGAGTCCTAGATCACAGCTCTCAGGGTCCTTATTGGGAAGGTCCCAGGAAGAGCATCCTCTGCATGGGTAAGATTCCACCCATTCCAAAGATTCCCTGCCCTAAAGGACTTATTATCACTTTAGATAAATAAGGGTCAGTGCCAATCAAGAAGCTCTCTGCTGAGCTATCCCAGACACCTGCTTTGGAGCGGGTAGCCAACCCTCTCAATGAGGCTCTTGTAAGTTGTTTACTTTCAGTGAACTGGCTGGGTTCCTGAAGATAACTTACTCAAGATGTTTTGACTTTCAAGATCTGGCCGGGTGCCTCAAGGTTATACATTGACCTTCATCTAAAGTCTCTTACATCTTCAGGTCTAGGTTCATCTTTAGGGCAAATAATGTGTGGAATCTGCACTGAGACATGGAGGAGCTTCTATACTATGTGTTTACCAATCAGATAGTTATCTATTTAAATGTATTTAAAGAGGTATCATATGTGAGAGTGTTTAGAATTGTTCTATTTGTACCCTAAGGGCAGAGCTAGAAACAATAAATGGGTAGAAACTGAAAACACCAACTAAAGTTTAATGTTAAAAATAATTTCCTAACAATTTTTCACATGTATTTAACTTTGTGACCTCATTTGGTGTCTTCTTGACAGATATTGGCGTGTTCTGCCATTTACTTCCCCAACTCATTTTACAGATGAATAAATTGAAGCAAACAGGGTTATATGATTTGCCTAAAGTCACACAGCTTGTTAGTATATTACCAGAGGCTGGATTCAAAATTCAGGAAGATGAGTCTTTCTTACTAGAAGCCCTGCATTCTTAAAATTGCACCACCTAGTTGCCAACAATTAGATATGTCCAGTTTCTTAAGATATTTTTCCAAAAGTGAAATAGAATGCCTATGGAGGTGATTAGGGGTTCTCCTTCATTTAAGGTCTTCAGGCAGAAGTCAGATGACATACATGACAGGTAAGGGCATATTTTGAATTATTGGTTGGACTAGGTGACTAATAAATTTTTTCTGACTCTGAATTCTGTGATCCTGAAGTTCTATGAAACAAGTAAGCCTTGCTTTATTTACCTCTTTATTGGTCTCTCGTTGATATTGTCAAATTTTTTTACTTTGACCATAACTTCATAAAGAGAGATTCTCTTTTTATGCAAAAGGCATGTGTATTTCTATTAGAAACTGTTAAAAACACTTGTGTAATATTCATAGTTTCACTTGGGGAATATTCTTTAATTAAAAAAAGATTAAAATGAGGCAAAATATTTATCATTGATCATAATTATATTAGTATACTTATAAAGTATTTTTGTATTGTACTTATGAGAAATACATTCAACATAGAGATTAAAATGTGTTTTGATATAGCCTAGATCTCTTTCATTATTTACTTTTCTTACACTGAAAGAAATGATGCAATTTATTGTTTTTCCTGATTAACAATTTTTATTTCAGCCCGTGATATAAATGGTAATTCATTAATAACATATTGTTGCCTTGGCTGAATTATTTAACTTCTGAGTTGAAATGTGGGGATAGTTCTGGATTTTGAAAGGTTATACTACCAGAAGATAAGCTCTTTGGCTAATTTCTGTTGAGACTGAAAGATTTAGATAACAGTACTCTCACAATCTTCTATGTTCAGAGGTCTAACTTAACATAGTGTGAAAAAATTTTATTACTCAAAGGTTGTCCATCAGGCAAATTTACAGAGAGAGAAGGGAGAGAAAGGCATAGGGGGAAAAGGAGGGAGGGGGGAGAAAGATAGATGTATATTTTCTTTTGGGTCATAAGAGCTCATGTAAATTGTCTACTGAAACATTGAATTGAGATCTGGGATGACAGTTGGGAGAGGAGTAAAAGGGAGTGGGTATGGGAGATGTTTTATTTATAGACAGCATATTTTATAGGAAATCCACATTGTATAATATTCAGATTGCTTGTGAGTAAGATTTAGGAACACTTGGTTCCAGTTTAGATTTTGAAAATATCCATAATCATTAAATTTTGTCTCATTTTTTTTAAATCTGTAAAATAAAGTAAGGCTCTCTGCTTCTCAAAGATGTTTATACAAGGGATTCCCACAGAAATCATGCATTCTACTCATCCTGTTATATATCTATATTTGAAATTTGGGATAATTTGTTCTTAACATTTTTGAAGTCAGATACTATATGAACTTAAAAAGAATCTTTTGTTTAGGCAGTTCAAGGACGGTCTATCACTCAACAAGACAGAGATCTCAGAGTTGACTTAGGATTTCGAGGAATGCCAATGACTGAGGAACAGCGACGTCAATTTAGTCCAGGTCCACGCACAACTATGTTTCGGATTCCTGAGTTTAAATGGTCTCCAATGCACCAGAGGCTTCTCACAGACTTGCTATTTGCTTTAGAAACAGATGTACATGTTTGGAGGAGGTAGAAATATTTCTTTGGAATTAATAAAAAAAGTATTCATTTTTTTAAAAAGTCATTTAGTTGAAAGTAAAAATTGATATTTTGTGCATAAGAGTGATTGAACCACATTTTCAAAACATTAAGTGTTGTTAAAATGATCTATCTATCATGAAAATAACTGTTCATTCCCTAGTTACAGATGTAGAGATTAGATTAAAATCTGGGACCTTCAAACAAATCTTATTTTTGCTTTTTTGATATATTAAGGAGAATGAATAAATAAATATGACTTTTGAACAGCTCAGGAGAATTTAATGCTAAGTTTAAATTTTTGTTATAATTAAATCATGTAAAAATGTTTGGCTAAATCAAAAGATAAACTTATAGCTAACATTTTAGAGCTTGTCTTATAAAATAGTATATGACAATTTAGATATTTCTTCATAAGAAAAATAACTATTGAAATTAACACAACTTTTGCTTTCTACTTCATTTTTTTCATGATAAACATGTTGACATAACAATTTTGAATTAGCTTTTACACTTATTTTTATGGCTGTGATGCTCTACATATTTTTATTATTGTACATATTCTTAAAAATAAAATTGTACCAGTTTTTTTTTCTTAAAATAAACTCATCTTTTAAGTTATCAATAATCAAATTTTATTCAGTTAAGTTAAAACCATGTTCTGTCTTTCCTGTGACTACTGTCTTTTAGCATTAGTATATAGGAATAGTACATTGACTTTTTCAGGATCTTGGGATATTATACATGGATCATCGTATGGAAATCACTGATTTTTTTTTTTAATCAGTGATTTATTTTTCTAATTTTTCAACCATTAATCAGCCATCAATTATTTTTATATGCTTTTTTGTTTCAAGCATGTGGGATATAAAAACAACAATGAAAAATTCTATGCTCTCAAAGAGCTCATCTTCCACTGGGGAAGACAAAAATAAGTTTATATAGAACATATGTGAAATCAATACAAAGTTACTTTGCAATTAAGGGCACTACTAGGAGCATATGCTTTATGTAAAAGGTAGTAGAAGCATTTTTTAAAATGGAGTTTGAAAGTTTTATGCAAGAAATATCGAGTGTAGTTTGATTAATCTTTAGGAGACAAGTAACAATGGATTCAGGTTGTAAAGGCTTTAAAGGCCAAAAAGTTGGTTATATATTATGAGATCAATTCAATGGTTCTATTAATTTAGCTGCATATTATCAATTATCTGTGGTAGCTATACATGCTGTATAATTATAACTGATTGAAAGGAAGAAATCCTGTTATTAAACATAGTTTTGTGTGTATAACCCCAATTATTTTGACTTAAAAATTGACTAAATTGTCTGCTTTTCTGATGTCTAAAGAAAGAAAACCTATAGTGTTTCAGTTGTGTATTTTTAAACAAGCCATAGATGATACATTTTTTTCAGTTGTTCCTTTTTAGTAATATAGAAACAGATGTTAATTTTAATTTAGATTTCTTTTGATGCTAATAATTCATATGCATTTTGAGCTTAATGTTGTTATTTAATCTTAGATCCAATGTGAATTTCTAATGAAGATATAATTTTAGTGATAATAATAATATAAAACTATAAAGTATGTTTTCCCCTAAATTAAATTTGTGTTCATTCATGAGGTGTTTTTTTTCCCTTTTTTTTTTTTTTTTTTTGGTAGCCATTCTACAAAGTCTGTAATGGATTTTGTCAATAGCAACGAAAATATTATTTTTGTACACAACACAATTCATCTCATTTCTCAGATGGTAGACAACATCATTATTGCTTGTGGAGGGATTTTACCTTTGCTCTCTGCTGCTACTTCTCCAACTGTAAGTACAATACTTCCATCTAGTGGCCGTATATTAAAATGATGTCACTAGAAGCATTTCTGTAGTGGTCTCCCCTACAAATAAATAAGGTTTTTATGTATGTTTTCCCTTATGAATTTTGTTAGTTTAATTAATAAATACTTTATTCTTTCGATTCTGTTGTTTAAAATCTAAACACTTTGTTTTATTGTGTTCTGCACACTATAAAAAATAGAAATTTTTGAAGTCATTAATTTGTTTGAAATGCAAGTTCTAATAGAAAACTACTTGAAATGTCATTCATAAACAACAGAGCAGAATTATGTTTAGAAACTTCTCATATTTTTTTCTGTAATACTACACACATTTAAAGATAGTAGTAAATCATTTTACAAATGTATCCAAGTTGTTTTCACGTGAAAGAACTATTGGTAAAGTATCTTTTAGTCCAGTTTAATGGTAAATTCTCCAATACTCTCATATTTTCTGAATTTCTAAGCATTCCCAAAGTTGGATATTTAAAATAATGTAACAGTATCTTATTGATTGGAAGAGGTTCACACACTTGAAAAATTCTAGCTGAATTACTTCTAATTGCTTGAAATGACATTCCTAAATGTAACAGTGAAGAACTATGCTTAGAGACTTCTCTTTTTTTTTTTCTATAATGTTAATGTTACACATTTTCAGAGATACTAGTAAATCATTTCACTAATAGAACTATTACATATGAAAAAACTATTGGTAAAGCTGTCTTTTGGTCCAGTTTCATGGTAAATGAATTCTCTAGTACTCTTCCATATTTTTCAAATTTCCAGGTATCTCCAAGGTTTAATATTTAAAATATTGTAAAGTTATCTCATTGACTAGAAGAGCTACACACACTAAAAAAATCCTAATTGAATTACTTCTAATACCAAAAGTTATCAGAACTTTATTTACATTTTAAACATAAATTTTAATAGTATGAACACTTATTCTTTTTGCTACACTGTATATAATTATGTGCTACTAGCAAAATGTGGATTTAAAAGGCGTAAACAATTTCTAATTTTGTGTGTATAAAAAGTATATCAGCTATCTTTTATTGTTGTTGTTGTTTTGTTTTTTTGGCTAGGCATATGGAGTTGCTCACAGCCACTTAGCTAATAGTATCTGAGGCTGGATTTAAATTCAGGTACTCCTGACTCCATGATCAGTACTCTTTTAAACTCCACTATTTAATTACTCTTCTTTATTTTATGTTGAACATATCTCTATTTAATTCAAAATTAAATTGAAGACTAATTGAAATTATCCTTTCCTTTTATAAGTAAGAAAATCATTTAAGCAAAACCAGTTGACACAGTGGCTGGATCTTACAATATATTCCAAGTTCTACATTTCCATTTTCACCAATCTAGATAAAGAAAACTAGGAATGGTTCTATTTGTATGTTCTTTTTTGGTCTATGACAAACCTTTTGGACACATCCTATCCAAAAAACCTTTGTGATGCTGGTGGTAGTAGTATTGTTCCACATTTCTCCTGTTATAGGAAATCAGTTCATGTCTCTTCCTTATGTTATATGGTTGTTTGTTTGTTTGTTTTTTGTTTTTTCCTTGAGGCAATTGGAGTTATGCAGAGTCACACAGCTAGGAAGTGTTAAGTGTCTGAGGTCAGATTTGAACTCAGGTCCTCCTGACTTCAGGGTTGGTGCTCTATCTACTGCACCAACTAGGTACCCCATGTTATGTGGTTTTTACTATCATAATTATTCATGATAGCATATATTGATAATACATATAGAATGACACAATAGATAGAAAACTGGTCTTGGACCACAGAAGACTTTGAACGTATACTGTTTGGGATTCTGAGCAAGTTACTTAAGCACTCAGCCTCCCAAGTAATTCTAAAACTAAAAGTTTCAGGACAGATACCAATTTTCACTGGTAGAATCAATTTCTTTGTAATATCATTCTAATTCTGGCTAGGGCTGGGACACCTGATATCTATATAGCATTTACGTGCCTTTAGGGCAATTTTATTGTTGATTTGCCCTGATCTGTCCTCACCACTTTCAGCCCCCTGGGAGCCTAGAGTCAGGAAGACATGAGTTCAAATTCTGCCTTAGACTCATACTAGACTCTCAGCAGGTCACTTATCTTTTATCTCTTTTAGAAATAAAACTAATAATAGCACCTACCTCACAAGATTGTTGTGAAGATCAATTGTGATGCTGTTTATAAATTGCTTAGTGTCATGCCTAGCACATATTAGCTACTAAATAATGGTTTGTTTCCTCCCTTATCCTTTCCTTTTATAAGTAAGAAAATCATTTAAGCAAAACCAGTTGACACAGTGGCTGGATCTTACAATATATTTCAAGTTCTACATTTCCATTTTCACCCCTCTATTTATTTAGAGAAGAGAGGTATATTTTATCATCAGATAATTTGGAAAATCTTCCCTACATCCATCTATTCCCCATTAGCTATCATCTTCATGTTAGTGGTAAAACTTTTTGAGAAGGCTATCTACAATAAGTACCTCCACTTTCTTTTTTTTTTTTTTTTTTTTTTTTTTTTTTCCCATTCTGTTTTTAACTTTCCAATCTTACTATTAGATATCTTTGACTGGACATCTTTTTTTTTTTTTTTTTAATTAACTTTTTATTGACAGAACCCATGCCAGGGTAATTTTTTACAACATTATCCCTTGCACCAACTTCTGTTCCGATTTTCCCCCTCTCTCCCTCCACCCCTTCCCCCAGATGGAAAGCAGTCCTATATATGTTAAATATGTCACAGTATATCCTAGATACAATATATGTGTGCAGAACCAAACAGTTCTCTTGTTGCACAGGAAGAATTGGATTCAGAAGGTAAAAATAACCCGGGAAGAAAAACAAAAATGCAGACAGTTTACATTCATTTCCCAGTGTTCTTTCTTTGGGTGTAACTGCTTCTGTCCATCATTGATCAATTGAAACTGAGTTAGGTTTCTTTGTCAAAGAAATCCACTTCCATCAGAATACATCCTCATACAGTATCGTTGTTGAAGTATATAATGATCTCCTGGTTCTGCTGATTTCACTTAGCATCAGTTCATGTAAGTCTCTCCAAGCCTCTCTGTATTCATCCTGCTGGTCATTTCTTACAGAACAATAATATTCCATAACATTCATATACCACAATTTACCCAACCATTCTCCAATTGAGGGGCATCCATTCATTTTCCAGTTTCAAGCACTACAAACAGGGCTGCCACAAACATTTTGGCACATACAGGTCCCTTTTCTTTCTTTAGTATCTCTTTGGGATATAAGCCCAGTAGTAGCACTGCTGGATCAAAGGTATGCACAGTTTGATAACTTTTTGGGCATAATTCCAGATTGCTCTCCAGAATGCTTGGATTCGCTCACAACTCCACCAACAATGCATCAGTGTCCCAGTTTTCCCGCATCCCCTCCAACATTCATCATTATTTTTTCCTGTCATCTTAGCCAATCTGACAGGTGTGTAGTGGTATCTCAGAGTTGTTTGACTGGACATCTTAAACTGAACTCATTATCTTTCTTTTCAATCCCTCCTCTCTTCCTAACTTTCACGATACTGTTGATAATACCATCATCTTTCCAGTCTTTCAGGCTTACAACCCAAGTGTCATAACTTTTACTTTTTCTGCATAATCCATCATCAAGTTCTGTCATTTTTTAACTTTGCAGCATCTTTCTTATATACCCCCCTTCTCTTCTCTGTTGTTATTGCCATCCCAGTGCAAACCAGTAACCTCAGGCTTTCACAACTTGCCAATAGCCTGCTGACTGTTCTTTCTGCCTCAAATCTTCCTATTCTAATCTATCCTTCACTGAGCTATGAAACATAGCTACTTAAAACAAAAGTCTAATTATATTAGTCTCTTTATGAAAAAAATTTTGCTGGCCACTGGTTACCTTCACAATGAAATAGAATATTCTCAGTTTGCTTCTTAAAACCCTTCATATTATAGTCCTCCTACATTTTCAGTCTACTAAATTCTTATTATACTCCAGAATCATTGCATTCTCTGGAAATCTGGATATTTTCACTGATTTGTCTTCCATTCCTAGAAAATTCTATTTCCTCTTCTCTGCTTTTTAGCTTCCCTGGCTTCCTTCAAGTCTCTACTAAAATCCCATCTTCTGGGACCTGTCTTCTGTATATATCCTATTTGTAAACAATTTTAAGTTGTCTCCATCATTAAGAATTTTTGAGAGCGAGGTTTTGTTTTTTCCTTTTATTTGTATCCCCAGTGCCTAGAAAAGCCCTTGGGACATGGTAGGCCCTTAATAAGTATTAATTGACTGACTGAGGCATCTGTGACCAAATTTAATCAGTATATCTAATCAAATTTTGGTTGTCTTTTACTGTATTTATTTGCATTACTATAAGCATTGTAAAGATTGAGGTTTTTTTTTTAGTCATTTTTACTTCAGTTTTCAGCAATTTACAGATATCTCAATGCTTCTTGCCTGAATTTCTCACAGTAGTTACTTATATCACAGTAATATTTCATTGTATTCATATATACAGTTTGTTCAGTCATTTTCCAGTTGACAAGCACCCAATTTATCCAAGTTTTTTTTTATAATAACAAAAACTAGTTATTTTTGATGTATGAAGGAGCTTTACCTCTAACTTTGGTTTCACTGAGATAAATGCCCAATAGGGATATTGCTAGATCAAAGAATAGTAGTACTTATGTAACTTTTCTTGCATAACTCAAAGTTGTTGTTTGGAATGGTTGTACTGTTCATAATTTACTAGCTATGTATTACACATGTATTATCTTCTTCCAGCCCAATCAACATTGATTTTGGTCATCTTTCCCAATTTGAGGGGAATGAGATTAAATCTCAGAGATATCTTAATTATGTTTATTTTACAAATGAATTGAAAAATTTTTATGTGATTATTCATGGTTTGTGATTTTTCTATTTTTTCATCTCTTTTGACCATTTATTGGGGGATAACTTTTAATCTTTTTTTTTTTTTTTATCAGTTCCTTATGTATTTTAGAAATCAGAATTTGATTCTCAGGTATGTTTGTTGCAAATGTTCCCCAATAGATTATTTCTCTTATTTTAGCTACATTTATTTTGTCAGTGGAAAAAAAAATCTTTTTACTTGAATATGCCCCAAATTGTCCATCTTATCTTATATATACTTTGTTCTTTGTTTGCTTATGAATTTCCTCTTTAGTTATTATATTGAAAGACAGCCTTCCATGTTCTCACAAACTTTTTATTAAGAAAAAAAATTACCTTTTTTTATATTTTGGTCTAATAACCATTATGAGCTTTTTGTGCTACATGGTATCTGATGGTGATCTACACTTTATTTCTGCCAATGTGCTTTCCAATTTTCCTAATTTTCTAATAGAGAATCTTTCTTTAGTAGTTTGTGTTCTAGAATGTATTGAATATGGGAGTTCACATTTTGATACTTTTAAGTTTTACAAAATAGATTATCTCATATGATCCTCATAAAAAGTTGAAGTACTTGCTGTAGATATTGTTAGCCAGATTTTTCGGATGAAAAAACAGACTGAGAAAAATTTAATGATTTTTTTTCCCCGAGTTTCCTATGTAGTTTGTGTCTGAGGTGAGATTTAAATGTAGATATTCTTAACTCTTAAATGCAGCACCTTGTTATCTATAAATACTGCTGCACATTTAAAGATCTTTGATTTGCAACATTTTTGCACCTTGTCAAATGGTTTTCATGAGCTTCAGTACTAAAGTCTCCATTCCTGTTCTGACCATCCTTTAAAAAATATATCATTTAAAAGTCAATTTTAACGATGAACTTCTTTGAGTTTTGATTATTGGGTTCTAGGGCAACAAGCACTGAACTAAAAACCATTTCAATGTGATGAAATTCACCAGAGTTCATGTTCCCTAGGCATTGTCTTTGAGAATCTAACGTAAATTCTCTGTGCTATGATAATACACACTCTACTCAGAATTGGCCTTTAAAGTATTTCAAAGAAAAATTATAAAGGCCAGTGCAGTGTCTAAAGTAGAGAAATGGTAAGAAAATGTTTTCATGGATACAACTGTCTATGGTCTTATAACAAAGCAGTAATAATTGCCTGACCTCTTTCATTTTATTTTGTTTTTTTCTAAATACCTCCCTGCATGACCCCATAATGCAAGTTTCCCTAGGTTTCCCATATAATTTGGAAAATTCTGATTTCTAAAATACATAAGGAACTGATAAAAAAAAAAAAAAGATTAAAAGTTATCCCCCAATAAATGGTCAAAAGACCATCGTGGAGATCACTTGTCAGATGCCCACTTAGATATGCCAGTCTAGAACTTCTGTTTCTTTATGCTTTGATGAAGTGCCAGCAGAAAGTTTCAGAGGGATAGAGACCAGTCCCCTTTTTAGAACTTTTGGTAGTCATCAGCCCCCATAATTGTGGTCATAAAAATTATAATTTATTTTAGTTGTTAGGGAGACTTTTTTTTTCATATATACCAGTATTTGTGGCAAGCAATTTATGTTTCTTTCATTCTTCCTTTTAGCCCTTGATATACTTGTTCAGAAACTCTTAACACTGCCATTTAAACACCCACTTAGGAAAACATGTGGCCAGGGAGAAAAAGAACTCAAGCCACAACTTGTCATTACAGAAGCAAAGAGCCTTATAGAAGGCCCTTCAACTTCTGATTCTAATACAGCAGATATAATATCTTACCAGTGTTTACAGAATGTCTTTTAAAAAACTAGCAATAAAAATTAAATACATGCTGATATTTCTCTTTCCCGTGTGTGTGTGTGTGTGTGTGTGTGTGTGTGTGTGTGTGTTGTCGTCCCAAAAGTCTTTATGAACTTATAAGCTGTTGAATTCACTTTAAAACCTCACATACACTATATATATCTGTCTTTAAAAATGACTAAAATGTATTTTGGAAACAAAAGACACAATAAAAACCTAAAAACTAATCAAAAGGCTGCCCCATCATTTTCTTCGGAATCATATTTTTTAATAACAAAATATGTTTTAGCTTCACTTTTTTTTCTTTTCTTAAATATATTCCTTAACTTTACTCTGTAATAATAAAAAGCAGAAATAAGAACCATATAAGAGTACTGGAAGCACAGGAAAAATTTTGGAAAAAAAAAAAGCTCATGAAGTCGGATTAAAATGCACTTGTCAGCCAATTAAAGATTAAAATTGTTTTATGATTATAGCAACTAAAGCACTGCCTGTTTGACATGGTAGATATACTTAAGTTTTAATTTCATGTTTATTAAGTGCCTAATATGCACATGGCATGGTGCTAGTTGTTGAGAATATTCAGAGAGAAAGATGAAGTACTACCCACCCTGAGGAACATACATTCTATAAAAAAATAAAACATACACAAATTTACCTAACTAAATACAAAATTGTAACAATGCATAGTAATTTCAAGAAGGAAGGTACACTAAGAGTATATGCTTATGGTAATATAAGATGAAATATATTAATAATTAAATTTTAAAGGTTGCATTAAATAATTACATTGTCCATATGTGGAGCATAATGGTCAGTATTGCCAAAAATATTTGACATATAATTATGTAATTTCATCTTTTCATTAATCCTATTTGATAAGCATGACAGACGTTTTTATTTAATTGATTAATTTTAAGTAAGTTTAAGTGACTTGCTTAACTTGGTCAAAAAGCTAATATTAAAAATTGGTTTTTAATCCATTGTTCCACTAAGTCAAAATCAAGCATTCCTTATACTACTTTAGTTGAAAACATAAACATATTAAGTAATCTGAGAGCCTCCTATTAAAATATGTAATGTTCAGACTAGTTTTCTGGAGGATCTCAGGACCAGCCTTGATCTTAGTGAAGGAGTGCAAGAAGCAGGAGAGCCACCAGGAGGATGGTCAAAAATGGAAGGTCTCATTTCCAGTCCTTCTCTGCTTTTCTGACCTTAGTACAATTACATCATTACAGCATACTGAATATGTGTCAACTAGAGAACCATTACATCACCATACTAAGTACTAAGTATATATGTGAACTAGAGAACCATCTTCTCATCATTTCCACTGAGTTAACACCTTGTTTTTAAGTATACTTCTTCAGAGTTCCAGCCCTCTACAAAAATAAATATTCCATAAATAAATGTATAGCTATTCATCTAGGAGTGTTGTGAGGATGAAATGATTTTTTTGTTCTGTTTTATTTCTATTTTGTAGTGGGCAGTGCTAGCTTTAGTTGGTGGATTAGATATGTTAGAAATAATACCTGCTTTCTATGGCGTTGAACAAGTCACATTATTTTTGTTGTGATTATTTTAACTAATTTATACACCATAAGATGTCATAAAAAGAAAATGTTTTCTTAAATTCTTAGCTAAGGTATTGACTATCATGATCAGGAAAGGAACTTATTCATATTTAAAATTGTGGGTATAATTAATTTAATTTTTGTGAAGTTTATGTCAGGAATTAGAAAATGGTGTATTTGTGACAACACTAGAAGAAAAATTCTAAGTTTCATCTCATATACAAAAGCTTCCTATTGTGGGAAAATGACTCCTGGTACAATATAAATTCAGAATTCTACAAATTGATTTCTACTCTATTACATAGTCTAATTTGATAGGATAAATTCAAGATATTGAGAAAATAATAATCTTGAAACCATGATATGTGCAGACAGAGAAAAGTCAAGGAAAGTTATCAGTCTTCCCAAATTATTTTATACTTGACTTTTATAGAGGCTATGTTAATATTAGAAAATATCATTTAGTTACTATATAGTTCATCAGTACTCTGGAAAGTAAACTATTTATGGTGTGTGTGTGTGTGTGTGTGTGTATGAAAGGTAGTGTGCTGTAGTAGATAGACAACTGGTTTTTAGAGCCAAGAAGAAAGACCTGAGTTCAATTCTCAGTTCTTCCACCTATTGGCTGGATGACTTTAATCAAATAGTGTATTCTTTTAGTGTCCTAGAGTGTATACTCCTTATGACTAACAGAGAAATTTCTGATCTCTACTGGTAGAAGAAAGTCTTTACAAGGAACTTCCTACTCCAATGAAATTTCAGATCCAGTCTCTTCTTCCTTCTCCCTCCCCTAGATATTCATATATATTGACACTTGGAAAGAGTCTTTGTAATAGAAACAAATAATAGTGGTATTTTAAAAGTATATTCTTTTCACTGAAAGTTTTTGTTTCATACAGATGAACATTTTTGCTTTTAAATAAAAATGCTATATAATTTCAAAATATTTATTTCAATTTTACATTGTATTTTTATTTGATTTTAATATTTTTCTTTTTCTTGTATTGTTTTGATCTGTTGTCTGTTTTGTCTAATGCATGTCCAGGGTTCTAAGGTTAGTATTACTGCTGTAAGTTTTAGTTTTTAAGTTTTAAATATTATTTTTGACATGGTTCTGTTTTTAAGTTGCCATATCATATATACAACATGAAGGAATATTTTTGCTATATTTAACAGTTTCGTGAAGATGATAACTTTACATGTTTGTTATTTAAGTTTATTAATTCCCACAAATTGCAATATATGTATGTCCCCAAAAGTTGTTCAGCCAGGTAATAAATCGTGTTAACAGGTTCTAAGTAAAGGTAGATGGCTGAAAAATGCAGTACCTTAGCTTTTTAGAAATAAACATATTAAGAAGTAAATGAGTTTACTGCCGTTTATTTATATAAAGTTTCATTGTGACTTTTGAAAAGGCAATTTAAAGATGTGCTAAAACTCATGTGTTTATTTTGTGGGAATGCATATATTAAGACATTTGTTACAGGTCTTCATAATTAGGAATTGGTAATTATTCAACCCCAAATGAAATATTTCACACTTAGAATTTGTTATATTCAGTACTCCGTATCCTTATAGAACAATGCAATTATAATGTAAGTATGAATTAATAAAAATATGTAAGATGTTTTCTGTATTAGTTTGCAAAGTAGTTAATGCTATTTGAAAATAAAACAGTAGTCATGTATTGCTGTTCTTTTTAGGAATCTGATTTTTAAAAAACTAGTTTCAGGGAAAAAAGAACACACTGGAAATAATACTCACTGTAGAATCAAAGGAGCTAAGTTCAAATATAAATTTATTACTTTTGGGATCTGGAGCAAATCATTTAAATATCCTTATGCTTCATTTTCTTCATCTTTAAATTGAGTGGGTTACGCTATGTTATTTCTGAGGTTTTAATAGCTCTTCATCTATGATCCTAGGGTATCCTCCTTCTCTTCCTTAGTCCATTTGTATAGCTCTTTAAAGTTTGTAGAATCTTTTTTTACCAACAAATCTTTGAAGCTGATGTTGTTCAGTTGTTTTAGTATTGTCCAAGTCTTTGTGATCCCATTTGGGATTTTCTTGGATTTTTCTTGGAGTAGTTTGCCATTTCTTTTTTCATCTCATTTTACGGATGAGGAAACTGGGGCAAACTGGGTTAAGTGACTTGTTCAGAGTCACACAGCTGGTAAATGTCTGAGGCCAGATTTGAACTCGGGAAGATGAAGTTTCCTGATTCTAACCCAGTACTTTTTCCACTGCAACCTAGATGTCTCTTGAAGTAGATCAAGTATTTTTGGCTCTTCTTTATTAAGAAAGAAGTTGTAGAGTAATTCTGAGGGAGTAGGGAACTTTGCCCATTATCTTGTATTTAGCATTTATTTAAAGCATGATTCAAGCATAGATAACTTAATTTCAAGTTTAATATCTTGTTTATCACATCACATTTTGTATCTCTTGTAAAATATAAAATCTTCACTTTGTTTAAGTTTTTATATCATAATAATAAATGTTGGTTAATATATAAAGTGTATAGTAGTGGCTCCTTAAAATAATTTAATTATAAAATAATTATTAAATATGTAGATAGTAAGAAAATAATTTAAATAAATGATTTTGTGGAAACTAATATTCAGATTTACTGCATGTATAAGTTTTTATCTCATTGGTATGCATACTATTCTAATTTGGGATAAGGATATACTTCAGATGCCTAAAAAAATTTTACTATAATATTTAAAACCTCTCCCTCATTATATACTGATTACATTGGAGTACTGTTGGTAGCTGCAAAATCAAAGCAATCCTAACATGAATTCATTTCCAAGAGCAGAATTTCATTCTAGTTTTATGATAGAAGAAAAATAGTTTAATTGAAATAAAATAAGTCTTTAGCTGTTAGTTCAATACTAATTTTACTGTTTTATCAAGTATGCAGGTGAAAGAATTTCAGTTACCTATCTGACATCTCTGTTACTCAGCAGGTAGGCAATTCCTAATGTGAGATGTAAAGAAGATGGAATAGAGTAGTTATGTATCTACCTAGTAGAGAGGTTTGCAACAAAGTGAATTTAATCATTCTGTTTGTTTTGATGAAAATTCAAATGGTAGAATTTTTGGTTTATGAAACGTCCTTTTAAGCAAAGCACAGAGAAAATAGTGACTCATAATAGATTTTATAACATGAAAAAAATTAAAAACAAAAGAGCAGCATATGGAATTATTTTCTTTTTGCATTTAAACTTATTTATAAAACCATGAAGCGATCATTTTAGCAACTTCAGAGTACAGAAAATCTTTTGGTATTTATCAAAAAAATTTATCAAAAAAATATCATCATAGTACTTCAATAAAACTACTTCACTGAGTTCAAAATTTCACCAGTTCTTTCTTTATTGTGCCTATTTCATTATTGGAGTAAACACCATATATATAACTGATCTTAGTTTAGTTGTACAAATACAGATGATTATTTTTGCAAAATTTTAGTATCATCCTTAAAGAAAGTGTACATGAAATTAATATACTTTATGATATAAGCATTCTATTTTTACATCACTATTACTTATTAATTCTTTTGTCAGATCATTTTTTTCCATTTTCACATTGTTTAACTTAGATTTTTTTTTTTTTAATAGCCAGAACATTTTTTGTTAAAGAGATTGGGAACCTAAGAGCAAATAGCAGTTTTTATTCTTAATTATGGAACAAATGGCCATAATTTCAGTTTTCTCTTATTTTCACAATTTTGAAATTCAAGTTCACTTTTTAAAATACAGATTCTAATAACAGTATGAACTTTAAGCCAACTGATTTAAGTTTTTTTTAAAGCTCAAGTTGCAATTATTAGAAAAATGATCATACTATCATCTGTTTTATAGATTTTTTTTGAAAATGTAATATGCTAAATTCTTGTTCAGTGAATTGCTGAGTTTTAATAATGTTTTGCACACAAAGTTTATATTTAATTACTACTTCTTTTAAAGACGGAATTGGAAAATATTGAAGTGACACAAGGCATGTCAGCTGAGACAGCAGTGACTTTCCTCAGCCGACTGATGGCTATGGTTGATGTTCTGGTGTTTGCCAGCTCTCTAAATTTTAGTGAGATTGAAGCTGAAAAGAACATGTCTTCTGGAGGTTTAATGCGACAGTGTCTGAGGCTTGGTAAGTCTAGTACTTATTAATTAATGACCTACTCACTGATCAGTGTTCTAATATTCATTATATGTAGTGCAGTTATAATACAAATTGGCCTTTTTGTACATGTGATAATATTATCCTTATGATACTTCAAATTTATCAAAATTCTAATAAAATAAAATATATTGCTCAGATTTGGTAGTATTTTGGCTTTTTAAATTACTGTGAAATATTTAAAGTTCTTAAAATTCCAAAGCATTTGACTATTTTCCACTAAAAATTGTCAGATATATACTCATTTCTGAAGGCTGTTTAATTTCTTCTGGGTTAAAAAAAGTATAAAAATGGTCTTTAGGCTCATAATATCCAAAAGCAAAAATGGATTATATTAGATTCACTATCCTTTATAAACCTAGAATATACTTCATAGATTTAAGCAGAGAGTTTATGACTAAGAAATCTTACACTAAGAAAGCAGTAGTAGCTGCGATCATTTTTAGAAGAAATTATTCATTTCTAATGGATGAAAACCTCAGTACTTTATTTCCAAATGGAACCAGGAATCTGAGACAAAGGGCATAGTAACAATATTCACACCAAATTAATTAATATTTTGAACTCAGAGCATTGACTAAACAACAGTGAGGCAGAAAGGAAATCCTCATGTACATTCCCTTCAATGACCTTTTGAGTAGATTGGAAGCCTTTGTCCTGTCTCACTTTACAGAAATGAGTGAAGTTATATAAAAATTCTTTCTTTTGGTAGAACCCTCCTTGGAGAATATTTTAGAAAGAACCTATAAGGGGCCAGATGAATGGGACCAGACCGAAGAGGGATCTTTTCCAGAATAAAGAGTATTTGAGAATTTACCAAGCTGAATATTCTTTAAAAAAAAAAAAAAGAGAAATTCCTCTTTTTCTCTCTTTGTTCTTTGAAAAAATAAGGCTATCGCTTCCAGCTTTTATATTAAGGTTCTTTGCAATTGTAAATTAAGAAGAGAAAAAAATAGGGATTTGTTATCATACTTAATTTCAGTAAGGCACCATGTTAAGCACTTTACAAATATTATCTCATTTGATCCTGAGAACAGTCCTAAAAGGGATGCGTTACTATTCCCATTTACAGACAAGGAAATTGAGGCAGAATCTTTAAGTGATTCATCCAGAGGCATACTAGGTTAGTAAGTATCTGAGACCAAATTGGAATTCTGACTTTTCCAACTCCAGGCCCAATATTGTCTGCCAACTTGAAATGTTTCTGAGAACTTGATTCTCTCTGGCTTTCATTCTTAGGACTCTAAGGAAGAATAGATAGGCAGCTGTTCCTGATTATATTCTGTGAGGTGGGAATACGGTAGTATTACCTTGAGGAATGGTATAGGTATTTGTGGAACTCTCTGAATCCTACTTGCTCAATTTTGCTTGAGTATAAAATATTAGGTTCAGTGTCATTTTAATATTAATTGTTAAATTTATTTAGTACTGGGAACAGATTTTTTTTTTAAAGAAATTGCAGTTTTCTAATTAAAATTAACATATATCATTGATATTGTATGATTCCATTTAATATTACTGTTTTTAAGTCTAATCATTGATACAAATTAAGCAACTGTTATGTTTAATGTTAAAAGGCTACAATGCATATCTATTCATTTATAATATTCATTTTAGTTTGCTGTGTTGCTGTGAGAAACTGCTTAGAATGTCGACAAAGGCAAAGAGAAAGGGTCAACAAATCTTCCCTTATCAGCAGTAAACCTCAAGAAGCTCCCCAAAATGTGACCATAGCTGCAACTTCAAAGGTAACTAAAATTGTATTTTCATAAATAGGTTGTATTTGTGATCTTTTTGAAAAGTGAACCAATGAAAGGAGCAGAGAAAATCTGAAACATTGTTGAAACAATAATTACTGATAATTTTGCACTTCTTTTTCTTATATTTTTTTCTCCTCCCTCTGAGTGATAAAATTTAAAAACATAGGTTATCCATCCCTGTCTCTGCCTGAAGAAGAATCTCTTTTGTAACATTTTGGACGAACCTCCAGTGAATGATTTTCAGTTTTGAGGTGGCTTTTAGACGTGAAGCTTCCCATTCCAATTTTTGTCAATCTTGTTTGTTAAGATATTTCTTTAATTGAGCTGAAACCTATTTTCCAGGAACTCTGATTTCTTTTCCCTTAACTTCTGTCTCTGCTACTATACTGCCAAATAGAATAAAACTAATCCTTCTTTAATATGATAGCTAGATGCCAAAAATGATAGACCGTTAGCATTCGCTTGTTCAGCTTTTTTTGTTCCTTCAAATTACACAATCCATGTTCTCTAGCATGTCTCCAGTCCTCTCACTGTCTCACTTGGCCTCATTTGTATACCATACATTTGTAATCATTCTGCAAAAATTTGACTGCAGGCTGGATAGTACATAGTACTATAGTGGAGCAATCACTTTGCTCATGTCTGTATTATTTTGCTCTAAATTCTGTGAAAATATTTTTAAAAGTTAATGCTCTTTGTTCACAGGGTAACAGGGTAAAAATATGAGTCAGTAGTTGAATACCTTGAATGCTCCATTACTATCTTCAAAATAAAAGAATTATAGGATGCCCCATATATACCAAAATATTTAAAAGCAGCATTTTTTGTGGTAACAAAGAACTGGAAATGAAGGGGATGCCCAGCAATTAGGAAATACCTAAACAAATTGTCAAACATAAATGTTTTGGAATATTGTTGTGTTAGAAGAAATGACAAGGGTAATGAATACAGAAAAGCTTGGAAAGACTTAAATAAACTAATACAAAGTGAAGTAAGCAGAGTCAGAAAACAATATTTACAGTGACTATTATACTACAAATAGAAAAAATAGTAATTGCTTTAAAAAACTTGACATTAAATATAGTGAAATTTAAAAATAAAAGTTTTGCACATTATATGAGATTTTGTAATTATGTTGATTAGTTTTGAAGATTTTTTTTTCTTTTTTCTTAAATTTTCTTTTTCTTTTTTTCTTTTTTTTTATAAGAACTGGTTCTTGGAAGAAGAAAAATCCAGGGGCAAAGTTAGTGAGACAAAACCAAAAACTATCAATCAGAAAACTTTCAAAAAAGAATGACAGGAAAATTTTCTGTTTTATCAAAAGAACATCTGTAGAAGAAAGATAATGAAGAGAATTTTACAGTATTTGAGGGGGACGACATGGAGTGATTGTGATCTATATGGTGGAAAATACATACACACTGATGAAATTACAGATCTTAGATGGCTCAGAATGAATAGAGTGGAAGACCTGGAATCAGGAAGACTCATCTTATTGAATTCAAATCTGATCTCAATATACTTAGTACCTGTATACTGCTTGGCAGGTTATTTAACCCTTTGCCCCAGTTTTCTCTTCAGTAAAATGATTTGGAGAAAGAAATGACAAACCATTCCATTACCCTTGCCAAGAAAACTGTAAATGAGTCACAGAATTGAACATGATCAAAATGACTAAGCAATAACAATACTCAAATATACAAATATTAACATTGCTAATGTTACCAAATACCATTGAAAAATTTTGAATCTGAGCCGGATTTGATTTACTTAAAACTTATAAATTATTATTAAGGAATTGCCTCAAGGACAGCTAAGTAGCACTGTGGATAAAGCATTAGCTTTGGAAGAAAGAAGAATCATCTTCCCGAGTTCATATCTGGCTTCAGACATTAGCTGTGAGTCTCTGGATAAGTGCTTGCCTCAGTTCCTCATCTGTAAAAATGATGTGGAAAGTAAATTGGCTTATCATGTTAGTTAATCTTTGCCAAGAAAATCCCAAATAAAGTCACAAAGAATCAGGCATGACTGAAACCACTGAACAATAACAAAGGAAAGCACTAATTTGGAGTCAAGTGTTTAGCTCCCAAGTCTGTTGCTTGCTGAATGTGTGATTTTTGTTAATTCACTTAACCTTCCTTGGTTAAGTCTATATAAAAGTCTAAGGTTCCTTCTTTCTTTCAGTGATATTTTTGTAGGTAAGGTATGGCTATCATCAGATTTATCTAGGTGTATTAAAATATTTTTCATTATTATAACTACTGTGTAGCTAGTGTAAACAACAAGTTAATTTCATAGTCTTCTGCCTAACTTTTAAGGTCCTTCTACAACTTAGTGTTCCCGTCTCTTTCTACATTTTCTTCATATTCCTCAATCCAAGTCCAATATCCTGTCTAACTATGCCATATTAATATGGCATAATTAATATGCTATATAAGGCATTTTAAAATATACCTTTATAAATTTTATAATGCAGATCTTATTTCCTCAAGTAAATGATCCTTTTGGGATTCTTTTTGTTGTTTTAGACTCCACTTGAAAGTGTTCCTGGTAATCTTTCTCCCATCAAAGATCCTGATAGACTTCTTCAGGATGTAGATATTAATCGTCTGCGTGCCGTTGTATTTCGTGATGTGGTAAGTCTTTTTTTCTTTTACTGCAAAAAAAATTTTCTACTTTGATGCTTTAGAAATTTATGGTTTTATTTATATGGATGCTTCCTCCACTCTTCAAGATCAAGGAAAATGGATATTCCATTGTTGTCTCAAGTTCAGCATGTCCAGGACTCATTGTCTGTTCCTTCAAATCGAACATTCTTCCAGACTTCTCTATTACTGACACAACTATAGCTTCCTACTTACCTCAGTAAAAATCTCAGGGTTATCCTCAATTTCTTAGTTTCACCAACTGACCTGCTTTGGGGGCAAATTTTGTTATTTTTTACCTTCACAATAATTCACATGTTTCCTTCTTTGTACTCATATAACAACAACTTAAATAGAAATCCTTATAACCTCTCACTTGGATTATTGCAATAGTGTTCCATTTTAGGTCATTGCCTTCTGTTTCTTCCCACTATAATTCTTTCTTCAGTCAGCTATGAATGATTTTCCTAAAATAACCATATCATCTCCTACTTAGCAAACTCTACTGGCTTTTTATTACCATTTTGTCATTTAATTCTCTTTAAAACATGGCCTTTACCTTACTTTCAAGTATTCTTATGATTTATTCCCACATGCTCTATAATCTGGAAATACTGACATATTTGTTGTTCCTCATAATGATATTCCATCTGTCTATGCCATTGTAATGGTTGTTCCCCATGCCTTAGAAAAGCTATACATAAGAGGTTCTTCTAGTATTTAACAGCAGATGATAATTTCTCATTCTGTTATTGCATATAAGTCATAGTCTTGGTGATAAAATAGTTATATAAACTCAGAACCATTTGACTAGCTAAACTCATACTTTAATGGTTAATGATCTTATGTCACTTTGGAAAGAATTATCTAGTGGAGTGGCCCAGGGATCTGAATCTGGGCAACCAAGAAGGTAAAATATCTTGAAATCATGCCTTTTGAAGATCATTTAAAGTAAGGTGTAAAGTAAAGAAGATGCAGGAGAAAATGTATGTGATATTTAAATATTTGTATGAGAAATATTTATGTAAAAATATTATCACATGGGCAAGATACTAAAATTATGCTTCAACACAGAAAGCAGAACTAGAAACCATGAGTAGAAAGTTATAGAAAGACAGAGTTTAACTAGTTTACTTAGAAAATTCTTTCAATAATTGGAGAAACAGGCTTCCTTACTAGGTAATGAGTTCAATGGAGGTCCTCAGAGTCTGAATGACCACTTGCAAGTAAATTATAAAGGTAATTATAGTTCATCCACGAGTTAGAGTGACATTTTAAAAAATTTCTTCCAAATCTTAATTAGATTTGATGATTTTGCAGCATGATCGTGAGTTTTGGTGAAAAACAACAGCTGTTTTAAAGAATTGAAACAGTAATTATTAGACTAATTTATTATAGAATCACAATCACAGATTAAATCTGAGAAAGGTTCTTTAAGACTTAATCCTGTCTCCTCATTTGACTGATGAAAAAAGTGATACTTACAGGGATATATTAGCCACAATATGCATATATAGTAGTAAGGGGCCAAATTAAAGCTCAAAGTCAAAACTTAAATCCCATGTCCAGTTTACTTTTCATTTCATTATGTTGCACTGGGTTTTTTTGGTTTGTTTGTTTGTTTTTGAAGATTGTTTGCAATACTTTTCCACATGTTATACTTCAAAAGAAAAATCAAAAGATATATCCCTTCTTCCTCTTGAGAAGTATAAAGGAATCATATGTATCTTGAAAGTAGCTAAAATGTATTTTAAAATGTCTTTGAGACAGCCTTTTTAAAATTTCCATTAAAGAGAGATAGTCTGCTAGAGTAGATTAAATACTGACCCTAAAGATAGGAAGACATAGGTTCAAGTCCCATCTCTGACACATATTGATGTTATGACCCTGGGCAAGCCACTTACTTTCTGGTTCTCTAGGAAGGTCTCTTAAGACTCTCAAATTTCAGAGAAATTACTGACTTGCATTGTTGAAGGAAGTTTGCTCACTTGAATGTTCTATGTACAAGTGAAATCATGAGATGTCCAGTCCACTTTCCCTATTGATGATTTAAATTATAAAGAATTTCAAAAGTACATCCTGAGGACTTATGAAGGTATAGGAATGGAGGTACCAACTCTATATGAAGCTAAAAATTTTTTTCAAATAGCAGGTTTATTAAAAACTTAGGATCTCTTTATTTTATTGGCTTTTTCAAAGATTAATGAGTGAGGAAATTTTCTGTGTGGATATAAATGAAAAAAACCTGTACCACACAAGAGATCATTTATATAGTTTGCTCATGTCAAACTTGCTCTTGACTTTCCTGTTGTAGCATTCACTTTTTCTTTTCTTTTTTTAAACATTAATTTTTTTGTTTTAAGTTTCAAATTCTCTCCATTTCTCCAGCTTCTTCCCCGACCCATTGAGAAAACAAGCAGTGTGATACCCATTATACAGTTGCTTTATATTTGTATATAGTTTCTTAAATTTTCATTTAGTTAGTTTTTTTTATTAAAGTACAAAAATCTTAATACATAATATAATTACATTTTAGAATGGATTTATCTATCTTTACTTATTAGTTCTTTACTTTATTTGAAGCTATGTCATATTGGAATCATTGGATTGAGAGCTATTTTTCTTTGAAGTTTTTGAGACATTAAAAATGACTTTTGATTTTTTTGTCTTCTGAGTTTGTTTTGGTTTTCCTTGTCACCATATTAACTGTGTTCAGATTAGGGCTTTTTTGCTCATTTTCCTAGGATATTTCTTGACAACTTTATATTAATTTTAGGCTCTGCTCCTAGAATAAAAGTACTATTTCAAACTTCAAGTTTTTTGGTATTGCTATTTTTCAGAAATAGTTCTGGGGAGTTCTTGAAGTTTTAGTACTTTCACAATGGTAAGATCTAAGGAGAGTTGTGATTATTGCTCTTCTGGCTTGTGCTCTGGTCTGTGAGAGGTCATAAGCAATCTTCTCTATGTAGAACTGTGGCTTACAGTCCTTGCTCCTCTCTTCCTCCTGGAACTGTGACTCAGAACCATGTAACAGTAATGTAACAAGAGTCCTGCCACCCAGTGCCAACAAAGGAAGAGTTTAACTCCTACCTGTAGCCTGAGAAGTCCAGTATCCATTGTCCTTACTGAATTCTTTATCCCCAGGGCTTACACTGGACTGTTCTGGACAGCTCTCTACTCTTACCCTAATAAGAGACCTTTTTTCCCTACCTACTAAGTTTTTTTGAGCTGGAAAAATTGTTTTACCTTATTCTTTTATTGGCTCTGCTGTTCTAGAATTTGTTTTGAGGCTTTTCTTTACCTTTTCTTTTTTTTAAAGCTGTTTGGAGAGGAATTTGGGAATTTTTCTCTGACTTAAATAAAAATATCATTTGATTCTTATTTTTTCTGATTTAACTGATTTTTTAAAAATCATATAAGTTTTAACTCAAGAGATATTTGAAGTCACCTTTCCCCACTTTCTGCCCAGAATCAAAATCAGTTCCTGATGTATCAGTTTAATCACTTACCTGTGTCAGAAGACTTTGGTAATTTACATTTCTTGTCTCATTTTGGAATAGTTCTTATTATTAGATTTTTTTTTTAAAACAAAAATAATTTGCAATGAAATCTACCTCAAAGATTTATAAGTTGGACCTCTGAAGCTTTTACAGAGAACAAGTTTAATTCCTCTTCCATGACACATCCCTTGAGATAAATTTTTAACAAAATTCTTTGCAAAATACTATGTAAAGCTAAGCCATCTATTAGTATTATCAACCATTATCATTTAAAAAAAAATGAACATGACTGTGACTTTTGCCCTGTTTCCTCCTCCCTTTCCCAGAAGGACTTTTTAGGTAAAAACATTAGCTCACATGTTGTCCTGGGTTCTTTATATTTTCTGGATTCCCCCCAATTTGTTCTGTTAAACTATAGGTGTCGCTTTAGGTTGAACACAACTCTATTACATTTTATCTCATTAATGCAGAAGACTTCATTGATAAGAGGGGAGAGAGTAGTACATATTTGCTTTGGGGCTACTAGTATTTGGAATTCAAAATCAATTGAAATTCACACTGTAGGTTTTTATAAGAGCATTTTTAAAGCCGAAGTACTACAATTCTGCATTTGTTTAATGGGTTTTTTTAAATTCAAGTGTAAACTTTATGTTGATAATTTATTAGTAGTTTCATATATTTCCAGTCAGTCTTTTAAATCTCGATTCTCTAAAGAATATATGATCTATTTTCCCTTAACTTTAAATAGTCAGGGATGTTGTAAATTTCAAATGAGATAATATTGTAAAGTGTTTTGTAAACCTTAAAACAGATGTTATCTCCTTTTCCTCCTCCTCTTTACTTTTTCGTCTTCTTCCTACTATATTGATTGTTAACATATTGATGAAAATATTTAATAGGAAAAGGGCAAGACTAGAATTCTGTGGCTCAAGAAGAAAACTTTCCAGATTCCTAACATAGGGATTTCTAATACTGCCATAACAAAAAGTAACAGTGAATTTAGGTTCATATATTTTAAGAACTATATTAGACATAAAGCAGCATTACTCAGGAGATTCAGAGCCAAGAATGAGCACCCACCTCCAAAGTTATTTAACTTCTGAACCTTAATTTCCTTATTAGTAATGTTGAAATAATATTATTTCATAGTTAGTATTAGTCTTTGAGGAAATAATATATTTAAATGTTCTTTGCAAAGTTTAAAGGCCAGATAAATATCAGTTATTATAATTATTGTTTATTAATTTATGTTTTGCTTTATTTTCATTGGGGCTCAGGTAGAAATAGTTTATTATTTTTGTTGTCAGTTTTTCTGATCTTTTTGATTCTCTTAGAAATAATCAAGGACAAATTGGTAGAATATCAATTTACTCTTTTATATTTAATGTTCTTTGGAATGTTGCACGAATGGATAAAATTATTCCTTCTTATAATTGAATAAACATGAGGGGAAGTCATATTGATGATAATGATGATGGTGATGATGATAATAATGGATGTATTACATAAATAAATGATGATGGAGTACTCTGATTACAGAAAGCAACTGAATCTAGGAACTTAGATTTTTTTTTTAAGGCAATTTTATTCAACAGAGTGAACCTCTCAGCATTGTAGTCAAGTGACCTATTAGGTTCAGCTTCCTTCTGAGTCACTAATTAATTGTCTAACCATGGACAAGTTAATTAAACTTTCAGCTCTTCAGTTTTCTTGTCTGTAAAGTGAGACAGTTGGACCAAATGATCTCTAATCCACTTATATTTTTTTCACACAACTATCATGAAAAGCATGAAAGGAAATCCTTAAAGAAAGATAGTTAAGTCTAGAGTAATATAGTTGAGAGGAGTGGATATGGTATGAAAAAACATGAATGAGAAGATGCCACAAATAGGAGAAAGAACATTTGATTCCTTTAGCATATTGCTATTCTTATTTGAGGAGAACATGTTTAGTCAAAAAAGCTCTTTATATTTTCATGCTAAAGTGACAAATCACACCAAAGCATATTGTGTATTCTTATTTCCTTTTTTTCATAAATTTTCTTTATCTGGAAACATCCTAGGAATATGTAAATTTTTATTCTGATGCCTCTCTTTTCCTTTCACATAGGATGATAGCAAACAGGCTCAATTTTTAGCTTTGGCTGTTGTTTACTTCATTTCTGTTCTGATGGTCTCCAAATATCGTGACATACTAGAACCCCAGCGGGAGACTGCACGATCTGGAAGCCAGGCAGGTAGAAACATGAGGCAAGAAATTAATTCGCCAACAAGCACAGGTACTTTTTCTTCTTACTTGATTTTTTACTATATTTCATTTGACCTTTTAGATATTAAAAATGTATAAAATTGATGTTTCCAGCTGCTTTGAACTTTTTTGGGTAGATATGCATAAACATAGAAATTTAAATTGAAGAAAGAACATGGAGACTAATTACATGAAATTTACTATTTTCTCATCATTGCTTTTATATAAATATTGTATTTGTTATATATTAATAAATTTTTTCTTTTTATTACTACTTGTGAATCTATATATTATTTTCCTACATTTTAGGTGTTTTTATAAAAAATTTACATACAAGAAGGAGAGGCTCTCGTAGAGTTAGGGCAGAATCTAGAATAAGCCAAGATGTAAATTATCAGAACAAATACATTTTTGGGGGGTTAAGGGGATATTATTTGTTTGCTGTGTCAGTATCAAATATTCAATCTAAATTCATTATTATAGAAACACATGTTCTTAAGTTGATTTGGCCAACAATGAAAATTTTTTTAAAAAACTAATACTGAAAACATTGTTCCTTTCCTGAGTCTTTTTTACATTTTTCTAGTTTTCTGTTTGCATAATAGAAAGATCCATTAAAATAAAATATTAAATTATGTGTTGCCTTTATTGGCCTTATTTTCTTCTCTTTGGTTGCTATAAACAAATGCTAGAAACTTTCAAAGTTATTGTAATGTTTTCTGACAGTTGGTATCCCAGCCCTCAGTGGTGCTGTCTTTCAGCTGCATTGCTCCTTGGGAGTTTTAGATTAATACAGTTTCTAATGTTAGTTTCCTAATTCAATGGCCATTCCTTTTTGGATTGGTTTGTGGTTTATATTTTCTTTAAAAAAAAAAAAAAAAAAAAAAAAAAAGCTATGTAACAAATAAATGGACTTTTAAAAGTGAGTAGAAATCAGTGGTCAAATCTCTGCATGGTATTCTTCATGAACTATCATTTCTTCTTTTGGAGTGGTGTTGAGTTTTTGTTTTTGTTTTTCTGAGTTATTAACATTACTGCTTTATCTATAATGGCATGTTGATATTTCATCTTTAATTTTTGTCATCATCAACATGGCATAAAATCCTGATGTCTTTCAATTAAAGAGTGTTAGATTGTTTTTCTTTTTTTAAAAAAATAGCCATTTCATTTCATGTTCAATGTATTCATGATGCTGGAATGGGAAAATCTCATTATAATGAATCTGCTCTATTCTAATATGCTTGTATATTTGTCTTTTCTATTCTGTGTTTCTAAAAGTATACTTTTTGATGTTGTTTCCTATCTCTTAGTACATAACTTGTTTTTTTCCTTCAGAGAGGCATTCTTTGTTGATAGTGTCATATTTGCATGTTGTAATGAGAAAGGATTTTTGTCATGGATCCATAAGAGACCAGGCCACAGGCTGTTACAAGCTGGCTCACATTTGATTCATGATTTTCTTCACAGTTGTGGTCATACCATCTATCCCTCATCCAAGTTTGAACCATGGATTCCTTGCCAAGTTAATTCCTGAGCAGAGCTTTGCCCACTCATTTTACAAAGGTAATATTGATATCTCCTGACCCATTTCAGTATTCTTGTTTAATAAATTGTAGTTCAAAAAATGATCATGATGTAATATTTTATTTAAAAAATATGTCTGAGGTTCCATGAAGATCTATCAGTTTCTTGACATATAATATCTGTGTCTGAAGAGGTTATAGCTTTTCTATTTGTGTTCATTATGATCCTTTCAATAGCATTAATAAAATTAAGAATTATGTTTCTATGTTAATATGTGAGGTAAATTAAAATACATCTTTTAAAATGAATACATTATTGCTAATAATTTTTGTATTTGTATAAAACTATAACAACCAACTACTTTTACATGTAAGATGATTTGTTTTATCTTAGTTCCTTCAGTATTTTTAATTTTTGCTAATAATTTTTTAGTTGAAGATATTTTTAAAGAAGTTTCACAGACAAAAATAATCAGTTTTAGGTAATATTTTCAATGAAACAAAAATGCTGGCATGTGAATATTTAAATAATTATAGTATTGACTTTTGTATTTATTAATCTAAAACATTTATTTTCATTTGTTAACAAATAATTTTTCTTTCCTAAACATTTCCATACATTCTTGAATATTCACAAAATGACACATTTACATATAAAAGGTCATTTACTGGTTCAGTGCATTAGTTAGTGCAACATTTGGCTCCTTAGAAAAGATAAATTGCTGCTATTACTAGGATGCAGTAAGTACTGTTCCTTGTCTATGAATGCTTTAGTCAGTCATGTCAGTAGTTAAATTTACCAGTGTCTTTTGGAAATTCAAAAGTAGTCTTAATTTTCCATCTGCACAAAAATGTAATTGTCAAGACTGGTTTATCATTTTAGTGACGAGAACACACTTTGTCTATTTAAAGTGAACATAAAATATTATTCTACTGTCATATTTTGTATAGATCATACATTCAGTTGAAAAAGTGTAATTTTTTAAAGCAGATTCTGGCTTAAAAACTTACACGATTTTTTTTTTTTTAATTTCTAAATGCATGTATGTAGTTTAAAGGTTTTATTTTAGGATTTTTAAATGAGTTTTCATTGTGACATAACTAAAATATGCAATCTTTTATTAAAGCAGTATCAAATCCCAAACCCTTAAAAGTTTAATTGAATTCTTTTTTGCTGTATTTGTAAATCCAAGAAGTCAGAAAAAGATACTGAGAAAAACATAGAGACTCACAAAAAGTGAATAGGAGGAACAAAAGGGAAATTCACATATTGTAATTATTGCACTTAAAACATTTTAGTCACTCAAGCTGTAGATATGATTTTAATTTTTTCTGTATTTGGAAGCAGATACTTTTTTCCTTTCATTTAGTTGAAAAATTAACTTTTGAAGTTAAAAGAAAAGGTTCCTATGAGATTCTAAAGGTTTTATATTTATGTTCAATAATATTCACTTTAAAATTTAAAATTAGCAGTAGCTACTTGAAAGAGCAATTAAAGGGCACAGTGGGTAGAGTGCTAAGTCTAATGTCAGGAAAACTCATTGTGTAATCTTCCAGAGTTTAAACAGGGTTCATATATTTTCTGACTATGTGACTTTGGAAAAGTCACATAACCCTGTTTTCTATAAAATGAACTGGAAAAGGAAATGGTAAAGTTCTCCAGCATCTTTGCCCAGAAAACCAAATAGAGTTTGAAGTCAGACATGACTATAAAACGGCTGAACAACAAGCAACAAAAATAGCTACCTAAAAAGCAACATGGAGTAGTAAATCAAAAAATAGTCTCAAGGTATAGAAAAACCTCAGTTCCAATCCCATTTCTTAATTTGAGTTAATGAGTGAAAATGAGCAAAATAATTTATTAAAAATAAGGAAAACATATACTCTATTTCATATTTTGAAGGATCATGAAATCACATTTATGACCACCTGGCCCAAATAAAAATCTGTCATATTCTCATTTGTAATTTTCTAGCTTCTGCTTGAAATCCACTCTACTTTGGGATAACTTGATTTCTTACTCTCTGCTTGAATAGAGCTGAAATATGCTTTCTTTACAATTTTCCCTCTGACGACAAGTTAAACATATTCATAAAAAACACTATTCAATCCTTTATTTTTCCCCTTTTCAAATAAACTTTTTTTCTGTAAAATTTAGTTCATACCTTTCACCATCCTAATGCACATCTCAGTATATCTTCTCTTTTATTACTGTTCTTACAATGTGGCATCAAGTACTGCTTGAAAAATATAATCATAGCATGACAGAGTTCAGCAGGATTTAATGATTTTTTTTTCTGGATAATAGGTTGATATCAACATAGGCCATAATTATATTAACCTGTTAATTCACAGTTTACCGGTTTTCTAGCCATGCTTCCTCTCCTCCTACTTATACAATTTTTGTTTCTTAATCTTACATCTCACATAAATTTATTTTAAAACTTTCTATTTAGGATGAGCTTAAAATCATTGAGTAAAAACAATTCAACATGCAAAGAAACACCAAAAAACTTTATTTGTGAAACCAAGATACCTTTTTTAAAGTACAGAATAAAGTTTAACCTGATTAGTAACAAAATTATCCTATTTATTTAGTGTAACCCTCAGAATTTTTTTATTGTATCTTTAATGTTTTATTAATGGTCTTTAGATTTGTATCACAGTTGCTATTGTAATATCACTACTGTCATAAGAATATTGTTGTACTTTTTGGGGGAAGGGCTTGTTTTTTTTGTCATGCATCCCTTCCCCTCTTTTGATTCTTTGCAGGGGATATAACTGGTTGTGGTTTATGGAGTCAGATGATTTGTGTAATTTAGTTACTTTAGGGAAGTATTTCAAAACTGTGGTATGCCTGTCAAAAAGCAACCCTTCCAACAATTACCATTTTCATTTTTTAAAAATCTTTTTTGTCATTTCATTTGAAGGGAGTGGATCCTCATTGCTATCATAATATGAATTTTTACTAATCGTAGTAAATTAGAATTTTTTTCATATGTTTATTTTCATTTTTTCATTTGAAAATTTCCTATTTATGTTCTTTAACCATTTTCCTATAGGTATACAACTGTTTCTTCCATTTATGCCAAGTTTTTTTTTTTTTTATATATATATATATATTATGGGCATCAGATCTTTATCAGAGAATTTTCTGCAACCTTTCTTTTTTTTTTTTTTTTTTTTAACAGTTATAACAACATTGATTCTGCTTGTGTGAAGTATTTTCTGTTAGGAGTAATCAAAATTAATCTCCTATTATCCTCTTGTTTGATACTGATAATTTTCTCCCCTGTTTTTCAACAAGTAATATCATTTTAAGGATTATTATTTTTTAGCATGAATTATTTTGTACTGTAAAATTTTCTTTATTCCTATTTTTTTCCTTTAGTTCTCTTACGGTTCCTCATTTTTTGATCCCTCAGTTGGATTTTTTGTTACTTTATCTAAATTTATGAAGTAAATATTTATTAATTTCACTGGTATGACACTAAATCTATAAATTAAGTAACTATTATTATATGGACTCAGGCCAACTGAGCATTCAAGTTTCTCTTGAATTTTTTTTTATTTCTTCAATGTTTTATATTTGTATTCATGTGGGTTCTGAGTGTAGGAGGACTCTACAATATTTTATACATTTTGTACCTATTTTCAATGGACTTTATTTCAATTCAGTTCATTTAACATTTATTAATTACCTATCATGTGCCAGGCAGTTATGTTAAGCACTGGCAATATGAATAAGAAAAAGAAAAACCGTTTGCTCTCAAGAAGCAAACAATCTAATAGGGAAAGACAACTTACAAAAAGGAGCTACTTGGCAGAAGGCCTTGATGTTCCATCTAGCAGAAACCAAATAGAATTCTACTATTGGAAAATCTGAAGTTGCCTTGAAGATTTTGAAAGTTCAGAACCCTTTATAAAGTAATGCTTCATGAATAGTTGATTGCTGTACTTCATTCCTCCTATCAGAGGGTAAAGGCAACAGAAACAATTTAGAGAATTATCAGTGTGGTTGTTCAATTGTTTCACTCTTGTCTGACTCTTCCTGACCCCATTTGGGGTTTTCTTGGAAGAGATTCCTTCTTCTAGCTCATTTTATAGATGGCAAAACTGAGGCAAAGAGAGTTAAACAACTTGCTCTAGCGTTACATAGTGTGGGGTTAAATTTGAAATTGAGTCTATGGCACTCTAGATATCTATGGCACTGTACCACGTTTCTTGAATAACAAAAACTGAGTCAATGAGAACGGTAATGAAATTCTGGGTATTAAGCTTATTTTAGAAGAAATCATATTCATTAAAGTTTAAACCAAGACTTTTGTGTGATCATTTTTTTACTGTCTCTTTTTTGCTGCAGTTCATAAGAAAAAATTTTTTAAATACTGATTATTTTCTGGGTTTATTTTATATAAATGATAATTTACTAAAGCGATTGTTTGAATTAATTTTAAGTTGCATCTCCAAGGTTTTAAGTTGAATCATTTATTTTAGCTAGCTTGGTAAACCTCTTGCTTTTCAAGGCTTACCATATTAATAATAGGTAGAGGATACACAATTGGCTGTAGCATTATTAAAGTTTAGAAATGCCATATTTTACTTCCATGTTCATGTGTTTGCAAATTCCTTTATATGATCATAATTTATTTTCATTCTATATTTTCCTGTACCTTTTGCCTTCAATTCCTGTTCTTCATCCTTCATGACCTCCATTATCTGCATCTCTCCATTCATTCTCAGGTTACCACTTTTCCATTGACACAGTTCTCTCCTTATTTTTAATCCTTTATGAACTAACTCAGATCTACTCTGTCCTTTACCCTAGATTCCCTCACCCCATTGTTTTATTATTTACCTTGCTTTGCCAATTTCTAGAACCTTGGAGTATTCTCCCCATCTGCTTGCTTTGACCTCATTCTTAGCAATCAATCAGCTAGCATCTATTGGATACTTACTATGAAAGTAATTTGGAGTTATGTTTAGATGTGTTATTGATGGGCATATGCTGGGCATGTCCAAGAATGTGATCAGAGGGGCAGCTAGGTGGTGCAGTGGATAGAGCACCAGTCCTGAAGTCAGGAGGACCCGAGTTCAAATCTTGTCTCAGACATTTAACACTTCCTAGATTTGTGACCCTGGACAAGTCACTTAATCCCAATTGCCTCAGCAAAAACAAACAAATAAACAAAAAACAGGAATGTGATCACAGATTGAAACATAATTCCAAAATATATGAAAACATTTATAATGAATTACAGACAAGATGGTGGAGAAAGGCAGGGGGTACTGGTCTCAGTTCTTCTCAAATTCCCCTCCAAACAACTTTAATGCCTCAAAATGAATTCTGGAATGATAAAATCCACAAAAGGTCAGGGTGAAATAATTTTCCTACCTAAGATAACTTAGAAGATCGGCAGGAAAGGTCTGTCACACTGTGGTGAGTGGAGTTCATTCCAGTATGGGCAATAATTTAACAAGTCACACTATGTCATGGCCTCAAAGAAATTGGGAGAAGCTACTTCCAGAGCTCTCAGCCCACAGATAATGAGAAGATCAGCAAGCTAGTCAGAAAGAGATTACAAAAATCTTTTCACTGACACTGGGTGCAGGACTCTGTCGGATTGCTCTGTGTATGCTGGACCTCAATCCCATGGTGAGGAGCATGCACTGGCTCCTAGAACTTTTAGCTGCAGTAGAATGGGAACCCTAGTCACAGTTTCAGTGTAGAAAAAAGTTATGTGGTCTCTCACAGAGATCAGTGACCACATCTCTCTCCTTAAATCTTACCATTGTGAAAGGATTGAAAATTTACAGACTCACTAGCCCCAGCTCTGAAAATAGCAGCACCAGTAATCTGAAAGCTTGGGACAGTGCCCCCTATATGACAGGAGTAGAGCCCAACTTTAACAAGAAGTTAAAAGTCTAGAAATAGACCGGAAAAATGAGCAAAGAACAAAAAAGAACTTAATTGAAGAACCTGACCAAAGAACCTAAAAGTTACCATGGTGACAGGGAAGATCAAAACATATACTCAGAAGAAGACAAGAAAGTCAAAACTGCTACATCCAAATCTCCAAGAAAAATATGAATTGGTTTTACCATGGCAGAGCTCAAAAAGCATTTTATTTTATTTTTTAAAATGTATTTATTTTTACTATGCATTGCTTTTTGAATCATGTTGGGAGAGGAAAAAAAAAAACAGAACAAAAGGGAAAAACATGTGAGAGGGGGAAAAAGTTGTGAACATAGCATGTGTTGATTTACGTTCAATCTCTATAGTTCTTCTAGAATGCAGATGGAATTTTCTGTCCAAGGTCTATTCGGATTTCTTTGGATCACTGAGTCTTATATAGTTGATCATCACACATTCTAGCTGTTATCGTGTATAATGTATTCCTGATTCTGCTTGTATCACTTAGTATTAGTTCATGTAAATCTTTCAGACCTTTCTAAAATCAGCTTAGTTCACCTTTTTTTTTTTTTTAATTTTTTTATTTAATAGCCTTTTATTTACAGGTTATATGCATGAGTAACTTTACAGCATTAACAATTGCCAAACCTCTTCTTCCAATTTTTCACCTCTTACCCCTCACCCCCTGCCCCAGATGGCAGGATGACCAGTAGATGTTAAATACATTAAAAATTAGATACACAATAAGTATACAGTTCATCTTTTTTTAATAAAACAATAATATTCCATTATCTTCACATACCACAACTTATTTAGCCATTCCCTAATTGATGAACATCTATGCATTTTCCAATTTTTTGTTACCACAAAAAGAACTGCTATAAACATTTTTGCACATATGGATCCTTTTCCCTCCTTTACGATTTCCTTGGGAAATAGATCCCTTAGTGGCACTGCTTGGGTCAGAGGGTATACACAGTTTTAAGACCCTTTGGGCATAGTTCTGTATTGCTCCCCAGATGGACCATTTCACAACTCCACTGATAATGCATTAGTATTCCAGTGTTCCCACACCACCTCCAACATTTATCATTCTCTTTTCCTCTCATCTTGGCCAATCTGAGAAGTATGAGGTGGTACCTCAGAGTTATTTTAATATACATTTCACTAATCAGTAGTGATTTAGAGCATTTTTAAAATATGACTATAGATGGCTTAATTTGATCATCTCAAAAATTGTTCATATCCTTTGACCATTTATCAATTGGTGAATTAGTTGTACTATAAATTTGATGCAGTTCTTTATATATTTTAGAAGAGAGATCTTTATCAGAAATACTGGCTGTGAAGATTTTTTTTCCCCAGCTTTGTACTTACCTTTTAATCTTGTTTCTATTGGTTTTGTTTAGGGAAAAAAAAATTTTAATTTAATATTATCAAAGTTGTCATAATATTCTCTAGTTCTTCTTTGATCATAAATTCCTTTCTTCTCCAAAGATCTAATAGGTAAATTATCTCTTACTCTCCTAATTCATTTATGGTATCATCTTGCCCAAATCATGTACCCATTTTGACCTTATTTTGGTATGGAGTGTGAGAAGTAGGTCTATGCTGAGTTTCTGACCTCTTATTTTTTACTTTTCCCAACAATTTTTGTCAAATAGTGAGTGCTTATTCCAGAAGCTGGAGTTTGGGGGTTTATCAAATACTAGATTACAAGAGGCCTTGATTATTTTGTTGTGTGTATCTAATCTATTCTACTCATCTACTACTCAATTTCTTAGCCAGTCCCAAATGGTTTTGATGACTGCTGCTTTATAATATAGTTTTAGATTTGGTATACTGCTAAGTCACCATATTTTTTTTTTCATTAATTCTCTTAATATTCTTGACCTTTCGTTCTTCTGAATGAATTTTGTTACTATTTTTTCTAATTCCATAAAATAATTTTTTGGCAGTTTGATTGGTGTGACACTGAACAAGTAGATTAATTTAGATAGAATTGTCATTTTTACTATATTAAGCTTGGCCTACCCTTGAGCAGTTGATATTTTTCCAATTATTTAGGTCTGACTTTATTTGTGTGAGAAGTGTTTTATAATTGTGTTTATATGTTTTTTGATTTGTCCTGGCAGGTAGACCCCCAAATATTATGGGGATAATGAGCATCCTTGTTTCACCCCTGATCCTATTGGGAATGTATCCAGTTTCTCTCCCTTACAAATGATGCTTCTTGTTAGTGTTAGATAGTTTATTATTTTAAGGAAAGCTCCCTTTATCCTTATGCTCTCTAGTGTTTTCAAAAGGAATGGGTGCTATATTTTGGCAAAAAAAAAAATTTTATTCATTTATTGACATTGTCATATAATTTCTGTTGGTTTGTTGTTGATATGATTTTGATTGTAGAGGGTGGAACTTTGGAGAAGTATACTTGAAACAAGGTGTTAACTCAGTGGAATTGATGAGGTAATAGTTCTCTAGTTCACATATATACTTAGTATGATGATGTAATGGCTCTCTAGTTCACACATATTCAGTATACAGTAATGAAATAATTATAATAGGGTATTTAAACTGGGGATAAAGTCAGACTCAGAGGGAGACTGGTTGAGACAAGCAGACTGTCAGACTGCTGGAGGAGACAGGATCAAACTGAGACTAGGTCAAACTGACAGACACAGACTGTGTAAGAGACAATAAAAACTTTGGACTCTCTTCTTGTCCATTCTCGTAGCTCTTACAGAGGACCTCCAGAAAGCTAGCCTGAACATTACAGTTGATTATGGTAATAGTATTCCTGATATTGAACCAGTCCTGTACTCCTGGTATAAATCCTACTTGATCATAGGATATTAGCCTCCTGATAAATTACTGTAATCTCTTTGCTAATATCTTACTTAAAATTTTTGTATCAATATTCGTTGTGAATATCTGTGATTTTTTTTTTTTTTTCTCTGTTATGGCTCTTCCTGTTATGGCACTTAGATATCAGTACCATATTTTTGTCATAGAAGGAATTTGGCTGTACTCTTTCTTTATCTGTTTTTCCAAATAGTTTACATAATATTAGAAATAATTATTCTTTAAATGGTAGAGTTCACTTGTGGATCTATCTGGCCCTGAAGATATTATTCTTAGGGAGTTCATTAAGGTCTTGTTCAGTTATTTTTGTAAATATGCATTTTTCAAAGATTGTTGAATTTGCTGCCATACCCAATTACTGCTTTAATTTCTTTTTTCATTGGTGATAAGTTTATCCTTTTCATTTTTGATGCTAGTGATTTCATTTTTTCCTTTCCTTTTTCTAACCAAATTAATCAAAGGTTTATCTATTTTGTTGGCTTTTTTCATAAAACTAACTCTTTGTTTTATTAAATCAATAATTTTCTTAGTATCAGTTTTATTAATCTCTTTTGGGTTTCAGAATTTCTAATTTGGTATTTAATTGGGGGGGGGGTTAATTTTTATCTAGCTTTTTATTTGCCTGCCCAGTTTATTGATCTCCTCTTTCTCTGTTTAATTCATGTAGCTATTTAGAGATATAAAATTTCTCCTAAGAACTCTTGTAGGTGTGTTACATAGGTTTTGGTATGTTGTTTCATTATTAGTCTCTTGGATTAAATTATGAATTTTTTCTGTGATTTGTTGTTTGACTCACTCATTTTTTTAGAATTAGATTATTTAATTTCTAATTAGTTTTTAGTCTATCTTTCCCTGGCCCTTTATCAAATATATTTTTAATTGCCCTGTGATCTGAAAAGGAAGCATTTGTTATTTTTGCCGTTCTGCATATTATTATGAGGTTTTTATGCCGAAATGGTCAATTTTTGAATAGATGCCATGTACGGCTAAGAAAAAGGTGCAATCCTTTCTGTCCCTATTTAGTTTTCTCTAGAAGTCTATCATATCTAGGTCTTCTAGGATCCTATTAACCTTTCTAGTTACTTTTTTGTTTCTTTTGTGATTAGATTTGTGTGATTCTGAGAGGGGAAGGTTGAGGGTCCCCACTAATAATAGTTTTGTTGTGTATTTCTTCCTATAATTGACTTAAATTCTTCTCTAGGATCTTGTATGTTTTACGACTGGTGCATATACAAGTAATATTGTTCTACTTCATTGTTTATGGTACCCTTTTCTTCCTTATCTCTTTTAATTAGATCTATTTTTACCTTTGTTTTATCTGAGGTCAGAATTGCTACCCATGTTTGTTTTTTTACTTCAGCTGAAGAATAAATTCTGTTTCAGCCTTTTACCTTTACTCTTTATGTGTCTCTTCTGTCAAATGTGTTTCTTGTAAACAGCATATTGTAGGATTATGTTTTTTAATCCACTCTGTTATTCCCTTCATTTTATGGGAGAGTTCATCCCATTTACATTCACAGTTATGATTACCAGCTCTGTATTTCTCTCCTATTTTCTTCCCTATATATCCATTTTTCTCTCTATTTACCTTGTTCTTAGTAAGTGTTTTGTTTTGGTTTGTTTTTTTAACCCACCCCACCCATTACTTTATCTTGTAACATCCTTCCCCCTTCTCTTTGTAGTGCTTTTTTTTGTCCATCCCACACTACTTTATTGTCTATCAATCCTTCCCCCATCTCTTACCTTTTCCCTTGAGTTTCTACCTTTCCTTCTATTCTACCCCTTCCTTTTCTTTCCTCTTTCTCTTCCTACTTCTTTATAGGGTTAGATAAATTTCTATGCTAACTCAATGATTAAGTTATTTCCTCTTAGAACCAAAACTGATGAGATCAAACTTCAGACAATGCTCATCCCTCTCCTTTCTTTCTCTCCATTGTAATCAGTTTTTTGTGTCTCTTCATGTGAATTAATTGTTCCATTATACTTTCTTTTTCCACCCCGATGTCTTTTTTCTTTGATGTCATCACATCTGAATCCATTTACAACTACATCCTCAGTCCATGTGATGACCCCCTCTGCTCCAGTGACAGATACAGTTCTTAAGAGTTACAGATATTGTTTTCCCATCTAGGGATATAAGCAGTTTAACCTTTAAATAATATATATTTTCTCTCTGTTTATTTTTCTATGCTTCTTTTGAGTCTTGTATTTGTAGATTAAATTTCTGTTTAGTTCTGATTTTTTTCAGTAGATATCTCCTACTCCATTGAAGATCCATCACCTCCCCTGAAAGATGATGCTGAGCCTCACTGGATAGTTAATTCTTGGTTGTAACCCTAGATTGTTTGACTGCTGGAGTGTGGTATTCCAGGCCATCCAATCCTTTAGTGTAGAAGCTGCCAGATCCTGGATAATCCTGGATTTTGCTCCTTGATATTTGAATTAATTTTGTCTTGACAGATTGCAGTATTTTTTTTCCCCTTGAGATTGTTGTTCTGGAGTTTCACAACAGTGTTCCTTGGGGTTTTCCTTGTGGGATCTCTTTCCAGAGGTCATCAATGGATTCTTTCAATGAGCATTTCCCCCTTTGTTTCTAGAATATCAGACAGTTTTCCTTGATGGTCTCTTGAAGAATGCTATCCAGGTTCTTTCTTTGGTCATGGCCTTCAGGTAGAGCAATAATTTTTAAATTGTCTCTTCTGGATCTATGTTCCAGGTTGGCTGGTTTTTAAATGAGGTGTTTCACATTTTCTTACATTTTTTTCATTGTTTTTTTTTTACTTTGACTGATTCTTCATGTCTCATAGAGTCATTAGCTTCCATTTGCCCTGTTCTAGTTTTTTTTTTTTTTTAATTTTTAAAGCTTTATATTTTCAAAATATATGCACAGATAATTTTTCAACATTGATCCTTGCATAGCCTTGTTTCAGATTTTTCCCTCCCCTCCCCTATTTGGCAAGCAATCCAATATATGCTATACATGTTAAAATATATGTTAAATCCAGTATGTATAAACATATTTATACAATTCTTTTGCTGCACAAGAAAAATCAGATCAAAAAGGAAAGTAAATGAGTAACAAAACAAAATGCAAGTGAACAGCAACAAAAAAAGTAAGAATGTTATGTTGTGATCCATTTTCTACAGTCATCTCTCTGGGTGTAGATAGTTCTCTTCATCACAAGATCATTGGAACTGGCATCAGTCACCTCATTGTAGGAAAAAATTTCATGTTCATCAACATTGATTGTTGTATAATATTGATGTTGCCGTGTACAATGATCTCCTGGTTCTGCTTATTTCACTTAGCATCAGTTCATGTAAGCCTCTCCAGGTCCCTTTAAAATCATCCTCATGACCGTTTCTTATAAAACAATAATATTCCATAACTTTCATATACCATAATTTATTTAGCCATTCTCCAACTGACGACGGGCATCCACTCAGTTTCTAGTTTCTTGCCACTATGAAAAAGGCTGCCACAAAGTTTTGCTCTTGTGGGTCCCTTTTCTTCCTTTAAGATTTCTTTGGGATATAGGCCCAATAGAAACAGGGCTGGATCAAAGGATCTGCAGTTTGATAACTTTTTGAACATAGTTCCATATTGCTTTCCAGAATGGTTGGTTCCATTCCCTGTTCGAGTTTTTAATGTGTACTTTTCTTCAGTTAGCCTTTGCATCTCTTTTCTCATTTGGTTAATTCTGCTTTTGAAGTTGTTGTTTTCTTCAGTGTATTTTTTCTTCATTTGGACAATTGTATTTTTAAAGAAATTACCTTCCTTTTCCAAGCTGTTGATTCTTGCATACTTCTCATTTGTTTTCTCATTTTTTTCATTTTTTCTCTTACTGTTCTTATTTTCCTTTTAAAGTCTTTTATGAGCACTTTTAAGAAGCCTCTTTAGAGCTGAGACCAATTCATATCACTCCTCAAGATTTCTTCTGTGGATATTTTGTCTTCATCTGAGTTGGTGCTTTGGTCTTCCCTGTTTCTTGCTTGTTTCCTTTCCTTTCTTTTGGTATTTCCTCTTTTTTATACTTTTATGGTTGGGTTCTGCTCTTGGGGTAAAAGGGGCACAGTCCCAAGTTTCCTTGTGCATCTCTGAATCTTGGCTTTGAGCACAAGGGCCCTTGGTGTTCACAGAAGGATCTTTTCAGGAAAAAGCTTGGTTTCCCAGAATTTGCCTTCTGACAGGCTGAACACCTTTTTCATCCCAGTGAGATTTACCTTTCTTGAAATTTTTTCAGTCTATCTTAAATTGGAGAGTGCATTAGACTCTGATTGGAGGCTTGGTTTCATGTGGTTTTTGAAGAAACTGGGAGATCTTGAATAGCTTCTTGAATCCACTGTGCCATCTTGATTCTATTCCCAGAAGTCTCAGAAAGCATTTTGAAAGTCAGGAAAGAAAGAGATATAGATGAAAAGTTGAGAAGAGAGATGAAAGTGATGGAAGGGAACATAAAAAGAGAGAGAGAGAGAAGAAAATAACATCTCAAAAACTAGAATAGACCAAGTCGCAAAAATAGCACAAAAGTTCACTGAAGAGAACTGGACACATAGAAAAAGAGGTACAAAAATTAACTGGGGAGAACTCTTTAGAAAGTAAGCTTGAGGGGCAGCTAGATGGTGTAGTATATAGAGCACCAGCCTTGAAGTCAGGAGGACCTGAGTTCAAATCTGGTCTCAGACACTTAATACTTCCTAGCTGTATGACCCTGGGCAAGTCACTTAACCCCAGTTGCCTCAGGAAAAAAAAGAAAAAGAAAGTTTGGCCAAGTGGAAAAGGATGTACAAAAAGCTCACTGAAGAAAATAATTTATTAAAAATTAGAATTGGGCAAATAGAAGCTAATGATTCCATAAGACATCAAGAAATGATAAAAAACAAAATCAAAAGAATGAAAAACAAAAGAAAATGTGAACCATCTAATTGGAAAAACAAATGACAGGAAAAGGACAGATAGTTATTAAAGAAACATGAGAAGCATGATTAAAAAAAGAACTTAGATATCACACTTAAAGATATTATCAAGGGAAATTATTTGATATTCTAGAATTAAAGGGGAAAATAGAAATTGAAAGAATCTTCCAGTCACCCTTTATTTATTTATTTATTTTTGGCTGAGGTAATTGGGGTTAAATGGCTTGACCAGGGTCACACAGCTAGACCAGGGTTAACAGGCTAGTGTTAAGTGTCTGAGATAAGATTTAGGGTTAACTAACTTGTTTCAAGTTCTGGCCCATAACAACCACCTACCCAGCAAAATTGAGTATAATTTTTACATTGAAAAATTGAATGAATAATGAAATAGAGGATTTTCAAACATTCTTGAAAGAAAAAAATTAGGGCTGAATACAAAATTTGATTGTCAAATACTACATTCAAAAGAAGCACATAAAAGTAATCAGGAAAGAGAAATTATACAGTGTTTAAACTTTTTATATTTCAACATGATAAGATGATACTTGTAACTCCTAAGAACTTTCTCTGTATTAAGACATTTAGGAACATACATAGAAGGTACAGGTATAAGTTAATTATGATTCAATAATAATTTTTTTAAAAATTAATTGGGGGGGAAAGAAGGATGCACTAAGGGAAAGGGAAAAGGCATAGATAGAGTGGGTAAATTATTTTAGAGGCACAAAGGTGTTTTTACAGTGGAGGGGAAGATGAGAGCAGTAGGTGAGGAAATGCCTGAACCTTAGCTCCAAATTGGAATTGGCTATTCAAAAATTGAATAGCATACATACTCAAGTGGATATAAAATATATATCTTATCATATGGGAAAGTAGAAGAGTTAGTAAAGAAAAAGAGGGGGCTAATGGATGGGACTACAGATTGAGGGAGGCAATAGTCAAAAGAAAAAGATAGCGATAGACATCTGAAGATAGTCAGTCTGAATGGAGGAGTGAGGGAGAGAAGATAGAGAGAATAATATGTAGGGAACTACACAGTAACTATAGGCATGAAAAAATGTTTGTAACAAGTTTCTCCAATAAAGCCCTTATTTCTCAAATATGTAGAGAATCTAGTCAAAGTTTTAAAAATCGGAACCATTCTTCAATTGATAAATGGTCAAAATATATAAATTGGTATTTTTTAGATGAAGTGATTAAAGTACTTTAGCATAATACAAATTAAAACAACTCTTAGGTACTATTTCAACCTATAAGATTGGCTAATATGACAGAACAGGCAAAGGACAAACATGAGAATTAATGTGGGAAAATTGGAATAGTAGTGTATTGTTGATGGAGTGAGTTTAGGATCAAAATGGAGAGCAATCTAGAACTATACCCAAAGGGCTACAAAATTATATATCCTTTGACCCTTTGTGACCCTTTAATCACTAGTGGTATCACTAGGTCTCAACTTGAAGACATTTAAAAGAAAAAAAAAAAAGGAGAAGGATCCATATGTTACAAAAATATAGCAGCTTTAATTTATGCTAGTAAAGAACTGAAAATTTAGGGGATTAATTTCATCTACCTGATGCCAGGGCTGGTGCTCTATTCACTGAACCATCTCACTGTTCCATGTCCATTAATTGGGGAATGACTGAACAAGTTGTGTTATATGATTGTGATAGAATACTATTATTATAGCATAAAAAACGATGAGCAGGATACTCTCAGAAAAACTCAGAAAGACTTACATGAACTGATTAAAAATGAAATGAGTCAAACCAGAATGTTTTACCTATATAGCAACATCAATATTATAGAACTACCAACTGTGAATGACTTGGCTATTTTCAGCTATAATATAATAATCCAAAACTGTTTCAGAAGACTTAATGATGAAAAATTCTGTCCATCACCAAAGAAAGAACTAATGGAGTTCTAGTGCAGATAGAAGTATAGTTTTTTTCTTTTTTTTTTCCCTTGTGAGTTTTCTTTCTTGACCAATATGGAAATATGTTTTGCATGAATGTACATATATAAACTATATGATATTGTTTGTCTAATCAATGATGGACTAATGGAAAAAAGGAAGAATTTTGAACTCAAAATTTAAAAACAAATGTTTAAAATTATTTTTACATGAATTAGGAAAAAATGTAATAAGCCTCATAACCCTTTTTTTGTAGTAGCAAGTATTGTGAACAAAGTAGATGTCATTTGACTAAGGATGACTAAGAAAAGTAGTAGTACATAAATATAGTATATTATTGCATTATTAAAAAAAAACAATGAATATGATGACTACAGGAAAATATAGTAAACCTTTTATGAAGTGATTCAAAGTGAAGTAGGCAGATACATAGAAAGACAATGAGTCAAACAAAATCACAGATCCAGGAGCTCAAGTTCTTTTGGATAATATGCAAACTGCTATGTGCATACAGCATACAAGTAATTTCAGAAGTATGTCACTAACAATAAAGGTGCAAGAGGATGGATCAGGAAAGGCTCCTTTAAAAAGACAAAATCCAGGAAACCCAGAAGATAAGAAGGGACAAAAACTAAACCAAATAATTTATATTTCGTTTTGGAGGTGATAGGAGGTCACTAAAGTTTTTTGAGTAGGGAAGTAATATAGTAGGGAGTTACTGAAGGTTCTGGACTATCAAAGTCATACTCTTGTTCTATCAGAAGAATATTTTAGCTGTAATATGGGTGATAGATTGAAAAGGGAAGAGACTTGAAGGAGGCATCCACTTATGAGTCTCTTGTGATAATCTGGGCAAAGAGTGAAATGAAGAGAGAAGAGTTAGAGAGATTTTATGGAGATAGTAAGTTCTAATTTAAACTTTTTGAATTTTTTTCTTTAGTTTTTCCCCCTTTTTATGTATAATTTAGGTTATTGAAAGAAATGCAAAATAAGAAAAATTGCAGAATAGAAAAAAGAAAAGGAAAATAAAAACAAAACATTTTCATTTTGCAGCAGAACACGTGGAAGGATTCAAAATATTTAACAATAAATTTCCATTTCAAGAAAGCATATATAATTAGAGAAGAAATTATATTTATGAGTGTCCATCTTTTATTTGCTTCCTTGTAGGTTATTCTTTTGTTTTCTATTGCATGCTTTGTACTTTATTCTTTTTCCCTCTTTCATCCTCCCTTTTTTCTTTATTTAACATTTTTATTGTCCCCAATTACATGTAAAATAATTTTTATATTTGTTTTTCAAATTTTGATTTCCAGATTTTCTCGCTATCTTCCCATTCCCCCCCTCATTCAGAAAGCACCCGTGAAGTTATGCAAAACATTTCCATAGTCATGTTGTGAAAGAAAATAATAGATCTCTTCCCTTACCCTCCACCTGCCCCCACTAAAAACCGTCAAGAAAAATAAAGTTTTTTTTAAAGTATGCTTCAATCTGTTTTCATTACTTTCTCTAAGTATGGATAGTTTTTATAAGTCCTTCATAGTAGTCTTGGATTATTGTAGTGTTGAGAATAGCAAAGTTGAACATAGCTGATTGCTATTACTATTACATTCATATATTAACATCACCATCTAGTGGCCTTTCATGATATTGTCACTAAATCAAACCATATTGTCAACAACAATTTGCCTACTGTATGTAAACATAATTAAATGTTGTGGGAGATAGAAAGAAAGTCAAGAATATTCAGTGTCCTGAAAAAGCTTAAAGTCGTTTGGAGAGATCAGATGATTTTCATTAATCAGATGATATCCGCACATTCATATAACTTTTTACCCAGAGCACATACCTCCCACAAAGTATTCTGGTTCTGAACTGACAAGGACTCAGGATCCATGCTGAAGAAAGAGGTAAAAGGTGGGTCAGTCTTTCAACTGCTTCTCTAGTTCACTTGTTCCACTATGGAATAACTTATAAGAAATGTCAAATAAATTTTAGGTTTGATTTGTATCTGTAGTCATCTTTTAAAAGGTGCTTTGTGGTGCTTTATATAAAAAGTGCTCATTATTCTTTTATATCAGGTTTGCTTTTCTAAAACTGAAAAAAACATAAAAGCACAAAAGATTCATAAGCATGTTTGTATTTACAAATACAAAAACATAAAACAGCAGTTTGCCACATGCATCATATATTCCCTAAAAGTAAAGACATCTTCTGAGTATTGCTAAAGTAAATAGTTCATTTTCATCTCAGATCAGCATTGTTTGATTAGTTTATAAGGTTTGGTTCTCCTGGCCAGACATAGGTTGGCTCATTTTTCATAATATAAAATTAGCAAAAATTTATAAGAATATTATATATGAACTAAAAACCATGAAGATCTTTCAATAAATATTTTAACTGTTTAAGATAAAAAGAAAATGCTTTTTATTCCTTATCATTACAATTGGACTTTTAAGTGGTTTTTTGGTTTGTTTTTTAATACTGACATTTGGTTCGCTCTTTGCCAGGTTTGCTCAGGCTGTAGAGGGCAGAATCAGATCAAGTAATAACGTGTGTAGTCCAGTTTGAATGTTTTTTTAAAAGGGGGAATAGTGAGAAATAAGCCTATAAACATGAGTCTGAGCCAGATTATGAAACACCTTGAATGCCAGAGTATTTTTAAATTCAGTACATATTACAGAGCAGGTTACTATTTTTATATAGAGAAATGATAACATTAGAATTGCCCATTAGGAAGCAAAGTGGGGAACAAGAGAAGGACCAAAATCAGCCAACTTCCATTTTCCGCTTTTGAAACAGATACTTTTGACTTTTTAAGACTAGCCAAGTTCATACAAAAATCAAATCTATAACCTGGTTCCCTTTAGTTTTCAAAATTGGAAACTTGCATTTGAGTCAGCATTGGAATGCTCTTAGGAAAATTAAGACCTAAAAAAAAATTTCCTATTAAAACAATATATAAACCAACATATACTGGATATGTACATGAATATAACATATGAAGACTAAGAAATAATGCTTCTACACACTAATGCTCATTTGAGTACACATGCACCTTAAACTTAAAATTTTCTAGGAATAAATTCCTTTTAATGGCTGAATAGAGGTGGACTTGACGCAAATGGCTGATTTTTTTCAGTGGCTGCAACAATGTGATTCAGAATAGATGGCAACAACTATGATTAAAGTACAAGCCTCTTTGAGGGGACCATTTCTTTGGTCTGGCAAGAGGAAGATAACACAAATAGAGTTCACATGATTCCATCATGAATTATTAGGAATGATGTTGCCTAGGTCACTGATTTGTGTATCCTCCACATAATTGGGTTGAGAACCATCCCAAAATAAGATAACTCCAATATTAGATTTCTTTTCAGGGTTTCTTTACTTAGTTGAATAGAATATAGGGAATAAATCTCACCAAGTGTGTCTTTTAAAAAAATAGGTTTTTATTTTTTATTTTTTCCCAATTGAGTTTAAAAATAATTTGTTTTTAAATATTTGTTTTTAAAATTTGGGGTTTCTAAATTTTCTCCCTCCCTTCTCCCCCCTTCCCCAGCTGGTAAACAATTTTATATTGTTTATCCATGTGTGATCATGCAAAACATACTTCTATATTAGTCATGTTATTAAAAAAAGAAAAAAAACAGAACCTCCTCTCCTCACCTCCCCCCAAGAAAACAGAACCTCCTCTCCCCACCTCCCCCCAAGTGAAAAAAGTATGCTTTAATTTGCATTTCTGTGGAGGTGGATAGCATTTTCCATCATGAGTCATTTGGAATTTTCCTTGGTCACTACATAGAAAAAGAGAGAAAAAGCTCAGTTATTCACAGTTGATCATCATACAACATTACCGATACTGTTTTCACTGTTCTGGTTTTGCTCACTTCATTTAAATTTAGAATTTTCAGAAAGCATTTGCTTGCTCATCATTTCTTTTATAGTACAATACTATTCCATTATAATTATATATTACAATTGTTCAGCCATTCCCCAAACGATGGGCATCAAATATGTCTTTAAAATAAAATCTAGTTTGTTGACATTCTAGTTTTGATTACTGTATTTTTTTTTTAATTGTGCAAAAAATCCTGAACGAGGCCATAGGATAATTTGATTATTCTTAGTGGCTAAAGCCTTTGAGATGTGTATATCTTTAGGGAAAGAAGAACTTGTTAGAGGCTTAGGGCATATAATTTATAGCATGCAACTGAGGTTGAAGACACTGATTTTGTCACTGAATGATTCATGTCAGCATTTATATTGCCTTGCCTGCCAGCTTTCACAAGCCAGTACTTCTGTGATCACCTCCTTCTCTATGTGAATATTAAACACAACCATTGATATTAGCTTATTCTGAATGGGCTATATAACAAACTATAGAGATAACTTAACCTACAAGGAAGTGAATATAGAAAGCTGAAGGACCACTGAGATTACATAAATTCATCAATTCATTGTTAGAATTTTTTTTTTTCATCTTCTTTTTTTCCTCCTCCTTCTTCCTTTTTCCTTCTTTTCCTTAATTTATAGATGAGGAATTATAAGGCAGACAGGTTAAATGACTTATTTAGTGTGATACATGTGGCAAGTATTTGAGGTTGAATTTGAATTATGGGGCTTCCTGACTCCAGATTTAGCATGCTATCCACTGTACCATCTAATTTCCTCTAAACCTTCATCACTTCTATCTGGAGCTACTCTCACCCTTGATCTTAACCTAAACTTTGACCCTAGATCGGACCCCATTATCTGCCTGCTGTCATTTGACTATAGGAATTCATGAAAAACATCCAATGTTCATTACAAACTTAAAATAGTCTTACATCATTGGGCTTTTACTGGTTCTTCCTATTTCTTTACTATTAGCTAGGTAGCAACATATATACAAGCAGGCTGAATTTTACTGAATCAGACATTTAATTAACTTTGACAGACCACTTAATCTTTCTCAGCTTCCATTTTCTCATGCGTAAAATGGGCATGATATTAGCATCTACCTCATAGGGATTGTTTTGAGGATTAAAAACTACATACAAACTTCTATTCAAGCTTCAGTACTATAATTATCATCACCATCATCTCTATCTACTTATTACCTTCCCCACTCACTCTACAATAACTATTTCTTAGACCATGTAATATTCCCTTAAGAGTGCTTAGCCACATGATTTATTGAAAAGAATAAGGTCATCAGGTTATAGTTACCTTACTTTTCCTTTTATAACGTACTAAACCTTTGCTTTTCATCTTCCTTTCCTGGCCCCTTGTTTACAAACCTGATCAAACCTCTTTTCTCCCCTAAAAAATAAATAAATGAATGAATAAGTAAATAAATAAAGCCATTGCTTTCTTCTAATCTTGTTACTTTCTCAAACTCTCTTTTTTCTCTCTCTTTTTTTTATTATAGCTTTTTATTTACAAGATATATGCATGGGTAATTTTTCAGCATTGACAGTTGCAAATCTTTTTCTTCCAACTTTTTCCCTCCTTCCCTCCATCCCCTGTCCCCCAGATGGCAGGTTGACCAATACATGTTAAATATGTTAAAGTATAATTAATACAATATAAGTATACATGTCCAAACAGTTAATTTGCTGTATAAAAAGAGTCAGACTCTGAAATAGTGTACTATTAGCCTGTGAAGGAAATCAAAAATGCAGGCGGATAAAAATAGAGGGATTGGGAATTCTATGTAGTGGTTCATAGTCATCTCCCAGAGTTCTTTCCCTGGGTGTAGTTGGTTCAGTTCATTACTGCTCTATTGGAACTGATTTGGTTCATCTTCATTGTTGAAGAGGGCCACATCTATCAGAATTGATCATCATATAGTGTTGTTGAAGTATATAATGATCTCCTGGTTCTGTTCACTTCACTCAGCATCAGTTCATGTAAGTTTCTCCAAGCCTCTCTGTATTCATCCTGCTGGTCATTTCTTACAGAAGAATAATATTCCATAATATTCATATACCACAATTTATTCAGCCATTCTACAATTGAGTGGCATCCACTCAGTTTCTATTTTCTGGCCACTACAAAGAGGGCTGCCACAAACATTCTTGCACATACAGGTCCCTTCCCTTCTTCAAAATTTCTTTGGGATATAAGCCCAGTAGTAACACTGCTGCGTCAAAGGTTATGCACACTTTGATAGCTTTTTGAGCATAGTTCCAAATTGTTCTCCAGAATGGCTGGATGTATTCACAATTCCACCAATAATGTATCAGTGTCCCAGTTTTCCCACATCCCCTCCAGCATTCTGCATTATCTTTCCCTGTCATTCTAGCCGATCTGACAGGTGTGTAGTGGTCATCTCAGCCAAACTCTCTTTCTTACCTTCTAAAAGAATAGTATATGCTAGGGCAGCTAGATAGCACAGTGAATAGAGCACTGACCCTGAAGTCAGGAGGACCTGAGTTCAAATTTGGCCATAGACACTTAATACTTCGTAGCTATGTGACCCTGGGCAAGCCACTTAACCCCAGTTGCCTCAGGGAAAAAAAAAAAAGTGGTAATATGCTCACTGCCTCTATTTCCTCACTGATTTTTCAATATTTTGTAGTCTGGCTTCTCTTTTGGGAATATATTTGAATGTAACTAGTATCTGATAAGGTAACCACATCCTAAATCCCAAGTCAAATGACTAATTCTTAGCCTTAATTCTCTGTTTTTATGTCTTATTATACACTGTTAATTACCAACTCCTTCATAATTCTCCACTCTTGGATTCTTCTACTTTATTTCTTTCTTCAACTTATTTCTATCTTTTTCACTTCACTCATTCAGTCCTGTTTAGTCTGCTTATCCTTCCTGTTTTTTTTTTTTTGTTTTGTTTTGTTTTGTTTTGTTTTGTTTGTTTTTTTTAATGTGGAAGTCTTTTAATATTCTATATTTTCTCCCACAATATTCCGTCCCTTTTTGGTAACCTTCTTCCACAATTGTAATTTTAATTATCACCTGCATGTAGGTGATTTCCAAATCATCCCTGCATTCAGCCTTTCCTTGGATGCTAGTCTCATATCTCCATTGGTCTGCTGGATGTCTCAAACTGAATGTGCTGTTCAAACTTTAAACTTAACAATTATCTTCATTTTGTCCACTCTTCTAACTTCCATATTTCTATTCATGTCAAATGCCATTTTAGTCAATATGCCTTTGATCTTTAGAATCATCTCTGTCAATTTCCTCCTCTTTATTCCTTAGGCAATTAGTTGTCTAATCTCATTCAGTTGTCTTTGACAACATCTCTCACATCTGTCGCTTCCTTTTCATTTTTCCTTGTCTCCTAGATAACTGCTTTCTAATTGGTCTCCTTATTCCCACTCTTTCTTTTCCATTCCATCATTTTTTTACTCTTAAAGATATCTTACTAAATTTAAGGGTAATCTCAGTTCTACTCTACAAAAATTTAAGAAACCCCCCCACTCCAAGCCTCATAATGTAAGACTTCCCGTTGTCTGCTTAGCCTGTTGCTTTTCATAATAGCCATTGCTTTCTATAATCTGAATCATCTGCTTTTCCAAATTTACATTATGTTGTTTTTCTCCATATACTTCAGTCAAAATCATTTTTTCCTGATGTCATTCTGCCTCCATGCACTTATTATGTTGTTGCATATATATCAGAATGATTTTCCATCTCTTTCCTTTGCCCAGTAGAAAAAAAAAAATCTTCCTATGAGTCCCCACTTAGAAATATCTTATGTAGAGTATTCCTTGATTCTACCCATCTTGAAGTAACCTTTCCTTTCTTGATTTTCTTATGTTGCTGTGAATTATCTGTCATAATAACCTATCACCTAATTAATATCATAGCTATTAGTTTCTTTTACTTACTAAATTTCAGCTGTGTGGCACTAAAAACTAATTTATTTTTAAAACTTTCATAGTCTCAATTTCTAATACACTGATATTTCACATAATAAATCTTTAATAAAATACTTATCGAATTGAATTGAATCTCCTGAAAATCCTGGAAATCCTTCAAAATATTCTTCATTTCTCTCTCTTTTAAAGAAACAATCTTCTCCAAACTTCTCAGACCAGAAACAATCCCTGCATTGATATTAATTTCTTTGCCTCCAAGAACTTCTCAAATTCTTTATTATTCTCTAGAGTTTTGTTTAAAGTTTAGATTTGAAGCTCCTTGAAAATAAAAACTATGATTGATTTTTGTATTGATCAGTGTGTGTGAATATAGTGATTTGGAATGTAAGACTAGTTGGGGCTGGAAAGAATTGTTAAGCCCCAAAGTAATTAGGATACCATTTTAAAAAAAGTTTATATTACCATTAAAAAATTATTCCAGGGTATTAGAATAATTTTTTAAAGTTGTAAATAATGCCCTCTATGTAGGTATGATAATTCTCCGTTAGCTGAAATGCATTGAGCAAGTCACTATTTGAAATCTTTCCTTTGGGGGCGGAGCCAAGATGGCGGAGAAGGCACACGCGATTTTCTAAGCTCTTCTCTTACCCTCTTTATCAATATTATATCAAGCCTCAAAAATAGTCTTGACTGCTACAATTCATAAAGATAAAAAGTATAACAACTCACCAGCCGAAGAAAATCTGCAGTCTCGCCAAAAAAGGTTTATTCCAGGGCTAGGGGGAAGATCAGCATAGACTGGAAGAGAAATTAGGTTCCGAGGAGAGCCTCAAACCGAAAGTGAAAGCACAGATCTCAGCACAAGCTCACAGCCCCAACCCACAGTACGGGGATTTTCCTTGGGGCATTTGCGAACCTGCATGGCAGGAGGGCACAGCCCAGGTTAGCCTCTAATCTGCACAGTGTGGGGCTCGGCTTGGGGCCATAGAGCTTGCGCAGGGCCAATTTGTCGGGCAGAGACTGCCGGGCAGAATTCCTGTAGAATCGGTTTGCGGTCAGCTGCTAATACTCACAGCCCCACAAGAGGCTCTGGCTTGGGGCAGTGACACTTTCACCCCTTAGTCTCTAGCGTAGGACAATCGCTAACCCACACAGCCCAACTGGGCACTTTGATAGCTCAGCCAATGCTGAATCCACCTCCTGTTTGGGGAAGGGAAAACTCTCACTCAGAGTACTCCCATACCTCGGAACCAGAAACTGGTTTACATCTCCCCTGTTCTTCAGAGGAAGCTGGTAACCATGCCTAGGAGGCATACCCTAAAGGCTTTAAAATGAATAAAAAGATGAAAAGAAAGATGGACAGCTTAGCTTCTATACAGAAAAAGAGCAGGTCAGCAAACCTGAAGAGACAGCAAATAGCAAACATGCACCAGACTGTCCTCTTTTACATGATGCTCTCATAGAAGAGACCATTAAAAGTCTCAAAAGAAAGTTAGAAGATAAATGGGGAAAGGAAAGAGAAACCTTACAAGAGAGCAACAACTTCCTGAAATAAGAATTGGAAAAAGTAAAAAAATCTCAGGAAAGTAAGAATTGCGAATTGGAAAAAATAAAGAATTCACTAGAAAGTAGGATTTGTGAATTGGAAAAAATAAAGAATTCACTAGAAAGTAGGATTTGTGAATTGGAAAAGACAAAGAACTCGCAAGAAAGTAGGATCTGTGAATTGGAAAAAGAAAATAATTCACTAAAAAAAAAATTAGTGAAATGGAAAAATATTCCACAGACCAAAACAATACATTTAAAAATCAATTGACATATACAGAAAGAAGTAAAAAGCTAATGAAGAAAATAATTTTAAAAATTAGAACTGAACAAATAGAAACTAACGATTCATTGAGACAGCAAGAATCAGTTACAAAAACAAAAATGACAAACTGGAAAACCATGAATTATCTACTTGCAAAAACGACAGACTTGGAAAATAGATCTAGGAGAGATAATCTGAGGATTATTGGACTTTCTGGAAACTAAGATGAAAAAAAGAGCCTAGATACTATTTTACAAGAAATCATCAAAGAGAACTGCCCAGATGTAATAGAATCAGAAGGTAAAATAGGCATTGAAAGAATTCATCGAACACCTTCTGAAAGAAACCCTAAAATAAAAACCCCAAGGAATATTGTGGCCAAATTTCAGAACTATCAGATGAAGGAAAAAATTTTACAAGCAGCCAAAAAAAAAAAAAAAAAAAAAACGATTTAAGTACCGAGGTGCCACAATAAGGATCACCCAAGATCTGTCTGCCTCCACATTAAAGGACCGAAGGGCCTGGAATCTGATATTCCGAAAGGCAAAAGAACTTGGGATGCAGCCAAGAATAAACTACCCAGCTAAGCTGAGCATTTTCTTCCAGGGAAGAGGATGGACATTTAATGAAACAAATGAATTCCATTTGTTTCTAAGGAAAAAACCAGAACTAAACAAAAAATTTGATCTCTAACCATAGAACTCAAGCGATGCAGAAAAGGTAAAAATATCTCTTGAGAATTGTATTTCTGTTATGGATATACAAAAAGAATACATGTATAATTTGATTTTACTGATATAAAAAAGGGAAGTAGATATGGAAAAGGGATGATGGCAGAATGAGGTGGGAAGGAGGGATAAAAAGAGGGAAACCACATCCCACAAAGAGGCTAAGGAAACTTATCATATCTGAGGGAATTTAGAGAGGGGGAGGAACATTGTGTGAATCTTACTCTCATCAGAGTTGGCTGAAAGAGAAAATAATTGACATTTGTTTTAGAGAAAATTCTCTCTCGCCTCATTAAAAAAGGGGGAGAGGAAAAGGGAAAAGAAAAAGAGTAATAAGGGAAGGAAGGGGAAAAGATTCAAAGGGGGGAGAGAGGGATTCTAAAGAGGGTAAGCATCATGATACAAGTGGGGTACATAAGTTCAAAAAGGGGAAAGAGGGTTGGGGGAGGCAAGAAAAGTAAAGCATAATCTGGGGTTATTAGGATGGCAGGAAATACAGATTTAGTAATTCTAACCGAAATATGAATGGGATGAACTCCCCATAAAGAGGAGGCAGATAGCAGACTGGATCAAAGTCAGAACTCCTACAATATGTTGTTTACAAGAAACACATTTAAAGCAGGGAGATACATATAGAGTAAAGGTAAAAGGCTGGAGCAAAATCTATTATGCTTCAGGTGAAGTCAAAAAGCAGGGTAGCCATCCTTATCTCAGATCAAGCAAAAACAAAAATTGATCTAATTAAAAGAGATAAGGAAGGAAACTACATCCTGCTAAAGGGTAGCATAAACAACGAAGCAATATCAATATTAAACATATATGCACCAAGTGGTATGGCATCCAACTTCCTAAAGGAGAAGTAAAGAGAGTTGCAAGAAGAAATAGACAACAAAACTGTAATAGTGGGAAATCTCAAACTTGCACTCTCAGAATTAGACAAATCAAACTACAAAACAAATAAGAAAGAAATTAAAGAAGTAAATAGAATATTAGAAAAATTAGGTATGTTAGATCTTTGGAGAAAATTGAATGGAGATAGAAAGGAATATACTTTCTTCTCAGCAGTTCATGGAACCTATTCAAAATTTGACCATATATTAGGACATAAAGACCTCAAAATTAAATGCAAGAAAGCAGAAATAGTAAATGCTTTCTTTTCAGTTCACGATGCAATAAAAAACTACATTCAACAAAAAGTTTGGGGTAAATAGACCAAAAAGTAATTGGAAACTAAACAATCTCATCTTAAAGAATGATTGGGTGAAGCAGCAAATTATAGATACAATTAATAATTTCACTCAAGATAATGACAATGATGAGATGTCATACCAAAATTTGTGGGATGCAGCCAAAGTGGTAATAAGAGGAAATTTTATATCCTTAGAGGCTTACTTGAATAAAATGGAGAAAGAAAAGATTAATGAATTGGGCTTGCAATTAAAAAAAGACCAAATTAAAAACCCCCAATCAAATACTAAATTTGAAATTCTAAAATTAAAAGGAGAAATTAATAATATTGAAAGTAAAAAAAAAAAACTATTGAACTAATTAATAAAACTAAGAGTTGGTTCTATGAAAAAGCCAATAAAATAGATAAGCCTTTGTAAATCTGATTAGAAAAGGAGGGAGGAAATGAAATTAGTAGTCTTAAAATGAAAATGGAGAACTTTCCACTAATGAAGAGGAAATTAGAGAAATAATAAGGAGTTATTTTGCTCAACTTTATGCCAATAAATTTGATAACCTAAGTGAAATGGATGACTACCTCCAAAAAATATAGACTTCCCAGACTAACAGAGGAGGAAGTAAATTGTTGAATAGTCCCATTTCAGAAAAAGAAATAGAAACAGGCAATTAAACAACTCCCTAAGAAAAATCCCTCAGGACCAGATGGATTTTACATGTGAATTTTACCAAACATTTAAAGAACAATTGGTCCCAATGCTATAAAATTATTTGATAAAATAGGGAAATGAAGGAGTCCTATCAAATTGCTTCTATGACACAGACATGGTACTGATACCTAAACCAGGTAGGTTGAAAACAGAGAAAGAAAATTATAAATCAATCTCCTTAATGAATATTGATGCTAAAATCTTAAATAAGATATTAGCAAAAAGACTACAGAAAATCATCTCCAGGATATGTTATGATCAAGTAGGATTTATACCAGGAATGCAGGGCTGGTTCAATATTAGGAAAACTATCAATATAATTGGCCATGTTAATAACCAAATTAACAAAAACCATATGATCATCTCAGTAGATGCAGGAAAAGCATTTGACAAAATCCAACATCCATTCCTATTAAAAAACACTTGAGAGTATATGAATAAATGGACTTTTCCTTAAAATAATCAGCAGTATCTATTTAAAACCATCAGTAAGTATCATATGTAAAGGAGACAAACTGCAACCATTCCCAATAAGATCTGGAGTGAAACAAGGTTGCCCACTATCACTGTTACTATTTAATATTGCATTAGAAACGCTAGCTTTGGCAATAAGAGCTGAGAAAGAGATTAAAGGAATAAGAATAGGCAATGAGGAAACCAAATTATCACTCTTTGCCGATGACATGATGGTATGTATACTTAGAGAACCCCAGAGATTCTACTAAAAAGTTATTAGAAATAATCCACAACTTTAGCAAAGTTGCAGGATACAAAATAAACCCACATAAGTCATCAGCATTCTTATATATCACTAACAAAATCCAGCAGTCAGAGTTACAAAGAGAAATTCCATTACAAGTAACTACTGATAATATAAAATATTTAGGAATCTATCTGCCAAGGGAAAATCAGAAACTTTATGAGTAAAATTACAGACCACTTTTCACACAAATTAAGTCTGATCTAACCAATTGGAAAAATATTAAATGCTCTTGGATAGGGCAAGCAAATATAATAAAGATGACAATATTACCTAAACTAATCTATTTATTTAGCACTATATCAATCAGACTCCCAAAAAACTATTTTAATGACCTAGAAAAAATAACAACAAAATTCATATGGAAAAACAAAAGGTCAAGAATTTCAAGGGAATTAATGAAAAAAAAAAATCAACTGAAGGTGGCTTAGCTGTACCAGATCTAAAATTATATTATAGATCAGCAGTTACCAAAACCATTTGGTATTGGCTGAGGAATAGATTAGTTGATCAGTGGAATAGGTTAGGTTCAAGGGCCAAAACAGTCAACAATTATAGCAACCTAGTCTTTGACAAACCCAAAGACCCCAGCTTTTGGGATAAGAACTTACTGTTTGACAAAAATTGCTGAGAAAATTGGAAACTAATATAGCAGAAACTAGGCATTGATCCACACTTAAAACCGTACACCAAGATAAGGTCAAAATGGGTTCATGACCTAGGCATAAAGAATGAAATTATTAATAAATTAGAGGAACACAGGATAGTTTACCCTGTCTCAGACCTGTGGAAGGGGAAGGACTTTATGACCAAAGAAGAACTAGAGAACATTACTGATCACAAAATAGAAAATTTCGACTATACCAAACTGAAAAGTTTTTGTACAAACAAATCTAATGCAGATAAGATTAGAAGGGAAGCAATAAACTGGAAGAATATTTTTACAGTCAAAGGTTCTGATAAAGGCCTCATTTCCAAAATATATAGAGAATTAACTCTAATTTATGAAAATCAAGCCATTCTCCAATTGAAAAATGGTCAAAGGATATGAAAACACAATTCTCAGATGAAGAAATTGGCACTATTTCTAGTCATATGAAAAGATGCTCCAAGTCATTATTAATCAGAGAAATGCAAATTAAGACATCTGTAAGATACCACTACACACCTGTCAGATTGGCCAAGATGACAGGAAAAAATAATGATGATTGTTGGAGGGGATGCGGGAAAACTGGGACATTGATGCATTGTTGGTGGAGTTGTGAACTAATCCAACCATTCTGGAGAGTAGTTTGGAACTATGCTCAAAAAGTTATCAAACTGTGCATACCCTTTGATCCAGCAGTGTTACTACTGGGATTATATCCCAAAGAGATTATAAAGAAGGAAAGGGACCTGTATGTGCATGAATGTTTGTGGCAGCCCTTTTGTAGTGGCTAAAAACTGGAAACTGAATGGATGTCAATCAGTTGGAGAATGGCTGAATAAATTGTGGTATATGAATATTATGGAATATTACTGTTCTGTAAGAAATGACCAACAGGATGATTTCAGAAAGGCCTGGAGATACTTACACAACTGATGGTGAGTGAAATGAGCAGGACCAGAGATCATTATATACTTAACAACAATACTATATGATGACCAGTTCTGATGGACCTGGCCATCCTCAGCAATGAGATCAACCAAATCATTTCCAATGGAGCAGTAATGAACTGAACCAGCTACGCCCAGAAAAAGAACTATGGGTGATGACTAAAAAACATTACATTGAATTCCCAATCCCTATATTTATGCACACCTGCATTTTTGATTTCCTTCACAAGCTAATTGTACAATATTTCAGAGTCTGATTTTTTTTGTACAGCAAAATAACGTTTTGGTCATGTATACTTATTGTGTATCTAATTTATATTTTAATATATTTAACATCTACTGGTCATCCTGCCATCTAGAGGAGGGGGTGGGGGGGGTAAGAGGTGAAAAATTGGAACAAGAGGTTTGGCAATTGTTAATGCTGTAAAGTTACCCATGCATATAACCTGTAAATAAAAGACTATTAAATAAAAAAAAAAAAGAAAAAGAAATCTTTCCTTTCTTTTGCTTTGAATATTGAAAACTTAGTGACTAGAAGGCATGTGTATATGCATTTGTATTGTGAACCTCAATTTATCCTTAAGAACTAAACAAAATTGCTTTAAAATGATAATTTTCTTTATAATGTGAGTCTTTTCCCTTAGATATAAATACAAGATGTACATCACTCTCAAAATTTAAATTTGTGGAGGCTTTGTTTTCATAAAAGATTTGCTGTGTTTAAAGAAGAATTTTTATTTGGCATGAGGCATTAATGTTGCCCGATTGTTTTTCTCTTTGTGTCAGTAGCTATGTTTTTATATATCCAGCTAGGTGAGAAAATGAAGTCCTTACAATTTTGGTATAGAGTTCCATTTGCCCTTTACCACATTTGCTAGTTTGGGGCAAAAGATAAGTCAGTCAACAAGCAGTTGCTAAACTTAATAGGTCAGGAGTGTAACACTGGGTACAACAGAGGCAAAAATGTAGTTCCTTCAAGGAGCTTAACATTATAATGGAGAAAAAATTAGTACAATTCATTCTCTAAGAAATTCTTTAGCATTGAGTTAAAAAGTCTGAGATTAAACTAGCATTTCATTGTTTACTTCTGTAGTATGTTCCTAAATTTTCGTTTTACTGTTTTTACAGTGTGTAACTACTTCTTTAAATTATGTCATTTTTTTTTTTTTCATTTTTACTCACATTTTCAAAGTTTGGATTTCCTAGAAACGTTGATTTGAAATCCCAAGTATAGAAATGAAAAGAATAATTTGGTGATAATTCCTTCTTTTATTTTGACTTTCTTAAGGTTTTTTTTTTTTTTGCCTTTGTGAATTTATTTTAAAAATTAAATTGAGTTAAATCTTTAAAAATTATCTTAAAGAACAGTAAGAATAATTTTCAAAGTTTCCTGATTTTTATTTGCTATTATTCCTGTGAAGACATTCTGGAAAACAGCTAGTTGAGTAACTTACTAGGTTAATAAATAGTGAAAAACACTTCATAAATCATAGTAAAACAAGATATTTTTAGGAAGAAATGTGACAGATTAGGTCACCATGTAGACACCATGTCATTTACTGAATTTAAGCTCATATTTTCCCCTAAAAGTATTAGACATACTCATTAGATGCAATGAAAAACAGTAAGAAAACGAAGCATCTGGCAACCAACTGCCTGTTTCTGACAAGGTTAAGATCACTCAGACTAGTAATGTTCCTGTTTTGTATACAGACATGGTCTATTGCAACAGAAACTGATGAGAACTGTTGAAAATTTACAAGCCTACTGTCATTGTTATAACATGCACAGATGTAATCAGTTATGCTTTTGCTGCTGTTGTTGCTTAACTTCCCATTCAAATGAATTGGGTTAAACACTCAAGGTTCTTTAATATTATAAATATTTCATACATTTTTATATTTCATACTAGAAAGGTTACAGAAAGTCTTTTTTAATTGACAGCAAAATTGGAAGCACATCCTTTATAATAATTTCAAAGTCTTTAAAAACTCTAATGCATTACGATAGGTAAGAAAATCAATAAAAAATTTTGGTAGTTCTTTGCATTCTAAAATACTTTATTATTTCTGATGGAAATCTTTCTGTAAATGTTTTAGTTTAATATGTATTTATTTTCATTGAAATACTATTAACTCTTATTTTCCTGACTTGATATTATTTGTTGAATTAAGGTAATATATAATTACTATTTTTAAGTTTATATAAGCATATATTTTAAAAGTGATTTTTCAAAGTGAGATAGCTCTTACTTAGAATTTATTTTCTGTTTACTGTAACTAATATTTTTTTGCATTCTGCATTTTATATACAAAGAATTGAATTTACACATAAATATTTATATCAGTCAGTAATTATTTATTAAATACCTACTCTGTCTCAAATACTGAACTAAGCACTGGGGAATACAAAAAGAGGCAAAAAAAAAAACCCAGTTTTCTTGCCCTTAAGAAGCTTACAGTGTAATGGGGAAGACAAATATACAAGCTATATAAAGGGAAAATAGGAAATAATTAGCAGAGGAAAAACCTTAGAATTGAGAAGTTGGAATATATGGATATGGAATATATATTAGAATTAACACTCTTATTTAGAACCCACCATACTTTTAAGGTAGAGAAGATCATCTTTGTCCATAAAAAGATCTTTCCCCAAGAGTTAAAGAAATATTAAATCAAATATTTTGAGGTATCTTTATTACTAACCAATTCCTTCAATTTTTTTGATGTAACTTTAAATTCTATTCTCATGTTTTTCTTACTTTGAAAACATACTATAGTCACAAATTCTTAGATACCCTGCTAAAATAAAAGTAAGTTTCTAAAATTAAGTCTATAAATCGGCCAAATTCAGAGTAAAGGCTAATGTGGACCATATGCTCTCTAATAATTAAAGGGAAGTATGTGTGTACATAAATACTTAATTTTGCCCAACTTGTTTTGTAGACTTGTAATAGTTACAACAATGTACTTTATGTATATATGAGATAAAAATTCTAAGGAAGATAAGGAAAAGATACAGATATAAATAGAAGTGGTTTTTTTTTTTTCGTGAAATCATCAGCTAATAATATTTCATTCCAAGGTTTCAAAAAAGTTGATTTGTAGACTTGATCAATTTTAATTTTAATTTAATTTATTTATTCTGTCATTTATTTTATTTTGATTTCATTGTCTTTTTTCTGTTTATCTTACTAGGCAATGCCGTTTTGGTTTTTTGTTGTTTGTTTTTTTTTGAAAAGATGTTCTTTTATGTTGTATATTATGATACAAGAAACTCTTAATTTATTCTTGGGACATTTAGAGTATGTTTATTTACAAATTTTAATGAAATAATTTTAGTTGATTGATATTTCTAGCAGTTAGGTCCAAACATTACATCATGACTTCATAGTAATGACTGGTTTCTTTTTCTTTTCTTTTTTTAATGGTACTTTATTTTTCCACATACATGTAAAGATAGTTTTCAATATTTTTCCATCTCTCCTTCCTTCCCAAGACAGCAAGCAATCTGATATAGTCTAAATGTATTCAATTCTGTTATAAATATTTCCATAATTCTTAAGATCAAAAAGGATTTTTAAAAAGGGTAAAAACAAAAACAAAAAACAACTGTAATGTTTCTCTCAAAAATGAATTTTCTTTTGTTGGGGTTTTCTTGAGGTCTCTGGAGGCAGCCTTAGTTTCAGTTCAGTACACACGAGTACAGCCATGAGTCCATATCCTTTATTGTCTTTTTCCAAGTCTTCTTTCCCCCACCCGGTTAACTTTCTCTCTCCTTGATTCTGAGAGCTTGAGCTCCCACCTGCCTTCTCTGGCTTCTGAATTTCCCCAACTGAATCCCAGCTGAGGCTTCAAGAGCTTCTCTGTGTGTGGCCCTGAAAGGTTCTTGCTTATATGCCCCACACTTGAGTACAAACCAATTATTATATCACTAGGAAACCATTATTTGTCGTAGGATTAGATCAATGCTAAACTAGATTTAACCATTGTTTCCTCAATTCCACTTAGTACTTTGTTTCAAGTTTTGGCCCATAATATCTCCTTGTAGGATTAAATCAATCATACTGAACCAGGCTAAATTAGATAACTGTTGTCTCTATCAATTCCATTGTAAGAATCCTTTGTTTCAAGTTCAGAGTTTTGGCCCATAACAAATAACAAAGGTAGACACTATGCTTTGATCCACATTCAGTTCCCATAGTTTTCTCTCTGGATGTGGATGGCACTTTCTGTCACAAGTCTGTTGGAATTGCCTTGAATCACCTCAGTATTGAAAAGAGCCAAGTCCATCAGTTGATTATCACATTATCTTGTTGCTGTAGAGAATATTCTTTCAGTTCTACGCACTTTACTTAGCATCAGTTCATGTAAGTCTCTCCAGGCCTTTCAAAAATCATCCTGCTGATCGTTATCGTTTCTTATAAAACAATAATATTCCATTACACTCATATACCATAACTTTTTCAGCATCCACCCGGTTTCTAGGTTCTTGCCACTACAAAAAGGACTGCTACAATATTTTTGTACATGTGATTCCTTTCTCCCTTTTATAATCTCTTTGGGAAACAGACCTGGTAGAGACACTGCTGGATCAATGGATATGCACAATTTAGTTCTAAATTGCTGTGCAGAATGCTTGGATCATTACACAACTCCACCAACAATGCATTAGGGTTCTAGTTTTCCCATATCTCCTCCAAAATCCATCACTATCTTTTCTTATTATCTTAATCAATCTGAGAAGTCTAATGTGGTACCTCAGAATTGTCTTAATTTGCATTTCTGTAATCACTCGTGATTTAGAGCATTTTTTCATGTGATTAGAAATGGTTTTAATTTCTTTTTCTGAAAATTGTCTGTTCATATCCTTTGATGACTAGTTTCTTTTAAGGACTGACAGTTGTAGCACCTTTATGTCCCCAAATCTTCTTTATGAATGGATTAAGGGAACCAGTCAGAGAAAATTTATGTAGTGTTCCAGAGCTGATAGAATAACCATGAATCAAGATTTCTAACTTCATGTGATGTTCCCAAACAACTTATCCACTTGAGTGATAAAGTGGCATGGTCTTGTGAGAATGTAGCTTGTTTGAAGAGATATAGGATTCTTATTTGAGACCTGGTTTGACACTTACTATACCACCTTTCTTCCTGCTTCCTCAGGTATATTTTTGAACCTTAATTTCTCCAATTGTCAAGTGGAGTAAGTGTTTTATAAACAGAAGATTTGTGCAATTGTGAGGACTTGTTAGTATTTTTATTTATAGAAATCACAAAAATGAGAATGAGAATTTTTCTTTTTCCATATCTAAAGTTTAGTCACTGAACAGATGCTATTTATTATTCACTATGTCCATTGTGAACTGGATGTGATGAGATAAGTTGTCTCAAGTGAAAGACATGATAGAAATATGTTTAGGTGTATTTTTTTTATTTTATTTCTTATGCCAAGGGATAGTCTTTTTTTTTGTTGTTGTTGTTCTAATAAAGGAAGTATTAGCTATTTAGAAGTTATTTTTTCATATTTCAGTTCTTCAATATAAGATTTTTAAGTTACAGTATTTGATGCTGTAATATCAGGAAGTAGGTGGTTTGGGATGTTGCTGGGTTTTTTTTGTTGTTTTTTTACTTTAGGAAGAGTACTTTAAAGAAATGAAAAATAGTAAATAAATTTATATGCCTTTTAGTTGAATATGGACAAAGAAGTTTATAAGCTGCTTTTTCTTGATTTTAATCATAAAGTGTTTTCTTATGCAATTGTCATAATATTGTAATAAGACACAAACCTAGAATCTGTGCGAAAGGGTAAAAGTTAAGGATGAAAATAGAATTTGTTTTTCCTCTTCTCGTCATTATTAGAGCCTTTTCAATCCCATATTTCTTTTCATAAGGAGTTTTTAAATTTTAAAGTATGATGTTTTTCTTCTTAGTCTAGTGAAATATGGAAGCCTTTTCAGAAAAATGCAAAGAATTCTAAAATAAAATTATTTTGTATGCATCAATGAATAAATGATAGTATATGAATTGATTTGATATAAAATTATACAAATTCTTATATAACTAGAGACTGAGTAAAATCAAGTAGATTTTCTAATTAAAATAAATGAGTAAGTTAAATGAATTTAATTTTGTCTTTCCTTTTCTTTCATTTTTAATTAGAAATTTGTTTTTGTTTTGGTAATTCATTTTGGCTACATATAGACATGATTATCATGATTGAACATAAGCATTGAAGTGTAACTATGCCCCTTCTCTCTCTCTCAATGACTTAATTATTACTTTCTATAGTGTTAAACTAATTCATTCCTTAAAATGCCCTGCAACTCTGGAATCATTGTTTTCTGTGTCAATGAAGAGGGGTGCGAAGCAGAGATTTTGGCATCAGTAACAGCAAATACACCCTGCATCAATATTGTTGTTCCAGTAATCATTCTTACTCAGATTTTCACCCATTCTAATTACTTAAAACTTATTTCTCTATGTTTCTTTGCTTTACAAGAGAAAAAAAAAAGTTGAATTGTTGCTGTTGCCACTCTTTCTTCCTTTCAGTGTTGTCACTGTTGCTTCTTTCTTTCAACCTCCTTACCTCTCTTTTTTTCTCTTTTTTTTTAGCCTTTCTGATACCATATTCTCATAATTAGTTTGATCACCTACCTTACTACCCAAAGCCCCAAATGCTGTAATTTAGAAAATTAGATTTCTATCAAAATACATTTACTGATGATTCTATACTTTTTTAGCTTTGGTGATGGAATTGAGGTAGGAGTAGCTTAATAATTGTCACCAAGATTGTATATCTATTGATTTTATGCTGTCAATCATTTCATGGATGCTAAAAGCTGTGTCAAATTACTGTTTTTTTTTTTTAAATAATTACTATATCTAGGTGAACCATATCTATTAAAGAAACCAGCTATTTATGGGACAAATTACAAAAAAAAAAATTGTCCTTAGCAAATTTTGGCCAAATTTTTTTGTTTTTTATCTTAATTGTGAAATGTAGTTGTAAGATAATAAGATGATTTATGTTTTAATTTTTTTCATATTTTATTTTCCCCAATTATGTGTTAAACAAATTTTAAACTTTTTTTTTTAAGTTTTGGGGTCCAAAAACAATCCGATTTCATACATGTGCAATCATGTAAAACATATCCGTGTTAGTAATGTTGTACAAGATTTGTACAAGAACAAAAAGAAGGAAAGAAAGAAAGTATGAATTAGTGTGCTTTAGTTTGTGTTGATTCAATATCAGTTATTTCTCTTGCGATAGATAGCCTGCTTCATCATGAGGTCTTTAGGATTGTCTTGAATCATTGTATGGCTGAGAATAGCTAAGTTATTCACAATTCTTCATTATACAATATTGCTTTCTACTGTGCACAGTATTCTCCTCATTCTCTCACTTTATTTGCAAGTCTTCACAGGTTTTTCTGAAATTATTCTGCTTGTCATTTCTTTTAGCACAGTAATATTCTGTCATAATCATGTACCACAGCTTGTTCAGCTATGGATATCCCCTTGATTTCCAATTCTTAACCACCAGAAAAAGAGCTACTATGAATGTTTTTGTACAGATATGTACTTTTCCCTTTTTAAAAAATATCTCTTTGAGATACAGAGCTAGCAATGGTATTGTTGGATCAAAAGTTATGCACAATTGTACAGCCCTTTGGTCAGAGTTCTAAATTGCTTTCTAGAATGGTTGGATCAGTTCACAACTCCACTAAATTGCATTAGTGTCCCAGTTTTCCTATATTCCCTTCCAAGATATATCATTTTCCTTCTTTGTCATATTAGTCATTCTGACAGGGTGAGTCAGTTTTATTTTAATTTTCATATCTCTAATCAGTAATGATTTAGAGCATTTTTCATATAACTATAGACAGCTTTGATTTCTTCATATGAAAATTGCCTGTTCATAACCTTGGATTATTTATCAATTAGGAAGTGATAAACAAGTACTTATTAAGTACATCTATATGCTAGCCATTGAGCTATAAACTGTAGAACAAATGAAGATAATCTGAAAAGGGAAAACATTAACATTGGAGGGGGTGGAGAAGTGGAACGAACAGTCATTGCCTCTGGAAAAAGGTTGGTTTTTAACCTAACTTTTGATAAAAGCCAAGGATACTTACAGATATAGGGATAAGAGGGCAAAGAATTGCAGGCAGAGAGGACAGCGAAGGCAAATGCACAGAGAGGAGAGACAATGTCATATTGAAGGAAACATAGTCTAAATAGTTGTAAATATGTAGAAGAAGGTAAAGTTTAACAAGGCTGGAAATGTATGATAAAAAACCTAGTTTATGAAGAGTTTTAATGCCAAACAAAAGTTTTTATTTGGCCTTAGAGGGAAAAAAAAAAGGCATTTGAACTCTTTGACCGAAGTGGTGATATGGTCAGACTTATGTTTTAGAAAAACTATCTTGGAAGTTTAGTGTAGGATGAATTAGATTGATAAGGAAAACAGAAGTTTTTTGCAGTAGTCCTGGTAAGTGGTGATGAAGTTCTGAAGGTATGGAATAGCTGTATGAGTAGTGAGAATATTAGATGTTGTGAAGAGAGAAATGACAATTTGTCAATGGAATGGCTATGTGTAATGACTAAGGAATAGAGAATGACACCAAGATTGTAGTTCTGAGTGACCAGAAGATGATGGTAACTTAGAGAGTGATAGTGAATTTCAAAAGGAGAGGGTTTTTGGGAAAAGGTGAGTTCTCTTTTAAACATACTGAGTTTGAAATACTTACTCAACATTCAGTTTCATGTGTTCAAGAAGAATTTGGAGATATATAACTATAGTTCAATCAAGACATTGTGGCAGCTGATATTGCTTTATGATTTATATACATAGAGATGATAACTGAAACCATGGCAGCTGATATTATCAAGAAAATAGAATAGAATGAAGAGTCTAAGAACAGAGACTTAGGCTTTATAAATTTGAAAATATTTTCTATATCTTTGAGAACTACTATTTGAGTAATACAGAATTAAGCACAGGCTTATAAAGTACTCTGCTGGGCATTCCCTGACAAAGTAACCTTCAATCATTGACAATTTCTTTTTAACTTTGACTGTCTAGCAATTTTAATTTATTATTTTCTAATTTATGGCCAATTTGATTAGAATGTTGAATTGCAAAAGGGGGATAATTTGTAAAAAATTTAGAGAAGTAGGTTGAAAATGAGAAGCAATAGTGGGATGATAGCTTGAGAGTATGAGAAGATTAAACAAAAAAAAAAAATTAAGATTTATTTTAGAAAACAAGGGAGACATAGTCATGTTTTTGGTCCATGGGAAAGGACATAGTTGATAAGCAAAAATGGGAGATAAGAAAGAAAATATAAGGGACGAGTTCTCAAATCTTTGGAGATAATAATAGGAATGAAACAAACAGAGGGTTTAAGTTTTGGTAGAAAGAACTGTACCTCTTCGTCAGTGAAGGGACCAAAGGAAGACCAAATAAGAGATTATTTTAAGAATTTTTGACATATATAGTTGGCATTGAAGAAGTAGATCAAATTTCTCTCTTTTTAGTGAAATAAGAAGCAAGATTCTGCTAGGAGAACACTAGCCTTCTCATTTTATGTGTTTTCTCTCTCCCTTTCCACTCCTTTCCTCCTGCTCTTGTTGGATTATGAACTTCTTTAGGCCATAAACTATTTTATGCCTTTTTTTTTTTTTTAATCCTTAGAGTTTAGGATAGTGCCTGGCATTTAATAGGTGCTTATTAAATATTTATTGATTCTTAACATTCTTTTTATTTTAAAAACATTTTTATTCATTCATTCATTTTTTTATATGTTTGTTTTGTTGAGGCAATTGGGGTTAAGTGACTTGCCCAGGGTCACACAGCCAGGAAGTGTTATTAAGTGTCTGAGGTCAGTTGTGAACTCAGGTCCTCCTGACTTCAGGGCTGGTGCTCTATCCACTACACCAACTAGCTGCCCCTCTGACATTCTTTTAAAAGGAGAAATAACCATTATAGAGAATGTATAAGAGCACCTCCTGTAAAAGTATACATGTGAGTATGTGAGGATCTAAGTCTTCTTGGATAAATGTAAATTTAAGAAGTTAATCCCTAACTTAGACTAAAGAGCCTTGGATCCAGTGTCAAAGATCCTGGAGTCCTGGCACTAGCATTTATTACCTGTGTGATGTGGACAAGCAATTTAACCTCTCCATTTCTCAGTTATTTCATCTTTTAAATCATGGGGTTGGATTAGAACAGCTTCAAGCTTCCTTCCAACTCTAAAGTCATGATCTATTTCATAAAAAGTATTTGTTACATATATTTCCATATCCTTATCTGTGGGTGGTCTTCCCAAAAGTATATAAATTTAATAACGGAAATCTTGCAAATTGGAGTTTACTGAGTAGATTTCCTTTCGAAGGACCATGCTTTAAACCGAGATCACTGCCTCTCATTGTTTGGCTTACAGTAGGTCCCAGACCAGCCTCACTTGATCATTGTTTAGGTTCTGATGGCTGAGTGAGAGTAAATAATAATTGTTTCTGATTTGGCTGGAAACCCTGAGTGTCTTCCCACTGAGGTTGATTTTTTTTGGTTGACTAGGTAGAAAGAGGCTATTCTTTGGCTCATTTAATTATTTATCTTTAATTACTGAATGGATTTTGCCTCAGAGAAAATACCTTAGCTTAAAAAGGACTAGGTCTTCCAGTGTACTGGAGATATTTCCATTTGTCCTAATGTGTATCTTGCCACTGATTCACTGATTCTAGACTGATCTGGAGGAGAGATGACTGCACAACTCTGCCTCATTTAAATCCAATTCACGTGCAAGTCATCTCATCACCCTCCTGATGTTGTTAGTTTTCTTCCAGAAGAAAAGACAAACATTAACTAATTTATGGATTCATATTTCTCATTCCACCTACTTCTAATCCAGTATAAACATTTTTAAACTTATAAATGTAAGTTTATTGTTATATAAGTTTTAATATCTTAAACAGGCACTTTTATTACATTTGAATGTTTTTTTTCATATCTCTCACATGGTTAGGTTTTTAAAGAAGTTATAACTTGATAGGTTTTTAAATTTTAGCAAAATATCAGGAATTCAGCTGTAATTGTGATAGTAAAGTAACTAATAATCAAAGAAAACATTAACATATTAAATTCTAATAAGCTGTTATTAAAAAGTATCATAAATGACATTTCCTAATGCTTTTTTAAAGTATTGATTTTCTTGTCCAGCTGATGTGCCAAATGAGTATTTCCTATATAATTGAATATTTATCACATGGAATATTTTTATATTTTTAAAAGTAATTTATAACCATATATTATTGTTATTTGGCACTTAGTACATTTTTTGACTCATTGTTATTTAATAATCAGCAATGTTATAAAAAAATTTTAAAAACTGATTCTGATGAAGAAAAAGGCCCATAGCATAATCTATATTATTGACATTTTCTCCATCACTTTCTTAAGTTTAAACAATGGAAGCAATCATGCTTCCCTTGCAATATTTGCAAATTCCCAAGATACAAGTTTTTACATTGAAAATGTAATGGTCAGCTTTCAGGAGTTGTTTTGAGATATCTCCTACTTCATTGTAATGTGCGAAGTATAAAAATATTCAAATTTATATAAATCACTGGTATAATTTATTTAATTTATTAAACATTTTATACCCTCTTCTTTGAATACAGAAACTCCAGCTACATTTCAGGATAACATGAAAGAAAAAGACACACCAACCCCTGGTGAAGAGATTCAGCTGGAAAGTTCAATTCCTCATACAGATTCAGGAATTGGAGAGGAACAGATACCTAGCATCTTGAATGGAGCAGAACTAGAGCCTAGTGCAGGTCCTGATGCCATGAGTGAATTATTGTCTACTTTGTCTTCTGAGGTGAAAAAATCACAAGAAAGCTTAACTGAGAGCCCTAATGAAATGCTCAAGCCTGCACCATCCATATCTAGCATCAGCCAAACCAAAGGCATTAATGTCAAGGAAATACTAAAAAGCCTTGTAGCTGCCCCTGTCGAAATTCCAGAATGTGGTCCTGACCCTATCCCTTACCCAGATCCTGCATTGAAGAGGGAAACCCATGCTATTCTTCCTATGCAGTTTCATTCCTTTGACAGGTATGTACTGAGCTTATTATTCATATTATTATAAGTATATATGTGTAATTAAATCATTAAACCTTCAAAAATATTTGGAATCTGATATTTAAATGATAATTAATTAGAAATTAAGTCTAATAGTGTTTTGTAATTACATAATTCAGAGCATTATAATTGAATTGAGGCCATCAAATTGAGAGAACCAACTTGATTCATTTTAGAATTTCATTGAAAGCAATTTTATAATTTAATAAGTTTTTATTTATTATATGCTTAAAGAATACAAGCCAGTATGATTTGAGTGGAAAATACTGAACTGGGCAGGAAACTTAGATTTTATATTAGCTTCCTCTGATTTATGCTTTTACTCAGACAACAGTCCTGGGCCCCGCTTCCTCACCTGTAAAATGAACAATGTGATATGCAGTCTAGTTTCTAACATTCATAGATTTTATGAAAATATTATAGTAGACAACTACCCAGATATTTACAGATTACATTTCAAGTTTAAATGCTCAAATGTGAATTCACACAAGTAAAGAGGAAGCAGAAGCTTGTGTGATCATTTTTCTCATGTAGATATGCTTCATAGAAATATAAATTTCATTGTAAGGTATAAGATTATTTTTTGCCAGATTTCTAAAACACCTAAGGAAAACGAAAAAAAACTCAAGTAACTAGATTAGAAAATTCTTAAGAATTGACAATGTGTTGAAATGATTCAAGAGTATTTATAGTTTTATTCAGAAGGAAAACATCTTTCTCTAAACTCATGGAAAATAAAAGGAAATATTTAATTCATGAAAATGAAATAAGAATTTTGACCTGATATAACTTTCCATTTCAGTAATCTAAGAGAATGCATGTGTAGAGGAAAATCTTAAAAAAAAAAAAAAAAAAAGTTATACTGTAAAATACTTTACACTAAATTCTAGCATGAATGATATAGATTTACAAGAATTAAAAAATGTATCAGATTGGCATGTGAACAAATCTTTATCACTGAAGTTTGAAAGTACTTTTTTATTCAAAGAAATAAAATGTTTGAAAGTGACTAGTTTAAATGGGAATTGATTTATTTCTTTTGGTGAGGGGAAAAAAAGTGATCCAAGAATTAATAAAATGACATTGAAAATGTAGAAAGAATAGAAAACCATAATTATATACCAATAAATCTTATTTCAGATAGATTTAGAAACTTATTTTAAGAAAGTTAATTCTCTTCTAAATTTCATAGTAAATTTCTATTTTAGCCTGCTTATTGAGAAAACTATACTTTTCTGCTTGTCAACTGATATATAATGATTTGAGAAAAATATTTTGTTACAATTTTTTTTATAAAATATCACACAAATATATGTAATGTTTATGTAAACAGTGATTTTGGCAAATATTTTGTGAGGATAGATTATATGTTGTCCTTTGTGATTTCACATTTTTATTTCATATATTTTAAAAGAAATGATTTAGGGAACAAGGAAATTCTATCTTGTTAACTTTTCTTGGCATGTTGATGTTTTGTTTTTATGTTAATTTTGAAAACAATGTTAATCACTTAGCAAAATGTACAAAGAATAACTGGACTTGTAAAAACTAAGAATTTTAAGACAATGCATGTTAGTTAAAATTGATTTTGTTGGATAACATGATGAATATTGAAAAGAAATTATATTTTTTTAAGGAGAAAGTATCTTAATAGTTACAAATTTGAGTTTGGATTGATGATAACAACTCTAGTATCCTAGTAATTTAGTATACAGTTGTTGCTTTTTTTAAACTTTAAATCAGGAATATGATAAAACGATGACATGTCTTTTCAAAATGTAGTATATATTTCCATGAAAATAAAAAAAAAGCCATTATTTTTAAACTTTTATATAATGGTTTGTTTTAAAAATCATCATCATGGGCTAAAATTTTCATAAAAGGCTGCCATGTCAAGGGTTATTGAAATTCTTTTAAGAGAAGCCAAATCAAATATAGAATAAGCAGGAATATATTTCTAATTTGTTACATATTTTTATATGGATTTCAGTTAGAATAATTTTATGTCCTAATTTCATCCTGACTAAAGATTAAGATTTCACTAAACAGTTCTCAGTAATAACGAGTTTTTTAAAAATCACAAAACTTTTATGTTTTTCCAAGTAACACCTAGAAATATGTAAAGGAGTGCATTTGTTTTTTAAAATGTGCAAGTAGGAGTGATGTAGCAGAGTACAAAGCATTTTCTAAGTCATATTAGGAAGAGGGAATGTATAGTTAATATATGCAGGAGCTGAAGTACTATCAAATGTAAATGATGAGGTGATATTGATGAAAGGAATGGATTGAGGTCTCGGGGGGCGCTGATGAAGGATTGAACAGAAGCGGCCTTGCTCTGCACGTAACTCAAGTCTGTCGTCTTCATTGCTCAAAGCCATAATGGGAGGTGGCAGTCTGAAATGAGTTGCCACGGCAAAGAGTATTATTTTTGAAATGCTTTCACACAAATCACTAGGCCCTGCATACAACTTAGTTTCATGCTTTAATGTCATCAGGAGGCACAAATTGGTGTGTCTAATTGTTTGCCACCTGCCAGCAAAATGAGCTGCCAGCCAGCCAGACGGGTTTGATTGTCTGTCAGCCATTCAATAGATTGAGAGTGACAACATCAAAAATTTCACTTCAAACTCTGAAGCTCTGAGCAGCTTTTCAGAGACCTCTTCCCCACAAGTGCTTCTGGACAACTGCATTTTTCAATTAGATTTCAGTATATTGCTGCCTTCTGCCTCATCTGTCTTAAGGTAGATGTAATTACATTATGAGCTATATAAACAGATTTGAGACACTAGAGTCTGAAATCTAAGTTATGACATGTCTTTTGACGTCAGATTGAATTCCTTGAAAATAGGATTTAAGAGGTGAAGGATTTTAGAACCAAATTTCTGAATTGTACTAGTTTGATACAGAGAATTATAATACAGCTGACCCTGCTAATAATCCATTTTTCATTCTTATCTTCATTTGGAATATATGAAATAACTTGTCTATTCCAAGAACATGAATTGTATTTCATAATATTATTTGAAAATCCCTATGGAAAGCACTCAGGACGTTACTTTAAAAAAAAGAATAGTTTTTCCAGCTCTGCTGAAAAGTTTATTTCAGCTTCCATATATTGTTATCAGTCTTGTTTTCTGGGGCAAAACAATTATAATTCCACCTCCATATGGTAGCTCTTAAACTATTGGAAGATAGCTGTAAGTCTTATCTTCACCAGGATAAAAAAACATTATTTGTGTTCTTTCCCAAAGTGTTTTCAAAATTGAGTGTTTACTTTTTTCACTGTTTTATAGTTTACAGAAGTAATTGTTTTTATGTGATGCTTTTCCAAATGATTTCATTTTCAGATTTTATTTACTTACAAGTTATGTATTTGGGGATTGTTATAAATGATTCTTGTATATTTTTATTTTTCTCAGAATGAGCCATTCAAATTTGTATACTTTTGAATATATTGATTATACACTGATATAACATGAAAATTTACTAAATGAAAGGCACTGAAAGTACTGTCACCTACTTTTAATTTTATGTGTATGTATAAAGTAAATGCAATTTAGAAATTATTGAATTTTAACAAAATGTTGATTCATATAAATAAAGTTTACATGAAAGCTTTATTCTATCAAATTACAGAATTGTCTTAAAGTGAAGAAAAATTTCATCATTAAATAAGTTTATTTAATTTCCATATTGATTTAAGTGTTAGAAAATATTATAATTAAGTAATTATGTTTTAGCTTCTATTATCACTCACATATCAACATATGAAACATGAGATGAAAGGTATATGTTTTTCCAAAGTTGATATTTTAGGTATATATCTTTCCTTTAAACTAAAATTTCAGTTGAAATTGAATGCTTTTTCCTGATCATAATAAAGCTGTTATTTAGATAATTTTCATCTTCTGAGAATATACACATAGGCTTTTTTCCCCCCTTGGCTCTCGTTCCCTTCAGCTTTAGGCCAGATGATGAAAATATTTATTTGTTATTTCATTGCTAAAATGAGTAAGAAAGAAGTGCCCTATCACTGAAAGATTATAACTCTTTTTTCCATCTGTCTTTATAGTCGAAACATAGAACATTGGAGTAGAAAGGAAGTTGAAGTTCCTTTGATTAATAAAGTATTTAAGCCTCTTTTATTTTTAAAATACTATCTAGGTTTAAAGAATCATTTGTCATTATTAATAAGTAAAAAAGTAATAAATGTATTTTTGTTAATAACTTCTGAGGTTATTATTCACGGTAAAGTAATTTATTATGTCTACTTTATTCCATTTTAATTCTAATCAACTGACAATCTCTTCTATAATTAAGCTGAAAGTAAAAAAATGTGTACTCATTTTTAAGCAGTTTTGCTTTTTATTGTGCCTAAAAAAATTAACACAAGAATAAGTTGAGACATCTTGTAATCCTTTCACTTTGAAAACTCTTAAGTGTGGGATCATTGCCTAGAATCTCTAATATTATTTGAAGACTAAAGAATTCATCCCCAAAAAAGACTAAAAAGAATTAGTTCTAAAACTAATATTTTCTATTGTAAAGCATTTTATATTAATTTTAGCTTAGCATATACATGGATTAGATAATTGTTTCTTCTAATGTGTTGTGTAGTATCTATCACTAAAGCAGTCTCTGTCTTTAGACATACTATTTTGCTGGATATTGTCTTTTACAGTCATTTCTTCTAACACAAAATCCTAACTGCATATTTAATAGATAATGATTTCACTTGAAATGTTTGCCTTTTTATGTTGGCACAGTGGTTGACACCATCCTTGAGTAACTAAAACTGGAATAAAACAAATAATATTGAATGATTAAAGTATTGGAGGTAGTGAAAAGTGGGAAATGCCTCTGTCATTTAAGTTACAATATAATTCTGTCCATTTTTGGGGCAATTTACTGGAAATTCAGCTTAGTACTCTACTCCAGCATATTTTCATTTTATAGAGGAAAGCCAGAGTTCATGTGATTTGTCCAAGGTAAAACAATGGAACAATTAGAATCCAGAATTAGAATCCAGGTCTTTTTGACTCTCTGCCTACTGGTCTTTCTAACATTCTTGTTTGCTCCAAGAAGCAAAGTTTTATTAAATGTCATTATAAATATCTTTAATTTAATGATTATAATTTTTTTTTATAGAATTGAGTGTATTCAGTTAGTTAACCTGAAACTAAGAATTTTCCACAATTCTATGATATTTAGCTCTCTTATTCTGTCTATATTTGCAGAAACAGAATTATAGAATTTGAGAGTAACTTGGCAGTCAACAATTTTAATCCATACATGGGAAAAATTCCTTCATTAATATATATACGTTGTTATTAAGTTTTTGGTTGAAGATGTCCTCGGAGGACATCTTTCAAAGCAGTCCATTCTACTTTTGGACATTTCTAAGAGAAGCTTTCTTGATATCAATCCTAAATTCAGGGCCTGAAGACTTAAATTTATCATGAAGGTGCAGATAATTGTAGGAAAAACAGAATAGCAGTCTGACCACCACTATAGTTGTGTATACATTATTTCCTCATAGTCAATGTCAATTTTTGCTTTCTCTACTAGTATGCTACATATCTTTGCTTCCTCCTCAAGTTGGTGCAACTATCACTTGAGGGCTTTGTTTGATCAGACATAAGAAGCACAACATCTGGTGCCAAAATAGTAGAAGGTATGGGAATATGGCAGAGCATAAAGACAGAAGGAACCTAGTTCCCTGGCAGATATACTCCATTGAAGCACCAGAAAGATAATATATAAATAAATAAGCTATAAATCCCTTCTTCAATCTTAGGATGGCACCAAAACAGCCAGACTTATAGAAGCCTGTGTTGAATATGCAGAAGACAAAATGCAAATCATCCTAGTCCTAGAGCTAGAGATATAGCCAAATAAGCACCTAGCACAATAACATCTAGAGGCATGACTCAGGATCCTCATACAGTCTCTATGAGACAGAGCCAAATAAACAGAATTTTATTAAGATGCACGTAGAGGATTAAAATGTGCAGAGTATTAACATTTATATAATAAAATATTTTAAAGTACTTTGTGGGAAGGAAAAAAAATAACTTTTTCGATTGAGAGAATTTTCTCCTAAACAAAGCACTTTTATTTTTATATCAGGAACTTATACACTAATTTGTTATAAATCGTCTTTGGTTAATTGTAACTTGTTTATCCCCTATGACAACCCCATCACAGAAAGTTAAGCAAAAATCAGTAGAAATAGCCTCTTTGATGTGACAGCAATTGCAAATAATGTTTTATAAGAAATATTTTTAAAGTTAGTTATTTATTTCAGAGTAAGAATTGTTAGACAATGGCCAAATAAAAACAACCATGCTCCTAGTTGTAGGGAGTAACTAATAGGGACTCCATGGCTTCAGTGTCATTCTCATTTTCCTCAGCTGTAGTTGGAACTCTTGAAAAGGATCTCTTGGTTTACCATGTTTTTCCCTAAGCCCTCTTCTGTAATCACAAGTAGAATTCTGTCACTCTTCATTGCCACTTCTATCATTTTTTCCTCTTGGTACATTCAAAAGTGCTAACATTTGTTCTATGACCCCAATGTTCATTACCTTTTTGAACAAATCTCTTCTGCTTATTTGGATTTATTGGCTGTAAATTAACCTTTTTATGGCTTTTATTATTTCTTCTTTCATATGAGGAAATAGATACTCCTAATAACAGGTTAATTTTTAATCTCCATGAAGAATTCCAGTTTGACCTGGCAGATAGATAACATTTGTCCAGCCTTTGTGTAGGCAGCTTAGTGCTAAATGACAACAGGAGGCAAGACTGGACCATTCTTAAAGAAGGCAGAACCTGGTCTTACAGAGTAAACTCAGGATCAAGCAAAATCTATTCACATTATCCAGAAATGTGGAAGTAAAAGTTTGTCTGAAATAAAAGCTTCTCATCCAGAAACTGAAGCTTTCTATTAATAAATAGAAAGAACAAAATAAAAACCAAAATATGGAACACAATCGAAAATCTCTTGAACTGAGAGGATCCCAAGGAATAAACATAGAAGAAAAGAATAAATGCCACATAAATCAAAGTCTAAGAGAAGACTGATTATAAAGACTAGAAGAGAACCTAGAAAAATGAAACAAGAGAAAAAGCATGAACTAGCTAGAGATTTAAAAAATAATGGCAAAGGGAATTATTAATACCTTAGATCAAAGAGTGTTAAACCTTACAAAAGAATTGAACTACCTGAAAATTATAATGGTGAAAACAAAATATAACTCCATAAGAAAATTTTAAAACAAAATTATAAGACTGAAAAAAGAGAAGAAAATACAGAATATAAAGTATCAATAAATGGCATGAAATAGAGGGCAAGGAGAAGTAATCTAAGTTGGTTGAGTATCATTTCCTCCCTACCCCTGCATTAGATGACATATTTCTAGAATTTATTAATGAAAACTTCCTAGATGTTTTAGAATCTGAAGTCAGAATGAAAATAGAATCTCTCACTCACTGAAAGAAATCCTCATGTGAAAATTCCTAGGAATGTCAGAACCAAAATGAAAAGCTTCCAAGTCTTAGGGAAAAAAAAAAAGTTTTTTTCCCCCAAACCAAAGAGCTAATAAGTATCACCCCAAAATTTCATTGTTGCTACAAAGAGAGAGGAAGAAGATCCAAAGATAAAAAGATCCAAAAGATAAAAGTGTTCCTGTTTAGTCTTTTTTCAGTCATATTTGACTTTTTTTTTTCTTTTTTTTTTTTTTAAACCCCATTTGGAACCATTATCTTGTCAAAGATACTGGAGGGGTTAGATATTTCTTTTGCTCGTTTTACAAATGAGGAACTGAGGTAAACAGGCTTAAATAATTTGCCCAGGATTTCACAGTTAATAGATATCTGAGGCTAGATTTAAACCCAAGAATATGAGTCTTCCTGATTGCAGGCCCAGCATTCTATCCACTGAGCCACTTGGCTTTCTTTAAAAAAAAGAAGAAGCAATGAAGCTTAAAACCAAAAATATTCTTTCCAGCAAAACTCAATATGTTTCTACAGGAAATGGGAGAGAAGGAGAGAGAAATTGATCTTTCATGAAATATAGGATTTCTGAGTATTCTTGGATAAAAGACCAAAACTGTATAAATGCAGGAGATGGGAAAAACACAGAAAGGTACACACATTCATTCAGTTGAAATGGAGCATGTGAAGATGAATTGTCCTTTCAGAGACTTAGGATTCTCAAAGATCATCAAGAAAGTTAATAAGTTAGGAAGAGGACTTGGGGATGATTTATTCTGTTTTGATAATCTTAAGAGAAGGAAAGTAGAAAACTAGGGATTAAACAAAAATTAGAATTTGTAGACCCCTGGAAATTACTAAATGGAAATAGAAAGTAGTCTAAATATGTTTTAGTTGAGTATGACACTTTTAGGGACAATTGGGTCATAGTCGATGGAAGGCTGGGCTTAGTGTCAGATCCAAGTTCAAATCCAACTTCCAGAATACTTCACAATTGTATGAAGTTGGTCAGGATGCTTAATGTCTATTTTGCTCAGTTTTCTAAACTGTAAAATGAGGATAACACCTACCTTAAATGGCTGTTATAAGTTTCAAATGAAGCAATACTTATAAAAAGCACTTAGTGCAATATCTGGCATCTAGTAGATGCTCTATAAATGCTCATTCCCTTCCCCCTCTCCTCCTTTACAAAAATACCCGACTATATATTGACTTATAAAAACCTCACAGAAATGCAAAAATGTATTAAACATATCCTTGATTAGTCATATTAAAATAAAAGTTCTATTCAATAGAGTTTTTGAAGAAAAAATTTAAACTAATTAGAGACAATAACTTATTCCTAAAGAATTGATGGATCAAAGAACAAATTATAAAAATGGTAAAATAATTTTCAAATAAAATGATAATAATGAGACAATATAATAAAAAATTTGGAATACAGTTAAACCTGTTCTTAGGGGATAATTCATATCTACATGTTTTCATCAACAAAACTTAAAAGAAATACATGAATTTAGCATGTAATTTAAAAAAATGACAGCTTCAAAAGGCAACAAATCAAAACTCCTCCAACTTGAAATAAACTTAGAAATTCTGGGATTCAAAAGAGATTAATAAAATTGAAAATAAAAACAATCATCAAATGAATAACCAAAACAATTATCTAGTATGTTTTGGCCAAGACTAATAAAAAAAAGCAGTAATATCTAATTTTATTTAAAAAGAAAAGGAAGAGAAAGGTAAGGAAAAGAATAAGGAAAGAAATAAGCATTTATATAGGGCCAGTGAACTATGAGGCACTGTGTTGTTACAAATATTTTCTCATTTTGCTTATTTGAGGAAACTCAATTTTTTAAAATTAAAAAAATTATAAAAGAATCTTTTTAACAAAGTAAGCGTAAATAAAACCATCAGAAATGTTTCCTCCAATTATAGGCCAAGAAGACTGATAAATTAGAATGAATCAATATTTATTAGAAAATCTAAAATGCCTATTAGTAGCAGAAGAGAAACACAGTATCAAAAACAGACATTGCGCATACCATTAATATACTTCAGAGCAAGGGTAAGGAATGGGGGTTTCCAGTGAAACATTTAATGACATGTTCAGATTATTTATTTATTTTTGAGTTATTAATTCAACTAATTGAATTAATTCAATTAAAATTTTGAATTTATTATTGAATTAGAGCTTTTGAAGAATAGCTGAAATGCTGTTGGCAGGTTAGTGAGTCAGTAAATAGAGCATTCAGTCTGGAGTCATAAGGAATTGAGTTCAAATGTGACCTCAGATTTTACTAGCTGTATAATCCTCAGCAAGTCACTTAATCTCTATTTATCTCAAAGAATTATATCTTTTGAAGAATAGCTGAAATGCTGTTGGTAGGTTTGTGAGTCAGTAAATAGAGCATTCAGTCTGGAGTCATAATGAATTGAATTCAAATGTGACCTCAGATTTTACTAGCTGTATAATCCTAAGCAAGTCACTTAATCTCTATTTACCTCTATTTACCACAGTATTTTTTTTTTGTGAAGCTCCAATATGATCAGCATAAAGAGCTCAGACCAGTGTATGTCATACACTAAGCATGATGTAAATGGTAACCCTCTTCCATATTTTTAATAATTATAGCTAACACACACACATCTATGTGAAAGACTATTATATTTAGTGTTATTTAAGTTTTGAGTTCAGAATAAAACTTAAAAAAAAAAAATGTTAAAGAGATCAAAATGGGGAAGGAAAAGCTAGTTTGAGGTTAAGCCTGAAGGAGCAAGAAAGGAAAAGGACAAGTGGACCAGTGGAGGTCTGGACAACTAACTGTGCAATCAACTCGGTTCTTTTGCTTAGAGTTACTACTCCTACCCAGAAGGTAACTGATACTAGTGGAAATATCTGATTTAGAATGAATAGTGTTATTTTTAGAATCAACTAGAACTTAGACCAGTGTTAATGTAATAATAAATAGGTATGCTTAAATTCATTCCAATCTTTAAAACAAAGCAAAATATTCATTAGAAGAAATTATGGGAAATAATTTGCAACTCCCTAACTGAAAACTGAGTGCTAAGCCTGGATTCAAGAGGATCTGAGTTAAAATCCAGTGTTAGACACTTACTAGCTAATCTAATTCTCTTTGCTTTCATCTATAAAATGAGTTGGAGAAGGAAATGGCAAACCACTCCAGTATTTTTCTTAAGTAAATCCCATAGACAGTATAGTTCATGGGATCACAGATCATAGAACATATTGCTGAGTGGCTGAACAATAATAATTGGAAAATTAACTAGACTAAAAAACAGCAATATACCAAATGATGAGTACAGATAAAAAAAATTGTAAAGTTTAAATCAGATCACTTCTGCTTGAAATAGAAAAAACTGCACAAGGATAGCAAGTTGTACATAATAGATTTGCAGTTTCATGTATAATTATTCTTTTATTATTCTGCCATGTCATGGAAATACTTGATTCATTAATGTTACCTAGTTAATTTAACCCTTTTTTGAAAGTACCTGTTAGTTGGAGTTTCAAAGTAGCTAGTACCAAATGATGCAGCTAGGTTGTACAATGGTTAGAGAACTAGGACTAGAGTCCAGAAGACCCAAATTCAAATTAAACTTCAGATATTTACTAACTAGATGACCCTGGATAAGTCAGTTCATTAATAATTACAGAGTTTGGAAGGAGAGAAGATTTGGGGGGAAAGTCAAGTTCAGTTTTGGGCATGTTGAGTTTAAGACATATGCAGGACATTTATTTTGATTTTTCCGAAAGATATTTGGAGACTGAAGAATGAAAGTCAGGAGAGAGGATAAGGCTGAAGAAGTAGATTTGAGAATCATTAGCGAAATGATTATAATGTAAATCATAAGATCCTATGAAATAACCAAATAAAATAATATATAGAGGAAAAAAATCCATGTTGTGTGATATCCATGGTTTAGTGGTCATGAATTGAATAAAGATCAAGCAAAAGAGCCTGAAAAGAAATTGTCAAATAAATATGAGTAGAGCCAGGAGAGAGTTAGTGTCTTGCAAACTTAGAAGGAATTTTCAAGAAGAGGGTCAAGTAATAGAATGAGGATTGATAAAAGGTAATTAAATTTGCTAGTTGTTATTACCTCTTGTTGTTAGTAACTCTTGGAGAAAGCAGGTAAGTGAAAAGTAAGTAGAAACTACTTATTTTGGTCTTAGATTTAAATATCTCTTTTGGGTTATTAAAAATAAATTTTTTCCTTGAAACAAAAACCTTTAACATTCTATTCATCATACAGGTAGGTTCAGAAGTTTAAAAACTGCTTTTTTGATTTGTCATGTCCTCATGTAGAATTAAAAATAAATTCCATCATTGTTTTCTTTCTTTGTAGGAGTGTTGTGGTGCCTGTGAAGAAGGCTCCTCCTGGTAGTCTGGCTGTGACCACTGTAGGGGCTGCTACTTCTGGAAGTGGGCTGCCTGCAGGCAGTACACCTAATATATTTGCTGCTACTGGAGCTACACCAAAAAGTATGATTAATACAACAGGTATTGTCCTTAAATATTTTTGTGACCCCCTCATCTTTTGCTTTTTGTTTTTTTTTTTTTTTCTTTTTTGATATGTAAAAAATAAACATCTTGAATAGTAAGACTCTTTTAACTTTTCTGGGAATTACAATTAATAGTATTAAGGGGAATTTGCCTGCAGTTTTAGAATTCTTTCCTTACTATTTTAAAGTGTCCATGCTTGCATTTTTTTTCTTCACTCCCCATTTATCTCTTAGAACAGTAGCTGCCATTTACTTTCAAAGGGAAATCTACATATTGAAAGATATATGGGGTGCAAAAATAATTGATTTTGAATCTTTAAGACATCATTATGTAAATAGCTAATTATATCAGAAAGTTATACTATGATCTACCATTAATCAGCATCCTACCCCCTTTTACTCGTAGAATTTGACTTTGAGATTACATATCGATATGCATTTAGATAGATAATTCAGTCTGAATGGATGATCTCTGCTAAGTCCCATAAGGAATGCCAATATTCCCTTAGAATCCCTGGCAGTATACTCAGAGGATACATTCAACTTCGGTTAAAATTTAATGAAAAATGCATGTTAAAGAGAATAGTCCTTATTTGGCCTCAAATTAATTTATAATCTGAGATGATGTTGCGGCCCAGGTCATTGACTGCCTTTTCCAAAAGACTCTATCACAGAAAATTCCACAACGTGAATTTTTAAAAGCCCTACTGAAGTTAACTTTTTTTTTTTTTTAATTTACAGGAATGTTCCTGTTGATGCTTAGTTCAAATAAATCCTTACCCAAATCTTTGTGATTCCCTTTTAGGTATTTATACAACGCAAGATGATCCCTGCCTTTCCTTCCCTGACTATAGTAGCCTTCTCTTCTCCAAACTGTATAGCCTAAACTTTTCCATCTGTCATCATTACTTAGACCCTTCCCATTTTGATTAATTTTGTGCTTTCTGTATCTTGTTTATCATCCTACCCTTTGAGTCTGACAAACCATCCACAATACATTTATGGGACTAGTTAAAAGGAGAAAGTGCTCCTAGTTTTATAAAGCTTAAATACATCCATAACAGTATTGAGATTTATGTTTGACCTGATGTAAAAGGATGATTTGCCATTTAGGATTTATCTGTTTTGTAAAGATTTTGTTTGTTTCAAACATCTAACTTGTCTAAAGATTTGTTTGAAAGCCTTCTTTTCCCCAGCTTTGATTCCCTATCTTTTCCCCTACTCTTCTCACTGTAAAAAAGAGCACATTTTAATGTCATGAACAAAAAACATTTACCCAGTAAGGGTCCTTTAAAATATAGCAAAATATTTTTTAAAATTATGTTTGTACTCCATATTACTGATGTGGTTTAACTAATTTTTACTATGAGCAATAAAAAGAGCCATAGAGGTTGCATTGAAATAAAGATTTAAAGTTGGATTAGACAATAGAGATTATCCTATCCAAGATCCTTATTTTACTGATGAGGAAATTGAGGCGCACAAAGTTTAAATAATTTAAGAATGGCAGAGTTAGATTTAATCCCAGGGATTTTAACTCTCAATCCATCAATTTTATGCCTTATCTCTTTAGTTATTTTTTTCTAAGGAATATTTACTATAGTCAATTTTAGATACATATATTCTTTAGAAACAAATTGCCTATTTCTACTCTTCCCCAGTTTAATTGCCTTTATTGTCTTTAAAGATGCAGTGAAAAGCAGTGTTTTGTTTTGGAAAATGCTTTATCATTTGATAATAAGAAGGGACACTAGATGTCCCTCAACTCCACTTGTATTTACTATGCCTTTATAGTATATCATTAACAACTGTTCTGAAATAATACTCTGTCATGGAAGAAAATGTGTAGCAACAGTATTTTAAAATCTAGACTTAATAAATACACTATAGCTTCAGCAGATTCATTCTCAATATGATTCTTTGTGGCTGCATTTCTAAAATTTAGACCTAGAAATTCAATTCACAGATTTAAAAAAATAAAAAAAAAATATTTCATAATATAGCAACAAAAGAAGGGAAATTTCCTACTCAGAAATATGCATTGTTTTGGAGGGTTTTTTTTTTTTATCAGTTTCATTTTATGCTGAAGTTTATTTTCATTTGTTGTCTTTCATTTTATGTTAAAGTATATCCCATATTGTAACATTTGTTAATGCTAGACAGATGCGTAAAACAGTTTAATTTTACTACAGCAAATTCTGCTTAAATCTACAGAGAATTATAAAGTGTACTAATGGCTAGTTGTTTTTAAACAGTACTATACTGTTTTGTTTAAAAATTGAGAAAGTTTTTGCAAAACCAGAAAAGAAAGCCATAAATTCTAAGAGATGTTCTGTTAAATCTACAACTAACTTAATTTTTAAGACTTAAAGTAGAATTGTTTTGGAAACAGGTGCAGTGGATTCAGGGTCATCTTCATCCTCCTCCTCCTCAAGTTTTGTGAATGGTGCTACCAGTAAAAACCTTCCAGCTGTACAAACTGTAGCTCCAATGCCTGAGGATTCAGCTGAAAATATGAGGTATGAAAGGCAAAAGTGTCACTTTTTCTAACTTTAGTTAATCTTACTTCAATATTTAAAAAAAAAAAAAATCTTCAATATTTAATCCATTTGGTCTCCCATGTTTGCAAATATGGAACTATTTTTTAATGCTTTCTTCTTTTTATCACTTGGATAAGTTTGGGAGGATCCATAACTTTCCAGTGTTAAAATGTCCTCATCTAGAGAATAAGGGAATTGGATTATATGGCCTCTGAATTTACCATACATTTCTAGTTATATGATCCTCTTTATCCTTATCTCTCCTTATCTAATAAATTATTGGGTTGATAACCATATCCAAAAGATTTCTGGATTTTCTCTCTCTTTTCTTTTCCTACTATTATCACTTAAGTACAGATACACATTACAAGGCTGAACCATTCTAATAACGTCTTCACAGATAGTCCTGCGGCTATTATTTTGCCCTTCAAACTATCCTAGATACTTCTTGTTTATAGTCTTGTTTATCCATAGATATAGTCATATTGCTTTTCTACCTTAACAATTCTTGGGTCTGGGGCAGCTAGATGGCATAGTAGATAAAGCCCTACAATAAGGAGGACCTAAGTTCAAATGTGGCCTCAGACACTTAACATTTCCTACTGTGACTCTGAGCAAGTCAATCCCATTTGCCTTTAAAAAAAAAAAGAAGAAGAATTCATGGTTTCCATATTGCCTCCGAAGTAAAATACAAGTGCCTTTTCTGGTATTCAAGACACTTATAATCTGTCACTATTCTATTTTCTCTCCCTTATTTCCCATTAATCCTTTCTAGAGTCTCTATTTGATGGTTCTTTGCCTCAGGACAAGCATAATCTTCCCTTAACTTTGGTCTTTTCTTCAAACTATTCCCAGTGCTTTAAATGCTCTTTTTCCTTTACCTACTGAACTCATCCTTGTAATCTCTCATGAAGTGCCGTCTCCTCTAGGAAATCACCCCAGTTCCTGTCAGGAAGTGTAACATTCTTGCCCCTTAAAATATATGTCATCTAAAACTTTGTTTTGTAATTTTTCATTTTTTTTGTCACATAATATATATCATAGCTAACTCTATATCTTATATAACTATTAAGTTCCTCTACAAGGAAATCATGTCTTATCTAAATTTTGTACCTTGCCCATTGATTTACAAAAAAAAAAAAAAAAAAAAAAAAAAAAGGTGAATGTTAAATGTTTATTCTATTACTGATATAAGTTAAAAAACAAACTTTATGTGTAACTAATTTCTGAATTGTTTACTTCTTAAAAACTAAGATCTTAGAAATCTATCTTACAAATTTCATTGTTAGCTAGAGCTATTTTATTTTGTTTGTCTCTTAACACAAATGAGACAAATATACAAGGAAGTTATCTGCCCAAAGAAAAGATAGAAATCCCAGAATATTGAATAAATTTAATAGTTATTTTTACCAAACTACTTAATACCAAGGACATTTTATTTTTAACTTATTAAATATTTCCAATAGCGTAGTAAAACTGAGATGTAATTATCTTGAAACAGTGAAGCTTTGCCGCAGGGTACTACCATATGAGCACTTCCATCCTCTACATGTGGTGCCAGATGTTGTACATAGCCCCATGTTAGTAGGTAGGCACCCTGGTCAGAGAAAGCATACCTCCCTTTGTTCCTAACACTCCCTGTGCCTCTCCATTATCATACCCCTTTCCATTAGCCTGCCTGTTAATTCTGCCATAGTTCAGTTATATCTGACAGAGTGGATGAAGTTCATTCCACCTGATTAGGGGACTCATACCATGCAGGACATCAATGACTCTGGCAAAACACACTGGCTTTGGGTTATATTCTAAATTCTGCCTGTTCCACTCTTCTCTACTACTCTGAATTTACTTGGATGTCAGAATTCTCTTACAGTGCTGCAAAGAAATAATGTTTTCAAAATCATATTATGTGATGATATCAGTTACTGCTAAAATGTTGGGGACTGATTGCTCCAAAATAATTTTTAAAAATAATGTAGTGACTCCTTGATAATATTGAATTTTTTCTAATGATACAGCAAATATATTCCCATAATTATCACAATCACAACAGAAATTCAAACTGAATAAATTTTCACTAAGGAAAATTTAAGAGCTCTTAAAAAACATAGCTTTGTTCTGATCCAAAAAAAATTTTTTTTGACTTGGCCAGAACTATCTTTAATTTTGTTTCTTTAGTAGATTTGAACCTTAACATAAATAAGGAGATGATGAGCAAATTAACCTCAGAGCAATTTTTGAGCTGCTCTCAATGATATTTGAAAGGTCATGGATAGGCGCTCTGAGATTAGAGATGCAAAAGTGTCCTGAGGTTCATTAAAATTAGAATTTTGTAGTCTGAATTGATTTCTTGGCAAACTTTTAGATCACATATCATGTTACATACATTATTAAATGGATTGTTATCAAACATATAGAAAAAAAAGTAATAATCCAAAAGTTGAATAGCTTAATTAATCTGATTTTATAGGTTTATAGATAAATCAAATTTTATTTCTTTTTAAATTAACTTAATAATAAGAACTAATATTTATATAATGTTTTAAGATTTCCAAGGTATCTTATAAATATTATCTCATTTTATACTCAGAACAATCCTTGGGAAGAAGGTACTATTGTTATTATTTCCATTTTATAGGTGTGGGAACTGAGATAGAAAGAAATTAAGTGACTTGTTCAATTCACATAGCTACGAAATCCTTGAGACAGGCATAGTCATAGTGACTCCAAGTCAGCATTCTCTCCAACTAGATTGGTAAATTAAGTCTGTGCCATATTGCAACAAAGTATTTTACATAGTTTCATGCTATTTTTTAGAAATAGAAATATAGTTAGGAAGATATGGAAATGGTTGAATGACTGTCTCCCCCCAAAGTAATGATTACATGTCAGCTTAGAGGGAATTTGTATTAGCATATGCTAGGGAATCTTTTACTTATCTTGTTGCTGTACACTTTTATCAGTGACTTGTTATAAATGGTGTATTGTTAATGTTATTTTCCAGTGACTTATATCTGAAAAGAATAGCTAATAGACAAGAGTTAGAATCTGAAAAGATCTTGACAGACTTGTTATATTGTTGTATATGTTAAAGTTATATAAATGATTTTAAAAATTGATTTCATTAGTGTAGATTATGGGAGCTGTTACTAAACAATTGTTCGTATAAAAATTGGGGGAAAGGGAACTTTTAGTGAACAATGTGACAAAGTCCCCCAAAAGCAAAAACTAAGTTAGGTTTCAGTAAAAGGAGTATAGCATCTATAATCATGAGGGGGTTGGGAAGAAAAGAAGGATGTCATATAGGTATGATTTGGCTTGGAAAGGAAATATCATGACCCTATTGAGTTTTTTGCAGCATATTTTACAGTAAGCTAGAACATGTCCAGAAAACAGGGATCTGGATGGTGAGAGGACTTGGTAATATGTTATATTCAGGTTGTTTGAAGGGATTGGGGTATTTAACTTGGCAAAAAGAAGATAGTATTTAAAGAGCTGCTACATAGGGAAGAGATTAAATGTGTTTTATTTAACCTCAGGGGAAGAACTAGAAGCAATTGTATCTATAATTAGAGCACCTGGGTTAAATCCTTCCTGTGCTACTTTCTTGTGGAACTTTGGGTAACTCATTAAATTTCTCTGGGCTTTAATTTCCTTGTGTGTAAAATGTAGGTATTGGACTACATGATTTCTGTATTTCCTTGTAGATCTAAATATGAATCTTGAGTTGCAGAAGCAAATTTAGTCTTGATATAAGGAAAATCTTAATAATGGTAGAGTTCTTCAGAAGAGGAAGATTTGATACATAGAAAATATTCATAACAATACTTTCCATAATATAAAAATGTGGAAATAAAAGCATCTATGCATTGATTTGATAGTGACTGAACAGATTGGCATATGTAAACATAATATGTTATTGTCTTGTTAAGAAACAAACAATATGAGGCAGCTAGTTGGTGTAGCGGATAGAACACCAGCCCTGAGGTCAGGAGGACCTGAGTTCAAATGTGGTTTCAGACACTAACACTTCCTGGCTGTGTGACCTTGGGCAAATCCAACCCAAATTGCCTCAGGAAACAAAAGAAAAGAGAAGGAAGGAAACAAACAATATGAAGAACAGAGAAATTTGGGAAACTAGTTTTAGGAATGGATGTAAAGTCAAGTAAGCAAAATTAAGATTTGGTTTATGCAGTTACCACTGTAACATAAAAGAAAATCACATCCCAGAAATCCAAATTATGATTGATTCAATGAGCAATCTTTTCTCCAGAAGCTTGTCAGGAAAGTCTGACAAAGAAACCTCTCTCACCAGAAAAGTGTTAATTTACAGGTATGAAATGAAGCATAATTTGTCAGATATTACCATTATGTTTAATTGTTTAGCTTAACTTTGATTTTTATTGCAAGGAAGTGTTCAGAGTGGAGAGCAGAGAAAACACTGTTATTGGTACATGAAAACAGTATTTCAAAAACATCAAATATATTTTTTAAAATTAGTTTTAGACAGTTCATAGCCTCCAAATGTAATGGAATCTCATTTTTAACAGAGAGGAAAATGTGTTCATAGATTGGAATAACTCCCTGTCAATAATATTTAGGGAATTCTTAGATGGTCTCTGAGGTACATTTGCCAGATTCTTTGATTCTTTAATTTTCCTGATTATGTTTTGTTTTATACCTTATTGGTCCATTGAATATTTTCTCTGCGTGAGAACTCTTAATTGTTTGTTGTTTAATGAGCCAATTATTGAAAAAGTTTCTTCCTTTTCTCAGTTTTTTAAAACTTTAATTTTCAAGTCAACTTATAGTGTATGGTAACTTATAGCACATTGACCTAGAATGAAGGATAATAGTAATTCAAAATATATGACAAAAACTCACTTTGTATTTGTTGTAATTTGGTTTTTAAAAATATATTTGCCCTAATCAAATTTTGAGAAAGTTTGTATCAATACAAGCTTGTAACCATTGAGCATATATTTCCCAGCTGTAGGAAAACTAATTATCTCAAAAAGCTGTACCCAGCTTTTTGCAATTCAGTGATGTAAACTGCAGATAATTGATAATTAGGAATTTTCCATGTGCATACAAATTCATACTTGTAAAACTTGGAGTGAGGTAAACGTGAGTTTGAATCCTGCATCAAACAATTATAAAATAGTATTTGACCCTGTGAAGTCACTCTGTGCCTCAGTTTTCTTATCTGTAAAATGGGGATAGTACCTGCTTTGTGTGGGTCTGTAAGGATCAAATGACATAACATATAAAATGCTTTATATACTTTAAAGCTCTATATAAATACTAGCTATCTTTATATTTTATCTGAATATATATATATACATATATATATATCCACAAATATTTATAGTTGTTATACTTAACACAAAAGTAATACACATATATAAAAATAAGAGCACCAACATTTAGATTTTTATAATTACTGGATGACTTCACAGATTGACAGTTTATATTTGCTCTAAATCAAAATGTAATCATGGTCAATAATACTATAAGTTTTTGTTAAAACTTATATAGTGGAAAGGGCAGCTAAATGGTGCAGTGAATAGAACACTGGGCCTAGAATGAGGAGGATCTGAATTCAAATCCAGCCTCAGACCCTTAACACTTCCTTAGATGTGTGACTCTGGGCAAGTCATTTAACCCTGATTGCCTTACTTGAGGGGGAAAAATTATATAGTGAAGTAACATAAACATCCAGTAGAGAGAACATCAGTTGTTTTTTTATGTGACTAAAAGAATATGATGGTGCTATATATTTTCACATTTATTGTCAAACTTCTGAATTTATGTTTAGGTTTTACAGCTATGGGTAAACCTATAATTTTGTTAATTTGTATATGGTAAAGAATAACAATACTCAGTTCTGTTTCTGGAGATGAATTTAATATTTCAATTAAAAATTTTTCTTTCAGACATACTCAATAAAATCTGTCTTTATCTCCTCCATTTGGAATTCCTTTTAAACAACTAAGCCTGCCGTATCCTATGTGACTGGGTAGGTCCTAGGTTATCTGCAGGGGTTCTATCCACTGTGCTGGGTACTTTGCTTCAATTTGTTGATATTGCAAGTATACCATGGAACTCTCTGGCTGTCCTTTCCATCTCTTAACATGTAACTCATCCATCTTTTTTTTTTTTTTTCTTTGAATCATTCATTTCTTTGATGATACATATTTGAAGATGCATACACATACACACACACACACACACAAACACACATACATATACACATACGTACATTTAGTAAAAGCAAAAAACAAAACCCCCCCAGTAATTCTTAAACCTATTAAAGGCAATCTATTTAAGTCTGATGTTTTTTCAGATTGAAATTAGAGAATTATAAATTTTCTAGGTTACTTACCAGTTGAGATCTTTAAACAAACCTGAAATATTAATTGAATATTAACCTGAAATATTAACACACACCCAATTTCTGTGATTATTCCCTTCCAAAACAAAAACAAATGAAGCCTTTTTGATGCTACATCTATTTAACATTAATGATTGTTAGAAATTTTATTTTACTTTTTCCATTTGCTATTTAAATTTCTACATCAGCTTTATGGTTTATGTATTTATTTCATTATGTGTCATTTTGCTGCACAGCACTTTGGAAGCCCTACCTAAACTCCAGCCTAGTAATTTTTGTGGAGTTTCATTTGATATGTTAATTGGAAATTGAGTTTTTCCTCTTCAGTTTTCTTCTCTTCCTTAGATCCATTTACATATTAGTTTCCTTCCATTTCTGCAAAACAAGCAATTACTAATTCCCAAACATGCACTCCAGGAAGCTTTTACAGTTATCTGGGGGCATCCCCAGAGATGCATTAAATTCAATAAAACCTTGAACATGTTTATTTGGAATTCAGCATACCATATAAAGGCAGTAAACTTCTTGAACAAAGACAGATACTATTTAGCTTTTATTTTTTAATTTCCTTGTAACCTTATCTGATTTCTTCGAGCATACATGACATTTAAAGTTTTTATGTTGTTTAGTAAATCCATTCAAAAGGCATGAAGGAAAAATAAAAGTCAGATTTTAATTTTAAATATAGAACTGAATAAAATGAATATATTTTATTAGCATTTTTGTTACTTAGTAACTACCACCAAAAAAAAAATTGTATCATCTTGAAAATGCTGTGTCACAAATACTGAAATTGTTAATACAATACCAGGCATTTATTTAGGCAATTAAATTCATCTGTATAGGTAGTTGATTCAATAGGAGGGGAATGGGATTATGCCAGGTGATTAACATTTTATTGACTAACTTACTTGATAATTTTTACTTTCAGTAGATTATTTTAATATATAGGCTTTTGTATAATCAGCAATTTCATCTTTTTTCTCTTTGTTTATTTGAGCATTTCACTTAATCTTTCTTTAGATTAGATTTCTTAGTGGTTATAAAATATGATTATTAAAACATAACATTTTATAAACAAATTTTACATAATTACTTAATAGTAATAACATTTTCCAAAAAGCTCCTTTGGCCATATTATATAAGGGCAGAAAATTGCTTTTTCTACTTTCACTGAATTTCATTACTTGTACCAATTTTTTTCATAATCAAAAAAACAGAACACTTGATTTGGAATCAGAAAAATCTGGATTTGAATCCAGATTTTGCTCTTTATCTTCTACACAAATTTTAAGTCATGCAACTTCTCTGGGCATCACTTTTCTCTATAAAATGAAATCGGAGCAGAAAACAATTAAGCCTCCTGTCAGCCCTAAGTTGTGGGTATTACTGTTCTCAGTTGCTCTCTCCATAGTCTTTATAACCATCATCATGTGGCATGAAATCTGCCAGAAAGGATATTTAGTATGTTTTGGACAAAGTGACCTCTCAAGTTATTTCTAGTTATGAGATCCTGTGATTCTGAATTGTACAGTTCTTTTGTTTCAAGTAAAGATGAATTTATATTATTTATTCTCTAACAATATTCCTTCATTGTAGTGCTCTACTTTCTGTTATAAGTCAGTTACATTTATTGTTATGCAAAGTTGCAACAATTGTAGTTAAAACATTTGGAGCAACACAAGGCAGCTGCATCCAATAGAAGCATTTTCTCAAACCACCGTGGTACCAGATTAAATTTAAAACATTGCATCATGGTTTTGTTGTGGCTTCAACCAAAGAAGTATTTTACTAAGCACTTTGTAAATTGCCCCAGGTTCAACTTTTAACAGACAAAAAAAAAGTAACCTTGATTTTATGAATAGACATAACCACAAGGAAATTTATTAGAACTGAAGCACACAGTTTTTACAGTATTCTAAATAGAAACAGAATTAACTTTTTATTCCTCAAAAGGATTTCTAAATTAAAACCCCAAAATTTATAACACTGTATATACATTCATATACAGAATATACATTCTGTAGTCTCTAAACTTCAGTTTCCTCATCTGTAAAATGGGGGTAATAATATGAAAAAGATCTCAGTGGATTGATATGAGGCTGTAAATGGCATCATTTTAAAGCTTTCCAAATGTTTTACATTATCATCTTTGTTTTGTTTTGTTTTGTTTTGTTTTTCCAACAGGATTCAGTTAGACATGTCTCTAGGACATATCACTTTCTGGCTGACATTCCTTTTATACTTAACATTCTATAAACTATTGTGAGGATATTTAACTATCTCCTTCTTCCTTTTTAGTAATTAAGTGTTAATCTTCCTGTAGCTGCCTTAGTTTTACTGGCCTATTGTGGTTATTATTAACTATTATAAAATCATTGGTTTCGTCTTGCTTAGTGGGGTCAAATAGAAATGATCCTGGGTTAAGCCAGTATTTTGCTGTTGTTCATATTTAACATTTTATTCATTTGGTGGATAACATAAATGTTACCTTTTAGAGTTAAATAAAAGCATTAAGATGTAAACTAACAATCATTTCTTGAACAGGTAAAAGAGTTAGACTTTGTAAAGAGTAAATCCTCAAGTGAGACAAGGATGAAAAAGGACTGTGACAGAAGGCATATTGGGAGATGTGTATATATATGCATATACATATACATATGTACACACACACATACATAGTCACACACATATATATCTTTTTACATATATGTGTATATATATGTATATAAGATAAGGAAAAGAGGGAGCTTATAGTGATTGTGTTGCATTTTTCTATAATATTTGAGACAGGGTTTTCAGCTAAGAGGGTTCAGGAAATGGAATCAAAGGTTATATTGAGAAGAATGAAAAAGTTTAGAAGAGCTTTTATGGAGAATGGGATAGTAACTTGATAAGAAATTATAGTAGTATTGTATTGCCTGTCAGCAATTATGGTTCAGTTGAGATTGTGTAACAAATTTGTAGTGGCCTTAGAACATGTGTGATTTTCATCATCTTCACTCAGTAGCATATGTATGAGGTAGAGAATAGGAGTGGAAGTGATCCAAGGCTGTGGCTTGGCAGGTACAGTCAGAGAAATGATAAGGGATCTAGGAATTCAAGAAAAAAAGATGGTGTTGAGGTATATTGGTTTATTCAGAGGTAAAATGAAGAAAATGGGAGAGAATGGCTAGAGCAAGAGAAATAACCAGTGAGAGAATTGAGAGGTCTAGGAATCAGAAGTTATGGTGTGGACAAATGGTAGAATTTTGATAAGGAAAGGCAGAGGAAAAGATGAAAAACTAATAGATTATGTTTGGATAAGGGATTTCAGAATTCTTGAACACAGAAATGTTATATTTTTGGGCGGTGGCAAGATCATGTATAATCTGTATATGATTGAAATAAAGTAGAGAAGTAGATCAGGGGAAAATGAATAGGTTGAGAAATTAATTAGGGTATTTAATGGAAAATCAACTCCCTAGTAAGAACATAGGAGTTAGGGAAAGAGGAAAGAGTTCGACTTGGGTACCAAATTAAATGGGAAAGGAATGGAAGTGCTCTGAAAGTCAATAAACATCAGTGACCAAGATTTTGGTTGAATGATAGTTATGAATAACATATACCTCAAAGAAGGAGAGATTATTGAATGATGGAGGTAGGAAGAGAACCTGTAAGTATCGGTATGGGGCAAAGAGTGTCCCAACTTTCCTTGCTTTGAACAATGAAGAATGAATGAAGGTGCAGCTAGTACTAGAAAGAGTATCCAAGGAGGCTGTGTTATCTGGGGAAGCCAAATTTCACTAATAATGAGTCGATAGAAGGTGCATAAGAAAAAAAAAAAATTTAGGATGAAGGAAAGTTTGTTGCTTAAGGAGCAACAAACATTCCAGAGGGCACAAGAGAAGTGGTGAGTAATTTGAAGCTACAAAGGCTGAGGGGATGTGATAGAAAAATTGAATTGTGAGAATGGAGAATGTCATTTAGGTAAGAACCTTCAGAGTTTCAAAGCCAAGTAGATTTTGGAAGCTATCATACTAATCCCTATATTTAAATTTAATTGATTTTTATAACAGATCTAGCTGCTTCAAATTTCTTCCCACCCCATCCCCACTCCATCTTCTAAAAAGCTTCAGAAATCAATTATGTTAAATACAGATCTGATTATGTCACTTCTTCATTTAGCAAATTCTAACGTCTCTCTACTGCTCTAGGTTAAAACATAAACCTGTTGTGATACAGGAGCCACCTGACAATGGCTACTGAAGGTCTAATTCAGACCTGTAGCATTCTCTCTTCATATGAGAGGGTAATGATAATACAAGGAGACTGAGTGGCCATTGTGTTGTCTGACTTCTCTCATCTTCCTCCTCTCCCTCTCTCCCCCTCCCCCTCCTCCTCCTCCTCCTCCTCCTTTTTCTACATCTTCCTCTCTCTCTCTCTCTCTCTGTCTCTCTCTCATTTTGGCAACACACTTAATTGAGAAATATATTTTGCATGACTTCATTGTATATGGGTACTCCATATTGCTTACTTTCAATGGATGGGAGAGAGACTAAAGGGAGGGAGAAAACTTGGAACTTAACATTTAAAAAAAAAATAAATGTTAAAAATAAGGAAATTTTTAAAATCATCTTTCAGTATTCTTTTTTCCTCTCTTCCTTTCCTCCTTTCCAATTAGTTGACAGATTTTATTGATTCTACTTCCTTATTTCCCATTTATCCCTTTCTCCCTGCTCACATAGTCCACCATGAGAGTTATCTTATAATGAAATTTTATATAATTATAATTATGTAAATTATTGTAATTGATTTTTCTTTTTGTCTTTATCTTTGCCAATCCTCAACATAATAGCCAAAATAATTGTTTTTTAAGTCATGGGTCTAAATGTTTTTGTTTTTTGGGTTTGGTTTTGTTTTTGCCCAAAAACCTTTGGCATTTCTTACTTTTGGAAAATAGTTTAATTTCCTAGACAACAAGTAGGCCTGTTTAGGTGGACTTTAGAATACATAAGAAGTAATTTAAAAATAAGTTTTCAGCCATATTGATAAAGGCTTTTAATGCTTGATAATTTTGTATTTTATTCTTGAGGCATTAGGGAGTCAGTGAAGCTACTTGAATAGGGGAATGATATATATGTGGAAGATGGATAAGAAAGAATTTTTTCTGATAGGAAGGCAACCTGGGAGAAGGGTTTGACTCAGCACTTTGTATATCTTCAACTCAAAAGATAAATATACTAACATATTAATTGGCTCTCCAATGCATGTCACTGTCTGGACAATAGACATATTTCATCTATTTAATTGGCTTATATAAATTTGTAGGTCAATCTCTTTTGTATTATTTAGGAGGCTTTTTAATATTTTGGGGATTGATACAGACCATATAAAATCATCCTCAAATAGGAAAATGTGCCCAGTGACAGATTGAGTCAGCTTTCCAGGGTCCAGCATAGATAAAAACAGAAATCTTCACCAGTAGGTTGGCTAATGAAGCAAAAAAAAAAAAGGGGGGGGGGAAGATAAATGTTAAAACAATGACAATAACAACAAAAATTTTGAACAATTTTTAGTTTTTTAAGGTTTTGTTAGTTTATTAAGTTTTATATTACCAGTGACTCCTAGTTCTCATTGGAATCTAAATGCAACCAGCTATAATCTGTTTGTTCTTTCTCCTTTTAAATTATTATTATTGTTGTTAATAAATCTATACCTTCTCAAATACTCTTTTACTTTATTAGTCTTAGGGCATATTGCTTTGAGTTTCTCCTTGCTTTGGTAAGGAAAGAGGAATTCATGCTTCAGGTGAATATTAAAGCAAAGGGTCTTTAAGATATTTTTTTCTAATTCTGTAGTTCTGGAACTTTTGTTTTATTTCCTACTCTAAAGCAGTCTTAATTAGAGACAGCTAGAGATAAACAGCGGTATGATATAATTGAGAAATAATTAAGTTTCCTTTGCTTAATTTTTAATTGTTCCAGACCTAAATGTGGATGCATGTTCAGCCTTGGTTCTAGGCTTTCCCCTCTCCCTTAATCAACCCCTTTAATACTTTTTTATTCATCAGCATTGACAACTACTTATTGAATACTTTCAAATGGCTAACCCAAAGGCCTCCTAAATGGCACATATGCAAAACAGAAATTATTTTTGTCTTCTAAACTCTGCCTCTCTTCCCCACAATCCATTCTGTTCATCCAGTCTTGCCACCTTGGAAATCTCCTTGATTCTTAACTTTAACTCACTGTTATATCCAGTTAGCCTTCATGTTTGGTCATCCTTTATAAAGTCTCTTTATATTGGCCTTTTTCTCCCCATTACCATGGTCACCACTTTAATTCAGTTCTTCATTACTTCTTTTCTAGAGTATTGTTAATTGCTTAATTAGTTCCCTTCTTTCAGTCCCTTCCTTTTCAGTCAATATTCTATAAAACCCCTAGCTTTACAGAAATGATGTTTCTAAAACACAGGTCTTACCCTGTCCCTTTTCCTTTCAGGAAGATCAAGTGGTTCACTTTTTTCTCTAAAATCAAATACAAACTCTTCTGCAATTTAAAGCCCTTCAAAATTTATTGATTATGTTTCCCAACTTACATATTATTTTTCTCTGCATCCATCTAGCTAACCAAATTGACCTGTTTACTTCTTATCATGTGCAACATAGAATCTCCATCTTATTTGCCTTTGCATAGGCTGTCCCTCTTAGCTTAAATGTACTACTTTCTCATTTCTACCATTTTCAAAGCTTGGTTCAGGTTCAAAGACCTACTTGAGGCTTTCCTAATTCCCCTAAATGAAAGGGCCAGGCCACCAAAAAATTACCTTTAATTTATTTTGTATCTCATTGTACATATAGTCTCTCAATAGAATATAAATTCCTTAAAGAATGGAACTGTTTTGTACTTCAACATGTCCCTTAAATGAGTCCTTAACATTTAGCACATTTTCCCCACATACCTGGCAATTTGGGTTCTACAGTAGTCTCTATCCTCTTTGGAGAAGTTTTTTAAACTCTTTGGGACTCAGTGACCACATATATAAAATGGGAATAATAAAACCTTGCTTATCTGAAAGTAATGAGCAAAATTTTGCAAGAAAGGCACTAAATTTCCCCTTAGTTTTATGCCATCTATTTCTTGGCTTGAGTCCTGGCTCTATGGTTTACTGCTCATTTGCCCTTAAGGAAGTCATGTAAATTTTTAGGACCACAGTCTCTCCTGATCTGTAAAAGTAACCCTCTAGATTTGTTCCAGTTTCTCCCAGTTTTTCATGTTCTGGCTTCTAAATTTTTCTTCCGCATAATTAATTAATTTTTGTCATGATGAATGTGCAATCAACTCTTAATTATCTTTTGTGTGGATTGCCCATTTTATGGTTTTATCTCAAAGGTTTTGTTTTTTTTTTTTTACTTTTTCAATTATGCAAAAAAATTACCATTTATTTTATTAAAATTTTGAGTTCTAGATTCTCTCTCCCTCACTTCCCTTGGAAAGGCAGATAATTTTTTATAGATTATACCCCTACAGTCATAAAATATTTCCATATAAGTGACATTGTGAAAGAAACTACAGACTCTCCCCAACCCTGCTCTGTCCCCCCAAATAAAACAACCCAGAAAAAAATGAAGACATTTTTAAAAGAATGCTTCAATCTACATTCAGTTGCCATCAGGTTATTCACTGGAGGTGGAAAATAGTTTTCATCATACAATACTGCTAATACTGTGCACAGGGTTCTCATGGTTCTGCTCACTTCACTTGGCCTCAATTCATGTAAATTTTCCCAGATTTGTTCTGAAAACATCATGCTCATCATTCTTATAGAACAGTAGTATTTCATTATAAGTCATATACCACAACTTGTTAAGCCATTCCCCAGTTTATAGACATACACTCAAATTTCAAATTCTTTACCATCACAGAAAGAATATAGATATTTTTGTATATATAATCTCTTTAGGGGTATTGCAAGATCAACAGATATGCACATTTTGCTAGCCCTTTAGGTGTAGTTCCAAATGGGTCTCCAGAAAGTTTGGATCAGTTTATAATCAAGTATGCATTAGTAGCAGTATCGTTCCCCACATCTCCAGTATTTGTCATTTTTTGCTTTTTATTTTATTAGCTAATCTTGTAGGTATGGTATGATATCCCAGAGTTGTTTTACTCTGCATTTCTTTAATCAATAGATTTAGCTTTGCTTTTCTAATAGCTTTGATTTCTTCTTTTGGTCCTTGAACCTTTTATTAGTTGGGAAATGATTCCTATTCTTTTAAATTTGACTCACTCCTTTATATATTTGAGAAATAAAGCCTTTATCAGAAAAACTTTCTATAAATTTTTCCCACTTCCTGATTTCCTTCTAATCTAGGCTGCATTGGTTTTGTTTGTGCAAAAACCTTCTAATTCAATGTAGTCAAAAATATTCATTTTATTTCCTTTAATGTTGTCTATCTTATTTGGTCATAAACTCTTCCCCTATTCTTAGATCTGACAGATAAAATTTTCCATGCTCCTCTAATTTTCTTATGATATCATCTTCTATCTAAATCATGAACCCATTTTGATATTATATCAGCATAGTTTGAGATGTTACCCTATATCTGATTTCTGCCAAACTATTTTCTCATTTTCCCAGCAATTTTTGTCAGATAATGAGTTCTTAGAGGAAGTGCTTGGATATTTGGGTTTGTGAAATATTAGACTACTGTGGTTATTTACCACTATTTATTGGGTATCTAATCTGTTACAATAATCTCCCAAGCTATTTCTTTAGCAATACCAGATTGTTTTGATGATTACTATTTTATAATACATTTTGAGTTGTACTACAGCTAAGTTACCTTCTTTAATATTTTTATTCATTGATTCCCTGGAGATTTTTGACCTTTTGTTCTTCCAGATGAATTTTGTTATATTTTTTTCTAGATAGATTTATATAAAACAAGTTTTGGTTGTGTGTGTGTGTGTGTGTGTGTGTGTGTGTGTGTGTGTGTATGCATGCGCGCGTGTATACACATAAATATATGAAGTAGAATTGTCATTTTTATTATATTAGGTAGGTCTATTATTCATATTTCTCCAGTTGTTTGTATCTATTTCTATGAAAATATTTTGTAATTGTATTTCTATTTTATATATATTTATTATATATTTATATATATTATATATGTTTGTCTTGTCAGCTAGACTTGCAAATATTTTACATTGTACACTGCATTAATTTTAAATAGAAATTTCTCTTCTCCCTGCTAGGTTTTGTTATAGAAATTTTGATGATTTATGTAGGGTTTGTACAAGTCTTACATCTTTGCTGAAGTTGTTCCTTATTTTTGCTAGGTTTTGTTTTTTGTTTTTTTTTTTCTTTTAGGATTCTCTTAAGTGTACCATCATATATATCATTTGCAAAGAATGATAGTTTTTTTTTTCCCTCATTACTTTTTGTAATTGTTAAATAATTTTTTTGTCATATTGCTGTAGCTATTATTCTAGTACAATATTGACTAATAGTGGTAATAATGGACATCCTTGTTCTACTCCTGATCTTATTGGGAAGACTTTAGGTTTATTCCTGATACAAATAATGCTTGTTAATGACTTTAGATACATGCTATGTATAATTTTAAGGAAAAACTCCATTTATTGATTTGCTTTCATGTGTATCTGTGTGTGTGTATGTGTTTTAATAAAAATAGGTATTATATTTTGTCAAAAAACTTCTATATATTTTGGGATAATAATATGATTTTTGTTGTAATTTATATGGTCAGTTATGCTGATTGTTTTCTTGGTATTGCACCAGCCTTTAATTCCTGATATAAAACCCATCTGGTTATAATGTATCTACTTGCATAATATTTTATTTACATTTTTTTCATCAATATTCATTAGGAAAATTGGACTTTAGTTTTCTTTTTCTGTTTTTGTTCTTCCAGACTTAAGTTTCAGTACCATGTTTATGCCATAAATAGAATTTGGTAGGACTTCTCATTTGTTTATTTTTCTATATACTTTATTACTGGAATTAATTGTCTTTTAAATGTTTGGTAGAATTCACTTGTGAATACAGTTGGTCCTCTAGATTTTTTTCTTAGTCCATTTATGGCTTGTACAATTTCTTTTTCTAAGATAGGGTTATTGAAGTGCTCTATTTCTTCTTCAGTAAATCCAGGCAATTTGGGGCAGAACAAAGATGGTAGAAAAAGACAGTGACTCACATGAGTTCTTAGAAATATTCCTCCAAACAGCTTTAATGCCTCAAAATAGATTTTGGAGTGACAGAATACACAGTAGAGTAGGTGAAACTTTTCCAGCCCAAGACAACTTAGAAAGTCATCAGTACTCCATTATAGTAAAGACCCAAGAGCTTTAGGAACAGATTAGAATTAATATTATCAGTGGCTGCTTCTGGAACTCTTAACCCAGAGACAATAAGGAGATTTGGAGAACCAGTAAGAAGGGGTTTCTTTGCTGGCAGTTATTCAGAACTGTCTCATGGTTCATTATGGATCTAAGGCCCTGGTCCTGGCTCACATTCTCAGAGCCAGGAGACACAATTTTATACCAGAGATTGTAGCTGTAAAAATGAGAGGACTCTGTTCACAATTCCAAGGTAGAAAAGAATGCTTGTGGTCACTCAAAGACCGGAGCACTGGCCAGTAGAGTAGTAGTAAACACACTTCTCCTAGATCTTACTATATTTGAAAAACTGAAAGCATACAGACCTCCCAGAATTAGCTTTGAAAGCAGTGATACAAAAAATCTGAAGGGTGGGGCAGTACTCCTACCAACTTTGAAGCAGAGCTCAATTTTAATGTAAAGTTAAAAATCAATGTATAAGCTGGAAAAATGACCAAACACAAAAGTTCCTGAGCATAGAAATTATTATAATGATAGGGAAGAATCAAAACACAGTAGGGCACAAAGTAAAAAATGCTACAGTTAAAGCCCCAAAGATAAATTTGAATTAGCCTCAGGTCCAAAAAGAATACCTGAAATAAATCAAAAAGAATTTTTAGAATAAACTTATAGAGGTAGAAGAAAAAATGGGAAAAGAAATGACAGTGATGCAAGAAAATAATGAATAAAGAGTCAACAGTTTGGTAAAGGAGGCATCAAAAAAAAAAAAAGAAGAAGAAGAAATCTTTAAAAAAACAAAATGGCCTAATGGTAAAAGAGACACAAAAATCTAGTGAAGAAAAGAATACTTTAAAAAAGCATAATTTGCCAAGAGAGAAAAAATATATATGCAAAAATTCATTAAAAATTCCTTAAAAAGAAAAATTGATCAAATGGGAAAGGAAGTATAAAAGTTCCCTGAAAAAAAAAATTCCTTAAGAATCAGGCAAGTAGAAGCTATTGACTTAATGAGACATCAAAAATAATTAAATAAAATCCAAAAATTGGAAGGAAAAAAAAAAAGAAAACATGTGAAATATTTATTTGGAAAAACTGACCTGGAAATTACATGGAGAAATAATTCAAGAATTATTGCACTAGCTGAAGACCATGATCAAAATACGAGTCTACACATCATCTTTCAAGAAATTACCAAAGAAAACTTTTTTCTCATAGCTTTACTTTTTTAATTTAATGGTTAAATTTTTTTCAATTTTACTCACTTCTTTTTTGATTTTCAGGATTTCCAATTTAGTATTTAATAACAGATTTTTATTTTCATTTAATTTAATTATTAAATTAATAATTTATTAATCATTAAATTAATTAATTTCTTTTTATAGGTTTTTTATTTTTACATGCCCAAATCATTGATCTATTATTTCACTAATTTATTGATAAAAGCATTTAGAAAGAGATACAAATTTTCCACTAAGTATTACTTTGGCTTTATCCCAAATATTTGGTATTTTCTCGTTTATCTGTTATGAAATTGCTTATTATTTCTATGATTCGGGTTCTTTTTAACCCACTTACTTTTCAAGATCAGATTATTTGGTCTACAATTAATTTTTAATTTCTGTTATCATATCCCTTTGTTGAATATAATTTTTATTGCATTATGGCCTGCAAAAGAATGCAATCAATATCTTTCTGCATTTGTTTTTGAGGTTTTTTGCCTTAATACATAGTCAATTTTTGTGAGTCAGGTATAGCTTAGAAAATGGAATATTCCTTTCTGTTCTCATTTCATTTTCTCCAGAACTTTTATCATTTCTGACTTTTAAAAATTCTACTGATATTAACTTCTTTCATGATTATGGTTAAATTCATCTAGATAAGAAGAAACTATAGGTCTTCTACTAGTCCAGTTTTACTTGCTATTTGCTTCTGGAGTTTGTTTAGTCTTTCCTTTAAGAATTTGAATGCTATACCATTTGGTGCATATGTGTTTAATATTAATATTTACTTCATTGTACAAGGTACCTTTTAGCATAATGTAGTTTCCTTACAAATCTCTCTTAATGTGGTCCTTTTTTGCTTTTGTTTTCTCTGTGATCATGATTACTACCCCACCTTTTGGGGGATAGGGGAGAGATCTCAGCTGAAGTTCTAGTTCTTCACTTGTGTGAATCTGTTTCACGTTTGTTCCTTGTAAACAAAATATTACTGGATTTTGAGTTTTAATCCAATTGCTATCTGCTTCCATTTTACAGAAGAGGTCATTCCATTCCATTCATATTTATCATTACTGTGTACTTCCCTCTTAGTTTTTTTTTTTTCTATTTATCTTTTTCTGTCTTTTAGCTTTGCCCTTCTTCTAAAGACTATATTAATTCTACCCACTATTTCCAGTTCCTCCTCTCTTCTCTCAGTCCCTTCATCTTTTCCTGTTCTCTTTCCCTCCTGTTTCCCTCTTGGGTAAGACAGAATTCTACACCCAAATGAGTGAGAATGTTATTCCTTCTTTGAACCAGTTACAGTGAGAGCAAGGTTTAAACATTGTTCACCTCCCCAAGTGCTATATTTCCATTCATTGTAGGCATCATTTATTTTGCATGTCTTTTATGTGAGTTAGAGTTCATTTTTCTTATTCTTCTACTCCCTTCCCCCTTCTCCTAGTACATCTCTTTCTCACTCCCCTCTTTGAATCATCTCATTATATTCTGTACAATCTTTCTATGTATATGCCTTCTAACTGCCCTCTTAATGATAAACACTTAAGAATTATAATTATTGGAGGACCCCTCCTCTCCATTATCCGAAACTTCCAGACTGAACAATCCCAAGAGTCCTGCTAGTGCCTAAGGAGCTGTGAATGAGGAAAAAAAAATGGGGTATTGTCTTTGAATCATATTTCTATTATTTAGTGGCTGAAAGAAGAGAATTGTTTTGATGTGCACTTCTCTCCTTATGAGAGATTTGGTGCATTTTGTCATATTGATATCTTGGATTTCTTTCTTTGAAAACTTTTTTGGAGACTTCTGGGGAAGAACCAAAATGATGGGGTAAAGCCAAGAAGATGCTCAAGCTCTCTGTTTTCCTAGAAAACCATATGAAATAAACCTCTGAACAGAGTCTGATAGAATGAAACCACTCTACAGCTCAAGATAGACTGGAAGGACTTCAAGAAAGGTCAGTCTCACTAGAGTAAAAAGGGTGTTCAGCCCAACTCAGATAGACTCTAGATAAGCTGGTGAGTGGGTCTTAATCACAGCAAATCAGTAACTAAGACCCTCAGTCCTGGCTCAGAGGAGGAAATTAAGGGGGACAGTTTCCAGTTCCAGGTCAGAAGACAAATTGGGAAACCAGGCATTTCCTGAAAAGAGCAGACAAGCTACCTCCTGCAAACACAAGGGGCCCCTGTGCTGAAAGCCAAAACTCAGAGCTGCACAGGAAGTGTGGGACTGTGCCCCTTTTACCCCAAGAGCAGCGCCCAACCATAAAAGTATAAAAAAAAAAGAGGAAATACCGTAAGAAAAGGAAAGAAAATGAGCAAGAAACATAAAAGAACTTTGACCATGAAAGCTACTATGGTGATAGGGCAGACCAACACAAGCTCAGACAAGGACAAATGTGCTCAGAAGAAATCTCAAAGAATAATATGAATTGGTCTTAAGCCCAAAAAGGCTTCTAGGAAGTGCTCATAAAAGACTTTAAAAGGCAAAAGAAAGAGGTAGAAGGTAAAATGAGAAAGGAAATGAAAAGTATGCATGAGAGAGGCAACAGTTTGGAAAGGAGGAAAAAATTTTCTGAAGAAAACAGCTTCTTAAAAAGTAGAATTAATCAAATGAGAAAAGAAATACAAAAGCTAACTGAAAAAAATTACACATTAAACACTAGAATAGTACAAATGGAAGCAAATGACTCTGTGAGACAGCAAAAATTAGTCAAACAAACTAAAAAAGAATGAAAGAAATATGAAATACCTCATTGGAAAAACAACTGATCTGGAAAATAGATCCAACGGAGAAAATCTTAAAATTATTGCTCTACCTGAAAGCCATTAACCCCCCCCCCAAAAAAAAAAAAAAAAGAGAGAGAGAGAGAGAGAGAGAGCCTGGATATCATTTTTAAGAGATAATTAAGTAAAACAGCCTGATATACTAGAACCAGTGGGGAAAATAATCATTGAAAGAATCCATCACTCACTTCCAGAAAGAGATTCCATAAGGAAAATTCAAAGTAACATTCTTGTAAAACTCCTAAATTAGGAAAAATATTGCAATCTGCAAGACAAAAACAATTCAAGTATCAAGAAGCAATAGTCAGGATTACTACCATAAAGGATTGGAGGGCCTGGCATATGATATTCTTTCTGCAAGGCAAAGAACCTGGAATTACAACCAAGAAATCACTACCCAGCCAGATTCAGCATCATTTTTCAAGGGAGGAAGTGGAGTTTCAATGAAGTCAGAGATTTCCAATTATTTCTATTGGGGGGGAAAAAAACAGAACTCAATTGAAAATTTAATCTACAAACACAGAACTCAAGAGAAGCATAGGAAGGTAAACAGGGGGAAAATGTGTGTGTGTGTGTGTGTGTGTGTGTGTGTGTGTGTGTGTGTGTGTGTGTATGTGTGTGTGTGGTGTGTATGTAAAGGTTAAACTGTTTACATCCCTAGATAGGAAAATTATATCTGTAACTCTTGAGAATTTTTATCTGTCAATGGGGCAGACCGAGGGGAGCATCACATGGGCTGAGGGTGTGATTGTGAATGGACTCTGATGTTGATAACAAAAAAAAAAAAAAAAAAACATAAGGGGTGGGAAAAGATCTGTCCTAGAAAAAGAGGAAAAAAGATAATAATGGGACAATTAGTTTATGTGAAGAACCTGAAAAGATCTGTTACTATCTAAGGAAAAAAGGGAAGGGGAATGAGCATTTTCTGAAGCTTGATTTCATCAGTTTTTGCTCTAAGAGTGAATAACTTAATCATTTAGTTGGGGATAGAAATTTATCTAAGCCTATAAATAAGTAGGCGGAGAAAGAGGAAAGAAAAGGGAGAAACAGAATAGAAGGGAGAGCAGAAACTCTAGAGAAAAAGGTAAGATAAGAGGAGGGGGTGATAGGAGATAAAGTAAAAACACTACTAATGCCTGGGTGGCAAGAGAGAACAAAAGTATATACAGAAGGAAAAATATGATGGAGGAAAATACAGAGCTGGTAATCATACCTGTGAATGAGATGAACTCTCCCATAAAATGGAAGCAAATAGTTAAGTGGATTAAAAAACAGTGTCATACGATATGTTATTTACAAGAAACAAATTTGACAGAGAGAGACATACAGAGTAAAGGTGTAAGGCCTGGAACAGAATTTATTATGCTTCAGCTGAAGTTAAAAAAAACAGGGGTAGCAATTATGATCTCAGATAAAGCAAAAGCAAAAATAGATATAATTAAAAGAGAGAAGGAGCGAAAGTACATCTTGATAAAGGATACCACAAATAATGAAGTATTAATGACACTAAATGTGTATGCATCAAGTGGTATAGAGCAGGCAAATTCCTAGAGAATATTCTAAGTCAATTACAGGAAGAAATATAAAGCAAGACTATTGGTGGGCTACTTCAATCTTCCCCTCTCAGAAATAGACAAATCTAACCACAAAATAAACAAAAAACTAGGAAGTTTCTAGTATCCTAGAAAAATTACATATGACTGACCTTTGGAGAAAATTGAATAGGGACAGGAAAAAAACTCTTTTTTCTTGGCAGTACATGTCAGCCTTCACAAAAATTGACCATGTATTAGGGCACAAAATCTCACAATCAAATGCAGAAAGGCAGAAATAGTAAATGGCTTCTTTTTCAGACCACAGTACAATTAAAAATTATATTCAATAAAGGAGCAGGGAAAGATATACTAAAAACCAATTGGAAATTAAATAATCTAATTCTAAAAAAGGAGAGGGTCAAAGAATAAATCACAGAATCAATCCATAGTTTCGTCTAAGAGAATGACAATAATGAGGCAGCTTACCAAAACCTGTGGGTTGCAGCCAAACCAGTTCTTAAGGGAAATTTTATATCTCTAAATAGCTACATGAATAAAATGAGCAGCAGGAGGAGATCAATGAACTGGGCATGCAACTAAAAAAGCTAGAAAAAGAACAAATTAAAAACCCCCAATTAAATACCAAATTTAAAATTCCGAAACTTAAACGAGATTAATAAAACTGAAACCAAGAAAACTATTGAATTGACTAATAAAACTAAGAGTTGGTTTTATGAAACAACCAAAAAATAGATAAACCTTCGGTTAATTTGATTAGAAAAAGGAAAGAAAAAAAACCAAATTATTAAAAATGAAAAAAGGTAAATTTACTACCAATAACAAAGAAATTAAAGCTATAATTAGGAGCCATTTTGCTGAACTGTATGGCAACAAGTCTGACAATCTAACTGAAATGGATGAATATTTACAAAAATACAAATTGCCCAGATTAACAGAAGAGCGAATAAATTACTTAAATAGTCCCATTAAATAGAAAAAGAAATTGAGGAAGCCATTAATGAACCCCCTAAGCAAAAACCTCCAGGGTCAGATGGATTCACAAGTAAATTCTGCCAAACATTTCAAGAACAATTAATTCCACTACTATGTAAACTACTTGGAAAAATAACTAAAGAAGGAATATTGCCATATTCCTTCTATGACACAAATATAGCATTGATGCCTATACCAGAAAGAGTCAAAACAGAGAAAGAAAATTACAGACCAATCTTTCTAATAAATATTGATGGAAAAAATTTTAATAAAATATTATCAAGGGGATTACAACTTATCCACAAGATAATACACAATGACCAAGTAGGATTTATGCTAGGAATGTAGGGCTTATTCTCAATATCAGGAATACTGTTACCATAATCAATCATATCAATAACAAAACCATCAGAAATCATGAGATAATCTCGATGCGGAAAAAGCTTTTGACAAAATACAGCACCCATTCCTATTAAAAAGACTAAAGAGGAGAAGGATAAAGGGAGCTTTCATTAAAATAATAAGCAATATCTATCTAAAACCAACAGTAAGCATTATTTATAAAGAAGAAAAAAAATTAGGGGGTGAAACAATGTTATTCAACATTGTACTAGAAATGTTGGTTTTTGCAATAAGGAATTAGAATAAACAATGAGGAAATAAAACCATCACTCTTTGAAGACGATATATTTAGAGAATATTAGAAAATCATCCAAAAATCTACTGGAAATAATTAACAGTGTTAGCAGAGTTTCAGGATTATAAAATAAACCCACACAAATCATCAGCATTCTATATAGTATTGATAAAACCCATCAGCAAGCGATAGAAAGAGAAATTTCATTTAAAATTACTGTAGACAAAATAAAATATTTAGGACCCTGCCTGCTAAGACAAATCCAAGAACTATATGAATAACAATTACAAAACACTTCTCACACAAATAAAATCAGATGTAAACAATTGGAAAAATATCAATTGTTCTTGGCTAGGCAGAGCTAAATAATAAAAATGACAATTCTGCTTAGATTATTCTGTTGTTCAGTGCCACACCAATCTGACTACCCAAATATTATTTTATAGAACTGGAAAAAATAATAACAAAATTATCTAAAAGAACAAAACGTCAAGAATATCAAGGAGATTAATTAAAAAAAAAAATACCAAGGATGGTCATTTAGCAGCACCAAACCTACAACTGTATTATAAAACAGTCATCAGAACCATTTGGTACTGGAAAAGAAATAGAGTGGTAGATTGTTATGAGCCAGAACTTGAAACAAATTGTTAAGTCACTAGAATTGACAGAAACAATGCTTAAGTTTACACCTTTGAGAGTTCACACATTAGCTCACACATTAGAGTTCACAAGTTCAGAAGATTCACAAATCAGAAACCCACAATCCCACTCTCTCAGAGGACGGACGAGTCAACCTTTGGGTTCACACCTTTAAGAGATCATATATAAGAAGCTCGTAGAGCTTCAGTGAAGAGACTTGGAAGAGATTCACAAGTCAGAGAAGTCAATTGAAGAGATTGAGAGCCAGAATTCAGTTGGGAGATTTAGAACCAAGATTCAGAGAGAGCTGGAGGTTGAAGCTGGCAGACAAGCAAGAGCTTTTGGAACCAAGGAGGGAGATAAGCCTCTAAGAAAACTAACAGGGCTATTTTGAAGAAGACAATAAAGGATTTAAACTTTTAACTCCTGGCTGCATTTGAGGTGATTATTACACTCAACTGAAACTAAGGCTGGCTCCAGAAAACCTCCTCAAGAAACCTGCTCCCAGAGAACCATCATATTATACAAAAGAAGAAAACACCATAGTAGATCAGTGAAATACATTAGATACACAGGACACAATAATCAAGCCCTATAATGATCTAGTATTTGATAAATCCCCAAACTCTAGTTTCTGGAATGAGAAGCAAACTATTTGACAAAAATGGCTAGAAAACTGGAAAATAATGCGAGAAACTCAGCATAGATCTATATCTCACACCCCCTACCAAAATAAGGTCAAAATAGGTACATGCTTTGAGCATAAAGGATGATAACATAAACAAATTCGGAGAGCAAGAGACAGTTTACCTTTTAGATCTTTGGAGAAGGAAGTAATTTATAACCAAAGGAGAACTAGAAAAGATTATGAAAGGAAAAATTGATAACTTTTGAGTATATTAAATTAAGAAGTCATTGTATAAACAAAACCAATAAAAAAGTAAAAGAGAAGTACAAAGCTTGGGAAAAAAAATCTTTACAATCTGGAACTATGCCTTGAAGGGCCATAAAACTGTGCATATCCTTTGACCCAGCAGTTCCATTATTTAGTCTATATCCCAAGGAATTCTTAAAGAAGGGAAAAGAATCTACATGTGCAAAAATGTTTGTAGTAGTAAAGAATTGGAAAATGAGCAGATGCCACAACAAACAAGTTGTGTTATATGAAGATAGTGAAATATTGTTATTCTATTAAAAATGATGAACAAGCTGATTTTAGAAAGACCTGGAAAAATTTATATGAACTGATAACAAGCAGAACCAGGAATACATTGTACACAATAAAAGCAAGAATATGTGATGATCAACTATAAATAGTTTTTCTTAGTGGTTCAGTGATCCAAAACAATACCAATAGAATTTGGAAAGAAAATGCCATCTGCATCCAGAAAAAAGAACTAAGGAGACTGAATGTAAATTTACGCCTACTATGTTCATTTCTTTTGTTGTTGTTTTTTAGTCTCTTCCATGGTTTTCCCTTTTGTTCTAATTTTTCTCTCCTAACATGATTTATAAAGTAATGTATATTAAAAATTAATAAATTTATTAGGAAAAAATAAAATAAAAAAGAATTGTAATTATTATCTTTCTAGATAGTATTATGCAATTTAACTTTATTCTCTTATGATTGCTTTTTTCTGTTTTTATAAATTTTAAAAATTTAAATAATTTAAATAATTTTTTAAAATTCTGTTGAATCTTGTTATGTGAAAGTCAGATTTTTCTATTCAAGTTTGATCTTTTCATCAGGAATACTTGAAACTCCTCTATTTTGTTAAATGTCCATTCTCTCTCCTCTCCTATCCCCTGTACCTGAAGATATGGTCATTTTTCTGAATAGGTGATTCTTGCATCTAATCCTATCTCCTTTGCCTTCGTGATATCCTTCTCTAAAGTCTTTGATCCTTTACTGTCAAAACTGCTAAATTTTGTGTGATCTTCACTGGGGCTTCATGATATTTGAATTTTTAGCTAATTACAATATTTTCTCCTTGATCAGGGGGCTCTGGAATTTAGCTGTAATATTACTGGGGATTTTCATCTGGGGATCTCTTTCAGGAGAGGATTGGCTTGGGTTATTCTTTCAGTTTCTGTTTTACTGTCTGGTTCAAGGATATTTGTTAAGTCTTCCTTGGTAATTTCTTTAAAGGTTATATTTAATCCCATTTGTTTGATTATGGTTTTATAATCCATATATTCCTTTTTATTATTTTTTTTAATTATAGCTTTTTATTTACAAGATATATGCATGGGTAATTTTATAGCATTGACAATTGTAAAACCTTTTGTCCCAACTTTTCCCTTCCTTCCCCCCTCCCCCTCCCCCAGATGGCAGGTTGACTAATACATGTTAAATATGTTAAAGTATAAATTAAATACAATATATGTATACATGTCCAAACAGTTATTTTGCTGTAGAAAAAGAATCAGACTTTGAAATAGTATACAATTAGCCTGTGAGGGAACTCAAAAATGCAGACGCACAAAAATAGAGGGATTGGAAATTATATGTAGTGGTTCATAGTCATCTCCCAGAGTTCTTTCACTGGGTTTAGCCGGTTCATTTCATTACTGCTCTATTGGAACTTAATCCAATAATTCTTAAATTAAGTGTCCTTGATCTATTTTTTATGCCAGTTGTTTTTCCAGTGAGTTACTTACATTTTTTCTTCTAATTTTTTTTTTCGATTTTGTTTTATTGTTCTTTTGATGTCTCATGGATTAGCTTCCACTTGCCCAATTTTCATTTTCATATAATTATTTTCTTCATTTAATTTTTGTACCTTCTTTCCCATTTGGCCAATTCCAATTTTTAAGGAGTTCTTTTCTGTAGTGAGTTTTCCAGTTATCCTTTTTTGTGCTTCCTTTACCATTTGGTATAATTCTGATTTTTTAAAGATATTTTTTTCTTTAGTATTTTTGTGCCTCTTTTACCAAGCTATTGACCATTTTTTCTTCATTTTTCTTACACCACTGTCATTTCTTTTCTCTATTTTTTTCTCCCTTTCTTTTAATTTGATTTTTAATTTTCTTTCTGCCATCTTTTAGCATTCTTGTTGGGTTTGTGTTAAATTCATGGTTTTCTTGGAGGCTTTCAATGCAGCAATTTTGGTAATTTTTTTTCTAAGTTTGATCTTACCTGTAACTATTGTCAGTTTTATTTTATTTTTATTTTGCTGATTTTTCCTGTATGTTTCTTGATTTTAACTTTATATTAAGGTTAGGCTATCCTTCTGGGTTGCAGGGGACACCATCCAAACTACAGGCAATATTTTTGCTTCTGTTTTCAGAGCCACTTCTAGATTAAATCTATCTTTTCTGTTTTTCTAAGATGGTATTATCACTTCTTTTGGCCTGTGCTCTGGTCTTTACCCAGGAAAGAACCTTGTTTTCTTGGAGCCACAGCATTCCATTTGATCCTGGATATGTGACTAAGTACTCTCCTGTCCTTCAGCCTCAATCACTGCTGCTCCTTTCAGCCTTGGAATTGTGAGCAAGACACATGCTTTTCTTTGATTGCAAATGCTAGTGCTCTTTTCACCCTGGGGTCTGTAACCTGAGTCTGCATATGGGCAATGTAAAAGGATCCTCTACTCAATACCAGCAAAGGGACCCCTGTAATTTCTTTTTGATCAATTATCTCACCTCTTTACTGTCAGTTGGCTGAGAGTGCCATAAGGTGCTGCTACAACTGTTGCTGTTTGTACTGCAACATAACCTGCACTGTTTTCCTGATCCAACTCTCATTACAGTGAGACACATCTTTCTTGCTAATCTTCTAAATTGTTTTAGTCTGGAAAACTTTTTTCACCTGACTTTTTTGGTTTTAGCTCTTCAGATTTGATTTGAGGTATTATTTTAAAGTTGCCATACATAGTATAATTATATATACTATAATCCTAGAGTTTTCTCTTACATGAATTGTGTTAAATAAATGTGATTTTTAGTTTACTTATTGTTTTCAGTTATTCACATTTCTGCTTTTGAATGAAGATAATCAAAATTGTATTATATATTTATTCAAGTAGAGGGGAATAACTCTCTGAGGGTATGTGCCTGTTATGTTCCCACAGTGAGCTCCCTAGGAAGGGATAAAGAATCTTTTGGAACATGATCTTGGTGTTTGTTTTATCATGTCATTCAAAAGTATTGTCATTGTGGTTTTATTACTGATTTATCTAATTTGTTCACTAGGAAATGGAAATCCATTTCATATGGAACTTTCCATTATGATTGGGTTATAGGCTTTCCAGGTTACATTTAATGTCCACTCTTAAAGTCATTCTTATTGCATAGAGCTTTGGCATATACAGAACTCCACCTGAGTTTGATGCACACATTTCAAGCATTCTTCTGTCTCTGAAGAACTGTATTTTCTCATCATCAATTTTCATGAGATTTAACTCCAGTTCACTAGGTGAAAAATTGCATTTTAATAACCTTTTGGGGAAAAAAAATAATTAAAAGCTAAGCTTGGGAATGTGCTGTAGTAGGTTAATGTTAGGTTTAGAAGCGGAAACACTTGGGTTCAAATGATATTTTCTGTTTATGGGACTTTGGGCACATTCCTTTATCTCTGTGATCTTTATTTTCTTCATTTTGAAAATAGGGGTAATGATATTTACATCACAAGGCTGTTGTGAGGTTTGGATAATAAAATGTAAAGCAACTTGCAAATTCTAAAATATGACACAAACATCATTATTGTTTCTATTTATTGTTGTTAATTATTTTTCATATCTTATTTTCAACAGCATAACTGCAAAACTTGAAAGAGCTTTAGAAAAAGTTGCCCCGCTTCTTCGTGAAATATTTGTAGATTTTGCTCCATTCCTCTCTCGTACGCTACTTGGTAGTCATGGACAAGAACTGTTGATTGAAGGTACAGTATCTTTTTTTTCCTACTCTGTCTATGCTAAGTATTTTTCATATATATTAATCTGTGTGCTTTGAGAACTTTTTTTTAAAGAAATAATTACTAAAGAAATGTGATATTTAGTAATGGTATAAACAACTTGCACAAATATAAAAAAGCAAAGTCAATATCTGCTTTGTTCAAGAACCTCAGTCATACATATACACATACGTATGCATGCATGCACACAGGCTCACATCCTGGTTAGCTATTTCAGAAATACATTGTATGAATCAAGGAAAAAACCATGAAAAGATGGTAGGATACCTCATTAAAAAACAACCACTACTCAACCCACATGATACTGTATAGTGTCTAATAAATATTTCCTGAATTAAATTTTAGTGAGTTAGCTAAATTATTTCATATGCAGTGGGGAGTATAGTTAAATGAGTATATAAAGAAAATGAGTAAAGACTACATTTTTGGAGGTCAGGTAGGAAGGAACTGGGAAAATAGATCAAATCATCTGTATCTATGCATAAGAATTGGGAAAATGTATGTTTCTCCCATCAGTTTTCATTAATTCCATAATTGATCATAACATGGTGAATTCTTGGGGAATATAAACTTAAAACAAAATAAAATAAACAAAACTATTATGATCTATGGGAGTATATCCTAATTTCTTTAATATGATATGCATGTGATCTGTCACTGTATAAATAGCCTTCTACTCAGATCAAATCAACCATCATTTTTTAAGTAACAAGTATTACCAGAGACACTGTGACAGCTAACTCTTCACTTTATCTTACTATTTAGCTACATACATACCTTGTCCCTGTCTTTTTTCTCCAACATGGTTAGTACTCTCTTTATCACTTTGTTCTGGATAAATTTATTTAAAAGGAATGAGGAAGCCTGAATGTGAATATTGATCAAAAATATCTTTAAAATACACCAAATTGTCCATTTACAATAGGGAACTTCTTGCCTCTTGGATATTTGTCTTAACAACAAATATGTTGTCTCCCCTACTAGGCTATGAGCTTCTTGAGAGCAAGAACTGTTTTTTATCTATCTGTACTTCTCCAATCCTTAGCACATATTACTAAGCATTACATAAGTAGGTGCTTAATAAGTCTTTACGGTCTAATAACTGCAATACTTATAACATAAAGTTGTTTAATCAGTCCTTGTTCTTTCTTTAATAAAACGAAATTAGGTCAGTGCAGGTATAGCAATACCCTGATGAGGAGGAGAACATTTAAGATTTTTATATTTGTCAGTACTGTGTTAGAAATTCATGTTGGTACAGGAATAAATAAAGAAGACAGTTGCTGCTCTCAAGGGGTTTACATTCAAATGGGTGAAGATAACTTGAAAATGGTTGCTAGAAAGGAGTGAAAGAAGATATTCCTACCTTGAGCAATAATTAGAAAATTGCAGTAAATAGAAATGGAGGGTTAGTTCTCCTGGCGAGACAGGGCAAGAAGTTGATCTTTCAGAGTCTAAGATAGGGAGAAAGGGATAGAATTATTATTGTCTTAGAGAAATTATAGCAACCTTTTCTTTTATTAATTAAATATTTCAGGTAGTATTTATATTACTCCTTAGAAATTTAAAAGTTTCCTTTCAAGCAGTAGTTCGTTTTTATCTGGCAAACTTTTCTTTTTGTATTTATAATACAAGCTAAAATTTTAATAAAATTTTGTTTTTTATGTTAGGATCATCTAAATAAACTATACTCCATTTTTATCACTTTACCGTGTCTGATTCTACGAAATAAAATGTAAACCATTTTAAGTCATTCATAAACAATGGGCATTATTTATATTTGCCTTGTGACTCTTATTTCTTGGCCATATTTAAATACTTTGGAAAACAGTATTTTCCTGAAGTCCAATTGAATAATTTTTTGGGTAGGGAAAGGAATAAGCGTTGATTAAAAAAAATAACCTGCTATCTGCCAGGCAATGTATTAATTACTTTTCACAAATATTTTCTCATTTGATCCTCATAACAGTCATGGGAAGTAAGTACTATTATTATTTCTGTTTTATAATTGAGGAAATAGTTAAACTGAGGTCAAGTAATTTTCACTGAGTCAGACATCTGTTAAATGTCTGAGACCAGATTTGAGAATCAAAAATTGAGAACCACTGACAACAGTGAACACTATAGGAACTGGCATCCAATTCTTGAATCAATCTTGAATCTTGAATCAGAAGTAAGGACTTGTGCTCTTTCAAGAGTATACAATGGAGTTTCTGTTGAGTCATTGGGTCAAAAGTCAGATAGTAATGATTGTAGGGCCTTAAATGGAAAGTATGGATAATTTCTTATAAGAATTTGACTTTTCCCCTTGAAAAAAGGGGAGATATAAGACAATAGTCAAATAAAGATTATTTGAAGATTTAGTAGTCATCAGAATTAACAAATAAGTGGACTTTAAGGATGGTTTTTATTTGGGAGGATAAAAGGTGATAATTAGAGGCAGCTCCTGTGGAGAAGATAAGAGGAGAGGCAATCAATATGATCTTTGTATTTCCTTCCATACCTTGGACACATGAAAGCTCAGGAAAGATCTGGGGATCTTTTATAATTGCTTATCATTACAATATTGCTTTTACTGTGCATAATATGCTCTCTTGGTTCTGCTTACTTTACTTTATCCCAGTTCATATAGATCTTGACATGTATTTTCTGAAACCATCCCATTTATCATTTCTTGTAGCACAATAGTATTCCATCATAATCAGATACCACTTATTCAGCTTATTTGTCTATTCCCCAATTGAAGGATGTCCTTTCATTCTTTGCCATCACAAAAACAGCCACTGTAAATATTTGGTCCCTACAGATCCTTTTCCATGCTTCCATGCCTTTGGAATATAGATCTAAATGGTATTGTTGGGTCAAAGAGTGCACATGGTTTTATACCTCTTTGGTCATAGCTCCAAAGTGTTCTGCAGAATAGTTCACAACCAGACCAGTAGTTTATTAGTATACCTATCCCTAATTCCCTCTAGCATTTGTCATTTCTGATATGTGTGAAGTGATAACTCAAAGCTGTTTTAATTTGTGTTTCATTTTTCTACCTCTCCTTCACTCCTCTCCCAGTACATTCCCCTTTCTCATCCCTACATGTGTTTTGAGATCATCTCCATATAATTGACTCACTCATAACTATATAATTCCTTCGAACTGCTCTAATAATGATATTTTTAGGTATTACATGTAACAGCTTCCCATATAGGAATGTAAACAGTTTAACTTCATATAATATCTCTTTCATATTTACCTTTTTATGTTTCTCTTGAGTCTTCAGTTTGAATGTCAGTGTTGTTCTTTTCACCAGGAGTGCTTCAAAGTTCTCTACTTCATGAAATGTCAGTTTTTCCCCCTGAAGGATTATACTCATTTTTTCAGGGTAGGTGGTTATTGTCATAGCCAGAATTCCTTCGTCTTCCAAAATTTCATTCTAAGCCTTTCCTTTCTTTAAACACAGAAATTGCTAAATCATGTGTGATTCTGAGTGGGGTTCTGTGATAGTTGAATAGTTACTTTTTGACTGGTCGCAGCATTTTTTTTTTTTTTTCATATTCTGAGAGTTTTGGAATTGGCTTTGATATTCCCAGGGGTTTTTCATTTTGGTATTTCTTTAGAAGGTGATCAATAGAGCCTATCAATTTTTGTTTTATCTTCTGACTCTATAATATCAAGGCAGTTTTTCTTCATAATTTTTGGAAATGTGATGTCTAGGCTTAATAGCTTTCATGCAATATAATAATTCTTAAGTTATTTCATTATTTATTTTTCTGGCATAGCAAAGTGGTGCAGTAGATAGAGTGCCATACCTGAACTCAGGAAGAGACTCATCTTCCTACATACAAATATGGTCTCTCATACTTATTATGTGACCCTGTGTAAGTCACTTAATGCTGTTTGCCTCAGTTTCATCACCTGTAAAATGAGCTAGAGAAGGAAATAGCAAACCATTCCAGTATTTTCAATCACAACTGAAAACCACTGTATGCACATTTATTTTCTGGGTCACTTGTTTTTCTGATGAACTTTCTATTTCTATTTTTTTTTTCACTTTTTTTTTTTTTTGCATTTACTGTTTCTTGCTGTCTCATTGAGTCATTAGTTTCTACTTTCCCAATTTTAATTTTTAAGGAATTATTTTTTTCAGTGATCTTTTATAGCTCTTTTTCCATTTTTTTTAAAAGCAGTTGTTTTCTTTGGTGAATTTTCTTACCTCCTTTTCTAATTGGCCTATTCAGCTTTTTAAGGATTCTTTTCTTAAGTAAGTTTTTGTGCCTCATTTACCATGAGGCCAATTCAAACTTTTAAAGTATTTTCCTTAATATTTTATGTCTCTTTTATTAAGCCATTGACTTTCTTTTCATAATTTTCTTGCATCACTCTTTTCCTAAGTATTCTTATACCACTCGTATCTATGTTTTTACTCTTCAGGAATTCTTATTGGGCTTTGAAAGTCCAATTTGTCTTTTTTTTTTTTTCTTTAAAGCTTTATTTGTAGCCATTTTTATATTGTTATCTTCTTTTGAGTTTTAGTCTTTGTCTTTCCTGCTGCTATAGTAGTTTTTATGAGCATGTTCTTTTATTGTTGTTGGTTTGCTTATCTTTCCAGACTATTTCTTGACTTTGAATTTTATGCTAAAGTTGGGCTCTATTTAGGGATGAAGAGGCATTGTCTCAAAATTCTGGCTTTTTTTATGCTGTTGTTTTCAGAGCTAGGCCCAGGGGTATGGAAATTTTCATTACTTTCAAGTTATCCTGATAGAGATATGATCACTGTTCTCTTGTTTGCTCTCTAATTTTTACCAGGAAAGCCTCCTGCTTTTCAGTAGTCACCAACTCTAGTGTTCTTCTTGATTCTTTTGCTGTAACCAGGTCCTCTGTTCTCCTGAAGCAGCAAGTATTAGAGGTCTCCTCTCTGCCTTGGAACAGGGTCCCAGTTCTCTTGTGACAAATCCCAGGAGTTTCTCTCTGCTTTGGAACTGTGATGCAGAACTTCATATGGAGTTGTTAATCAGCACCAACAGCACCCAGATCCAGATAAAGATTCCCTGTAATCTCTTTCTGATCATTTTTCCAAACCTCTTTTTTCTGAGCTATCTCACTGTGACTTTTTGTTACCTCTGCCCCTCCAAAATTTGATTTGAGGTGTTATTTTTAAATTGTTTCGACAGGAATGTTGATTGACTTCAGCAGTGTTGCCACTTCTACTCCACCATCCTTATTCTAACCCATTGGTTAATTTTTCAATGACCCAATCCCCTAGCATTGTTAATTTTCACTTGTTTCAATATTTCTGAAGCTTCTGAAAGCTTTTTAAGAAATTAGAAAGTAACATTAGAAAATAAGAAAGTAACAACTGCTAAAGAATCATTTGATTGTTGAGGTTGTTAAAAAAAAAAAAAAAAAAAAAAAAGTACTGTGTGTCTTCCTGTATTAAAAACCAATATGGAAGTACTGTTTTGAAAACATTATTAAAAGAAGGAAAATATGCTTCCCACCTTTTGAAAGTGTAATGGACCAGCTACATGGTTTGTGAAGCTTTTTAAACAAGGAGAAATGAGGTAGTTAGGTGGCAGAATGGATAGAGCACCAGCCCTGAAGTCAGAAGGATCTGTTAAGGACACTTAACACTTCCTAGCTGTATGACCCTGGGCAAGTCACTTAACTCCAATTGCCTCTGCAAAAAATAAAATAAAATAAAATAAAAACAATGAGAAATAAGGAAGTTAGGTTTCTTGCTTAGATGGATGCCTAAAAGAGGACAAGTAACCCAGTTCCTATACACCCATCACAGCTAAATGAATGAATGGATGAATCTTTAAAAACCACAACAAATTTAGTAATTATAAGTAAATTCAATGAGAAATTGTAGTACTTGATTTCTTCTATACAAGAACTACCTAAAAAATCAGCACTCTGTAACTCACATATCCAGGAGGACTTAGGTAGACATCAAGTGCAGGAATCCAGTTGACCCAGGTGAAGATAAATAGAGTTAACCTTACCCATATATGTGCCAGTAGGTAGATCCTGACTGGTTCAGATATCAAATTTAGGAACATTCAATGCTGAAAAGATAAGCACAATAAAATACAGAATATTATAAAGAATCATGGTAGCACAAGAAATCTAAAAATTCAGTTTAGGAAAGAGTAACATTGTAAGAAACTCAACAGAAAAATTAATTTTACTGAAGTACTACATAACTACCTAGAAGAGATAAAGTAAGAGATTAATAAAAGAAAAGAAAAAGTTCAGCAGGAAAGAATTGAAGTAGAATAACTACAAAGTATGAACTCCATGAAAAATCAGAAGTAAACAGAAATCAATGACTCCATGAGACAGCAAGTAATATTAAAACAAAATGAAAAGGATTTTTTTAAAATGGAAGAAAATGTAAGCTGACTTATTACAAGAACAACTGGACTAGAAAACTTAAGAAGAAGAAATAATTGAAGAATTTAAGAATCATTCATTGAATTCCTGAAAGTTATGAGGACAAAAAAATCTTATGGTCTCTCTTTGAAGAAAATTAAAATTAATCAGATCATTTAAACAAGATGGCAAAGTGAAAATAGAAGTAATCCACCCCTTACCTTCTGAAGGAAATCCAAAAAGAAAAAATGTGAGGAATGCCATAGTTAAAATCTAGAGTTTCCAAGTCAAAGGAAAAAATACTTGAAGCAACCAGAAAGAAGGTATTAAAATATAGTATAGTAAATCAGAATTGTCTTTTAGAATCAGTCAAACCTTGGATTACAATATTGCAAAAAATACTTACAACCAAGAATAGCTTATTCTAAAAAGTTGAATTTAACTAAATAGCAAAAAATAGATATTTAATCAAACATGGGACTTTCTAACATTAAATGCAAATGTAAAAGTCAAAAAGAAAATCAAAAAAGTTAAAATATACATGAACAGTTGGAAGAGACTTGTCAGTCAATCAAAGGCTAATTTTCCAGTAGGGGAGAAGAAACTAGTATTTCTAGGAATTTTGAATATCTTCAAAGGGTATTTCATAAACTAATTAAGAAATTACTCTGGGGATAGATTGATTTTTCCCTAAAGGTTCATAGAAGGGAAAGAAAATAAGAATATTAAAGTAGTACCCTAAAGTAGAGTAGAGGAAATTTGGGATTTACAATTTCTCATAATTTGTATTCTTGAAATGAGAATGCAATTATGTAAAAAGAAGTGGTGGTATCTGGCAGTGGGTGAACCTCATTCTTATCTGAACCTGACAAAGCAATTTTGAAAAATTACATGTGTGGTGTAGCAAATGTAGAAATCTCAAGAGGGAAAGAAGCAGAGAAAGAGGGGAAGTTAAAAGAGGAATCTGAGGAGGAAGTGTTCTACAAGTTAATAATCTTCTTGATCCCAAAGCAGATTAAAAGGGGGTAGAAAGTAAAGAAAACACCTAGAAATGGAAGAAGTCTCTTCAATTAGGGAATGGTTCAACATATTATGGTATGACAACGTAATAAAATATTATTATACCATGCAAAGTGAGGAAAAGAATATTTTAGAGATTTCTGGGAAGTAGAAACTTAGATAAAGGTGATCAGAACCAGGAAAAGAATGTTGTTAACACTTAAAATGAAGGAAGGATGAATTATGTTTTTAAAGATGATGTGACCCACATCTTGAAAGAGAAGTGATAGGTTCAGTGTGCTGGAAGAGATATATTTCTGCCCATGATGTAGATACATTTTATTTGATAATACATATGTTTAAGTACTTCTCTTCCCCCTGCCCCATTTTTTATTTGAGGTGGAAGAGAAGGGAGATATTTATAGTCCTGCCATAAATAAATAAAATAAAGAAATTTATTGAAACATTTTTTAAAGTACACAGAAAATCACAAAAATTTCTGAAGAAATTACATAAAAACTACAGGTTAAAAGTTACAAGTCTTATTGTATAAGTCTGTTTTGTTTTTTTTTAAAGACAAGTAGTGTGGCATGGAGATTTATGTTTTCATATATAATCCACATTTTGTGTTCTACTTAATAAATGGAAATGTTTTGTGATTATTCACTGCAACTATTTTTAGTTAAAAAAAACAAATAAGGCAGCTAACTTATTTTCTTTATACATGCAGATTGAATAAAGTTATTTATAATCAAGTTAAAAAACATTCTTACTTTCATACATAAGATGAATTAAAGAAATTTATACTCAAATCAGTGTTTCATATAATCTCATTATGATCTTGATGGGAAAAAAATTAGTTCATTTTCTTTATCACTTTCTACAAACTTGAGCAAAATAAACAGATTCAATCCTAATAATCATTTCCCACAAGCTTCAATCCTTGGATTCAACTTTACCATCCTCCTTCTCCTCCTAGGACAAGCTCATTATCAGAAAAGTCATTATTGTGGAGAATGCAAAGTTCTTATTAAAGAGGTCTGAAAGATTCATGGCCCAACCATTTTGTATATACTATACTTCTTGACTTGGACTTTACCATCATCATGCTCCTGTGCTGAGTGCCTTCTCTGTCCCCTTCTCCTCTTTTCTCAGTTTCCTTTGGTGTAATGTCTTCCTATATTGATTATAAGCACTTTAAAGACAAAGACTTTGTTTTTCTTATTTGTATGCCCAGCATATACATAACACAGTGTCTGACACATAGTAAATACCTTAATAAATATTTATGGAATGGAATTATTGATATCTGCTTTTGTACTTCTTGTTTTTGTCTCTTGTAAAGAGTTTTAAGCTATTTTTAAATACTTTTTTTTTTTTTTTTTTTTTTTTTTTTTACCAAATTTCCTTTCTTTTATCTTATTTAGAACAAGAGTTAAGTTCTTTTTGCCTTAGCTCTTCCACTACTACTAATGTGCTCTTAGAAAAGACATTTAATCTTTTGGAAAACTAGGGGTGGCAAGTATTAGAGAACTTTATCTTAAAATCAGAAAGATCTTGAGTTCAAATCCAGTCTCAAACATTTACTAAAACTTTGGGCAAATTCCTTTAACCATTATTTGCCTCAGGTTCCTTCATTGTAAAATGGGGATAATAATAGCACCTATCTTCCAGGACTGTTGTGAGGATCAAATAAGATAACTGTTGGAATGCACTTAGCATAATGCCTGGCATATGATGGCTGTTTAATAGATGATAGATACATAGATAAGTAATCATTTTTATTGTTACTACTATCACCACCACCACCACCACCACCACCATCTCAATTGATTCATCTATAAAAGGAAAAGTTTGACCCATGTGATATGTAAGAATTCATTAGCTTTGAAATTCTCCAGTTCTAGTGATTTAGTCACTAAATTTAGTGATTTTGATGTGATCATCATATCTGTGACTTAGGATATGAGTATGCAATTGTGACTGAAAAGATCATAGTGACTTGGAGTAAGGAAGACCTGAGGTTTAATCCTGCATCAGACATTTATTTATAGCTATATAATCTTGATTAAGTCATTTAACCTCTGCTAACTTTAGTTTCCCTATTTGAAAAATGGATAAAAAGCAAGTCTACTTCTGAGGTTTGTTTTAAGGCTCAAATTAGATCATATTTGTAAAGTACTTTGCAAACTTTAAAGTAATATGTAAATATTATAATTACTTCTGCTCTGAGGCAAATATTAAATAGTTACTTTAATAAATTACCTAGTTTATATTATATTTAAGAATATAGACTGGATGCAGCAAGTTGCCATAAATAGTTTTAGTATCCTTGAGTCATGATGAGACTGGCATTGACTACAATATATATTACCTGTGTTACTTCAAGAAAATCATTTCAGCTCTCTAGACCTCAGTTTCCTTAACTACAAAATTTCAGGGCTTACTGGTAAACTCATCTAAGTTCTTTTATTTAGCTTTGTATCTGTGATCCTTTGATCCTTTTTAGTTTCCCCTTCTCACCATAGTTTTTGCTCAAATAGTGCAACTTTATTTCCTGTTAGTAATTCATGACATTTCTTAGCTGCTGTGGATTTTCCAAGCCATAGATGAGCCATTAAATGTACTATTCAAGATTTTGCTGAAGTGAAGTATTTGAAGTACTTTTTAGTTCCTTGTTTTTCATTACTTCTTCATCTCTCTATGAAACATTTTAGGTTGTACTGCTATTGAACACTATTTCTCTGCTGGCTTATAGGCTAAATTCCAAAATTTTATTATTTACAGTATTGTTATGAGAGGAAATGGTCTTTCAATTATTTTGGGTAAAATTTGAGGTTTTTGAAAAAGATTCCATTTGTCTGTTAATATTATGGATGAGCAAAGAAATAGGAAGTTTACATTATATTTTGTTAAATATTTGAAAAATCTTAAGAGATTTGGGAATGACTTTTTTTTTTTTTTTTAATTTGAGATCTATGATTTCACTTCTATAGAAAATTTCCTGGAAGGAAAAATTTCTTTACTTATACAAATCTGTAATTCTTCTATAATTTATGTATAGTTTCAGAAATTTGCTTGTGGGGCTAAAAAATTATTTATTTGCTCATGGTAACGATATGTATCAAGTCTAACTGTCTGTAAGAGACTAGATCTCTATTCACTATTGCCTTCCTATGTGACCAGTAGATATCCAGTTAAAATCATCAGTGGAATATATTTCATTAAGCAGCTTTTCTGGTTCCTTAGGCACCTAGACACCCATTGATATTTAAGCTTGTGATCCCATTAATTCACTCTGATCTTGAACATAATTGGCTTTATGTCTCTAGGATTTCAATATCCTCATCTATAAAATGACAGAATTGAACTAGGTCACTACTAAAATCCCAACTAGCACTCATTCTTTGATCCTGTAATAAAGTTTTGTTGATGTTCCCTCCTACCACATAAATAAGTGTTATCATCTTTTATATTTTTAATAATTACCAAGATTTCTGGTCTCTTTAGTTGTGGGTAGAGATATTTAGTGAGACATACCTATGAAAAACCCTAATATAACACCTTCAGAGCTAGTCTTTAGATACAAATCATTCAGTAACCTAGTTATTTACTAATTACCTATTTTTTCAATTGTATTAGGGATATCTTTTAAACTTCTCTGGAGAATATAGAAGTATAGGGTATTATCCTTCCCCTAAAGTTACTTGTAGCATAGTTTAAAGAGAAGACTACCACACCTGAAATGACATATTAAACAAAAATGAAAACATATAATAAAGTAATTTACTAGACAATTTGATTTAACAAAAGGTAAATTAGATTACTTCATAAAGTTCATGAGACTTGAGCTAAGCCTTGAAGGATGAGAGGGAGAAGGAAAATCAAGGTGAAGGGAGTATGAACAAACGAATAGAAGCAGAAGTGAATATAGACATCCTTGAATACCTGGCTAAAGAGTTTGAAATTTTGTACACTATAGGTTGCTATGAAAATGTCTGAATAAAAGAGTGTTATTTGCAGGAAGAAAATAATATTGTTTTGATAGCGAGCAAATAAACTCAAGAAAACTTATTAGGCTGTTGCAATAATTTCAGAGTCACAAACAAATTTAAAAGACTGAAAAAATAGAAACAAATCTTCAAAATTACTAATAACTGTAATAATGCAAATTAAAATAATCCTGAATTATCACCTCATTATGCTACCAAAAATGCTAAAACAATATAAAAATTCTTCTTTGGATGGACTGTGGAAAGGCAGCTATATTAAATTATTCCTGATAGAGCTATGAATTGGTTACACTGTTCAGAAAAACAACTTGTAATTAAGCAAGACTATGGCTTTTTAGAAATTCATTCCTGAGACTTTTCCTAAAAAGATCTCTATGAATAAAAATGTTCATGGTAGCATTATTTGTATTAAAAATAAAGCTCAAAACAATATATAGTTAATTATGGGGAAATGGTTCAACAAATTTTGGTATATAAATAAATTGGAATGTTAATTACTACATTGTAATAAATAATATTCATTCATTGCCAGTAAATGGCATTTTCATAGGAAATATTCAGAGCATAAGAAGTATTTTACGAAGTAATATAAAGACAAGACTTAGATATTCCATGCTTGAGGCTACAAGTAAAATTACTTTTAAATATCTTAAAATCGATCCTGATTAGTTCTACATCACAGGGAAAAAAACTTGTAAATTACACCACCTTTAAGTGATTGATATGAGAAAAAAAAAAGTAAATAAGTAAATACAGCATTTAGACATTTCCTCCAAGTTATAAATGCTGTCATTTGGCGAATTTCATTAAGTGTATATTTTGAAACTTAAATTCAATAATAACAAGTGACTTCTTAATGGGAAAACATTTCCCAATTATAAATAGAGTACTGCCTCTATAATCTGTAGCCTGCTGATAATATATTCAGTTTATTGCATTTGACCCTATATAGTGAATAGGAATTGTTACAGCACATGATTGGGGCAAATCAATACATAATTGTGATCATAGTACAATTGAATTTAATAATCCAAAGGGAGAGAATATAGATAGGAAAAAAGTTTTATTCCTACCATGAAACTGATGTAGTTAGTGATAATAGAAATAGTCAAATTAGAAGATAAATGCACTGGGTTTTCTTAACCGTATTGTTAATCTAAACTAAGGTTACCAAAAAACAAAAAGCAAACAAACAAACAAAAAAAATCCCTGTTCTCAGAAATCTTACATTCTGCACTACAATAAATTTCAAATGTGTAGATGGAATCTTAATGAAGTAAGTCTTAAGGATTAGTTAGCATCTAATCAAGAGTTTTAAAGCAATACTCAGATAAAAACTTTTAAATAGATAGGTGTAATCTATAAAGATAAATAACTGTTGAGGACCGGTATGTTGCCAGTGGGACCTTCATTAAATAAATGAACATCAGAGAGAACCTTCAGGAACATAGTAGAATATCTCATTTAAATTTTGCAAGGTTCTAGAATCTTTCCTAATCTTCAGCAAACATCAACTACGCAGAAAGGCTATATGATTTTTTGTAAAATGAAAAACATAAATCATTTTTCTGAAGCACCTCAACATGCAAGCAAGGCAGCTGAGGCAGGTCACCACATAGATAAGTTAAGGATTCTTAACATCTTCTCACTCCAAATACCATGATCTTACTCCTATATTACTCTACCTCTCATTTTCTTTTAATATATATTGGTATGATTTATTTGTAAAGGTAAAATATACACTTGGGCAGTTAGATAGATAGTTAGATAGTAACTAGAGCACTGGGCTTGGAGTCAGGAAAATTCATCTTCCCAAATTCAAATCTGGTCTCGGATTCTTACTGGATCTGTGACTCTGGGCAAGTTCTTTAACCCTGTTTGCCTCTGTCCTTCATCTATAAAATGAGCTGCAGAAGGAAATAGCAAACCACTGTATTATCACTGACACAAAAACTTCAGATAGGATCATGAAGAGTTAGACAAGATTGAATAATGACTAACAATAACAACAAATATACATTTTTGCATAAAGGAGAAAACTATTAGATGTAATTTGTCTTTAGTTTTATTAAGAAAATGGAGTTATAGTTAATTGATGCTATGATTATAGATTGAAACCTTAGAAACAGAAAAGGAATGTTCAGGTTCTTTTATGTACAACAGTATTTTGATAGTAATATTTTCTAGTGTAGTACTCTTATGGTCTTAGGATTTAAGTCTTCAGACAATCAACTAGCATTTATTAAGTGCTTTCTCTATGCCCAACATTATGTTAAACCTTCGGAATATAGATTAATAATTAAAATCAGCCCTTGAGTTTAAAGAGCTTACATTCTAAAGGGGGAAATAATCTCTATATAACATACAGAGTAGTAAGAGGCAAGTTTACAAAGACAAAAGCGGAAAGAAGTCCTTGCTTTGGTTGATTATAGTTCTATGCAAAACATATACAAAGTAAATTACAAGGTAAACTTGGGAGGCAGAATCTTGAGAAAGGCTTGGGGGATTTACTTGATTTGAATCAAGGATGAAGCCCAGGATTACAAATGTAAGAATGTGCAGGTAGAACATTACAGGCCTCAGGGCACACTGACCAAAAGCATGTAAACTGGAGATAAGAAGAATGGCAAGAATGCTAGTGTAGCTAGAATAGAGCATAAATGCAGGAGAGCCATGTGTAAATAAGTCGCAAATGGGACTAGTGTATGGATTGTATAGGGGATAGATTTAAGACAGAGGTAGATTAAGCTATTTTAGTAGTGTAAGCAAGTGGTGCAGAAAACCTGTTAATGATGAGGAGACACATAAAAGCAGTGGGATTTGGCGATTAGTTAGATATATGAGGGTGGTGAGTGAGAATGATGCCAAAAAATGTTTCAAATAAATCTAATTTAACTTAGAGATTTAGAATTGCCTTAAGGCTCTGGGCAGTTAAGGGAGTTAACCCAGGAGATTTCCCAGCTTTTGAATAACTGAGACATAATTTGCATCCTCTTCTGGATTCCAAATCCAGCTCTTTTCTCTCCATTTTCTCAATATTTTGATCATAATTGTTGGAAATAAAATATAACTTATCTTATTATGTTAAATTGTGTGCACAAACAAAAGCTGCACAGTATAAAAATCATGGAGGGATTTCATTCTGTACCATTCAAGGCAGTAGCTACTTAGACAAGATGCATTGAAGTATAAAACATTCACATCTGGAATGTTTTTGTTTTTATCATTATATTACAAGAAAAATATAAGAGAAATGCAAAGGAAATTAATTCAAATCATCAAAATATCAGTGCCCTTTAAAGAGTAACCAAAATGATCAATGACTTTTCAGAAAGATAATGTTTATACAATTTTGAACAGTAGACACAAGGTCAATGCCAACTTGAAGTACAGTGAATTCCGTAGTGCTGAATTTTGATTGCACAGTAAATATATGGAATTCTTAAGGGACTTAGAATCCATTATAAAGATATCTCAAGTCACAAAATACAAAGCTATACTTATGAAATTAGGATGTTTAGTGGCATCTCAACTTTGGGATTGACAACAAGATTGATCACCATTCCCATATTCATCTTTAACATTAATTTCCACTTCTGTCAGGTAAAGAATTCTTAACTGGCTTGACCGGTTTCATGACTCTCAGAAATGATGAGTGAACCTATTTCTGATGTGATGAGAAGTCCATTCCTATAAAAAAATTGTTTTCCAAATCTTATCTTTCTTAATTTGTTTACAAAAGTTTGTCATGAGTGCAAATTAGCAAGACTTGTTGAGGTAGGGAGGGTTAAAAGGCTATGTGTTCTGTACAAAATAGATTAGATAGCTAATTTTTTTAGTTTTTATAAATGATAATGGAAATAATATTTTAATAATTGTTTCTGATTTTGCTATAAATTATTTGCCATTAGCTTTCCTCCTTTGTGCCAAATAATAATTATAACTTTTTTCCTAGCTTGCTATTATTTCCACTTCTTATGCTATAGTGTCTCATTCTTCACTTCTTTTTATTAATTTTTTTAGGATATGAAAACTTTAATTAGCATTAGTTTTTGACTTAGCAGAAAATCTCAGAGATTAAAAATTGACACTTTAGTCTGCTTGAATATGAAGATCTTAAAACATTGGAAAGCTTTCATGGTATGATTTTTAAAATTCACATTATGGCTCTAGTCAGTGGTCTCTGAGGGATTTTTTTCCCCTTAGCAAGGTAATACTTTATTTTGATTGAATGTTCTGTTTGTAAGAAAAACATGGGAAAATGTTATTTTAAGAACTATCCTAGTAATCAGTTCCCAATGCACATATGATTTAACAAAACTTCATCTTCTTCAATTAAGATAATAACTTTTTTATTCAGTAATTAAGAGGGTAAAATTCTCAAAATGTGTCAGTGTGATACAAAGCAACCAGTTTGGTCAGTTCAAGTAGAGAAAACCAAAAGCCCGATCAAAACTGCTATTTGTTTTTCTGTAGATCCAGTTCCAGTTAATTTTGATAAAATTCAAACCTATTTCAAAAATCTCAAGTATTTCCATCTTACAACTTTAGAGGAATGCCAAGCTTACCCTTCTCATAAATGAAGGGATTTTTACCTCTTCTGGGACATAGGGAACCTCCAATGAAGTAAAAAATACAGTATCAAATGTTCTTCTTTTGTAATGAAAAATAATATTACATTCTTTTCCATTTTTCAAATACTGAAAAAGATTTATATTCATTCTAAATATTTTTTGAACCTTGTCACTTTTTAACATACTTAAATATGCTTTTTAACATATTTAAAACATTTTTCTTTTTACACACAATAGAACCTTTTTAGTTATTACCATTTACTATAGACTATATGCATGCCATCACCTTAGGGATTTGGGTGAATGAACCAAGAGAAATGTAAAGAGAAAAGACTCAATTTCTCTAATATTTTGAATACTTTTTCACTTGAAATTTGTAAACTGAACATTTAAAACATTAGCTCTCTCGATATGGTTTTACTTTTTAAATAAAGGAGATTCAGTATTTCAATTTCTTTCTATTAATACTATACTTGATTGCATTTTCATTGAGATTTTATGTTAACAAAGTAAAATCACTGACAGAAAATGCAACAAAATCTTTTTAAGGTCCAGCTAAAATAGGAATAACATACAGTAAAATTCCTAAGCATATTCTTTTGTTGATAATAGCAATAATAGTAAGAGTTTGTACAGTGATTATTTCATAAGAACTTTTTAAATGGGTTTTTACATATCTTACCTGGGCAGAAGCAGAAATTCATTCTAAATGAATAGTTCAACTTGCTTTTTATATTTTGAACTTAATAGTCTGCATGTGCCATAGGCCTAACTAAAAATTAAAGTTCATTTGAATCTTTATTAGTTACCAAGACAGTATTCTGTTATTCTACTAACAGAATAAAAAAAAATATTAATTTCAAAGAAAATGAAGTTTTTAAAATGGTGAAAAAGAAACAATATAGCAGTGCTTTTCAAAGTAATTACAAGCTGTGTGAAACCTTTTCAAATAAAATAAGCTATCTGATCTTTTCCTAAGTCAAAATATGCTCTATGTATATTTTCATTACCATTTTAATTTATTTAATTACTGTGTATGTTAGCAATGAAGGAAAAGGTATTTTCTCTATTCTACCTTTTAAAGTTTATGAAATGGCCTATCATGATAACTGTACAGAATAAAAAATGTGAAAAAGAAAAAGTCAGTGGTTTTGCTTGTTTCCAAAAATCAAAAGCCATTTAAAACTGTATTTTTAAAATTCTTGATATATTTTCTTTTTACAATATAAATCATAAGTGGATTCTTAAGTGAACCCATTATATTTAATTATTAATATTAATGATTATAATAATTCCCCTGAATTATTACATCATCTAAAGTAGATTTAATATTCAGTAACAGTAAGTCAAAAAACATTTAGTGTAGGGGATACAGTTAAATCATAATATACATAGAAAGGAATAAAGTATAAGAGGAGTAAAAAGATAAGAAAGGGTCGTTTTTAAAGGCCAAACAGAGGACTTTATATTTTATCCTGAAGGTAATGGGAAGCTGTTAAGCGTTTGAATCAGAGGTGAGAAGTGACATAGTCAGACTTGCATCTTTAGGAAAAGTCACTTTGGCATTTGAGTGAGAAAATCAGTTGGAGGAGGGAAAAAGGTGAGACAGGGAATCCAGTTAGAAGGCTATTGTAATAATTCAGTAAAGTAGAGATTAAAGGCCTGAAGTAAGGTAGTGTGAGATGTACATGAGAGATGTATACATGATGTCCCATTATTAGTCCCCCAAGGGCAGAAACTAATTTTTTTTTTTTTTTTTTTTTTTTTTTTGTCTCAGAGCCTGTCATGGCACAAATTCCTGATAAGTATGATTTGTATTTGTGACCAAACCTGTGGTTCCATTATTGTAGGGAACTGCTGTTATAGAAACTTCCTCTACCAGTACATATAGGCAGATATGCTGCTATTTATTATCTTGGAGATGAGCCCGGGACTCCAAAAGTCTGAGTGGTTTTTTCCAGGATCACACTGCCAGTAAGTGCCAAAAATGGAATTTGAACCCAGATTCTCATGATTAATCCCTGTATTATCTTAAGTGGTTGTTGAAATGAATCATCATTTTCATTATCACTATCATCACCATTATTCTCCTCCTTAGTATTTATCCCAGAAGGGTAGGCTACCTTTTCATGTCCTTTGGCCACTTATGTTTTGAGAATTGGTCCCTGTTATATTTTAATGTTGATTTTAAAAAATATAATTTGTTCAACCCTGAAATCAGGAAGACCTAAGTTCAAATCTGATCTCAGATACTTAACACTTCCTAGCTGTGTTACCCTGGGCAAGTCACTTAACCCCAATTGCCTCAACAGCCACAAAAAAAATAATAAAATAAAATATACAACTTTTATAGCAGATCTTAGAGATTTTTTTCCTCTTTCAATAGTTTCTCTGACTCTTATTCTATTGATTTTCTTACTGTGTAATTTTGTGAAATCTAAATTAGCCATTTTGCCTCTAAATGATAGCCTCTAATCCCTTGCATGAATAATCCTCCTCACAGTCATAGTTGTAAAAGATACTTCCTTCTATTCTCTTTTAACTTTTATTTATGTTGAAGTGTCAAAACACCATAAGATCACTTTATCAAACATTAGGCTCTTTATGTTTGACCTTTCTCCTCTTATTTGCCTAATTTGTTCCATTGATGATTTTTTTTCCTCCTAATGCCAAATAGCCTACTGCTTTAAGATAAAGTTTTGGGGTACAATAATAATTCTAGAGCAGGCTTATTCCCACTATGTTTTTTATTATTTCTCCTTGGCTTTTTTGTTCCTTCAGATGAATTTTGTCATTTTTTTTGTTGTTGTTATATTTCTGTAAAATTAGCCTTTGGAGATTTTGATATGGTAACAAATATAATTTCATATATAACTACATTTTTACTATGATAACATTGATCAACCATGGTCAGTGAAAATCTTTATTATTTTGTCTGTTTCTGTAAAAAGTAGTTTTCATTTATATTAATATGTCTTGAGTTTTTATTGTTAGAGTAATTATAAATATATTTTATGCATTTTGTAATTGCCTAAATGGAATCTCTCCCTCTCAAGCCCCAATTTCTTTCTTCTCATTTTGAGTTGTTTTAGTGATGTAAATGAAGACCAATGATTTTAGTTTTATTTTAGGTCCTGCTATTTTACCAAAATTATTGTTTTTGTTAATTTTTCCAGTATCTCTAGAACTATTTAAATACACTCTAATATCCACCAGTAATAACTTTGTCTTTTCAGATATTCCTATTCCCTCAATTTCTTTTGATTGTCTTATTATTAAAGCTAGCATTTTTAGGATTATATTACATATTACAGGTTTAATGTACATCCTTGCTTTTCATCTTTTTTGTAAAGACATTTTGTGTTTTGTTTTAATTTTCACAAATATTACCACTGTTTATCATATTAAGGAAAGGCCCTTTAATTGCTTAATACATTTTAGATTTTTAATCTTAAATTATTACTTTTTCTGCATTTACTGATAAGTAATTTTTATTATTTTATTATTAATATGATCTGTCATTTCTTTACAATGTTCAGCTATCCTTCTACCCTTACTTTCCAGTTGTAAATCCAACCTGCTCATGATGAATATATTTTTTTTTTGCCATAGTCCAGGTGAGTGGTGATGAAAGTATAATCAATGACGATCCCTTTCTGAAGGGAAAGAAGGGAACAGAAGAGAAATGTTGTAGAGAACAAATTATAAGAGCTGACAAGTGATTGGATGTGTAGATTAAGTAAGACATTAAGAATTACAATAAGATTCTAAAATTAGATGGCTTAAAGGATTTTAGTGCTTTTAATAGAACAAGGCAAGATTGAAAGACTGTTGAATTTGAAGAAAAAGGCATCAGGTTCTATTTTGGACATGTTGAACCTGAACCTTACTTAAGGAAGAACCTGCCCTGGACACTATTTTTACATATTTCATCTGATGAATGGAATAGGTAACCTCTAGCTTATTCTTTCTAATCTTCTAATTTTACATATTTTATAAGTTAATTACTCTTTGTCAGATAGACAAGTAGCTCTAATAAAGCTATCACTAACACTGGGATGTGAAGCTTGTTTTTTTTCCACATCTTGAAAACTGCTGCAAGAAATTTAATCACTTTGGTGAGTGTTCAAAGTCTGTGGGTTTCTATTTATTAGAAGATCAGGTCTTAACTATCTCTGGACTCTTCCCTTTGCAAAGACCTTGTAACCTCACTCCAGTGATATGAACTAATTCTTTCAATGGCTGTGCATCAGAACAAATTCAAGACAAAATCGTAACAAAGTTTATTTTTTCAGCACACTCGCATATAATTAGGTAACTTTATGGGATTAACCTTTTTCTTAAATTCTTATAATAATCTATGTTTTTTAAGATGTATATTTCTAGCTAAATTACTTTTCTGTCAAGTCACCTATTGAAGAAAAGAGTAAAATCAAGTAGCAGCTTTGTAATGAGAGAATTTTAAACCAAGGAATTTTAAACAACCATGCATAGTACTTCAAAATTTTCAAAATACTTTCCTTATAAGAGACAATTACCATAAAGACAAAATAAAGTGAATAGTTGCACAACTATTTGGCTATTTCAGGTTAAAATAAAACTAATTTTGATTAAATAGTAGGTATTATTAGAAAAAGGTATTAAAGGTTGATTTTAGAGGTGAAAGTGGTTGATTTTGTTTCTTTGTTCATTTCCATTATCTGAATGGCTGTCTCAGGTTTTCACTTCCCTTCTTGTTTCCGTAAACCCAAAACAGGTGTTTGTTTGGAAAGAAGAATTTTGCTTCTATTATTTATTCCAATTTTGTTTCATTTCCTTTTAAAATACAACATCCCTTTGAAAAGTCACTTGCTTTTTTCTTTGAAGTAGAGTTAAGGTATTTGGAAATAGAGAAAGGTTGGGGGTGGGAGTGGTGTGTGTGTGTGTGTGTGTGTGTGTGTGTGTGTGTGTGTGTGTAGCAAGTTCTCACAAAAAAAGGGATCATAAAGTATTACAAATTACACAAATTCCTTTTGAGTAAATGTACATTTATTTCCCGCCTTATTTGTACTTCATCATTGCCTCTAGAAACTCGTTGTCCCATCAGATTACACCAACTCTGAAACTCATACTTGCTCAGAACCTCATGCCCCATAGGCCCTTCTCCCAGTGATATGAGAGGGAGGAGAGCAGATTTAAAAGAGGCCCTCTCAGTTCCTCTATTTTCCATTACAGGCATCTCATCATCCCCACCATTGATGTATATCTCTTCTCTTTTCCTGCTTTACTCCCATCCTTTTCAGCTTTTTTTATATGTAGTCTTCTGCCATCGGATTTTAATTTCTTTGAGAGCTGTCTTTTTCTTTTCTTTGTATCCCTAGCACTTCATATACTCCTTAAATATAGAAGGTGCTTAATAAATGTTTATTGATCGATATTGCCTGGTGAAGAGGAAAAGGGGAGACAAGTATTTGTTTTTATCAGAATAGAAAGTAATTCTTTTGCTAGTTAAATATACTCTAGTGGTCATGTAAATTATATTAACATAGCTATATAATTTGATCTTTCATTTAGACTTCCTATGTTATGTTTAGTTAGGTTATCTGCAGTTGATAAAGGTGCCGTTTTAATCTTTTGGATCTTCTAATGAGAAAGGAGTTGTTGATCAGTTATACTAATTGTTTCCCTTAAATGAGCTTTACACATCTTCCTCTTATGTCATTAACTAACTGTCTGCTGATAGATAAAATAAAATACTAGAGGCTTTTTATAGTCTAATAAGAATAGGGATGTTAGCACAGTGGGCATTAAAATATATTTAACTGCTGCCTACAATAAATATATATGTTTTTCCATTAAAGGGGTAATCTCTATTTGTTAAAAATTAGCCATAAATCTTTGGGATCTAACTTTAGCGTGTGACATTTTTTTCTATTAGTTTTTTTTGATGGCTCACTTTTCCTTCTACTGTAGGATTTGTTTTGTTTTAAATGACCAGTTTATAAAAACCAATGAGTATCATTTTTAAAATGGAAGCCAACAAATAATAATGTTAATCTTTTCAAATTAGAGAAAACCATTGTTAACTCCTTCTAAGAATTTTAATTTTAATAAGCTCTTATAAATATTTTCCAAACTACTGGCATTTCCAAAACTGTAAATTACAATGAATTTTTCAAAATGTGTATATAAACCTTTGAATATGAAATTAAATTCATTATGAGTTGTGTTCAAATCTTCTTTTGAAAAAGAATTAAAAGGCTACTTCTTATTGATATAATATTAAATTATATTGCTTTTTCCTTAAGAATCTGTGTTAGGCATTAAAAGAATAAGGGTCTGAATAAAACATTACTCAAATCTTTTTAAAATGTTTTTTTCTGAAATTTATAATCTTTATAGGCTTAATGATGTCATACTGTGAAAATTATGTTTTTGGACAGAAGATTTTGATACTCATTTAGAAACTAAGTAATAAGAAATATTTGGTTTAGAAAATAAGCCTGTGGTGAATTTTGGCTATGATAAATTTTTTTAAGCTTTTTAAAGCTTTATTAAGACTTTAATAACTTCATGAGAAATTTTTAACTATTTGAAATATCTTGAAAAATAATTCACCTTGAGATGTATAAATGACTTTTCTCTTTTCCTTCATTATCTTATCAATCTTTTTTAATTGAAGGCTTTCAAACATTTAGCCAGATATTGAATTCCTTATTTTTAAATAAGAATATAAATTGAATTTTATGATTTCTATGAATCAAGGTTTTCTTTCTGGAAAATTTAACTTTGCCTAAAAATTACAACTCTGGACAATCTAATAATGGTGTTTCCTTTTAATATTTTCTTGTTGCAGGCCTTGTTTGTATGAAATCAAGCACATCTGTAGTTGAGCTTGTTATGTTGCTTTGTTCCCAGGTAAGCCTTTTTGCTTTAATAATTGCATTATACTTCCATTAAATTCCTTCACATCTGTTCATGGGATAGGTGTTCATTTGTTTTGTTTTGTTTTTTTTCATTAATTGCCCCCCCAAAAAATGTTTATTTCTTTCTTTGAGGATATGTATATGAATACAGAGAGAAAGAAGAGAGAGGGAAAGAGAGAAAAATGAGAATGAGATGTATATTTTGCCTTTATTCTATCACTGAAAAAGTACCTCTTTATGCATAATGATATGTATATATTCACATATATGTAATTTTATCTTTTGTGATAGAATCTTTCAAATGCAAATATTTTTAAAAATATTTCTACTTTCATATACAATTTAAAAAGATGTATTTCCCCAGAATTTTTATGCCTTCATATTTCATGATTTATGTAGAGAGTTTATTGATGATGGAAACCTTGATCTTTACTATAAGTGTCTTAAGTATGATATATGAAAAGTATGATAAATGCTGTCCCCCAATATTTAAAATAACAACAAAAAAACTGTGCAAGAATTTCCATTAATAAATATTTTGATAAATAAAATTTAATTTTTCTGTTTATATAGTTTATAGTATGATTGAGTTAAAAACAAAAAAAGTGAGAGTTTTGCTTCTTTAAGAGCATTGTTACTATTTTTCATATTTGTTAACAACCAGAATTAAAATAGAATTGGAATTACTAGATCATCATTATTGTTTGTCATCTCACTTTTTTACATTTGACAACATGACAGTTGACATGATAATTATCAGGGTGGGGGGTAAAGAGAAGTTATAGGTTTCAATTATAATTAAAGTTAGGCCTTTATTGCTACCTTATGATACAAATTTTCAATGATGTAATGTCATTTAGACATTAAAATTTAAAATAATAATTAGAATAATGAAAATGTTTATGTTCAAAATAGATTTTATGATTATTAAGAATCATTAAATTGTCCAAATTTTATGCTGTGAAAAACAATATACATCTGTTACTGGTAAATCCCCCTGACTAATTGTACAGCTACCCCAAATGAATAAAAATATGAAATTGATTAATCTTTTTAAACTTACCTAGTAGGTTCCATTCCTTAGATTTCATTTCTTTCAGCCTGTATCCATAAAGAAGTGATTAGGTCCAGTTTTTCTGTATGTGTTTGTTTTTTGTTTGTTTGTTTTTCCCCCTGTTAACCAGAATGAATTTTAGTTCAGGAACATCTAAAGAAAAATGCATCACTGGCAGGAATCCTCAATGGGATTCAAACTTCAAACCATCTCCTGCAGGGTACTTGAAAATTTTGTTACCTAATCATTAAGCCCAAAGTTCAGGAGAAATACCAAGAGATCATTTATAGGCCTTAAAGTTTCATATTGTGCTACATCTTTTAAATAGCTTTTAAAGAGTGTAAGAAAAAGAATAACTTGCAGTGCCTTCTTCCTTAGCCTTGGGTTTCCCTGCAGTTCAGAAGAATATAGAAGAATGTAGCATTAGGGTCCAGTGTCTTTGATGGCCTCATCGTCTAATCATAGGTTTAACATTACTCATTTGCTGGCTCCATGAATTCCTGCCATTAAGGGCCCTAGAGATGAAATTCTGCCTCAGATATTGATTGAAAGGAAGAGTGAGAAATTTAAGCTCTCTTTGCAGTGCACTTTCTTCAGAGGTTTCATTGAAGCAGAGTAACAAATAAAACTGCTAATTTTTATATTTATGGCAAATATTATAGTTTACTGTGTTTGCATATACATGTACGTATATGTGGATGTGTACATGTCTATGATTGCTAAGTTCATTGTTACTCATATAAGGGAAAAAAATGTATATTCACTGAAGATAATTATTTGGTTTGGTTTGGAAAGGCTAAAATCCATTATATCAAATGCTTTCTTTTCCTCTAAACTTTTGATTTAATACTATTTTCATATAACAGAATGATTTCCATATAGATAAACATCCTTTATTTCATTGCTAAATAAATATCAAATTTTAGAAGACTTTTAGAATTATCAGATAAATTGATTGTCCTAAAGATATTTCAAACATTTGATTTAAGAATAGAAAAAGTCTAAATAATTCTAGGAATTGACGCAAATTCCTTTCAGATGATGTGCTAGTTATTGCTAGTATTCACAATTATTTAATTCTAAAGCCAGCTACCACTTTTTTCTCATAGTGCTCTCAAAATAGGCCTTTGGCAAAATAGTAAGACTGTACCCTCTAGGGCTAGCCCCTTTTATGTTTTCTACCAAGCCAAAATGTTTGCCACATCACTACTAATGTATCTTTAAAGCTGCACTTTTCAGAGTTGCATTAATATTTCACTTTCATAGTCTGCTTCTTTAAAAAGACACTATCAGCTATGTATTATAATAGTGTCATTATTAAAAAAAAAAAAGCCTCAGCAGCCATCTTGAAGAGCTTACATCATTTCATAACTGGTGATATATTTTCTTTTCTTTTTTTATAATAATACTTCTTAGTTTTCAAAATACATGATAAGTAGTTTTCAACATCTACCCTTGCAAAACCTTGTGTTCTATATGTTTCTCCCTTCCTTTTCCCCTCTCCCTTCTCCTAGACAGCAAGGAATGCAAAATAGGTTAAACTTTTCACTTCTTCTAAACATATTTTCACATTTATTCTCCTGCACAAGAAAAATCAGATCAAAGGGGGAAAAAATGAGAGGGAAAAAAAAAAAAAAAAACAAGCAAATAAACAACAACAAAGGTGAAAATATTGTGTTGTGATCTACAGTCTCAATAGTTCTCTCTCTGGATGTGGATGTTTCTTTCCATCACAAATCTATTGGAATTATCTTGAATCACCTCATTATTGAAAAGAAACAAGTCCATGATGATATATTTTCTATAATGTAATTTAATCATTAGCTAAATTAGGTCTTCAAAATAAATTATATTTTCTAGCTTATTTAAGTTTGAATTTTGTTTCTTTTAATAGGGAAAAAAATAATATCATGGAGACCTTTAAAAAAGTAAGATCTCATTTTTATAGACTAACTACAGACTTTAAAAAGGGAAGAGAAGTGCATCTTTTGTTTTCCTTTAATTTGCTATAGCAAATTAGATAGTTATGCTTATGTTGGAAATTCCATGTTAACAACTACAGATTAGTAAGGATGTCAGATTTTTTTTTCCTTATCTGAGCTCCTGAATAAACTTATTTTTGCCAGCAGCTCTTCCAAAGTATGGTCTAAATTTACATGAAATATCACATTACAAATGTCTGAAGGTACATGTCATGGATAATTCAGTTCATATGGACAGCCTTTTAAGCTCTGAAGGATATGCAATCAAGTCAGTTTCCCCAAAGGAATTTTAGGTCTCTGTGGAAAATATAATAAGTTTTTAAAAGATTCCTATGGACATAGTATGTCATTTGGATGGAGTGGGACATGGGAAGGGGAGGAGAAGGCTAATTTTGAAACATTATTTTTGGCCTTATGGAGAAATCTTTGCTATTATCTCCATTTTGCTGATAAAAAAACCCGAAGCTTAGAGAGGTTAAATGACTTAGCAGTTGTATAAGTGTAGACAAGTCATTTACTCACTGAGTCATGATTTCTTTTGTTTGTAAATGGGCATAATTCCTTTAGTATGTACATGGAAGGGTTGTTGATATCAAATGAGTTATCTTGCTTTTTAACCCTTTAAGTGCTAGGAAATAGTAACCATTATCACGATTCTTAGTCTTATTTTTACAAATAAATACTTTCCTTAAGTCATTAGATTGAAGATATACAAAAAATAATATTTTTTTCTTATTTAGTTCCTTTTTTCTTCTCATTGAGTATTACGTGGTGAACTGTTTTTCCCTCCTCACACTGTAGTACTTTCATTTCTATAAACATTACCAATTAAGAGTTGCAATAACTAACTCAGTGAAGGGAAAATTAGATTGCCTCTCATCTTAGAAGAAATTTCTTCTCAAGTAGAACAATTAGGTTGTGTAGTTGACAAGGTCATTGTTTGATCAGTTAGTCTTTGTTTCATATCATGCTCTTTAATGTTTTACATTATTAATACTGTCTGTAATGGAATTTTTTTTAAGTGTAATTTGGGTGATTGGGCTAAAATTTGCTTCCCTTCTTAGTGCATTTCCTTTGACATAGCAGATATGGGTTTCATGTAAACTTTTTTTTTTTAAGTACTATAATAGTTTCTAATTATTTCCAGATTTTTTTTAAGGAAGTTCTTTTTTAGAGGTACTCTTAGAAAAATTGAGTAATACTATCCCATAGGATTCTTTAAGTTTTCATAAGTAAAGCCTTAGCAGATGTCACTTGAGTTTTTTCTGTGCCATGTATGTCAACAAGAAAGGTTTTATGATATGGTAAATGTTATGTAAAAAGTAACATGTGTCAGTACTTAAGTTTTTTAGCAGCCTGAAAGAATAAGATATACAAATAAATATTTAATTGTATAAGTATAACCTCATTCAAACCTAAATGTAACAAAATAATGTGGCAGTACCTAATGTTTTAAAACCATGCATATAAGTTACTAAGCAATTACTTTGTGGTTTTCTTTTACTATAATCTTTCCACCAATCATCTGTATTTTTAAATAAAAAGATTTTCATAATTCACCCTTCAATTTAGTCAAACTATAACCCTAAATTTTTTTAAAGGCACTTATGAAAGAACCCCAAATATAAATCAAATCTTAAACATTTAAAATTTTAGATTATTTTCTCATGCATATGTTATTTACCTTGTCATAGAGGAAGAAGTGAAAATTGTTTTTGAATGTAAAGAACAGTAGACAGAGGAAAATTGAAGAACTCTTGGTCATGAATGTGATGATTAAAAAGGTTCAAGAGACTTAATCTTTGATTAATATAATAATTTTGTTAATAATGCCAGCATCATTTGGCTGATTCTCTCTTAGTCCAAAGACCATTATAGCATTAATTCATGGCTTATGTGACCCATTGAAAAGAGGGCATTCCCAAAGGTGGCAGTCACCTCTAAGTGATTAAGAATTAATCAGAGAATGAATATTACCATAAAGTTCTGGCCTTGAACTTTTATTATGTCATTTATGTCTAAGTTACCTTCAGCCTTGGACAATCTATTCAAAGAATTCATCCCCACCTAAACGTGAATAGCACAATGATAGAGAAGAAGATAGCTCAATCTTCAAAGACCACTGTCTTGAAATAAAGATAAAAGTAAAAAAAAAGGGAAATCTCAATTTCCCCTAAATCATTAGTAATTAATAATAATTTCTTTAATTATTTTCCTTTTGAACCTACTATATATATTAACAATGCTTGTATCAATGATATTTTGATCCCAAATGTAGTACCAGATTTCTATCCTTTGACTTGAGAGTAAATAAATAACATGTCTTTCTTTAAATTGTATGATCCAGCAAAGGATTTGCAATAGAGTATATTCAATAAACATTTAAGTTTCTGTTATGTGCAAAATACTATCCCATATTGTATTAAATTGTATAAATCATCATGAGAAGAAATGTCAAATTCCATTAAACAGTTGCTAATTGAGAAACTACTACTTGCCTAGCACTATTAGGGATAGGAGAAAATTTGTGGTGAAATTGTCTTCCAAGAGTTTGTCTTGGATAGAAAATATATAGACATGAAATAAATTAGATATAAAATACAATAAGACAATGTATAATTAAATGCTAAATTTAAAATAAATTTACAAAAAATATAATAGGCCATAGAGAAGGAGGGGATGGGAGATTAAACTGGAGTTATAGAAAGAGGCAATACATACATAGGCCTTAAAAGATAGATAATAACCATATAGGTAGAAGACAATAGTGGAGTATGTTACAGGTGTGATGAACAACATAAGTATATTTAATTCAGCAACCATCTGTTAATTAGTCAGTCAGTAAACTTATTTTAAGTTTTTCCTATGTGCCAAGTATTGAACTAAGACCTAAAGATACAAAGAAAGATAAATGACAGCCCTCTGCTTTCAAAGACCTCACTATCTAATAGAAAGAGATAACACATAAAACAAACTGACAAGCCTGAAAGGGGAGAATAGTGGAGTGGGAAGGGAATGCTGTAAAGGTCTAGAGGAATAAAGCCAGGTGAAAAATGATGAGACAGCTTCCAGACACCTTCTTTAAATGGAGAATCAAAGGAGTTCTTTATTGTTCTTTCCAGTCAGAGGAAACAAAGATTCTCAGAAGTAGGGGGTAATGAGTTGTGAATTTCAGAATTTAATGTGATCTTGTAGGATGATGAGATTGTGGCTGCTCATGGATGAAGTCTAGAGATGAATACCAGGTGGGAAATGATGAGAAGACTGTCCTGGGTGCCCTCGTTAAATGGAGTACCTGCACTGTGCTGGTTTCTGAGAATACAAAGGCAAAAAACGAAATTGAATGGAGCTTATACTCTAATGGGTGATATGTGTAACATACCTAAGTGAATAAAAGATCATTTGAGAAAGATGGCACTAAAAAAACTAGGGAAATAAATGATAATAAATAGCTTTACAAATTGGTCATTATTATTTCACAGGATTAAGTTTAGATTTGATGAAGCTGTTTGCATTTACATTTTATAATTGTGTAAATTGTTTTCCTGTTTCTACTTACTTTTCTTTATATAAGTTCATATTCATCTTGCTATATTTCTCTGTACTCTCATTTTCATCATGTATTGAAGTATACACCTGTATTACACAATTTTAGTCATTGCCTAATCAATGAACATCCTTACAGTTTCCAGTTCTTTGCTATTACACATTGCTAGCATACTTTTTATATTTGTAACCTTTCTTTTTTCATTATTGACCTCATTGTGTTATATTCATAGCAGTGTTCAAAAAACTTTGGATATTTTAGACACTTTTAAAATATAATTCCATTTGTTTTTACAGAATGTTTGACCAGTTTATATAGCTCCACCAATGGTGTATAAGTGTATCTGTCTTTTCACATTCTCTCCAAAGTGAACTATTAACATTTTATGTTATCTGACCATACTAGTTCCATGCTGAGAAGCTTTTAGTACCTCTCAATTAATTTCTGGGATTATTGCACATCTTTCTGTATTATAAGAAATCTAGATGAGTGGCCATTGTTGCTGTCTTTCTCCACCTTTTCCCTACACTTGGACTTTGTACCTCACGCTCTGCCCATGTTTGAAAATTGTCTCCACCATCTTTCTCTGTAAAGTACAGGCTAGCTCCCTGGAGGGCCTCAGGATCAGCCAGAGTCAGGATAAATCAAAGTCCTTGGTCTTTAGGGGAAGAAATGAAGGAGGCAGGCAACCTGCCACATGGCTTGCCAAAGATGTCTCCTGCATTCTGGAGTCTGGAGTCTCTAGCCTCTCTCTTCCTCATCCACCTGCCAAGTGACTCTGCCCTCTTTCCCTTCACCTTCCAATCCTTGCCTACAATTCTCTTACTACCAAACATTCAGCCACCAATGGTGAGGAAAGCCATCATCCAAATATATGCTAATAGAGCCATTCATTGTCTCACATTAAATAGGTAGCCTTAAGTGCTCTTGTCTGATTCAGAGTTTTAGCCCTCTACATTTCTCCTTTGAAATACATCTCTTATTTTTAAGCATCCAATTGAACTCTTTTCTAATCTTTGAAGTTAATGGCAAATTTACCCTCTTCAAATTTCTCATATCACTCTATTTGACCTCTCCTATTAACATTTTGATGCTTCTTAAAGTTACCTCTGTATGTAACTTATTTTATCCTCCACTTTCCATATGCACAGATTGTACCAGGGATTCCTGACATTTTTTGTCATAGATTCCTTTGGTAGTGAGGTAAAGCCTATGGACACCTCAAAAAAATATTTTGAAATGCATTAAATAAAGTAAACAGAATTACAAAAATAGCCAATTATATTAAAGTTATCAATTAAGAAAAAAAATCAAATACACAGATCAGTGAATGTCTGCACTAGAATATATGATTTGTGAAGCCTGAGACTGTGCTGTTAACTTACCTTTATATGCATAGTGACTAACACTGTACATAGACCTAACAGGAACCTATGAAACACAAATTGTATTAAATTTGTAGAATGATCTTTCTGGTGCCTCTCCATTTAAAAGTCACTCTTAATAGAGTATCTGGAATCTTAAAATGTCCTTCACTACTCTATGTATATGAATCTGTCCAATGTATTTTTTTGCATGAGGCAATTATTGTGAAGTGGAATGAGTGCTTGCTATAAAATCACAAGACCTAGATTTTTTTTAGCCTGTTCTGATACTTACTACCTTCTAGGAAATCCAGTCGACTTGTCATTTTTCTTCCACCCTCTAGATTTGTGATTGGGAAAATAATAATAACTTCCTGCAATTTGGTCTTGTCAAATTTAAATTGTAGAATACGCAAGTTTCATACCTTATAGAATGATTATAATTCAAACAGTACCTGGCACATAGTAGGCACAATATAAATGCTAGCTATTAAATGTAAGCTATTATTATTAAACTTCTTGTGGAGATATTATTCTGTATGAGCTTTTATTTTTATTTTTCTCATATTAAATTATAAAATTCTTCAGGAAGAGAACATGTCTTCTTTTTCTTCTGGAAATGCCTGCTGTATTGTGCTTTTACACATAATAGGCTTCATATAACATGGTAGTTGAGCATTTGGTGTTATGTAAACAAAAAACAATTAATTCTAGCAGTTGATTCATGAATCTTTAGATTTTTCAGATTTCAGCATTATTAGAATGAAGAATATTTTCCATACCCTGTGAACATTGAATCATATAGTATCTTAATCAAATTAAAAGATTCCATCTCTTAGACTAACAAATCTCAAGATTTTTAATATTTATATATTTTGACCCTTTACTTATATTAGTTTGATTCAACAAATATTTGCATTGAAATACAAAAATAAGAATAGCTGCTCTAATATTTTTGCTACTGGTGCTCCCTATTCTTATTTATTTCCTAATTATCCTGTAAATAGTTTATTTGTACATGTTTGCTCGTTGTCTCCCCCTTTAGAATGAGCTCTTTGCGGCCAAGAACTTTCTTTGTCTCTTTTTGTTTTTCTAGTACTTAGTAGCATAGTGCCTTCCTGTCATGTAGTAGGTGCTTACTAAGTGCTTATACACTGACTGATTAGCAAATAGCATTACTACTACTACCCCATAAACTTATTATGGACATTCTTGTTTTGTAAATTCTATAACACTATGTAAAATTAATTAACTTATGCCATTGCTGCTGCTGTTTTGACTACGATGATCAATTCTGGCTTCTTGAAAGAGTATATGTTATATATAATTATATAATATATATTATATAAGTAATGTATATAGAATTGAAACTACAAAGTAGTATGTAAATATAAAATATCAATATTTTATTACAAGTTTGCATATAATTTTCTCAATAATTTTGATATTTTGAGGTGATTTATTACTGGAATTGGAATGGAGTGTTGCTATATACAACCTAAAAAGAAACGTGAAAATAGTGTGGATGTAATTGTACATTTAATGTCCAAATATTCAAAGAGATTTAATATTCATAATTTCATTCAATGCATTATTACCATAATTATAAATGTTCATTTTGTGGTGACTGGAATTATGACTTAGATGAAAGAATTGATTCAGGAAAATATTAGCAAGAAATGAAGACCCTAGAGCCACAAATTATCTTCATTGCCTATTGCCTAGTGATTCAGGTTGCAAAAGTTAAAACAACATTTAAGAAATTAATAGCTAGACAAAAGAGTTAGTGACTGATAAGGGGATTTGGATTTCTGGATTAAAGTTTATAATATAGGGTTGACAGATTGCTTGCCAGACATGGAGTATACCTAACAAAGGCTGATTAAAATAGATTTAGCAAGGGTTTTTTTGGATTTTTTTTTTTTTTTTTTTTGCCAGATCTATGAAAAAAATTGAAAACTTAAAATGATGGGAAAGGGAGAAGACTGCTTATTTATATTCCCTAATTCAGTCAATACTTTTTATATTTATATACTTATGTTTATTATATGCAATATATTATATGTTAGATACATGTTAATATACTATTTTATTTATGTATTAATATTTACTATATGCCAGGCAGTGTGTTAAACACTGGTAATACAAGGAAATGCAAAAACAGTAGCTGCAAAGAAGGAAGCATAGCATCTAAACCTAGAAATACACAGGAGACGAAATCTGAAAAAAAGGCCCAGTAGTAAAACCTGTGGCCTCATTATTTGTTTCCCAAAGGCATAAGCAACAAAAATAGCAGCAACAACAAAAAAACAGGAATTAAAGATCTTAAGACAAAAGAGAAAATTTGACCTCAGGTTTGAGTCTTGGGAGGGAATCCATGACTGGACCATTGCTTTGATTGAGTAATCTTTAATCAGAAGAAATAGAGTAAGTAAAAGAGATGGGGTGGGGGAAGTAAGGAAATGCATCATATATATTACAAAAGGTTTATTTATGTGAGGAAATGAAAATGGGATGGGAAATCATGATGGAGAATATTTGTGTAAAAGTCAAAAGAAAGAGAAAAATGGAAGTATTTTGGTCTTTATCATCTAAACAGAAGGTATTGATGTTTGCAAAACAGATTACAAGCCTGACATAGAGGAGGACTGCCAAAAGTAAAGGAGAAAATAATTTCTTGATTCATTTTTTTTCTTCAGAAGATGGAGAAAAATAAGAGAAAATTTTCTTCTATGCCTCGTTCTCAGTAACAGGAATGAACTTGTTGCTGGAATTCATTTATGTTCCAGCATGGAATTTTCAGATGGAAACTTTTGGGGGGAGTGACCACTGTATGCTGGAGTTGGGTGATAGTGAAGGAAAGAATTTGACGTTTTCTTACATATATTCTCAATATTAGGAAATTAAGTTTCAGAAAACTTGACCATAACAATGGGAAAGATTTGATGAACTAAAATGCTTTGAGGAAGTCTGTTCAAGAAGACTGGAAGATGCCTAATAATAAAATTCTCAAGATTAAAAAGGGAAAACCATTTCCATGAGGAGAAATAATGGTATCCGAAGAGACCAATATGGTTGCACAGAGACTTTCACATATCACCCTAAATTTTTTTACATATACAGAAAACAAGGTCGGTTAACAGAAGATGAATATAAGTGTATAATATGGGCTTGTAAAAATAGCACCAGGAATGCCAAAGATCTGAGTGTACTGAACCTGACAAGAGAAGAAAGGACAGCTTGAGTGTTTTTAAGCTATATTGAAGAGAAAAAAGTTTTATCAAAGAAAAGATAGGTTCTTTGCATAAGGTGGTTAGACTAATGACAGCTGACAATAGAAAGAAACAACTACAGCTCAACTCATTTTATTTCTGTTTTTTAATATTATTTACTTGTTTGGTTTTTTGTTTTTTGTTTTTACACGGTTGAATGACCTTTGCATTGAAAATGACAGGACAAAAATTACCAAGGATTTGACACTCATGATTTAATAAAAACAAAAAAACAAAACAGTTACCTGAACCAAATAAGCTACATCCTTGATTTCTGAAAGAATTGGCAGATATGAATCTTTAGCTAGTGTCAGTGATGTATGAAAAGTCATGGATAAGTAGTAGATGTTCTAAAAGTCTGAGGGAAATAATTGTAATGTTAATTTTCAAAAAGAAAAGAAAAAGAACAGAGTCTGTAAACTAAGTCAAGAAGGAAAAATAACTGGTCCTCCTGACTTCAGGCCAGTACTGTTTCAACTCTACCATCTAGCTGCCCCTCCAGGAGTAATTGTGTAGAATGATCTGTTGGGTATTCAAAGGTTTTGAAAACCTTATGCTCTCCTTCCTTTCCAGTCTCCTCCCAGCAAGTACTTTCATCCAGTGACACTGACCTCGTAGCTGTTGCACAAACAAAACACTACATATGTTGGCTTCTGGCATTTTCTTTGGGTATCCCCCATGTTCTCTCTGCTCAGATCGCTGACCTCCTGGGCTTTCTTTAAGTCCTCCTTTCTTCAAAAAGCTTTCCCTAATCCCTCTTTATTCCATTGCTTACCTTTAATTTTTTTCCTAATTATACTATATGTAGTATTTTTTATCTTTTATTTATTTTTTGTATAGTACATGTAGTATTTTTTATCTGTTTATATTTACCTATTTGTGTGTTTTCTCCTACATTAGATTATAAGGTTTTTTGGGGTAGGGGCTATCTTTAAACTCTTTTCATATGCCCACAGTGTAACACAATGCCTCATCTGTATTAGGTGCTTATAAATGTTTATTAATTAATTGATTGAATTCTGTAAGAGTCCAAAACATTCTAATGTCATCTACCAGCTCTCATTGCTTACTCAAGCATAGCTAAGTAGAAGATAGTGACTGACTAGATTTGTTTAAAAACTTTGCCATATGAGCTATTATAATGGCATAGATATCTTGACCTTAGTGCTATACTTATGTAGCTAATGTGTAGTTCAGATTGTTGCAACTACATCATATTTTGGGTGAAACTTATATTGTGATTCTAAAAAAAACATTCTCTTGAATATTTTAGGACAACAGAAATATGATCAGGTTCTTGGCATCATTGGAGAATAGAAAGATGCTGTGATAGTTGATTCAGTTAGCTTTTTCATCTTTAATCTATTTTTGTGAAAGAAAAATTTCAATGAACATATTCCTTTGACTGCTTACTATTTGTTAGCAGGAAAATTCTCTATATCAGGGGTTGGTCATGTCATTACTATAGGCATATTCTTTAACAATACACATAATTATGTTTTTAGTCCTCAATGGACAATCTTCTTGGTTTTTCTCTAGCTGGAAAAAAAAAATTCATCACCTGTGAGCCTGTGGACCAGTCTTTTGGTGATGAGAATCTCCAAGTATAACCCAAATGCCTGAAAGACAAAGGACAAGCTATGTATTACTGGGCCTCTGCTATCATTCAACAAGCATTTATTAAGTATCTAGTGTATGTTAGGAAATAAGTTGAGAAGTATCTAAGAGAAGTAGGTGAGCAATTCAATGGTTTTAGAATCCAAGAGAAAACATGAGTAATCAGTCAACAAGTATTTATTTAGTATTTACTATGTGCCAGGCACCATGCTAAGCCCTGGGAATTTAGATAGAGGTGCAAATAAAGACAGCCTCAGCCTCTAAGAAGCTTATCTTCTAATTCTGGAAGATAACACATAAAAGGAAGCAGAAGTGAGGAGGGGGCCAGGTAGAGGAAAGCTAGAATCAAATCAAAAGAAATGAAACTTAGCTGACTTTGGCAGCTCTTCAAATGGAGCTTCTGGAAGAAAGCATCCAACAGAGGGAGATGCCTCAGAGAACAAGTGTATTTCCAATATGTGATTTACTGGACTGCAGTAAAGCTTAATAGATTTTCATAAATTTGGATGTAAATTTTTTAATGATGGAAATCATAGAAAAACTATTGTTTATTAATTTCTTGTTAAATAATTAGTAAAGATATATTTGTTGTACATGTTTTGTAGCCACATTTTAATAATGGACCTTTCTTCAAGTTCTAATTTTTCTTAGACTAACTACCTTTTGTAACTATTTCATGAAATTGTTTACTATCATCTTAAATAGAATTTAGAGAACTGTTTTAAGTTAAAAGCAAATGTTGTGTGTCCATAAAAATCAAATCCAGTTTTGGTATTTTTTTTTTTTTTAACAAAATAAGTCTGAAAACCTAAAGCATTTTCCATAATTTACTCATTGCAAATTCTCATTTTCTGTTCTAGTTATTTCTAGCAGATGTTTCTTCAAAATATATCAATTAGCAGCATCCTATGCATGTAGCCAATCTATATTTGTATAAAATTCAGTTTTTAAAATAGTATATTTAAAACATTTTGGATTTTATCTATTTCTATTGATAGTCATACTTCATATTTGCAGATATGGAAGGAGTTTAACATATTTTTTGGTATACTTTAATTTGAGGTCTTTTAAAAATACAAATTTCATAAAATGTTCTATTGTGTAACAATCAAATTTGTTTTATTTTTATATTACTTATGGTTTCCCTGTGTTTTCTAAATATATTAGTTATTTCTCTATGAAATGGAAATTGATTTATTTTAGGAGAATAAACTTCAAAGGATCTAAGAAAGATTAGGTAGAACCCTAGACCAATAATCTTAGCAAAATCAGCAGAGGGAAAAGATGGGAAACTCAAAAAATAAATGCTGAATACAGAGACAACTGTGATAATTAAAAAAGTATGATAGTCTCCAAAGAGATTGCTTTGGATGCACAGACCAACATTAAGGAATGCAGTTTTGTTTTTGTTTTTTTTTAAGCTGTGTACAGAAAATGGAAAGGAGAGGTAACTACTTGAATCAAAAAATATGACACAGTTTCATCAGAATAGCACTAGTTTTATAGAACTGAATGAACTGGCCAGCAAAACTAAATATGTATTTTAAAAAACTATAATAAGAAAAATTGATGTGGGAACTTAAAAACAATTTTGGGGGAAAAAGATGAAAGAATCAGTAACCATTTGTTAACTGCCTGCTACATACTAGTACTTGTTAGGCACTGAGAATATAAGGATAAAAAAGAAATATGGAGTCAGGGAAGCCAAAATAGGTACATATATGCTTACACAAACAGAATAAATGAAAGGCAGTTTAGAGAGGGAAGGCATTAATTTTTAAATTAATTTTTAATTAATTTTTTAAGCTTTTTATTTTCAAAGCACATGCATGGTTAATTTTTCAACATTAACCCTTGCAAAACCTTGTATTTCAAATTTCTCCCTCTTCCCTTACCCCCTTCCCATAGATGGGAAGTCCAATATATGTTAAACATGGTAGAAATATATGTTAAATCCAATATGTGAATAAATATTTATACAATTATCTTGCTGCAAAAGAAAAATCAAATGAGGAAAAAAATGAGAAAGAAAATAAAATGCAAGCAAACAACAAAAAAAGTAAAAATGCTATGTTGTGAACCACACTCAGTTCCCATAGTCCTCTCTCTGGGTGTAGGTGGCTCTCTTCATCACAAGATTATTGGAACTGGTCTGAATCATCTCATTGTTGAAGAGACTCACTTCCATCAGAATTGATCATCTTATAATCTTGTTATTAAGGCATTAAGAGTTAAAGAGATCAGGCAAGGCTTGATTTTGAAAATGATTATTGATCTGAGATTCAAAGTAAGAGATTCAACAAGGTAAGGAGAGCACATTCCAGGCCCAAAGAGTGCAAGGATATGGAAATGAGAGGTGTACAGTAGCACAGAACTGAAACAGGTTGTGAAGAAGAGTAAGAAGACCAGTTTAACTATATTGTATATTGCAGAGGGTTGAGTAATGAGGTTGAAAGAACCATGTTCAGCCCAGATTGTGAGGGACTTTCAAAGTCAAATAAGAGCAGTTTTCCTTTAGCCTACAACTTTTTAAACTGCAGATCTCAACTCCATATGGGGTCATATAACTAAATTTGGGGGTTGTGAAGTTATGATTGATTTTTTTACACCTATTTTACATACCTGTATACTCAAGGATCATATAAAACTATTTAGGCTAAAAAGGGGTTACAAATAGAAAAAAGTTTTAAAGCACTGCTTTAGCCTAGACAGCCACTAAAAGTTTTCAAGTAGGGGAATGAGATGGACAGACTTCACTTAAGAGAAATCAGTCTGGCAGCTAAGTTAAAGAAAGGTTGAAGAGGGGATAGATGTCAGAGAAATCAATTAGTAGGTGATTATATATAGTAGGTTGCTATTTAAGTAATCAGAAGGGAGCAGATGCAATAGAAGATATTGTTTGGCAACTGATTGAATATTTAAGATGAGCAGAGTAAGAAATAGAAGATGATTCAGAGATTGAGAATAAAGATAATGGATAAGACCTGGACAGAAGTACAGAAGTTTATAATATTAATAATAATAATGAGTCTCGATCTTAGACCACATGTACAACAAAATTAAAGATTCAATAAATAAGCATTTATTAAGCATCTGTATACCAGATACTGTGTTAGAAACTTGAGATAGAAAGACAAAATCCCAAGAGTTCTTGCCCTCATTGAGCTGACATTTTTTTGGGGAAAAGAAATTCATGCCAGTTTATACACATAAATATATATAAATACTTATATATACAAAGACAAGATATTTAAATAAGAATTTTATGTAATTTTGAGGAAAGAACCAGAATTTGCATGATGCTAGTATGAAAGTATATAATTGTGAGGAGAAGAGGATGCCTCACCATCAAGACTTCCCCAAGCATCTCCTGCCTGACTTCCAGCTTCTCTTGACAGTTTCTTAATGCTGTGGTAAAAGGAGAGAGAGAAAAAAAAATTTCCGGCCTGACCTTCAGTTTCCCTTGGAAGCATAAGTGCCAATTTATCATACTAGTCTTCTGCTACTGAGTTGAGGTGAGAGGGCTGCATATGATCTCATTCCTTCCAAGTAACTGATCAAGGTGGGGAATCTAGTATGCTTTTTGCTCCCCGTTGCTCCCTAAAGTACTCCTTCTACCACTATCACCCACTAACCTTTTATTTGAGGTTCATAGAATCCACATAATCAAAATTCTGGTAGCTATTATTTATAGACCGTTAAACATAGATATTGATACTCCCTCAAACATCCTAACCTTCATTTTCTTCAACTTACTCCCTTCCTTTGACCTATTTTTCCACTATGGCTCAGCCACATCTTTGTAAGATGGTCATGCCCTGGATTTTGTCATCATCCGTAAATGTACCATCTGCATGTTCACAAATGACAAAATCTCCTAATCAGATCATTCTGTTTGCTTTCTACCTCTCCCTTTTGCCTTCTATTCCTAAACCTTGTTCTATATGTACACCATAATGCCCGATACTTTGACCCATTCCCTCATCTATGCACTAGCTACTCTCTTGCTTTCTGGATCCTAACTCCTTGTTAGATAGTCCAACTCTGCATTGTTCTTTTCAGTCCCTTTTCCCCTTATCATGCTTCTGATCTTGCTATTTTTTACCTTATCTTTGCATCACTCACATTATCCTCTGTCTTTGCTCCCACCATGTACTGCAAAACTAAGGTAAAGAAAATTACACAACTGTTCTAATTAGGTTCACTACAGATTTATGTGATACCAACTGGGCCCTCATTGCCTAATTAAACACTCACCATAGCAATTATTCCAGGATCCTTTTCAAATCTTTCTTTAAACTTCCCATCTCTATCTCTCACCCCACCCTCTTAGCTGAGAATCATGCCTCATATTAAAGAAAAAAAAATGAAGCCATTCTCGTATAGCTTTGCCTTCTCCTGGAGTCTTTATTTCATATTACCCAGATTTCTCTCTCACTATCTCCCCCGTCATACCTTGTCTCACATGAAAAGGCAGCCCTTTTCCTTACCAAGATAAACCCTTCTACTTGCATAAATGAACTCATTTTAGCCTGTCTTTTCCAGTAAATCATCCCTTCTGTCATCCCCACACTCACTTATCTTCAGTCTCTCCATTTATGGGCTGTTTTACTGCTACCTACAAAGATGCCCATGTCCATCCTCAAAAAACCCTCATTTGATTGATCCATCTCTGCCCTTCATTATCTCTGTGGCTTTTTCTTGTTAAATTCCTTGAGAAGATCATTTAAAATAGGTGCCTTCACTTTACCTCTGTCTCTTAACTCTTATGTAGTCTGACTTCCAATCTAATCAAAACTGAAACTGTTCTCTCCAAAGTCACCAGTAATCTCTGAATTGCCAAATCTAAGGACATTTCCCAATCCTCATCCTTCTTGACCTCTCTGCAGTCTTTGACAATGTGAATCATTCTCTTTAGTTTTTCTCAGATAGTCTTCTCTCCTCATGGTCTTCTCTTTTATATGCTTGCTCCTCAATATTCTTTGGAGGTCAAGTTCACTAATACCAACTAAGATGCTTTGAGCCCTCTTCTGTTTGCCCTTTATACTATTGTATAGCCCCTATGCATTCACTTATCATCTATGCTAATGGTTCTCCTATCTATCTGTCCAGCCCTCTCTGTTGGCTTCCAATCTCTTTATCTATAATTGCCTGTTACACACCTCAAACTAGATGTCCTGTAGATAACTTAAAATAAAGATACTACAACTCATTTTCTTTTCCCCAAAATCATTCTCCATTGCACATTTCTGTTATTGTCAGGGATGCCACTATTTTTTCAATTAACCAAGCATGCAATCTTGACTCCTCACTTGGTGTCACATACCCCAGGTACTTTTTTTCAATCTGTGTCCAAGGCCTCTTCATTTTACATTTGTAATGTCTCTCTTATGTGACCTCTTCTCTCCTATGTCATCCTCCCAACTCACTAAGTTCTAGTGGCTCCCTGTCACCTTCAGAATAAAATATAATATCCTTTGTTTAGCATTCAGAGCTTTCCATAAATTAGGCTTTCTTCCTTTACAGTCATTTCATACCTACTATTTCACTCTTCCTCCCTTAACCCCTCACTCTTTGCTCTAGTATCTTGATGTTTCTAACACAAGTTATTCTACTTCTTGGCTCCAGGATTTTTTCCTTATTGTATCCCTGCTCCTGGAATGCTTTCTGTCCTCATCTCTGCCTCCTGAATTTCTTCCCCATTACTCTTAATACTAGTGCCTTCTTTCTATTGTTTGTTTACAGTTTAACCTTGTATAGCTTGTTTGTACTTACTAGTTTACCACCAAAGTCCTCCCTATGTCATTTCCTATACAATACATCAGAACTTGCACAGAGTGGGCGGGGGCCATTCTTTCTCCAAGCATATATTAATAAGAGTATGGTCCAATTACTATATAGCCTCACGTGCTTGGGACCTCAGTGCATCAACTCGAACTTCAGCCCATTACATTTATTGCTTCCCTTCTAATCTCCAAGATTAATTTCAAGGAATTTTCAATGGACAAATTGTTTTTTACATGAAATGTATACCATATGTTTAAGATTGACATCAGTAATTGGGTAACTCAAAAGAAAGATTGGGCCAGAGTTGAGTATGATTTTACTAAAAAGCAAAACTATCTAGGAAAAGATAAAAATAATAATTAGTTACATAAAGTACAGAGGAAGAGAGAGACATGGAGACACTGGGTTGGGGGAGGGCTAGTACTTCTGAAAACCTATTCACATTGGGAATGGGTTAAATGGGCAACACTACATCTTCAACCTTCTGAAGCAACCTTCAAAATCTATAAAGAAATAAATTTGGAAGGATGGGTAGAGGGGGACACAACGAATGGAGGAAGAAGACAAAGGATAGATTCATGGATGGGGGAAATTAAGTAATAGCAATATAAGTTAAAGAGCAGAATTAAAGCAGAAGAGATAGCAGGGATAGGAAAAAAAGAGATATACAGAAACACTACAACCAAGATCAGGAATAGAATTTATATTTTTTAAAAGTATGACTAAAGATAAGGTCAAAATGCAAATTAGGAGAACAAATAATAATCTACACCTCTCAGATCTCTGAAGATAGAAGGAATTTATGAACAAAGAACAAGAGAACATTATAAAATACAAAATGGATAATTTTGGTTATATTAAATTAAAAAGGTTTTGTACAAACAAAACCATTGCAGACAAGATTAGAAGAGAAGCAAAAAACTGAGAGAAAGTTTTATATTCAAGGGTTCTGATAAAGGCCTCATTTCTAAAATATATAGAGAATTGACTCAAATTTATAAGAATACAAGCCATTCTCTAATAGATAAATGGTCAAAGACATGAACAGACAATTTTCAGTTGAAGAAATTAAAACTATGAAAAAAAATGTTCTAAATCCCTATTGATCAAAGAAATGCAAATTAGGACAACTCTGTACCAATACACACTTCTCAGATTGGGTAAAATGATAGGAAAAAAGTTCATACTAATGCATTGTTGGTGGAGTTGTGAACTGATCCAGCCATTCTGGAGAGCACTTTGGAACTATGCTCAGAAAGTTATCAAACTGTGCATACCTCTTTGATCCAGCAGTGTCTCTACTGGGCTTATATCCCAAAGAGATCTTACAGAAGGGAAAGGGACCCACATGTGCAAAAATGTTTACGGCAGCCCTTTTGTAGTGGCAACGAACTAGAAACTGAGTGGATGCCCATCAGTTGGGGAATGGCTGATTAAGTTATGATATATGAATGCTATGGAATATTGTTCTATAAAAAACAATAAGAAGGATGAATTCAGAAAGGCCTGGAGAGACTTACATGAACTGATGCTGAGTGAAGTGAGTAGAACCAAGAGAACATTATACATGGCAATAGCAAAATTATGCTATGATCAACTGATAGACATGGCTCTTTTCAACAATGAAATGATTCAGGCCAATTCCAAAAGACTTGTGATGGAGAGAGTCATCTGCATCCAGAGAAAGGACTGTGGAGACTGAGATAACAACATAGTATGATCACTTTTATTTGTTTTTTATTTTCTTTCTCAATTTTTTATCTCATTTTTCTTATTCATCATAATAAATGTAGAAATAGATTTAGAAGAATTGCACATGCTTAACATTTATTGAATTATTTGTTGTCTAGGGGAGTGGGGTGAAAGGAAAGAAGGGAGAAAAATTTGGAACACAAGGTTTTGCAAGGATGAATATTGAAAACCATCTTTGAGGTTTGGCAATTGTCAATGCTGTAAAGTTACCCATACATATAACCTGTAAATGAAAGGCTATTAAATAAAAAAAACATTAAAAATAAAATAAAAAAGAAGAAAAAGAAAACTATCTTTGCATATATTTTGAAAATAAAAGGCTGTTTTAAAAAAAAAAAAAAGCAAATACAGTTAGTGATTATTGATCTTAGATAAAGTTGAACCTAAAAATTTAGTTGAGAGAAATCTACATTAAATGTCAGCCATACTAATATTGTTTTAGATGCATGTTTACATATGGGCAAATGTATATATGTATATTTTTGAGTATATGTGTATATCTGTGTACATGTATATGTGTGTGTATCTGGGGGTGGTTGTGAATATATATTTATATGTGTGTGTGTGTACTTGGGTTTTTTTTTTTTGTGTGTGTGTGTGTGTGTGTGTGTGTGTGTGTGTGTGTATGTGTGTGTGCTTAACTGTAGCCTGTTTGAGGAAGGGAAGAAGGAGTAGGAGAGGGGAGGAAGGGGGAGATGTTAAGGGAAAAAAGTATGCAGCAGAGAACAAAAGAACAACCTACAAGGAAGCAAAGAAAAGATGGACACTAATGAATACAATTTCTTTTGCTACTATATGTCCTTTCTTGGATTGGAATTTTATTGTTACATATTTTGAACCTCTCTGATGTTCTACTGGGCACATGACAATGTTCTGTTCTGTTCTTTTCTTTTCTTTTCTTTTCTTTTCTTTTCTTTTCTTTTCTTTTCTTTTCTTTCTGTTCTTTTTTTTTCCTTATTCAATGAAATAAATAGAATTTTTTAAAAAGATGATTGCATATGAAACTACAAAACTATTATGTACAATTTGCTATTATTTTAAAAATATAATAAAGGTATTATGCCAAAAAAAGAGAAGAGGGTTGGGCTATTATGACTACAGGTTATTTCTCTTGTAAGATCTTTATAAACACAAAGTATATATATCTTTATGTCTCCTAAGTGTCCAGTAGAATAGGTGCTTTATATATTTTTGGTGAATTAAATTGAATTCTTCCCAAACTCCTCAAGTACCTCACTGATTTACATTGTCATTAGCAATATATAAATTATTAATTTCTCTAATTCCCACCCAATATTGAGTTTTATCATTTTATATATTTTTAATTTGATAGACATAAATAGCAGAAGAAGAAATAGTTCTAGAAGGAAAAGACTATGACTACAAGAGTAGAGAGAAGAGAAAAGTTGTAGAGGCAAATTTGGCAAGAAATGATAACTGACTGAAGGATGAGGAGAGGGCAGAGTCAAGAACAACTCTGTGACTTCATAGTTGTGACTATAAGAATGGCCGTGCCTCCAGTAGGACTGGGAAGTTTGAGAGATATATCTCATGGGTACTTCTAGTAAAAGATGTCCAACATGAAATTAGTGTTATTGGAAGGCAATTTAATAGAAAGTTTAAGGCTCAAAATATAGATTTGGAAGTCATCTAGATGTAGATAAACATTTAATCCTTGTAAGCTGATGTGAGAGTATGAAGATAAAAGAAGCTGAAAAGGACAGAACTTTAGGAGACACCCAGAGTGAAGGACCAGGACGTAAATAATTACCCATTAGAGGAAATGGAGAAAGCACATTTAGAGAGAAAGAAAATCAAAAGATCACAAGCCAGTTAGTTAATTAATGACTACTTATTAAATGTGTACTATGTTTCAGGCACCGGGGATATAAAGAAAGGCAAGTGGCATTCCCTACCCTTGAGGACCTCACAATCTAATGAGGAATATAACATGCAAACAACTATGTACAAACAAACTATATACAGGATAAATAGGAAATAATCAATAGAAAGTAAGCACGTAAATTAAGAAGTATTGGGAAAGACTGGGATTTTGGCTGAGACTGGAAGCAAGCTAGGGAAGCCAAAATATGGAAATAAGATGAGGAACCATTTCAGGCATGGGAGACGGCTAGGAAAAATACCTACTTTACTCAGGAGAGGCATTGCCTTTTTGAGGAACAGCCAGGTAGCCAGTGTTACTGAATCACAGAGAACTTTGGAATTAGAAGTTCTTATATCAGAAAACTGGAAAAGTAGCAGATTATAAAGGACTTTGAGTGACAAACAGAGAATTAATTTTTATTTATTTTTTTTGCTGAGACAGTTGGGGTTAAAGGACTTGCCCAAGGTCACACAGCTAGGAAGTGTTAAGTTTCTGAGGCCATGTTTGAACTCAGGTCCTCCTGACTTCAGGGCTGGTGCTCTAGCCACTGTGCCACCTAGCTGCCCTGAGAGTTAAAAATTTTAAAACCACTGTTCTATTTTGAATAGGAAGGTGACATGATTGTCCCTGCACTTTAGGGAAATGACTTTTAACACTTATGAGTCAGAGGTGAAGGAAAAGGTAATAGTAAAAGGTATCTAAGTGATGTGAGATCCAAGAAAGGAGAGAAGCTACAGAAGTATCTAATTGGATTAGTGATGAGAAAAGACTATAAAATTTTTAGCAGATAAGGATCATTAATTACTCTTCTTAGAATAGTTTTAGTAGGGAGTAGACATACAGAAGTAGCCTTGCAAAAAGTTCACAAATGGGAAGTAAGAAAATGAGTTTATTAAAGATTTGAGAGTCCTACACCTCTTTCTAGACAGCAGCAAATTACCACTATGTATAAAACAGTTTAAAATAAAGAAGAGAGAGAATGACCAAAGGAACAAGATTTTAATGAGCATCGAAGGGAAAAAGGATGGGGGAGTGAGGGTGGGTTGATCCAAAAAATTTAAAGGTAAGAAACAATGTATAGTTCAATTGATTAAATACATAATGAAGATTATAAGGGAAAATGATGAGCCTCCAAATCCCAAAATAGTGATTACAGTCTAGGAAATGAGAGGAGTGATTGAGTTACTGTAGGTCTTGATTTGGTGAGAACAAACTTAAAAATAATGGAACAAAAATGTATCCATTTTTAATGATCCTTTTAGAGGGATACAGTCAATATCACACCATTTTCTGAGCCTTTTACTTCTCACTTACTTGTGTCAAACACCCCATTCTTTCTCTGTTTGGCACTATCGTGTGATACATCAGAAGATTCATCAGAATCCTCATAGAATTTTATCAGTAGAAATGAAAATAAATAAAAAAGGTTGCTCTCTGCTTTCCTGCCATTACCTAAGGATTTTGAGATCTTTCTATATGAACTCCAGCTACTTCTGTGTTTGAATGAGTTCCTGAAAAATGAGACTATCATTATTTTCTGTTTTAATCCCCACCACTTATCATAGTGTTTTACATGTAGTAAATGCTTTTTCATTTATTCCTTCATTAATTCAGAAATTCCTAACAATAATATTAGGAAGGTTTTCCACTTTTTGTGATCCATGGATCACAGCATACCTAGATTCTTTTATCCCTTGCTGTATCTCCAGCTTTTCCTGATTTCAGGCCTGGCACTGGTATCCACTGGGCCAACTAGCTGCCCACTGATAAATGATTTTTACAGTGACCAGTTCACATTTTACACTCCCAAGTTCTCATAATCTTTTAAGCACTAGAAAGGTTAAGTTTTGTGGCAATTGGCTTTAATGCTGCGTATTTTCCCTGATAGCAAATAATTCAGTTACTTATAATCAATCAGAATATTACAGTAATCAAAATATTTTTCTTTTCAAACCATTTGAAATAAGTAGGTATTTACTATATCTTTTTTCACTTTAAAATTATTAGAAGTTAAAACATGAAAAAATATCATTTGGACTAATATTTATGGGTTGAATTATTTAGTTTTAATCCCAATTACTTATGTTGATTGCAAGCACCAGTATTGATCATTTGGGAATGAGAACCCAACTATGCAATAAAGTTTATATGTAGTATAATAGCAGACAATACAAATACTGAATTTATGTAAATATGTGTTTTTATTCCAATAAAGTTTGAAATAATTTTGAAATAAAATCATGTATGGAAGTTTAAAAATCCAACTGTTCAACCAACACATTTCTATTGTTCCATTGTTCCTCTTAGCCAGTCGAATCAAGTATATTCATCTTATTCTACTACCCTTACTTCTTTAAACATGCTCTGATTTGTTTATTTTTCCATTTAGGAGTGGCAAAATTCAATTCAGAAGAATGCAGGACTTGCATTTATTGAACTCATCAATGAAGGAAGGTAATTATTTTCAAGTTTTTAGAGAAGTAGTCATTTTATATTTTAGTTTAACTTAAACTATATCCTTTAACTATCAGCTCCAAAAAGACTTAAAAAGTTGTTTTTAAATTCAGTGAGAGTTACTATATAGGCATTTGGGTAAGACATATTTATTTTATTAAAACATAAAATGTTAGGCTCGTTTATTTACCGAAAAACCTTTTACAAAGCAAAAGGGCCAGAAAGGTTTATGAGATTTATTTGAGATTTGAGCCACAATCTCACTGAGTAGCAAGGTTTTTTACACGGAGGATCAAGAGAATCCAATCTGTAAACCCATCTGCCACTCCATCTGTTTGGGGAACATAGTGTTTACTGCATACTTCCTCATTTTTATTATGAAGCAAATGTTTGTCATATATTCAAAACAGACAAAATATTGAATTATTCTTCTATAAAGTTGATAATCCAAGATGGAATACTTATTCTATACATGTGTATCTTGAATTTTAGCTGTCATTTTACTTTCCTTTATTTTCCATTCCTTTATTTACAGTCGACTAGTAAAGGGCTTTCTTTGGCTTAGTTGGCAGTGACATATCAAGCCAGATGTACCTATCTCTTCTATGACATGTGTGGCTTCTAAGCCAGATACTTAAATTCTTCACAACCCACTTTTTTAAAAAAAATTAAACTTTTAACATGCATTTTGGTCACTATTGCTCTTTTTCTTCAAGATGATTTATCTTCTTGAAATGATAACTGTTTTGCTAAAAATCATTTCCAGTTCTTCTCTAATTTACTGTATTCTGTTTAAAAAAATCATTATAGTATAGGTTAGATTAAACAAGAACCTCTCTTTGGTGTAATGGAGTGAAAAAGGCTTGAAAAAGACTTACTCTGTTTATACACTAATAATTATGGTTTATATGGCATTGCTACTAACAATCTCAAATTTATTTTTGGTGGGCAAATGATATAAATTATAAATCATATTCATAGATTAAGAATTTGATTCAGAGTTATGCAGAATACATTTTAATTTTGAGTTAAGAATTCAAGTGTCTTAATTCATAGGACTATATTAATTCATTTGAATTGTGTAAATAAGATATATTACCCTTTAGGCTTCAGTTTTTTCATCTGTTTAATATAGAAGTAAGATGTGATGATCTCTCAGATTCCCTTCAGTTCATAATCCCAATCACTTCTATAGCATCACTGCTATAGGCTCATCTTCTTTGAATACTCCTAATAAGAAAATCACTGTCATGAAGGAACCATTTAATTTTTAATTCTAGTGATTTTTTTCTCTCTCCAAAAAGAAAAAAAAAATAATTCATCTAGTGGTCTTAATTCTGGCCTTTGAAGCAACATAAAAATCTATTCTTTTCAAAATGAGGTTGTTTCAATGTACGATTCTATCTTCCCCTTAGTCCTTCCTTTAAATTAAACTTTCCCAGATATTTGAACTTAATACCTCTTCTAGTGGTATGATTTCTAGATTCTTAAGCTTCCTCTTATTTTTTGCTTCAATCCTTATTTTCAGAGTCCTTACCTAAAGTGAACTGATTGCTTTTTGTGTAGCCTAACAGCAGAAAAAGAATAGTTCCTTTCATTTGTATTCTATATGTGTTAATTTAGCAGGTCAAAAATTAAATTAGCTTTCTTAGGAATTATATATTCTTGTAGTAGCTTATGGTTAACTAAAATTCTCTAAATCTTGTAAGAATTTATAAACAGTCTTCTTTCCCCCATGCTGTATCTGCATACTTTTGTTAACCCCTAAACTGGTGAGGTAGAATTCTTGACTTTTTCTTTTGAAACTTTAAGAAAATATTTTAAGATTTTCACAAAAATTTATTTTGTTGTTGACAGTTTATATTTTTCTTATTAGAAAGATAATGAGGGAAGTTTAGGGCTGATAAGATAAATCAAAACTTGAGATGAGGCATTTTTTAATAAGTGAGATTTTTTATTATTTTAGGTTTCTGGAAAGGGTACAGAGAATTGTTGTATAGGGAAACTGAACTGCATATAAACTATTCCCTAGCTACTATATATTGGAAATATAATGTTGCCACTTCAAAATTTTATTTGAAAGTTGGTTGTTTAAAAAAAAAAAAATTATCTGATATTCTAACTAGGGAAAAGGGGTAAGGAAACTTTTTTTTTAAATTTATTTAATGGCCTTTTATTTACAGGTTATATGTATGGGTAACTTTACAGCATTAACAATTGCCAAACCTCTTGTTCCAATTTTTCACCTCTTACCCCCCACCCCCTCCCCCAGATGGCAGGATGACCAGTAGATGTTAAATATATTAAAATATAAATTAGATACACAATAAGTATACATGACCAAACTGTTATTTTGCTGTACAAAAAGAATCAGACTCTGAAATATTGTACAATTAGCTTGTGAAGGAAATCAAAAATGCAGGTGGGCATAAATATAGGGATTGGGAATTCAATGTAATGGTTTTTAGTCATCTCCCAGAGTTCTTTCTCTGGGCGTAGCTGGTTCAGTTCATTACTGCTCCATTGGAAATGATTTGGTTGATCTCATTGCTGAGGATGGCCAGGTCCGTCAGAACTGGTCATCATATAGTATTGTTGTTGAAGTATATAATGATCTCCTGGTCCTGCTCATTTCACTCAGCATCAGTTCATGTAAGTCTCTCCAGGCCTTTCTGAAATCATCCTGTTGGTCATTTCTTACACAACAATAATATTCCATAATATTCATATACCACAATTTATTCAGCCATTCTCCAGCTGATGGACATCCACTCAGTTTCCATTTTCTAGCCACTACAAAAAGGGCTGCCACAAACATTCGTGCACATACAGGTCCCTTTCCCTTCTTTATGATCTCTTTGGGATATAAGCCCAGTAGTAACACTGCTGGATCAAAGGGTATGCACAGTTTGATAACTTTTTGAGCATAGGAAACTTTAAAAAAAAAAAAAAAAAGTTGAATTTGAAACAGTTTTTCAAATAATAATGTATTTCTCATCTAGTTTATCCCTAGGTCTTTACTACTCCATAACAACTCACTAAAAAAGAAAATTCAAGTATAAACATGAAGGTTTTCTTTTCTTTTTAAATGTGTATTGAGAAAACTTTGGGGAGATGTTTTTCTTAGCCCTGATAGTTTTTGTTTAACCTTATGGTTTAAACTTTAGACTCTAAAGTGTCATGTCGGAAGTGCTGGATTACCCTTTATTTACAGTCTATACAGGACAATGTAAGCCTTGATAGATATTCTTGGCTTTCATTCTTGCAAAGAATTACCTGTATAGGTCTATCTAAATTAATACAAACAAGCAGTTTAGCACCTTAAAAAGTTGCCTAGGGAGCTAAGATGTTATGTGACTCACACAATTAGTGTGTGTCAGAAATAGGCCCTTACCTCAAGTCTATGTGTCTCTCAAGGCACTCTACAACACTATTTCTCATTTGGGAAATATTTACTACGATGAAAAGATTAGGTTTTAACCAAATGATTATGTGTTTTTCTTGTAAGGATCAGCCTAGAAAAGTTCAAAAAGCTGTATTACTAGATTATTAGACTAGATAATATATTTTTAATCATGGTAACATATAAAACAGAAGCAGTAACATCAGTTTCTCCAATGAGAGCGCTCAAACTCTTTAAATCATGAGTCTTTTAGACTTTAAATTAATAATAATTTCATATGTTTAGATCTTCTGAAAACAAAGAGCAACTATCTTTGTACCCACAAGGATTTTTTTATAATCCTTTTTACAAATAATTTTTACTAATAGAACAGATATAGACAATGAGAAGATGAGTTCATTGTATTTATTCTCCCGGTGCCAGTTTATTTGTTTATTAAATATGAATTTTATCCCCCAAATTAAATTGAATGCTCCTTAAGGGAAAGATTCATATCTTATAATCCTTTTTATTACCTTATACAGTTGAATGCAAAATTGATGATCACTAAATGTTAACACCTCCATTTTCATAGTCTCAACATACTTAATCATTGGAAAAGATTTTTAGAGAGTATTCTAACCCTCTTATCTCATAATGAACTGATATGAACTCAAGGGGATAAATAATTTGGTTATTAAGGTTACATAACCAATTAGTATCAGAATTGCTTTTATAAAATCATATATCAGTGTATACTCTTTTTAACATTTCTTACTGTCATAAATCTGGCACATGAATTTTAGTCCCAAAATATGACATCTAAGAATTTTCTATAGAAATACCATGAAAGTCTCTCTTCTGTACCTAAAAGTATATCTTCTTTCATCTGATATTTTCAAAGGATTAAATAGTATGTGAACTAAAATACATTATTCACTCTACTTTTAGGATTTCATTCTTTAATGGTTTAATGGAGATGAACATAAGAATCAATAAGCGGAAATTGTTATAAATATTTATCCTATTTAACATCTAAACTTAGGAATATAATTCATCAATCATTGCTAGAGAGTATAATTGTGCAGTTGTCAACAATTAACAGGACAAAAACAGTTGATGAATGTGCAGTTGAATTAAAATACTCCCTAGTTCAGACTGAAATTATAACCTGGATCATTTAAAGAAATCTAACAAAGGATCTTTGTAATTAAAACAAAGCAAGGTTAATGAGATATAAAATTGCTTATAATCTCTATGCAATAATGATCTCATTTAAAATTGTTAAAAATGTGAATTGAAAAATTAGAAGAGTCTGATAGACTTAAATTGTAGCATTCAGGTAACCAGATTAATAAATAAAAATTTAGGTTAAATTATCCAAAATAAGACATCATGGTTCTTTTGGAAGGTTCTTAAGGAATAGAGGGAGTATTTGTAGCATTTACCATTTAACTTTTTTAATTTATTTTAAACAAAAATTCTTAATTATTATCTTCTTAATTTATTTCATACCAGGGAGTACTATGATTTCAATTGAGGAATTAAAAAATATAAAATCGAGAAATATATGTTTCTAAAAAGTTACTTAATTAGATTTTGAATCTTAGACATGTTTTATTTATGCCTTTTAAAGAGATATGAGATAGGCTGTAAATATATACATATATCTTTTAAGTTTCATAGATTAGATCTAAAGCATACTCTTTAAGTGAGACATAAACAATATTTATTTATAGTATCCCAAAAGCCTTATGGCAGTTTTAAACTTTAAAAGCTTTGAAAATAAATGCACACAAATGAATGTATGTGTATATATTTGCATTTTTTTTTTTAAACAAGAGAGTCATTTACATGACAGAAAGGATAACAAATATCTATGCTATGTCAAGGGTCTAGAGGAAGAGTCTTAGCATATTGAGGAAATTTCCTATGAATGATTTTGGGGAGGACATGAACAAGAATAGGATGACAGGGAATGGAGATTTTTTTTTTTTAATTTGAATAGTCAGATTGAGTGTTCATATTCATGAGAACACAGAGGCATCAAAGTATCTAATTTTTAAATAAATTTATAGAAATTAAGATATATAAAATTATTTTTATTAATAAAAATCAGTAAGTTGCTTTTCATATTGAGACTTGAAATCATGAGATATTTCAAAATTATTTAGGGTAAATTAATTTTATGTGAATTTAAGTATAGCTTATAGCCATTTTAATATACTTGAATAAGAATAGCTCAGAGTTTTACAATATTTTATGGTTCACAAAATATTTTATTCATGGTACTATGATCAAAATAATATACATATTCTCAGCCACACAAAGGTATTTGCGGGAAGTCACACAGCTATTAAACATCAGACCTTAGATTTGGACTTGTATTTCCTGATTTCAAATCCATTTTTTTTCCTACTGCCTTCTCTTCTGCTTTTTCATGCTGCCATCTGTTAAATGAGTAAGTCAATAAGCATTTGCTGTGTGGTGGATACTGTGCTAAAATGCTGGTGATACAAAGTAAGATAAAATAGTTTTGATATATTACATGTGCGCATATGCTAGAAAGGGAAAATTTTCTTGAAAAAGGTGCAATTTGAGCCAAGTCAAGACTTATGAGCTTCTTTAGGGCAAAAGTTGATCCAGTGTCCACATTGAGTGCGGTGCCAATATGTCCTGGTAGTGGAGGATTAGCATGATGCCTAAGGAGAACCCAACCAGACCAAATCAATAAAACAGAACAGGTTAACGTGCCCATGCCAGTTAGTATTGATATTGAGCAAACTGATAATCTTCTGTACTTCTAGTGAGATATTTAAGCCAAGTCTTCAGAAAAACAAACAAATAAACAAAAAAGGCAGAAGTGAGTTAGTGGAACGTTCTACACTTGGTAGGTTTCTCTTCTTGATACAAGTTTCTCCCTACTCTAGGCTGTTCTCCACCCATATATGAAAATTATCTTTCAAAAGCATAAGTCTTTCCATGTTATCCTCATATTCCATTCAGTAAACAGGTCTCCTGTTACCTCCAGGATGAAGAATATATATATTCTTTAATCTTTGACTTTTAAATCTCTTTACAACATGTTTTTCGAGTCTTTTTATAATTTTCTATTTTATTTATATATATATATATATATATATATATATCCTCTATGATCCAGTGACATTGGCCTCCTTGCTGTTCCTTTACATTATGCACTTCAATTCCCTGACTTTATTCCTTTTCACTGACTGCTCCTCATGAGTGGAATTCTTTTCTTTCTTGTTTTCACCTGATGACTTCTCTGACTTCTTTCAGGACATGGCATCTTTCCTATCTACAACAAATCTTTACCTCTTTCCCCTAATTTTGCTTTCCTTCTCCCCCATTCACTCCAATATGGCTAAAGTTTTCTCTCCGTTAATTATCTGAAATTTATCTTACATATATCTCATTTATACTGTTGTTAGCAAGTTGTCTTCTAATTCACTCGTGAGTTTCCTGAAAATAGGTAGTATTTTTACCTTTCTTTATATGTCCTGCTCTTATAGCGAAATGATTCTTTATGTTATTAATATTTGTGTATCAGACTTTTGTTATTGATATTTTGCAAAAATATTTTCTTATTCTATCACTTTTTTCCTAATCCTATTTTCATTAATTTTATATGTGTAGAAGCTTTTAAAAATATATGTAGTAAAAATTATGTAACTCATCTTTTTGATATATATTTTATCAGTCTTTTTCTAAAGCCTATTGAAATGATTATGTAATTTTTTCCATAATAAATTGTACAAATTTTTTGTTTTTATTTTTAACTTCCCAATTTGCTATTTTCTTTCCTTCAGAAAAATCTGTGGAGAGTTTCTATCTTTTGTCCTAAATTCTCCAGTTTTTAGTCAGATTGGCTTACTTATACTTTAAGAACTTCAATTATTGTCATTAGTTTGCTATTTTTATTTATTTGATTGTTCTTCATAACTATTATGGAAGTTGATAGAGATACTTTATTATTATTTCAAGTGACCTTGCAGAATAACCTGCACTTTCTTTACCTTCTTTAAAAGATTTTGACTCATTTTCCTTTGTTTCAGGGTACTTTTATCCACTGAATTGTATCTTTTTCTTCAAATGCTTGTTCGTTATTACCTTTTCTAGGTGAGATTTAATAGTTCTGAAACATTCTCCTCATTTTTCTAGGTGTTTTGCTGGAAATTTGGCATTAAAAACGTTCCCTTTGAAAGATCCAGCCCTATTATCCCTTGCCTCCAGTCCTTGCTGCCTCTTTTCTCTGACTCCCAGGGTTAGATGAGATCTGTTTCCTTTGGAAAGTTGTTACCAATTGAGAGACAGCTTTAGGGAGCCCCAAACAACTACTGAGCTATGACCTATCATATACCATTTCCTATCTCACTTTTCTAGGCTCTGCCATCATTTCAGCAACAGATTTTCTTGACTCCTTAGGTCCCTGGTAGCTGGTTTCAAAGGGGATGGTCAGGAAAGTATTCTCCAGAATGTTCTAAGTTGAATGCTCTGAAAATCAATAGTTGATAAACATTCTTGTGGAGTTCCTGGGTAGTAAACATATATCAACTGTACCTTGGCTCCTTCTGAAGCTACACTGGCTTTTGGGTTGATGATCTTCTTCCATTTGTACTATCAGCCTATTAAAGAGGACTCTGGCAAGTACCTTGACAGCAATGATTAAGAGAGAGACCCTCCCCCTCCCCATGATTGTCACAGAACAATGGACAGTGGAGGCATCCTTGAACTTCTGGGGCATAATCTCCTCTTGCCATATAGAAAATTTCAATATAGAAAATTTCAATCAGCTTTTATATGAACAATGGACTCTCTCTCTCTCTCACACACACACTCACACACACACACACACACTGTAAATCTCAGCTGGAATAGAATCAGCACCCGGTGCTTTGCCACACAAAGGTAGCCTAATGGCCTTTAAAAACCTCTTTAGTTGGAGCTTCACCTAAGGGGCGATTGATTTTAACCTGAGATAAATGTTCAGTGGCTTTAGCCTTGATTGATAATGCTTTGTTGCGAACACTATGGAAATATTTAACCCATCTCTGTAGGATCATGTCCTTATCACTAATCAATGTGGCTTCATCACCACTGAATAGTTGAGATGCATCATATATAGGTCTTTGGCCCACAAATAGCCCTCAGTACATTATACACTATACAACATTTATAAATCTGACCAAGCCTTTGACACTGTAAGTCTTGAGGGCTTATGGAACATTTTATGTCAAAATTTCGTTGCCCAGTGGAGTTCATCAGTATAATAGGTCAATTTCATGATTGCGTGCTTTCCCGAGTTTTGGACAATGGACAGTACTCTCAAGATTTTCCAGTCACTGATGCAGTGAAAACAAGGCTGTGTGCTTTTTCCTCTGTGTGTGTGTGTGTTTTTTTTTAGCATGATGTTCTTAACCATGATATCAAATGCCTTCAGTGAATACGAACATGGCATCAAAATTGGCTACTGCACAGATGGTAATTCTTCAACTTGAAAAGTCTATAAGCAAAAACTAAAATGGAGGGAGTATTGGTGCATGATTTTTTGTTTGCAAATCATTATCCACGAAATGCAGCCTCCTAAGCTGAGATGAAACGAAACATGGGTCAATTTTCCACTGCTTGAGCTAATTTTGGCCTAACAATTAACAGCAAGAAAACACAGGTGCTCCATCAGCTAGCACCATACCATCCATATGTAGAACCATTGGTTACAGCAAACAGAGAAGTTTTGAATGCTGTGGATAGGTTCATTTACTTTGGCAATATTCTTTCCAGAGTTTTCTACATTGACAATGAGGTTGACATAAACATTGCCAGAGCTCACTCAGTGTTTAGGAGGCTCCAAGGAAAAATATGGGAGAGGAAATGTATTAGACTGACTACCAAACCAAAGGTCTACAGAGCCATTGTGCTCACCTCATTGTTGTATGCCTGTGAAAACTGAACATTATACTAATGCCATTTCAGGAAACTGAATCACTTCCATTTGAATTGTTTTAGGAAGATTCTGAAGGTCACCTGGCAGGATAAGATACCAGACACTGAAATCCTTTCTTGAACTATACTGCCAAGCATTCAAATTCTACTTAAGAGAATGCCTTTCTATAGGGCTGCCACATTGTTTGAAAGTCAGATGTAAACTTGCCAAAAAGACTATTTTATGGAGAACTCACATAGAGCAAGCACTCACAAGAGAGTCAAAAAAGTGATTCAAGGACTTCCTCAACATATTTCTTAAAAACTTGAGAATTAGTTGTATGACATGGGAGACAGTGGCACAAGGACCATCCAACATGGTGTGTCCTCATTGGAGAAGATGCTGTGCTTTGTGAGCAAAACATAATTGAATTAGGCCAGAAGGAAACGTGAGATGTGCAAAGTTAGAGAATCCACCCAAATGTTCATATGGACTAATTGTTTGAAGCTTGTGGCAGAAAATTCCAAACTCATATTGGTTTGGTTAGCCACAGTTGAAATACACTAACTTGACTCCAACATAGTGATATCAGTTTTGTTCCTTTCCAAGAATGAAGGACAACAATCAATAAATAAACATTATTAAGTAATTGTACTCTGTGCTAAATCCTGGAGAAGCCATTGTGATTGGGATCTTTTGTCTCCCTTCCCTCCTTTTTTTGGGGGGGCTAGAGTTGAAGAAAATCTTTGTAGTCTGCACTTTTAGCTAACTTCTGTCAAAGATAACTAAAGGGTAAGTAAGAGTGGCTTGCCCAGGTTCAGATTTGAGAATATATTTGAATTCAGAAAGATGAGTCTTCTTGATTCCAGGCCCAGCACTCTATCCTCTTTGCTTTCTTATTCAAGGTGTTTACTTGTTAATATTTCATAAAATAAAAAGAATTTTAGTGGATATACTTCTATATTAGGAGGTTTCTATATATAGCATATGTGTATATGCACACAGACATAATACATATGCTCTATATATACATATTTATATATGTGTATGTGTTTGTATATAAATAATTTTGATCACCATTGGTTTTGTACTCTTTTACCTTTTCCATTTTTATATTCTCCAGTCTTTATACTCCTCCACAAATTTCTTTCCTCTTCAAATTCAAGATTAGTCTACTTCTTAGCTCTCAGTTCCTTCATATAGTGGAATAATGTCATAAAGTAATTCCAAAAACAAGGTTTCAGAAAGGGTAGCAGACACAAAAGTATTCTAATGCCTCAGGCTGGAGCAGGAGATACAGAAGCATGAAGAAACCAGAAATGGTGGGAAATGTGAAAACAACTGACTGGATGGAGTTTTGGTCTGTAGTTATTTTTTTCTTTAAGATGTACATTGTGATGTCAAACCTTAATTTTCCTCTTTTTAATCAGCACCCAATGATTGTTTTTAGTTGAAACTAAGCAAAACTAGCCTAATTCCTAGTTGAGGGAATAGCCCTCCAAATACCTAAAGATAATCCTCATCCTCCTTTTCCTGCCCTCTCCTCTCTTTCCCCCCTATATTCTCACTGGGTGATCTCCTTAGGATTAAATATCTTTTTCTTTTTTTCTTTATTTGTTTGTTTTGGTGTGACAATTGGGGTTAAATGACTTCCCCAGGGTCAAACAGCTGGGAAGTGTTACCTGTCTAAGGTCAGATTTCAGGCCCTTCTGACTAAAGGTCCTGTGCTGTATTTGCTGTACCATCTAGCTGCCCCAGATTAAGTATCTTTTCTATGCAGATGAATCCTATATCTATGTAACTAGCCCTACTATCTTTGCAGCTCTAAATCCTACATCATGAACTGTCTGGTTGGATATTGTAAACTAGGTGTTGACCAGGCATTTCAACCAGCATGTCTAAAAGAGAACTCATTATCATTCTCCCAAAACTTTCTCAACTTCCTTATTATTGCCATTCTTCTAATCAGCAGGTTATTCAATTTCACTCTTTTTTAACTCCTCACTCTCACTCATCCCACATATTTAATTTCTCCCTCCACAATATTTCTCCCACCTGGTCTCTTCTCACAGTTCACATTAGTTTAGTCCCTTTTATGGACTTTTATAGTAGCCACCTAACTGGTTTCCTTGTGTCAAATCTTTCTCTTAAGATAAATCTGACTTGCAACCATTTTTTAAAATAATAGCTTTTTAATTTCAAAATATATGCAAAGATAAGTTTTCAACATTTACCCTTGCAGAACCTTGTGTTCCAAATTTCTCCCTCCTTTTTCCCATTCCCTCCCTTAGACAGCAAGTGATCCAATATATGTGTTAAACATGTACAATTATTCTATACATATTTCCACATTTTTCGTAAAAGGAAAAAAATCAAGCAAATAACAACAAAAAAGTGATGATATTATGTTGTGATCCACACTCAATCCCCATAGTCTTCTCTTTGGGTACATATGGCTCTCTGCATCATAAGTCTGTTAGAATTGGCCTGAATCACCTCATTGTTGAAAAGAGCCACATCCATCTAAGTTGATCATCTCATAATCTTCTTCTTGCTGGGTACAATGTTCTTCTCTTGGTTCTACTCACTTCACATAGCATCAGTTCATGTAAGTCTCCCCAGGTCTCTCTAAAATCATCCTTTTGATCATTTCTTACATAACAATATTCCATTACATTCATATACCATAACTTATTCAGCCATTCCCCAGCTGGTGGGCATCCACTTAGTTTTTAGTTCCTTGCTACTTAAAAAAAGGCTGCTACAAACATTTTTTGCACAAGTAGGTCTTTTACATTTTTTATCTATTTTGAGGGATACAGACCCAGTAGTGACACTACTGGATCAAAGAATATGCCCAGTTTGATAGCATAATTCCAAATTACTCTCCAGAATGGTTGGATCAGTTCACAGCTCCACCAACAATGTATTAATGTCCCAATTTTCCCACATCCTCTCTAACATCATCTTTTCCTATCATCTCATCCAATCTGACAGGTGTGTAGTAATATCTCAGAGTTGTCTTAATTTACGCTTCTCATATCAATAGTAATTTAGAGCACCTTTTCATATCATAGAAATGGTTTCAATTTCTTTATCTGAAAATTGTCTGTTCATATCCTTTGACCCTTTATCAGATAGAGAATGACCTGAATTCTTATGAGTCAGTTCTCTATATATTTTTAAAACGAGACCTTTATCAGAACCCTTGAAATGTAAAATTTTTTCTTAGTTTATTGCTTCCCTTCTAATCTTATCTGCATTGGTTTTGTTTGTACAAAACCTTTTTAACTTAATATAATCAAAATGATCCATTTTATGTTCAATAATGTACTCTAGTATATGTATGTGTGTGTGTATGTGTGTGTTTGTGTGTGTATGTGTGTATATACATATATATATATATGGGAAATGGGAGCTTATGAGATTATCAAGGAAAATAGTATTGAGGAAGAAGAAAAGAGGACCCAAGATAGCGCTTTGGGGGCTCATATCATTGTGTACTACTGTGAGTCAGTGTGTACATGACTGGGTGAATTCCAGGAAAGAAGACTTGGAAAAAGTAATCAAATAGGTAAAAGAACTAGAAGTATTATGTAAACATAGAGAGAAAAGAGAGTGATCAGCAGTGACAGAAGCTGTGAAGAGAACAAGAAGAATAAGGATTGAGAAAATACTATTATATTTGACAGTTAAGAAGCATTGGTAACTTGGGTGAGAGCAATTTCTATTGACTGATGAGATTAATAGCCAGAAGTAAAGACATCTGTTACCTAACTTTTTCGAGGAATTTACCCAAGAAAGTGAAAAGAAATATATGTGACAAATAGTGGATTAAGCTAGGCCTTTTTTTTCTTAAGAATGAATATATAAGTATTTTAGGCAATTAGCAAGCAGCCAGAGACTAAAGATTAATAATGATAGAGGGGATGATGTGGTTTGTGGCGATCCATTGGAGAAGACAAGAGGGAATTGGATCACTCATACATATACTTGTACGTGTTAAAACTTTTGTTTCATCAAGGATTGTCTCATCTTTTAGTGTGAAACAGGATAAAAGGGGAAGATACTAAGGAAAAGTGTGATGAGAGATAATGAGGAGGAGGGAAGAATTTATTAATTCATATTCTCTACAGATCCTTAACCATGGGTTAAGTTACTTCTCTCCTCAATAAAATCCAGGTGCTCCCTCTAGGATTAAATATTAGCCCTTTCCTTCTTTGGGGGAGGGAGGAAATAGTTAACACAACCTGATTCCAGCTTACTTTTCCAGTCTCATCACATTACTTAATGAGCCAGCCAAACAAGGTTTTTTAACCTTGTTGTTTTTCATGGATAGCCTCCAAATCCTATCTCTATACATTTGGAACCTTCAGATTGTCCTGTTTCCAGATGGTATTATGTCTTTACTACTTAAAATCTCTTCTTATTGTTATACAACTTAAATATCACCTTTTCACATGAAGCCTTCCCATATATTCTTCCTCCTGTTGCGAATACCCTTCCTCCTCAAACCACTTAAATATGTGCATATTTACTTGTGTGTACATATTTGTCTGCATCAGTAGGAATTTTGCTTCTTAAGCTCAGAAACAGTTTTATTTTTGTCTTGCCTAGCTTATTGACTTGTAAATAATAAGAACTTAATAAATATTTATGAATTCATTTGATGGCATTCCTATTTACTGAATTGCCTCAGATGGCCTGCTGGCCCATTGGAACAATGTCTGTTTAATCAAGATGAGCTAAATCTACAGCTAGAGGCAGCTAGATAGTACAGTGGATACAATGCTACGCTTAAAAGTCAAGAACTTAATATTGTTCAGTAGTTACTGTCATGAGCATCTCTTATGTGTCAAGATGCTCTGTCAAGTACAAATACATCTCATTTACAACAGTCCTGTGAGGTAGGTGCCTCCATTTTGCAATTTAAGAAACTGAGGTCACTCAGCTAGTGTCTGACACTTATTAGCTGACAAGTCCCCTGTCTGCCTCAGTTTCTGCTTCTGTAACAGGAGTTGGAAAGGAAATGTCAGACCACTCCATTATCTGTACCAAGGAAACCTCAAATGAGGTCAGGAATCTTTCCTCTTCTCTTTCCCTTTTCCCTTTCTTCTCCTCCTCTTTCCTTTCCTTGTTTATTTTCTTCCTTCCTTCCTTTCCTCCATCCATCACTTGACACCTCCTGCCTTCTTTGTCTTCCTTCAAGACTCAGTTAAAATCTCATTTTCTGCACAAAGTCTTTTCCAGTCCTCTTTATTACTATCATTTTCCCCATTTAGATTACTTTCCATGTATTATACACACATCTTAGATCTATAGCTAATTGCTTATTCTGTCCCCCATTCAAATAAGAGCTCTTTGAAATCAGGGGGCATGTTTTTTCCTTTTTTTGTAAAGCATTTAGCATGTTGCCTGGCACATAATATATACACTATATATAAGTCTCTAGGCTTAGCAAAGTGTGTGCCAGACACATGTTTGTTACATAATCTACATTTTGAGGACTCTTTTAGAAATTATTTATAATAAACTATTATGCATTTTGCCCCTGTAGTGGTGATGAAAGTGGTCTTTTCACTTGTTTCAAAGTTTGTCATTTTGTTAAACTAGTCTCTGTTAATTGACCAAACTGTTAGCAGTTAGAATTAGTTGTCCCACTAAATTCTCCTTGTCCTTCTACTCAACTGAACAAAAATTTGTTAACTTTGTATTATATACAGCACTAGTCTGACCAAAAGAATGCCAGAGTTCCATCCAGGAACTCTAATATAAATATTCAAAAATCTTTTTGTGACTCTTTTGTTGAATTTCTTTGCAAATTACGAACAAGTATTTTTCAGTGAAAAATCCTCTTAACCCTAACCCTAAATTTTCTTTGTTGCGTTTTTTTTTTTTTTTTTCCTAATTTCAGGTGATTCAGATTAAAGTTGTCTCTGCCTAGTTATCTGGTATCTTAATTTAGTTTTTAGATATAATTTTATTTTTTCACAAATTATAGTTGTAAAAGATTTGTTCAATCTTTATAGTAATTTAGTATCTTTTGCTGCCCTTATCTTTATTTTTCTCAAAAGCTAGAGAGAATTCCCATTGGAATATGCTTATATCATTTTCAGTTAGTATTGAGGGATTACTGGTACATATTGCTGTTTCACCTTTCCTTCTGTTGTCAAAGATTGTCCCTACTGTCTCTGTCATACTTGCCTGTGCCATTCTCGTGAGATGAAGAGTGACAGGGCAGTTATTCAACCCAAATCTCATCATAGAGTAATTAATTCTGTGTCAGACAAGACATAGATTTTGGAAAGACTTCTACTGACAACTATCTTGGACTTAATTCTTCTCAATACTTACATAACTGATTTGGAACAGAGAAATTATGCAACTACCAGATTTGTAGGTAATATAAACCAGATACTGAAAATCACTTTAGAGATATTAAAAATATAGTCCATTATAATAAAATATTGATAAGAAAATGCAGTGAAATGAAATCAGCTCAAAAGAGTATGTATAATTTTCTGGAAAAAGTTATTTACATAATGCACTGCAGAGATTGAAAAATTAGATTGTATAATTATAGAACATTACTGTTGTAGGGAATCCTGTTTGATACTAAACAGTCCCCAGTGGGAGTCATTTGTTCACTTATGATTAGAGTTATCTTGGTCAAAGTTTATATGATTATTCCTTTTCTCAGGAATTGAAGAATTACAGAATTTTAGAACTGGCAGCCTTCTTAGAGATCATCTATTCTACCCTCCCCTTCAGTATAGAAATTTCTTCTATAGTACCCCTAAAAATAATCATCAAACCTTTGTTTTAATGCAGTTAATAAAGAAGAAATTCCTAAATTATAAGGCCACTCATTTTTGTTAGACATCGTTAAAACTTTTCTTTTTCTTCAATTTAAGATCTTTCTAAAAACAAGTTTCATTAACAAAAATTATATTTACAAGATCTATTATGATTTTCACATTTATGTAAGAATTTATTAAGATATTTTTGTTTTTAAAGTACTCTGAAATAGAAACAAACACAAAAATAATTTTACTTGATAGTTTAATCAATTTGGATGACAGTTTAATATTTGCAATATTGTGATTCTTGAAAGAATTTAGAAGAGTCAAAACTAATCAAATACTTTTTTTTTTTACTTCAGATTGTTGTGTCATGCTATGAAAGATCATATAGTGCGTGTTGCCAATGAAGCAGAGTTTATTTTGAATCGACAGAGGGCTGAGGATGTGCACAAACATGCAGAATTTGAGGTAAGTTTTTGAGAAGAAATGGAAATTCACCTTTTCTGTTTTTAGATAGCCATTACTTATGTGAAGATATACTTTAATCAGAATGCTTAATAATGTGATAAAGCAGAGGATCAAATATTTAAATAGAATTTTGCTAACTTTATTTAGGGAAATGCAAATAAAAATTTTAATGTACTTTTTAATTTGCCAGATTTTCCAACCCACTAGAAAGATGAGGAAGGTAATGGAGTGGTAGTAAATAGTAATATAGTAGTAATAGTAAACAACTAACAAACTATCAAGCATTCTACAAATTGTCCTACTTATCAATCCAGTATTTAATTCATTATGGCATTAATTTCATTTTAATTTTCTTGTGTATTATCTAATAGATTACTTCTAAAGCATTGCTATTTTGTCATCTAGTTGTCAAAATCATTAAGCTCTAAGAATAGTTTGAAAAATGTCTTTCACCTCTATTGTAAAGTAAGATAAATATTCAAATTCAGTTTTTATAGGAATACCCAAAATATTTTAAAATGTTCTTTTGTGGTTTTACATTTTCAATAATTATTTGCCCCATTCTGTACTGATAATCTAGTATGTATTCCATTTAAAATCTCCTGAATTCATTATTTTTAAATATTTCATTAGGCAATATTTGCTGCATTCCTTTTATGAAACCAAATTTATTGTTTTCTCATATTAGTATCTAAGATATTTGGGTGGGCTTGTGTTACAACTGGTTTGAACTATCATACTGAATAAAAAATAAAATGGCTGTGCTATTTTATTAACCTGAACCATCAAGTATGGTTTGGTTGGGAATTGGAGACCACATTCCTAGTTTTGATGAGGGTTCTTATCTAAGTGAAGCAGCTCTCTCAAACTTTTAGTTTGATGGACTATTTCTTTTGCTTTTTGACCTTGCTGTAAAATATGAGACGCAGAGATATCTGTTGTTGTTTTCAGTACACTTAACCTTTACTTCACTTTGTCAGTCCAGACATCAGGCACTTGTCATATGGTTCTGCAACAACTTTATTACCATCTGTATACTAGATATTTTAAACTTTGATAAAAAGCAAATTTACAATAAAGCGTATATCAAAGTGAAGTTTCATATTGCCTTAACAATAAATAACATTGGATCTTTATCAGGATATGATGCAGTAACCTAAGATGACAAGAAAAGATCGAGTTATCTGTTCTTTGAAGAATATGTTTAAATATACAGTCTGTCAGAACTCTATACAAAATGAGAATATTCAATTAACTTCCAGCTTCTGTTAGCAAATAAGATTTGGAATATTAACTAAATTCCCTAAAGGAACAGCCTTAAATCAATCTTCTTTTCCAGTAAGAAAACCAAGATGCTTTATAGAATATGTACATTTTAATTGTATTTGTCATATAAAAACCCCTAAAATGAAATTTAAAGCAAAGAGATGATATTTATAAGATTTAACACTTAGTTAATTAATATGTAGAGTGCTTTAATGTAGGTTCCTTATAATTCCACTGTCACTGTGAAGATTATACGATGTAACTTTTGGAAATATTAGTTATAGATTATATACTTATATATTTCACTTAAGAAAAATGAATATCATATATTGTTTCTAGGTTTTGCTCAATAATTATAACTTGCTTTTTAAATTTAAGTGTTACATTTTTTTCTCTAGGCTAGAACTGACTTAATAAATGAATGCATGTTTTACCCTTGTTTAAAAACATGCATTATTTTATATTGGACTTTGTAATTATATGAATCAAGGATCTTTTAAGAAATTAAAAGAACATTTGTGGGAATTTTGTAAAGCTTGTTTTATAAACCTCATATAAAGAAGAAAAGTCAGATTTATTTTATGATATGATATGGTATGATATGGTAACTTCATAGTTAACATTCATTTTGTTAGCTTCTGCAATTATTAAGAAAGAAAAATGAAAATTTAATTTTACTGTCCAATGAACTGATGAAATATTAACCTCATTACTGAGGCAGATCATTGTACTAATTGGTACTTCCCTGTACAAGAAGATAAACTGAAAAATGAATTAACCCTTTGTAGATTGCTACAGTGGCTACTTTTCAAAAGTAGTAAGGTAGAATAGTGATATATAATAGTAAATGGGCTGCATATGTGGAAATATTAAAATGCTTAAGTATTTACAACAAAAAGCTTATTTAGAAATATATAGAAAAAAGTAAAATCATTTGGTGGGAGTACAAGGGGCAAAAAGAGGAAGAAAAATTCTAACAACTAGAGGGATTCTGGAAATGCATCTGTATAAGGTAACACTTGAGCTACTTTGGCCTTGAAAAGACCTGGAAGTTCCTAAGGGAAGTGGAAAAGAGAAAGCATTCCAGGCAAGAAGGATAGCCTATACAAAGGCATAAAGGAGATAAATTGTCATGTATGACACTGTTGCCTGGAATGCAAAGAACATAAAGAATCATAAGACCTAATTAACCTGGAAAAATAGGCTTACTAAATCCTGATTGTAAAGGGTTTAAATGTGAATCAAAGGGGTTTATTCCTTATTAGGAATAATTCAGTAGGGAACCCCTGAAATTTCTTGACCAGAGGAGTGACATGGTCATATCTGTATCTGAGGAATATTAGGTTGGCATTTGGCAATAAGGATTGTATAGGGAAGTAACTAAATGCCTAACTCTACAAAGGCTAATGAATAGCCATATTCTAGACTAGAGATGGGTAACATAAGGCTGGCAGAATAATTTGCTAAGGCAACTGCAGGTGATGATGAACTGAAAGCTGGGTATAATAACCTTCCACTGCTTGAGTTCTATAAGTTGATAATTTTGTGTGGCCCACAAATGATGTTACAGATATCCAAATGGTTCTTGTCAGAAAAAAGGTTCCCCACCCTATCTGCAGACAGACACTGCAGATAGTGAATTGAATATGAAGAGGAGAGATGGCTAGATTTATATAGTACTTTTAATGACAATGCCAAGTTTTTCCTGAAATAAAAGTCAAAAAAAATTCTGCCAGTAAGACCATAGCATACCAATCTCTAGAAAAAATAAGTGCTAGTGAAGAGGAACATGATTCTCCAATTGAAAATTCACAGGAGGACATGAACTAGAGTCACAAAAGTGAAAGCATTTGATTTGTACAGATGATTTCTAAGTATATATATTTGCCCCTAGTCTGGTTCCTGAGGTATAATGACAAATCTCCAACTGTCTCTTATACATTAGTAACTACTCCTCTCAGAAGCATGGAAAGCTCATTATATACAATATGAAATCCATTCTCTTTGTCCTCAGGCCTTTGTTTCTTATAATATTGCTGACAAGGTAATACTATCCTTCATTTATGATCTTTCCTTTTGAAAGGAGCACTCACATGAATGAAATTATAATGATCAAAATAAGGAAGTATGATAACATTTTTTTTTCTACTCTGCCACATTAGATTTTAAGTTAAAAAAAAACAAGGAATCTTATAATTTTGACTTATGTCACTAATTAGAACAGGGGCCTTAGAAGGTGAAAGAGTTAAGTGTTCCAAGGTCTTGTTTCTAGTCCAAGTCATAGCAGTTGATGAAATTGTCACAAATATTGCAGTTGATGCCACAAAAAATAGCAGTTGATGAAATTGCCACAAAAATATGCAAAGTATTATGAAATCTCATAATCCTGTAATGTGAGTTTAATTCTAATTGTTAATCTGAGCACAAGAAAAAGAAAAACACAATCCATAAGAAAAAAAAATTGTATTAACTGAATCTTTTTATAGAGTTACTTATTTCCATCTTTTATTTGTGGTTGAAGTAGAAAAATTAATCATTGTAAATTGTTGTGTTCTTCTGTAGTCACAGTGTGCCCAATATGCTGCTGACCGAAGAGAAGAAGAAAAGATGTGTGACCATCTTATCAGTGCTGCTAAGCATCGGGATCATGTCACAGCCAATCAGCTGAAGCAAAAGATTCTTAATATTCTCACAAACAAACATGGAGCTTGGGGAGCTGTATCTCATAGGTAAGTTTCTAGTATGAATCTTTAGAAAAGCAAAATATGACAAAGCTAATTATACTTATTGGAAAGCAGTTTTTAAAATGTATTGCCAGTTGTTTGTTCTCCCCTAGAAATTGTTCCATGATTTTAATTTAGCAAGCTTTCTTATACAAGCTTCTCAGAGACTCAAATGTGAGTATTTTACCTTTTATCTTTCAAATCATGCTTCAAAATTTGTGAATGACCTAAAAATCTAAATGTTACTGTTTTGCTTATTTAATTTGTATCAATTCATAATGCTTTACCTCATGATTTCCTTTACAAAAACAATAAGTTTTTTTCTTTGATTTCAGTTAATTTTTTTTTCAAACTGGCTTTTTTGAAGGCATTTTAATTTTTCATGGAAACGTTTCTATTCATTCTTCTATAGTATTAACAATTCCTCAAATACAAGAAAAAAAGTAGATTCATCATAAAGATTTTCTTCTGTGAAGTGTCGCAAAGAACCTGTGGCTTCTTTATTCTTTTGAGACACAGAGATAGATCTGAAATCATAACTACCTAGCCTCAAATCTTAACTCCAGCACTTCCTATCTTTGTTAAGACATACACATGATGTAACCTCTTTGACTCCAAATTCAAGATATAAAACAAAGCATACTTTTGAGAACCGTGGCATAAGTGGACAGAGTTCAGTTCCCACCTCTGATACTTCCTAGATGAGTGACCATGCACAAGTTACTCATTTGTTAATGGGCACAAAAATATCTGTATCATCTCTCTCAAGAGTTATTTTGAAGTTTGGATAAAATATTTATAAAATGCTTTTTGCAAACTTCAGAGTGCTATATGTTATTTTTATTATAGGATCTAATTCCTTTTTTCTTTTGCTCAAAAGTCATTTCTTATTTATGTACCTCAAAAATGTTACTATTATGACTAGAATATTCTACTGTATCATTTCATGACACAGCTCAGTTTGACAAGTTTCTTTATGTTTACTGTTACTACTTCCTAAATCCTGGGCAAGCTATTCAATTTCTCTTTAAGTCAAGCAACTCCTTAAGTTTTATTATTTACCGAGTCATTGGATGAATTGGGAACTGAGTCATGGGACAGAGAGCCCACTCCAGAAATTTCTTACACTGATTTAGGTCACATTCTTTTAATTATGTTAATTCTTTTAATACTATTTAATGATGCTTTAGACTAGCAGAAAATTGAGAAGGCTGGTCTTTAGTATAATTAATGCTTTTAGTATTTTAGTATATTTAGTAATTTAGTATTTTAGTAATTTAGTATAATAATGATTAACTCTCTAATTGTTTTGAGGGTCAAGAAGGAAGTGGAGATGGGGCATCAAGATGATGATCAGAATAGTCTTTACCTGTTGTCCTGGAATTTTGAATAACTCTAGCTGAGGGCATTTTTTTGTTTTGGTTTGGTTTGCCTTCCTGTTTGAGGTTGAGTACAGTGAATAGAGCATTGCGATTAGAGTCAAGAAGACCTGAGTTCAAATTTAGCTTCAAATACTTAGTAGTTGTGTGAACCTGGGCAGGTCACTTAACTTCTGTTTTCCTCAGTTTCCTAAACTGTAAAATGAGAATAGCATGGGCTACCTTGGGTAGTAGTGAGGATCAAATGAGATATCTGTAAAGGACTTTGCATAGAACATGACACAGAGTAATAATCTTGTTCCCTTCCCCTGCTTCCACCATGGTATTCTACATTGATTCTGTATTTATCTATTTTCTTTTTTTGTGGATACTTTCTCCATGGATGAAAATTGCATTCCCTCTATACCTTAGTAAATAGACTCCTTGAGAGTTGCTGTGGTTAAATAAATTCATGCCCTAAAGATTAACTTTCTGAGGAAATGCCTTTCTTTACTTGGCCAGGTTGTTCTTTGGACAGTATACCCATAGCATGCCATTAGACCTGAAATTTTGTTTGGCAGATCTGACAGATCACTTAGCATTTATTATGCATTTAGTATATTCTTTATACTGCTAGGTGTATTGTGTTTCAAAGAAAAACAAAACAGTCTTTGCCCTCAGGGAGGCTGCATTTTATTAGGAAGCAAAATGTATTTAAGTAAATTTAAAACATGAAAAATAAATTCAAGATGATTTGGGAAAAGCACTTTGCACCTGGAGAGATAACAAAAGGCTCTTGTGAAGATGGCAGTGAGCTGAAATTTGAAGCAATATTGAAGGTTCTGAGAGGCAGAGTTGAGAAGCATTCACTCTGAGCACAGAGACAGAAGATACACCATTGTTGTTAGAGGAACAGTGAGGAAGCTAGTTTGATTTGTACTGTGTAAAATAGGAAATAAGGAGATATAGGATAGTCCAGGAAAAATGACCTAGTTACAGACTATAAAAGGCATTAAATCCCAATCAGAGGAATTTGTATTTATCCCAGAAATAACAGTGAGCCTCTGGAGGTTTTTCAACAGGAAAGTGATATCATCAATTCTGTACTTTTGGAAGTATCATTTTGACTACTCAGTAGAGGATAAATTGGAGAGACTTTGAGTAAGGAAAGAGAGACTTTGAGTAAGGAAACCAGATGATAAGCTGTTTCAGAAATTCCAGTGAGAGGTGAGGACCTGAACCATGATGATTGTGGTGGTTGTACTTTCTGATAGTTCAATTAAATTACCTGTCCTCTATCCATTTTCCAGGTCAGTTGTTTTTACTATGAGATATTTTATATTCTCCCTCTGGGATTTCTTGTTACTCCATTGCAAAGCCTCAGTCCTCTTTTAGTTCTTGTATTCTAGAATATTGCATGAAGCATAATTACCCAGTTTTCTTGGCTAGAAAGATTACTGACTGTGATTCTTTATTTGATTTATCAATCAAGAGGGCTTGTATTAGAGAATCTGGGCTATACTTCTTCCCACTATTCTGCCATCTTTACTGACTGCTGCTTTTTTTAAGAAGAATAAGCTTAGATTATGTAAAGCTACTAGGGAATTGTAATCCAAGTAGAGAAATGGAAATAGATCCCATTATACTACTATACTATACCACTATATCAGGAATAGGCAAATTTGGATTAATAATCATGGTCAGTAATCTTATGAAGATACTAGGAAAAAAAGGAGTGGTACAGTCAGACACCTTCCTATTTTTTTTTTTTTTTAAGAAAAAAAGAAGAGAATGGTATTAGTAAACTAATAGATCAGTGAATTTGAATTCAGTTCCTAGAGTTATTCTTGAGTTAAAGGCATGGTTGGTGAATATCCAGTTAAGAAAGTGATGGTGATCTAAAAGAAGAATAATATGTATGGCTTCATACATATTATGGAGCAGAATGGATAGAATGCTGCACCTTTGAGTTAGAAGGACAAGTTTGAATCAGATGTGAATCAATCAAGTTTCACAAAAATGGCACATTTTTTTTTTTTTAGGAATAATAAGCCTAAGGTATTATCTGACCAACAAAAGTAGTCATGGATTAATTGGATGGTATTAAAATGAAGACTTGAAGAACCAATTGAGCAACTACTTCCATTCATCATTTTTTTTTTTTTTTGAGGTGGTCATTCAATTTTTAAAATTTTTAAAATAATATTTGATTTTCCCTCAGTTACACATAAAGACAATTTTAATGTTCATTTTTTTTTTAAGTTTTAAGTTCCAAATTCTATCCCATTTTGCCTCCCTTCCCGCACCCATTGGGGCCAGTAAGCAAGGAAACAATCTGATAGGGTAACACATCTTTAATTATGTAAAACATTCCCATCTTATTTATTTTGTGAAAATAAAGAAGGAAGGTGGAATGGAAAGTGGAAAGAAAGGAGGGAGGGAAAGAAGGAAGGAAGGAAGCAGGAATTCTTAATTTCTATTCAGACATCATTTCTTTCTCTGGCGGCAGATAGCTTGCTTCATCATGAGTTCTTTGGGATTTACTTGAATATCATTTTATTGCTGAAAATAACCAAGTAATTCATAGTTCTTCACCATAGAGTATTGCTGTTACTGTGTACAGTGTTCTCCAGGTTATCCTCATTTTACTTTGTATAAGTTCATGTAATTCTTTCTAAGTTTTTCTGAAAATCTGCTTATCATTTTTATAGCTCAGTTATACTGTTACAATCATATACCTGAATTTGTTTGGTCATTTCCCAATTGATAGACAGATTTCAATTTCCAATTCCTAGCTACCTCAAAAAGAGATGCTATAAATATTTTTGAACAAATGGATCCTTTTCCTTTTTTAAAAAAATCTTTATGGGATAGATATTTAGTAGAAGTTTTGCTGAATCAAAAGATATGCACAGTTTTATAGTCTTTTGGGTATAACATTCCAAATTTCTCTCCACAATGAATAGATCAGTTCACAACTCCATCATCAGTGCATTAGTGTCCCAGTTTTCCCATATCACCTAATCATAAACATTTATTATTTTCCTTTTTTGGATATCAGCCAATATGATAGGTGTGAGATGGCAGGCACCTCAAAGTTGTTTTAATTTACATTTCAAATCAAAATGATTTAAAGTATTTTTTCATGTCTATAGATAGCTTTTCAACTTCCTACCAAAAAAAAAAAAAGATCACTTTCCATAGGCAGACATTCATAGTACTCTTCAATTTTTAAAAAATATGACTGGAAGGAGAATTCTAGAGAATCAACTAAAAAATTAATTGAAATAATTAACAACTTTAGCACAGTTGCAGTATACAAAATAAAGTCCATATAAATCATCAGCATTTCTATTTATAAACAACACAGTCTAGCAGCAAGAAATAGAAAGAGAAATTCTATTTGAGATAACTGTAAACAATTATAAAATATTTGAGAGTCTACCAGAAGATATGTAAAGAAGTTTTCTGTAGCCCATATAAATGTTATTTTGTGACTAAATTCATTAAAAAACAGTGCACTACTAACTGAGACTCTATGATAACAAATTACACAATAATAATTTAGTAAATTTAGTTAGTACTGTTATCATTCAATATGTGGTTAGTTTGGTAGAAGCTTAATGAGAAACATCACCGTTATGTGAAGTAATGCAAAATTTTCAAAGGCAATGCTGACAGAGCTTAATTTGTACAGTCTGACAAAAATGAAAAGACTACAAACAATTGAATAACAAATTTTCATCTAAAGGTCAGACTAAAAAATTCAGAGGCATTTATCACCAAAATTATGTCTCCAAGGAAATGTTTTTTTGCCTGTTATCAACTTATAAAATCAATGACTGAAATATAAGAAGGATTGTGATATGTGTCAGTGGAGAGGGAATACATTAATAAGATCATAGAGCTTTTGAAGTAATGAAGTGATTAGGAATAAAGAACACAATCAATAGTTGGGAAACTAAAATTGAGCCCTTTACTTACATTGGAATACCTCTCAAAGTCTGAGGAAAAAAACTTTGTATTCTTTTCATGAAAAACACATATACACACAGAAAACTCTGTGTGTGTGTGTGTGTGTGTGTGTGTGTGTGTGTATCTATCTGTAAATTTTATTACTGAAGTATCTTTATTTGCTATTTAGCCTAAAAAAATTATAAATGTTCACTTTTTATAACAAGTGCCTTAGGTTACAGCAAAATTATCGCTGTGGGGGGAGAGCCATAGAAAATTCTCAGTCAAGAAGTGAAGTGTACTTAAGGAATTGAAAGGAGACCACTATCACTGTATCATGGAATACATGTAGGGGAATAAGGTATAAAAAAGATTGGAAAGCTAAGAAGGGGCTTTATAAAGGGTTTTAAAAGCCCAACAGAGGATTTGAGATTTATTCCTGAAGGTACTAGAAAGCCACTATACTTTTTTGAGTAGGAGAGTTATATGATCAGATCCAAGTTTTGGGAAGATCATTGGACAAGTGAGTGAAAGATGTGGGATGAAGGAATAAGAGAAGATAAGGAGGAGAAAACAATTAGAAAGTTGGGTTACTGAGAAGATGATGGAATCTCTGTAGTTAAAGAAAAGTTAATTCAGTTTTAGACATTTATAGTGACTTTTTCCATATTTCTTTTTTTTAATGTTAGCTTAGGGATTGCATTTTCTCTAAAACTCATGAATTTTCTGTCAATGTTAGATGGGTTCTCCCCATGTGAATTTTGATTGTTTTCATAAATGAATACAAAGTTATTTTAATTCTTGTCATTTTTTTATAAACATTTAGACTGACAGATTAATAAAAGAAATCAAGGCATTTAAATTCTGATGAATATACTCAGTATGTTGAGGTTTTTCTTTTAGTTTTAGTGAACATAGTTTTCCTTTGTCACGCTCTGAGCAAATCAAATTCATTCATTACTACTTATGTTATTTTTGTGAAGAGTTTCAGTCTTATTCCACCCTTTGTGATCCTGTAACTGTTTATCTCTATCATGAAATGAGATTTTTAAAAGTTGAATTTGTTTTTTCAGAATTTTCCCAATGGAAAAAAAAGATAATTCTTCAAGCTGAATTTAAGTTAATGTACTTTATTTCTGTAGATAATAAAACACCTGCTTAGTGATAGAACCTGTTATTTCAATGGCATATAAACTCCCTGAGTGAGAACTTCCTCTGCTACTGTTAGTTTCTCTTCCTTCTCTGTATTTATCATTTCAGAGTTTCCTAAAGCAATGAGAGTTTAAATGACTTTTCCACAGACACATAGTCAGGAGTAAATATTAAGATGTGAGGTTATGAATCTAAGTCTTCCTGTTCTTGCGGCTGTCTCTCTATCCATTTTACCAGCATGTTTCTTTGTTATAATTTATATAACTTTGCGGGAAATTACAGACTAAAATTTGGAGTAGTTATTTTTGGGTAATAATGTGTTTTATGCAAGAAAAGGAGGAAATAGAATCTTAGAAAGTATCCAAAAAAATGTAAAAAATCTTAAAGCACTTTCAGTGGCAAAATTAACAGGTTCTTGTTAAACCACTGAAGCAGAAAGCAAAGAAAATCAAGTGACTGATACTAATTATTAGAAAAGAAAACCAATTACTAGTAAAAGAGAAACCAAATACTAATAGTGAACCAAGTTCAGTCAGCCATTTTTACTGATTTAAACTTAGACCATTAGCATTGAGATGAATGAAAACAATCTTTTGTACAGCAAACATTGATATGTGCTAGTAAATAAATAGCTTCTTCAGGTTTGGACAACTATGGAATGAAAAAAATAATTCCTCCATTTTAACAACTTTTCAAGTCAAGATAGATCAGAAAAATGTGGCTCATATAATTTATCTGGAAGCTGCAAATTATTATGTGTCCTTGAGGACAGGGTTAGAATACAAACTGTTCCTCAGAAAATAAACACAGCTCCTTCCTATACTCATTATTCAGTGTACAAAGTTGCAGTCAAACATTCTGTACATGAAAATATTGCCCAAAGGTAGAGAATAGGACATGAAACGGTATCCTTTAACCATCAAATGAGAATTCCTTTTATTCCATAAATCATGTAAAATTAAATATCGCAACTATTTTGGCAAAAAAATTTTGGGGTTAAAAATGAAATGTTCCGAAATAAGATACCATATGGATACTTTTACACTTTTTTAGACCAGCTGTCTCCAAAAGACTAAGGGACTTTTGAGAATACGTGGTAGTATATATTGCTAAGGGTGCTTGCCTAACTTGTGTTAATATGTGTTTGTAACAGGTAATAAAGCAAAACAAATGAACAATTCAGCAGAATCTTTGGTTTATATTATTTAGATTAGACTTTTTTTTTTTACTGTTTAACTATTTGTATGGGAGAATGTTGTTATGGAATGAGAAGCTTCCTTGGTATCATTGTGTATAGTCTGGTAATAAAATGTCTTAAATCTTGAGAAGTCTATCCTTTTTCAGAAAGAAGGTACCTTGATAACCATCTGCTTTGAACTTAATTAATTGGGAATCTAAAGTTTATACCCCAGTTATCGTTCTGTGATTTTTAGGAATGTAAACTCCTAAAGAACAGGGATTGTCAAATTTGGATTCTTTATATACAGCATATATGTCTGTCTAATTGAACTTAAGTTAGAAAAAAATTCTGTATCTACATGCACTGATCAATCCTCAAGTCAACGCCATAGTTAACCACCTTATCCTTTAAACTATACCCAAATAGAGCACCAGCCCTGGAGTCAGGAGGAGTTGAGTTCAAATCTGGCCTCAGACACTTAACACTTCTTACCTGTGTGAACCTGGGCAAGTGACTTAAACCCAATTGCCTCAGCAACATACACACACACACACAGACACGTGTGTGTGTGTGTATGAACATATGTATATATAGGAAAGAAACTTAGGAATTGAGGAATATTGTGAATATCAAGGATAGTTTATTCTTGTTCAAAATTTATTATAAATTTTGAACAAAAATTTATAATATGAAATGAAAAAAAAAAACTATCCTTGATATTCACAGTATTCCTCAATTCCTAAGTTTCTTTCCTTAAAACTCTTCTCAGCTTTCTCTGGTGACTGTTTTCTTCTTCTGCAGCTCTTACCTTCAGCTCAAATTTTTAATAACTGGAATTGCAAATTTTATGACAAATTTGTTAGTTGATTTTTAAATGAATACCTTGTCTTTCTCTTATCCTGTATAACATGCTGGTGTTTGGTAACATATTTGTTACCAAATATATTCTAATCCCCACTATTCTCAACTATTGCAAGTCTCCAAACTAGTCTCCAATTTCTTCTTATTTTATCTTATAAATAACTTTCAAAATTGTTATAGTACATAGGCTTGTATGTACATATGTACGTGTACATATGGTACATAGGCTTGACTGTAACTTCTCTGAAGAAAAACCCTTCAGTGGCTCCCTAATTTTGTTCTTTTTTTCTTTTTTTTTTTTTTAATTAAAGCTTTTTATTTTCAAAACATATGCATGGATAATTTTCACCATTCACCCTTGCAGAACCTTTTGTTCCAAATTTTTTCCCTCCCTTCCCTAGACGGCAGGTAATCCAATATATGTAAAGCATGTGCAATTCTGTACATATTTCCACAATTATTATCCTACACAAGAAAAATCAGATGAAAAAGGAAAAAATGAGAAAAAAACAAAATGCAAACAACAACAAAAAGAGTAAAAATGCTATGTTGGGATCACACTCAGTCCCCATAATCTTCTCTCTAAGTACAAATGGCTGTCTTCATCACAAGAACAATTGGAACTGACCTAAATCCCCTCCTTGGTGACAAGAGTCACCTCCATCAGAATTGATCATCATATAATCTTGTTGTTCCTTTGTATAATGATCTCCTGGTTCTCTCATTTCACTTAGCATCAGTTCATGTAAGTCTTTCCGGGTTTCTCTGAAATCATCCTGCTAGTCGTTTCTTACAAAACAATAGTATTCCATAGCATTCGTATACTATAATTTATTCAGTTTCCAGCTTCTTACTACTACAAATTGGGCTGCCACAAACATTTTTGCACATAGGTCCCTTTCCTTTCTTTAAGATCTCTTTGGAGATATAAGCCCATTGCTAGATCAAAGGATATGCACAGTTTTAAAGCCCTTTGGGCATAGTTCCAGATTGCTCTCTGGAATGGTTGCATCAGTTCGCAACTCCACCAATAATGTACCAGTGTCCCACTTTTTCCTGCATCCCATCTAACGTTCATCATTATATTTTCATCTTAGCCAATCTGAGAGATGTGTAGTGGTATCTCAGAGTTGTCTTAATTTACATTTCTCTGATCAATAGTGATTTAGAACCCCTTTTTCATATGATAGAAATGGCTTTAATTTCCTCATCGGAAAATTGTCTGTTGGAGAATGGCTTGAATTCTTAAAACTTTGAGTCAGTTCTCAATATATTTCAGAAATGAGGCCTTTTTCAGAAGCCTTGAATGTAAATTTTTTCCCCAGTTTATTGCTTCCCTTCTAATCTTATCTGCATTGGTTTTGTTTGTACAAAAAAGAAAAATTAACTTAACATAATCAAAATTATCCAGTTTGTGTTCAATAATGCACTCTAGTTCTTCTTAGGCTACGAATTGCTTTCTTCTCTGTATATCTGAGAGGTAAACTATCTTTTGTCCTCTAATTTGCTTGTAATATCACTTTTTATGTCTAAATCTGGAACCCATTTTGACCTTACCTTGGTATACAGTGTTAAGTGTGGGCTAGTGCCTAGTTTCTGCCATAATAATTTTCAATTTTCCCAACAATTTTGTCAAATAGTGAGTTCTTATCCCAAAAGCTGGGCTCATTAGATTATTATAGCCATTGACTATTTTGTCATGTGAACTTAACCTATTCCTCTGATTGACTACTCTATCTCTTAGCCAATACCAAATGGTTTTGATGACTACTACTTTATAATATAGTTTTAGGTCTGGTAGAGCCAGGTAGGCCACCTTCATTTGCTTTTTTTTTCATTAATTACCTTGAAATTCTTCACCTTGTTCTTTCAGATGAACTTTGTTATTATTTTTTCTAGCTCTATAAAATAATTTCTTGGGAGTTTGATATGGCATTAAGTGGATTAATTTAGCTATTTTTATTATATTACTTCAGTCTATCCATGAGCACTTGGTTTTTTTTTCCAAGTGGTTAGATTTGCATTGAAAAGTGTTTTATAATTGTGTTTATATAGTTTATGACTTTGCTTTAGCAGGTAGATTCCCAAATATTTTTTATTACCTACAGTTATTTTAAATGGAATTTTTCTTTGTATTTCTTGTTGCTGGACTTTGTTGGTAATATATAAAAATGCTGATGATTTATGTGGATTTATTTTGTAACCTGCAACTTTGTTAAAGTTGTGAATTGTTTCTAGTACTTATTAGTTGATTATCTAGGATACACTAAGTGTATCATCATATCATCTTCAAAGAGTGATAGTTTGACTTCTTAATTTCTTTCTTCTCTTCTCTTTTATTGCCAAAGCTTACATTTCTAATATAATATTAAATAGTAATGGTGATAGTGGGCAATCTTGTTTAACCCCTAATCTCACTGGGAATAATTCTAGTTTATCCCTATTACATATGATGCTTGCTAATGGTTTTTAATAGATGCTACTGATCATTTTAAGGAAAACTCCTTTTATTCTTATACTCTCTAGGGTTTTGGATTTTGTCATATGCTTTTACTGCATCTATTAAGGTAGTCATATGATTTTTCTTAGTTTATTATGATAATAGTTTTCTATTAATAGCTAATTATGCTAATAGTTTTCCTAATATTGAACCAGTCCAGGCTTCTTGGTATAAATCCTACTTGGTTATGATATATTATCCTGGTGATAACTTTCTGTAATCTCTTTGCTAATATTTTATTTAAGATTTTTGCATCAATATTCATTAGGGAAATTGGTCTATAATTTTCTTTCTCTGTTTTGACCCTGTCTGGTTTAGGTATCATCACCATATCTTTGTCATAAAAGATATTTGGTAGAACTCCTTCTTTCTCTATTTTTCCAAATAATTTTCATAGTATTGGAATTAGTATTAGGAATTAATTTTTCTTTAAAAATTAATAGTATTGGAATTATTTTTTCTTTAAATGTTTGAATTCACATGTAAATCCCTCTGGCCCTGGAGATTTTTTCTTAGGGAGTTGATTAATAGCTTTTTTAATGTCTTAATGGGACTATTTAAGTAATTTATTTCCTGTTAATCTGGGCAATCTATATTTTTGTAAGTATTCCTCTATTTCACTTAGATTATCAGATTTATTGACATATAATTGGGCAAAATAAATCCTAATTATTGCTCAAAATTCCTCTTTATTGTTGGAAAGTTCTCCCTTTCATTTTTTGAAACTAACAATTTGATTTTCTTTCCTTTTTTCTAATCAAATTAACTAAAGGTTTGTTTATTTTGTTGGTTTTTTTCATAAAACCTAACTCTTAGTTTTGTTTATCAATTCAATTTTTATGTTCAATTTTATTCTCCCCTTTTATTTTCAGAATTTCATATTTGGTATTTAATTGGGGATTTTTTTATTTGTTCATTTTTGAGCTTTTTTAGTTGCATGCCCAATTTATTTATCTTCTCTTTATTTTATGCAGTAAGCATTTAGAGATGTAAAACTTCCTCTAAGAACCGCTTTGGCTGCATCCCATAAATTTTGGTATGTTCTCTCATTATTGTCACTCTCTTGGACGAAATTATCAATTATGCCTATGATTTGATTTTGAGGTTTTATATCCCAATACATAGTCAATTTATGTGTAGGTTTCATGTACTACCAAAAAAAAAGTATATTCCTTTCTTTCTCCATTCAATTTTCTCCAAAGGTCTAATGTACTTAATTTTTCTTGAATTCTATTTACCTCCTTGTAATGTATGGGCTAGCTTTCTAGAGGTCCTCCATAAGGGCCTTGATCTCAGCAGGAGAGATACCATGAGAATGGACAAGAATAGAGTCCAAAGTCTTTATTGTCTCTTACACAGTCTGTGTCTGTCATAATCTAACCAGTCTCATTGTAACCAATCTCCTCCAGAATCTGATAGTCTGCCAGTCTCAACCAGTCTCCCTCCTAGAGCAGAACTCTGGAAAAAACTCTGCAGGAGTTTTTGGTGGCAGGAGAGCCACTACAAGGATGTTCAAAGATAAAATATCTATCTTCCAGTCCTTCTTAGCCCTTATATACCTTATTGTAATTACATCATTACAGCATACTGATTATGTGTGAACTTAGAAAACTATTACATCACCATACTAACTCAATTCCACTGAGTTAACACCTTGTTTCAAGTATACTTCTCCAGAGGTCTGGCTCTCTACACCTCATTAACTTCTTTCTCATTTGTTTTGTGGTTTGATTTATATAATTCTGATGGACAAGGTTGAGATCCCCCACTAGTATAGTTTTGCTGTCTAATTCTTCTTGCAGCTCTCTTGACTTCTCCTCTAAGAATCTGGATGCTGTATCACTTGGTGCATATATGTTTTGTATTGATAATACTTCATTATCTATGATACCTTTTAGTAGGATGTAGTTTCCTTCTTTATCTCTTTTAATTAGATCCATTTTTTGTGTTTGCTTGATCTGAGATCAGGATTGCTATTCCTGCTTTTTTTTTTTTTTTTTTTTTTTTACTTCAGCTGAAGCATAATAGATTCTGCTCCAGCCTTTTGCCTTTATTCTGAATGTATCACTCTGCTTTAAATGTGTTTCTTGTAAGGATTCTGTCTTTTAATCCAACCTGCTATCTGTTTCCATTTTATGGGAGAGTTCATCCCATTCACCTTCACAGTTAAAATTACTTACTACTTCCTGTCATCTTGTTTTCCCCAAGTTTTACTTTTCTCTTTCCTTTCCCTCCTCCCTTGCATTTTACTTCTAACTACCACCTCTGTTAAACAGTCCTCTCCTTTTACAGCCCTTCCCTTTTTCTTATACCTTCTCCTTCTGTTCTCCCTTCTATTAGCCTCCTGTTTTTCTTTTTCCTTCCCTTCCTATTTCTTTGTGAAGCTAAATATGTCTGATATTCTCTCTTTGAGCCAAATCTGATGAAAATAAGATTCACACAATGCCCATCCCTCTTCCTTCTTTCTCTCAATTGTAATAGGTCTTTTTTGCCTCTTCATGAAATGTAATTTACCCCATTTTAACTCCATTTTCCTCCTTTTCCAGTAGAATCCTTTTTCTTCCTTGTTTCTTTTCTATCTTATCACAGTAAAATCAAATTATACTTGCACCCTGTAAATATACCGAAAACAGATATACAGATCTCAAGAGTTAAACATATCATCTTCTCATATAGGGATATAAGCTTTTTAACTTTTAAAAGAAAGTTATTTTTTTCTTTCCTTTTTACCTTTTTATGTTTCTCTTGAGCATAAAATCAAGATCAAATTTTCTATTCATTGCTGGTCTTTCATTAGAAATAAATGAAATTTACCTGTTTCATTGAATGTCCATCTCTTTCCTTGAAAGAAAATACTCATCTTTGCTAAATAGTTGATTCTTAGCTACAATCCAACTTCTTTTCTTTTTAGAATATCAGATTCCAGTCTCTTCACTCCTTTAAAGTGGAAGCTGTTAGGTCCTGGGTAATCTTGAGTGTGTGGCTCCTCAATATTTGAATTGTTTCTTTGTGGCTGCTTGCAATATTTTCTTTTTTATCTGATAATTCTGAAATCCAGCTACAATGTTCCTTGAAGTTTTAATTTTGGAGTCTCTTTCAGGAGATAATCAATGAATTCTTTCATTGGCCACTTTGCCCTCTGGTTCTAGGAAATCAAGGCAGTTTTTCTTAATTTCCTGAAAGATAATATCTAGTCCCTTTTTTTTTTCATTGTGATTTTTCTAGTAATCTAGTATTTCTTAGAGTGTTTCTCCTGGATCTATTTTCCAGGTCAGTTGTTTTTCCATTTAGGTATTTTACATTTTCTTCTTTTTTTTTTTTTTTTTTTTTTTTTTTTTTTTTTTTTTTTTTTTTTTTTTTTTTCATTTTTTTGATTTTGTTTCGCTGATTCTTGAAGTTTCTTTGAGTCTTTCACTTTCATTTGTTCAATCCTAATTTTTAGTGAATTATTTTCTTCAGATAGTTTTTTTATATCTCAATTTGCATTTGGCCAATTGAACTTTTAAATGAGTTATTTTGTTCACTGGATTTTTTGTCATTTCACAGATTCTGCTTTTCATCGAGTTGGTTTCTTTATTATATCTATTTTGTAAGGAGTTATATGCTTTTCCATTTCATCAAATCTATTTTGTTAGGAGTCATATGCTTTTTTCATTTCACTAAATTTATTTTTAAGCCATTTTCTTCAGATAATTTCTGTGTTTCCTTTTCCAAACTCTCTTGAAAAGTTCTAATTTCCTTTCCCAATTTTTCTTCTAACTTTCTTTTAAGATCCTTATTGAATTCTTCCAAGAGCACCCTGTGAGATGGGGACCAATTCATATCACCCTTTGAGGTTCCATAATTTGTTTTTAGGATCCTCAAGATTTGAGGTCTGTTCTCTTTCTCCATAAAAGATACCTGTGGTCAGAGTTCTTTTTGCTTTTTTACTCATTTTTTAAAAGTTGAGGTCTGCTCATAGGGCAAAGTGGAGATTGTACAAAGGTTCTTCTACAGATGGCAGTGACTGCGGTGTCCCACATGATTCTCACTGTTTGCCTTTTCTATTTGTGTTGGAGGTATCACAGCTTATCTGCTGATTCACTGGCTTCCAAACAAGAAAGAGTAGCTAATGCTGCTGTATTTTGTCTAAGAGCCTTCTGGTGGTTTCCCAGGTGTGAGGATGCTACACCCCCCTGGGTCCCTGCCCTGCACCTCTGTTTGTCACCCCCCGACTCCGTGCCCAATTGAAACAGACCTTTTTTGAAGTTCTTCCAAAATATTTAAAAAAAATTTTTATTATAGCTTTTTATTTACAAGTCATATGCATAGGTAATTTTACAGCATTGACAATTGTCAAACCTTTTGTTCCAATTTTTCCCGTCCTTCCCCCCCAATGGCAGGTTGATCATGTTAAGTATGTTAAAGCATACATGTCCTAACAATTATTTTGCTGTACAAAAAGAATTGGAGTTTGAAATAGGATACTATTAGCCTGTGAAAGAAATCAAAAATGCAGGCGGACAAAAATAGAGGGATTGGGAATTCTATGTAATGGTTCATAATCATCTCCCACAGTTCTTTCGCTGGGTATAGCTGGTTTAGTTCATTACTGCTCTATTGCTCTATTTTTTACTAGAAATTTTTTATACTGCAAATACTTGTGAATTTTGTCACTCCCAAAACAGTTCAGAGACTTGATTTGGTGTTGATCTGAGGGACACCAAGGAAAGCTCAGATAAAGACCTGTCCATGCTCTGCCATCTTGGCTTTCATTCTTATTTGCCCCACACTACTTTCATTCTTATTTGGAAATTACTACCTCATCTTTATCCTGAAACCCATATAACTTTATAAATTAAGAGTTCTTTGATGTAACCATGTAATATGTTTCTGCTATTTATCTCTAGATAGGTAGGTAGGTAGGTAGGTAGATAGATAGATAGATAGATAGATAGATAGATAGATATATCCATCATCTCTCTTTTTTCATCCATTCATTATAATATAAAATACAAATACTTTTTCCTGGAACTTTAGGCTCTCCACAATCTAAATCCAAACTATCATTATCTTACAAATTACATATGAGCATAATCACACATTATTTCTCTTTATACATTGAAGTTTCCAATTAAGCTACAATACTATCTGTCTCTCCATCTCTCTCCAGATCTTCTTTTGCCATCTCCAACTCTACTCATGTGTACAGGCTTATAAATTGTATTAGATATTTTAATCTTACAAGTAACATTATTTCTTTTGTATTTTTATATGAAAATAGATACATGACCTTGAAATAGTTTCTTTGATTGTATGTATATTGGTCTTCAAGTTTTTGTTCCTTTTAGAGAGATTATTAACCAGCATGTAGTATTTCCAAGTCAATTCTGCTCTATGAATCATACTAAAATGCTCCACTTTTGTTCTAGGGACTTTCTTTATACTGTCATGTATGTTTTCACTTAATTCCTCTGAATTCTTATTTTATTCAAGATTCATTTTGCTCCTAATCTCATTTAAAACATTAAACTGAGTGGATTGAGCACCAGCCCTGAAGTCAGGAGGACCTGAGTTCAAATGTGGCCTGAGACATTTAATACTGCCTAGTTGTGTGACCTTGAGCAAGTCACTTAACTCCAGTTGTTTCAAGAAAAAAAAACATTAGAACTAAAATCCTTCTCAAATAATACTTTTCATGTGGATCTTACATCAAGATAGTCAAAATATGTTTATTAAATAAATTTGCTTAATGAATTTGTCAAAGCTTTGTATTATAGAAAAGATTTGTGAAAAATGTATTTTTCCAATAAATCATTCTGGATGAAGTAAAATCAAGATTTTTTTCTTCCTTACCTTAAATGAATCATGCTCTGATATTACAGATTAATACCTCTGCTTTATTTTTTACTTAAACTACACAGGAAACATTTTCACTAATAGTTTTTATTTAATATAATATTGTGCAAATTTTCTAATAATATGATTTATTAGTACCATTCAAACATTGTAATTTTCTCAGATTTAGCAAAAGCTAAATATTTATATCAGTATTGATATTAGGATGTCCAATGTAATTTATACAAATGAAGTGAACTTTGGTGAAAACTAAATTACTGGAATATGTTGCCTTAAGGTTTTCAGAAAGAACATTGATAGTGCTTCCTAAAAGTCTTATGTGTGTGTGTGTGTGTGTGTATGCATGTGTATGTGTGTGTGAATCTGAAATAATAAACTCATTTCCATAGTAATTTATTTTTAGTTAAAAGTAATTTTAATTAGTAGTTTGGTGTAGGCTTAATATTTTAAATTAGTTCTTTTGTTATTGTTTTGTTTTCCTCTAGAAGCTTTAGTAAAGCTTCTAATTAGTATGCTGTTCCCCAGATATTAATTAGATACTTGAGAAAATGATTCTCCTAAAATTTCATTTTTGGTTGTTGTTTTTAGCTATTGTTTAAGGAATCAATAGGTAAAGATAAATGATACATTATTTCCTTGATCTATAGGTTTTACTGCAACAGCTGAGCAGCTCAATGTTAATTCAGTGCTACAATAACTGTTCCATTAATGTGAGAAACTGTGATCAAATATGAAACTCTAATCATTATAACATTGCTGTCTAATATTTGCCTATTCATGTCACTAGTGTTGGATTACCAACATATGGTAGTAATAACCTACATGACCTTTTTTCTAGATTTTTTTTAAAGAATAGCTTTTTATTTTTCAAAATAAATGCAAAGATATTTTTCAGCATTCACTCTTGCAAAATCTTATGTTCCAGATTTTTCTTCCTCCCTCCTACTTTCCTCCTTCCCCAGACAACAAGTAATTCAATATGAGTTAAACATGTGTAATTCTTCTAAACATATTTCCATGTTTATCATGCTGCACAAGAAAAATCAAATCATAAAGAAAAAAAATAATGAAGCAAACAACAGCAGCAACAAAGGTGGTAAACACTATGTTGCAATTCACATATTCAGTCCCTAAAGTCCTCCCTCTGGATGTAGAGGCTCTCTCCATCACAAGTCTGTTAGGATTGGCCTGAATCACCTCAATGTTAAAAAGAACCACGTTCATCAGACTTGATCATCACATAATCTTTTTGCTGTAATACAATGTTCTGTTGGTTCTGCTTGCTTCAGTTTAATGCAAGTCCAAGTTTTTCTGAAATCATCCTGTTGATTATTTCTTACAGAACAATAATATTCATAACTATCATATACCATAACTTATTTAATTATTCTTCAACTCCACTCAGTTTCCAGTTCCTTACCACTATAAAAAAACGGGCTGCTATAAACATTTTTGCACATATTGGTCCTTTTCTCTTTTTTATGATTTCTTTGGGAGATAGGCCCAGTAGAGACACTGTTGGATCAAAAAGTATGCACAGTTTGATAACCTTTTGAACATAGTTCCAAATTGCTCTCCAGAATGGTTGGATCCATTCACAACTCCACTAACAATGCATTAGTGTCCCAGTTTTCCCACATCCCCTCCAACATTTGTCATTATATTTTCTTGTCATCTTAGACAATCTGAAAAGTTTCACATGTTGAGAGCCAGCTTTGAGAAATCAGAGGATTCAGGTCAGCTCCGATTTTTCCTGTATCTTGTCCTCTGTCCTTAAGAATGTCCTTGGAGGGAAGGAAGGAAGGAAGGAGACTTCATGGTTAATGTTCCCAAGAAAATGCATAAAAGATATATAAACCATTACCCTCAGATTAATAAATGAAATTTGTTCTTCCTATCTCCCACCTGGCCAGTGTGATTCTTTCTCTCTTCACACTCAGTCGACATCCAACCACAAGCAATGGATGCAGGTATCTGCAGCAGTTAAGTGCTTTCTCAGACTTGTCTTAATTCTGCAGGAGTTTTATTTTTTTGTTTTGTTTTGTTTTGTTTTGTTTTAATTAAAGCTTTTTATTTACAAAACATATACGTGGGTAAATTTTCAACATTAATCCTTGCAAAACTTTGTGTTCCAAATGTTTCCCTCCTTCCCCCCATCCCCTCTCCTAGATTTCAAGTAGTCCAATATATGTTAACTATATTAAAATATATGCTAAATCCAATATATGTATATATAACTATATAGTTATCTTGCTGCACAAGGAAAATCGGATCTAGAAATTAAAAAAAAAGAAAAGAAAACCTGAGAAGGAAAACAAAATGCAAACAACTATCAACAGAAAGCGTGAAAATGCTATATTGTGGTTCACACTCAATTCCCACAGGTCTCTCTCTGGGTATAGATGGCTCTCTTCATCACTGAACAATTGGAACTGTTTTGAACCATCTCATTGTTGAAGAGAGCCATGTCCATCAGAATGGATCATTGTATAGACTTGTTGTTGTCATGTATAATGGATCTCCTCGACTGGTTCTGCTCATTTCACTTAGCATCAATTCATGTAAATCTCTCCAGGCCTCTCTGAAATCATCCTGTTGGTCATTCTTACAGAACAATAATATTCCTTAACATGCATTATGGTATAAATGCCTTTCTGCATTTGATTTTGAGGTTTTTATGCCCTTGTACAAGGTAAGTTTTTCTATAAGTTCCATGAACTGCTGAGAAAAAATTAAACACCTTTATGTCTCCATTTAATTTTCTCCAAAGATCTATCATACCTAACTTCTCTAACATTTTGTTTACCTTCTTAACTTTTTATTTATTTTGTGGTTCAATTTATCTAGTTCTGAGAGAGCAAGGTTGAGAGCCCCCACTAGTATAGTTTTGCTGTCTAATTCTGCTTGCAGCTTTCTTCTGTTTTTTTCATTTCTTAGTTTTTGTTTGATTCTTGAAGTCTTATTGGTTATTCACTTCCATTTATTCAGTTCTAATTTTTAGTGTATTATTTTCTTCAGTTACCTTTTTTAGCTCCTTTTGCAATTGGCCAATTAAAAATTTTTGTTCATTGCATTCTTTTTCCATTTTTTCCATTCCTTCTTGCAATGATCTCATTTCATTTCCCCATTTTTCTTCTAATTCTCTTTTAAGATCCTTTATGCAACCTTTGAAGAAAGCCTTGTCAAATGGGACCAGTTCACATCTCTCTTTGGGGCTTCTTCTGGAGTTGCTTTGCCTTTAGGAACCTCAGGATTTGAGGTTCTCTCTCTCCATAAAAGCTGTCTATGGTGAGAGTTCTTTTTCATTTTTTATTTGTTTTTTTTAAGGCTTGAGGTTTGTTCAAAGCAAAGGAGTAACAGCTGCTTTAATTTGCTCTGGAGCAGTTCTGCTGATTAATTTCCAGTGCTGGGTAATGGTGGCTAGGTCTAGTGTTCTTCCAGGGCTCAGTGGTTTACAATTTGTCTTTTACAAAAGGCACATCTGCCAAACCACCTGCTTGCAACCAGTACAGAGTGGCCTAAAAGGCTCACAGAAGATTCCTGGGTGCATGGAAATTGCAATGCTCCGAGTATCTCCAGCTTCTTGCCCTGGTCTCCCTATACTGTGGTCTGGGCTTGGTAGACTGTCCCTCTGCCTGACTGAAACAGACCTGTTCTGAAGTTCTTCCAAATTATCTTTTTCTGGGAATGTGTTGTACTACAAATATTTGTGCATTCTTTGACTTCAAAACCAGTTTAGAGGCTTAATTTGCTGTTGGTTTGAGAGAAGGTTAGAGGAGGTTACAGAGAGTTGTATCTGCTCTCTACCATCTTGGCCCCACCGCTGGAAGACCTCTGCAGGACTTTTTTAAGTGTTGTTTGCTGCATTTTTATGTAATATAACATTAATTGTGCTATTGGCTAATCAGTAAATATGTTACCATTAGGATATGAAAAAATTTTGTTAAAAAAGATTTTTAAAAAACCAAAGTAATTGTTAGATAGACTTGATTTTAAATCCTTTAGTTATGTTAGAAGGCAATTTCCTTCCAAAATGTTATATGGTTCAAAATTTTTTCATCCGACATTTTTGTATATAAATGTAATTTTTCAAAGCATTAACTTGATTAGCTACCAAAAACTTATGTGGCTTTTTCAGAAAAGTACCTATCCAAATCTACCTCTTCTTCTAATCTAAAAGTTTACTAAGTCTCTACATCTGAATCAACTATACTTGGAATTTTCAACATCTTGCTTACCTTCAACTATGTAGTTTTTCAATTTCTTGGGGAAAATGTTGTTATAGCTGTCACAACAAACTATTTTACCTCCTTTTTATATAATATATAACTTATTAGTTATATATGTTATAGTATATAACTTATCTTTTTGCATCCTTTCCATCTCTTAGAATCTAATTATTCTAGACTAAGTATACTATGTTGACATACTTCTGTAAACTTCTTTTCAAACATTAATTATATTAAAACTTCCAGATAGCTGATCACTTTAGGAAACAGTGTGTGTGTGTGTGTGTGTGTGTGTGTGTGTGTGTGTGTGTGTACTTTTGTGTATATACATATGTTTGTATTGGGACAGTTAGGTGGCTCAATGAATAGAGTCCCTGACCTGAAGTTAGGAAGACACCTCTTTCCTGAGTTCAGATCTAGCCTCAGACACTTATTAGCTATGGGCAAGTAACTTAACCCAATTTGCATTAGTTCCTCAGCTATAAAATGAGCTGAAGAGGGAAATAGCAAACCACACCAGTTTCTTTGCCAAGAAAATCCCAAAGAGATCACAAAGAGTCAGAAACAACTGAAAAATGACCAAACAAAATGTATATATGTATTAATATACATTTACATGGGGCAGCTAAGTGGCATAGTGGATAGAGCACTAAGCTTGGAATCAAGAAGACTCATCTTTATAGGTTTAATTCATTAGCTTCAAGCATTTGCTATATGATCCTGGGCAAGTCCCGTAAGCCTGTTTCCCTGTAAAATGAATTGGAGAAGGAAATGGCAAACAGCTCCCAATATTTTGCCAAGAAAATACCAAAGGGAGTCATAAATAGTTGAATACAACTGAATTATACATATGTGTATATATGTATATACACGTATATACACATACATATACACAAAAATACGTATACATATAGAATGTACTTATGGCACATATTTAACTCCCCAAAGAATACAAATAGTGATTTATTTTTGTATTGTTATTACCATTGTCTATCATAGTTTTTAGTAGATAAGTAAATAGCTACTTAATGAATACTTGTTGATTGAGTAGTTATTTGACCTTATTATACATTTTTTAACACTGTTGCACTGTGATTTTATCAACTTCCATGTATAGCATTTTACTATCAGCTCTTGGCAGACAATTCTCACATTTTTAAGCCTTCTCTGTAACTCTAGTCACATAGAATCACAGATCATTGTAAATGATGTTAGAAATCCTCTAGGACATTTATAGGTAAGGAAACTTAATGGCATGTCTAATTTCCTCCAAGAAGTAGCAGAGATAAGACTTGAACTCAAATGCTTTGACTCTAAATCCAGCATTCCTTGCACTGTCACACTCTTTTCATGTATATTTATATCTGCCAGTAGTACTTTTCAGCATTGTTTTGAAGATTGTCTCATCAGCATCTTTAAAGTCACATTTTGACTGTTCTAAAACAAAACTTACTATTTTTTCCTTCATCTATTCTCCTTAACTTCCCTACTTCTTTTGTAATACAATTTTATTTTTAAATAGTATTTTTCTAATTACATATAAAGACAACTTTTTAATATTTTAAAATTTAAATATTTTTATTTTCTCCACTTACATGTAAAACAGTGTTTATATTTGTTTTTAAAGCTTTGAGTTCCAAATTCTTTTCTTTCAACCCCACCTCAACCCTCCCATCCCATTAAGAAGGCACATAGGAAGTTATATAAAACATTCAGAATTCATGTTGTGAAAATAAAAATAGATTCAAAAAATCTCCAAAAAAAAAAAAAAAAACCCTCACGAAAAATAAAGTTTAAAAAAAAAAAGAGTATGCTTCAGACACAATCAGATTTTTCTTTGAGTATGAATACGCTTTTTCATCCTAAGGTCTTCAGAGTAGTCATGGATCATTGTATTGCTGAGAATAGCAAAGTCATTCACAGATTATCCCAGGACGTTGCTATTACTTTATACACATTACCTATCACTTTCCTTGAGTTCATGGAGTGTTGGAATCCTTACAAAGTGCTAATTTAGCATGGTACTTAAGCAAATCCTCTAGCTCACTAATGTATTTAAGTACTCATTGGAGTTCACACCTTTGGAAGATTTCAGAGTTTAGTTTGAGATATCCAAATTCACCCCTCCCTTAATCCCTCCCTTGGAGGAGGAGTCAACCTTTTACACACAGCATAAATAGAGCTTCAGTGAGCCAGTTAGGGCAGTTCAGAAGCCCTCTCTCAGAGAGGGATTCATTCATCCCACCGTGGTAGCTGGCCTCCTGCACTCTCTCGGAGGCAAGAGAGATTCATTCCATTTTCCACCTTTGTGCTGGCTGGAGGCTGAAGGACAAACCTTTGGATTTGGAGACATTCAGAGGGAGTTCTTGGAAACAAGAAGAGAGATAGGCCACCAAGAAAACTAACCGGGCTATTTTGGAGGAAGCAATAAAAGATCTGAACTTTTAACACCTGGCTGCATTTGGAGTGATTATTATTTTTAGCTGAAACTAAGGCTGCCTCCAGAAAACCTCCCCAAGAAACCTGCTCCCAGAGAGAACCGTTATATTTTAAAGAAGAGAACACCACAATGGAAGACTTTTGAGATTTCTCTGAGAGTATTCTGCTCATCATTTCCCATAGAACAGTAATATTCCATTATAATCATATACCACAATTTATTCAGACACTCACCAGTTAATGGGTATCCCCTCAATTTCCAATTCTTTGCCCTGAGAAGAGAGCTGTATATAGATAGATAGATAGATAGATAGATAGATAGATAGAGATATAGATATATATCCTTTCCCTTTTAAAAAAAAAAATCTCTTATGAACTGAACTAGCTATACCCAGAAAAAGAACTCTGGGAGATGACTAAAAACCATTACATTGAATTCCCAATCCCTATATTTATGCACACCTGCATTTTTGATTTCCTTCACAAGCTAAATGTACAATAATTCAGAGTCTGATTCTTTTTGTACAGCAAAATAATGTTTTGGTCATGTATACTTATTATGTATCTAAGTTATATTTTAATATATTTAACATCTACTGGTCATCCTGCCATTTAGGGGAGGGGGTGGGGGGGTAAGAGGTGAAAAATTGGAACAAGAGGTTTGGCAATTGTTAATGCTGTAAAGTTACCCATGTATATATCCTGTAAATAAAAGGCTATTTAAAAAAAAAAAAAAAGAATTAAAAAAAAATCTCTTTTAGGATTCATGCTTAGAAGTGGTACTATCAGGTCAAAGGATATGCATGATTTTATAGCCTTTGGCACTTTGGCATTGTTCATATCTTTTGATCATTTATCAATTGGGAAATGGCTCATTTTTTAAAATAAATATTACTCAGTTCCCTATATATTTGAGAAATGAGAACTTCATTAGAGAAAATTGCTTCAAAATTATTTTCCATCCTACTCCCATTTATTCCCCCTTTCTATTCTATTCTCTCTCTCCTTTCACACTGACCCTCCTCAAAAATGTTTTGCTACTGACCACATCCTCCCTCAATATACCCTTTTTTTTAATCAGCCTTCTCTCTCCCCATATCTCCTTCCCTTCCTACTTTTCTACAAGGTAAGATAAGTTTCTCTCCCACTTCTGCTTCTTCCAACCATTGAGAAAACACTAGAAATAACAACTTTTACAAATTTGTTGTTATTCAAAAAAGAAAAAATTCCAATCTTAATAACATGTCCAAAACCAAAACAAAACAAAAATCCAAAACCACTTTAATCTCCACTGAATCTATAACCTCCCGCTCTAGAATTGGATAGCATTTTCATCATGAGTCTTCTGGACTGGGATTGGTTCTACTAGTTGATTAGAATTACAGAATCTTTCAGAGTTATTTGTCTTTTCAGTATTATAATTAACAGTATAAATTTTTCTCCTGGTTATGTGCATTTCACTTTGCATCACCTCAAACTACTGTATTCATATTTTTCTGAAACCATTCCCTTCATCATTTCTTAAGAGTACAGTTATATTTAATCACCTTCATATATCTTAGCTTCTTCATCTATTACCCAATCGTTACATACCCCTAATTTCCAGTTCTTTGCTACCAAAAAAAAAAAATTGCTACAGATAATTTTTTCTATATATAGGTCCTTTTTTTCCCTCTGATCTTTCTGAGCTATTGTATTATTGGGTCAAAGGCGATGAGCAATTTAATACCTTTTGAGATATAAGTTCCAAATTGCTTTCTGGAATGAGTAGACCACTGTAATTCACAGCTCCACCAAAGTATATTAAGGGACCTATTTTCCTATTAGCCTTCCCACATTTGTGATTTTCCTTTTTTGCCAGCTTTGCCTATCTTGTCAATGTGAGGTGTATGCTCAGAGTTACTTTAATTTTCATTTCTCTTATCATTAATAGTTTGGATTGTTTTTAATGTCTTTTAATATCCTCAATTTCTTCCTCTGAAAACTGCCTAATGAAATGCTTTGAACAGTTATGAATCAGGTAGCTTACTTTTTTCTGTTCTACTTACAAATCTAGCCATAATAATAACTTTGTAAATCACAGTTAACAAAACTGATACCCTAAAAAAATCAACCTGCCTTTAGTAAAAGAAAATCAGAACAAGAGAAGGAATAATAATTAGGGCAAGCTTCATAAGGGCAAGAGCTATTCCATTTTGGTCTTGTATTCCTAGTGTCTTGGGTTCATGTTAAGTATTAAGTAAATATTTAATAAATATTTGTTAAATCTAATTAAATTAAATTTTTATAAAATAAATAATAAAGACTCCACAACAGGATTTCTCTGGTAAATTACTGCATGGGCATTAAAAACATTAATATATTTTTATACATTATTGCATTTTCTTTGCCTTTTCCCTCTTACTTTACCTAAGCTCAGTTTTGTGAAATAAATTGATGAGAAATGGGAGAGAGACAATGATAAAAGAGGAAGGAAAGAAAAGATCTCTTTGAAAGAACAAAGGAATGTTTTATGGAAAGTGTGGCATTAAGCTGGGGCTTAAAGAAAAAAAAAGATTTTGTAGCTTTGACTGACAGACACTCATACCATATGATATGTATTGTTAAAATGAGGTCACAGAATAAGGAAAAGGAAATGGAAATAAGCAAGATAGTACTCATGGGTGATATATATAAGAGTGAAAAAAGCTTGGACAAAGTAGGGGTCCGGATATTTATCATTCTTTGCTTAAGCAGTGATGACATAATAACTAGGTTGTGGGCACAGGGAGTTTCTAGTATCATTCAAGATACTGGAATTCATTGAATAACTCATTCCCTTTGAATCACAGCTCCTGGTGATGACTTCTTTATCTTTTTTTTTTTTTTTCCCACACAGTGAAATTAATGTTTCATGGTGTTTTCCTATACAAAAAGCACATGCCATTTTATTTATTTTGCTATCCAATTAATCTTACTATTTAGAGAAAATAAAACACCCCTTACCCTAAAGTCAGTGGAAGTATGCAAAACATAATAACTGTACAAATGTTTAACAGGGAAAGGCCATTTTATATATTTTTATATAGAAAGTGAAGGGAAAGTTATATTTTAATATATTTAACATCTACTGGTCATCCTGCCATCTAGGGGAGGGGGTGGGGGGGGTAAGAGGTGAAAAATTGGAACAAGAGGTTTGGCAATTGTTAATGCTGTAAAGTTACCCATGTATATATCCTGTAAATAAAAGGCTATTAAATAAAAAAAATAAAAATAAAAAAAAAAGAAAGTGAAGGGAGGAGAGTCTGATCTAATTTTTTTCATCAGCTTGGGAAATTCCTGTATAGAAATTAACCCTATCTGATGTAGACCAACAACTGATTGTTACTTGAGAGTTACTTGAGGCATTGAAAGGTTTCATAGGGACACTTGCCTGTGGTGACAGAGCTAATGTTTCCAAAAACAATACTTAAAACCAAATCTTTCTGATTCCGTTGCCAATCTAATATATATACTATTCCAAGATGCCACTCCTATGTAAATGAACTTCTTTCTAATTTTTATTGCTAAATAAGCCCTCAAATCAAGCTTTACATTAGGACCCCTCACACCTTTCGCAAATTGATTTGTTACATAATAGGCATTTAATGTTCCCCAAAAATACATATGTAAAGAAAACTTAAAATGAGATTTATAGGCATTTGAATTTGTATTCACTTACAAAGATTAAAAATCTAAATCTTGATGGCATTCCCTGAAATCTAGTAAACAAATACTAAGGGTTTATAAACTTCCAGGGAAACTAACATTTTAAAAAGTATGTCCAAAATTTTAGTGAAACTTTTGTTACTAATCACATTCTCAAATCTGATTAATGAAGTTTCTCTAGATTAAATCTTGGTGTCTGTTTTGGTATCATCCACATAATATAGTAATTTAATATAGTTAAATGTTAATACCAAACATATTCACAATACATTTATAATCTCATTTGGATTCTTAACATTTAAAACTACTACTCATCTTACATATACATTGATCAAGCATAAGAGTATTAAAACAATATTTGCTTTCACTTTTTCTTTTTCTTCACTTTTTTTTTTCCTAATTTGGTAAACTTGATGTGATTTCCATGTTAAAAGCAAATTTTTAAAAAGTTTATTGGAGAGGTTAAGTTTTTCAAATGCAGCTAACCTACAGAAAATCCTTTAGGTTTAGGATTTCAGAAGGACCATAATTTGCACCACAGATAAGAGACCAAAGAATAAAGTTATACATAGAAAAAGATAAGTTAGAATTGAAGAATGAAATAGTTGTAACTAAAGATAATTTTTTTTTTATGAATAGAATGAAAGCATTGGTTTGAAACAATATAAAAAGTGTTAAGGGAAATTAAATTAGTGGGTACACTTAAAGCCCAAAGAACAGAAGCTTTATGATCCTCTGAATTATATGCATATACTCATAGGAAACCAGTGGAAGACTTTGATGAAAACATTTGTTATTGCTAAATGTCTAGCTAGGGGTGAAAACCTTCAAATAAAATTGTGAAATAATTAAAGGAACAATAATAGGAATAAAACTTGAGCATAAGTTTGATCAAGCTTTATGAATGCAAGTAAGACTAAAAAGATGTTGGTAAAAAAAAAAAAAAGAAGCAACATAACATGATTAAATTAAGTTAGCAAAAATAAAGTGATTCTAAAATTATGATCCTGTATCTCTTGCTTCTGAGCTTTGTTACTATATATAGAAATGCTTGTGGTTTATGTGGGTTTATTTTATATCCTGCAACTTTGCTAAAGCTGTTAATTGTTTCAGGTAGGTTTTTGAATGATTCTTTAAAAATTCCCTAAGTATACCAACATATCATCTCCAAAGAGTGATAATTTTATCTTCTTGTTGCCTATTCTAATTTCTCTTTCTTTTCTTATTGCTAAAGTCAACCTTTCTAATACAATATTAGAGAAATGGTCATAATGAGCATCCTTGCTTCACCCTTAATCTTACTAAGAATATGTTCTAGCTTGTCCCCATTACAAATAATTGTTTTAGATAGATGCTGCTCATCATTTTAAGGAAAACTCCCTTTATTCCTGTGCTCCCTAGTGTTTTTAATAGGAATGGGTGCTATATTTTGTCAAAAACTTTTTCTGCATCTATTAAGATCATCATATGATTTCTGTTAGTTTTTGTAATGTTCAGGCTAGCTTTCTAGAGAGCCTTGGGACCAGCTTTGGGACCAGCCTTGGGACCAGCAGAATAATCACCAGGCAAATAGTCAGGAATTAAGTCCAAAGTCTTTATTGTCTCCCAATCTGAACCAGTCTCCCCCATAATGCAGGAAGCAGGAGATCCACCAGGAGGATAGTCAAAGATAGAATGTCTGTGGCTGACTTTGTCCTCAGTTTAAATATCCTATTACAATTACATCAATTATAGAGCTATTACATCACCATGCTAAGTAATAAGTATATGTAAACTAGATAACTATTGTCTCATCAATTCCACTGAGTTAACACCTTGTTTCCCAGTATACTTTCAAGTATTCTTCTCCTCAGTTCAGTCCTCTACAAGTTTTGTTATTGATATACTCAATTATGGCAGTAGTTTTCCTAACAGTGAACCATCCAGGTATTGCTGATATAAATCCCCCTTGCTCATAGTGTATTATCTTGCTGATAAGTTGTCATACTGATAAGCTGTCATTACTGATATTTTATTTAAAGTTTTTGCATCAATATTCATTAGGGAGATTGGTCTGTAATTTTCTTTCTGTTTTGGCTCTTCCTAGGTTATGTTCTGTGTGTTATTTGTGTCGTATGAGAAATTTGACAGGACTCCTTCTTTTATCTATTTTTCCAAATAATTTGCATAGTATTGGAATTAATTGTTCTTTAAATATTTGGTAGAATTAAATTGTAAATTTAAGATTTTTTTCTTAGGGAATTCATTGATGGCTTATTGATTTTGTTTTTTCTCTAATGGGATTAATTTAAGTAATTTACTTCCTCTTCTTTAATTTGGTCAGTTTATATTTTTGTAAATATTCATCCATTTTAGTTAGATTGTCAGATTTGTTGGCATACAGTTGGGCAAAATGGCTCCTAATTATTGCTTTGATTTCTGCTTCCATTGTTCTAAGTTCACCCTTTTCATTTTTGATTCTGATAATTTGGTTTTTAACTTTTTCTAATCAAATTAGCCAAAGGTTTATCTCTTTTGTTGGTTTTTTCCATAAAACCAGCTCTTAGTTTTATTAATTAATTCAATAGTTTTCTTAGTTTCAATTTTGTCAATCTCTCCTTTGAGTTTCAGAATTTCTAATTTGGTATTTAATTGGGGGTTTTATGTTCTTTTTCTAGTTTTTTTTTTACATAATTATTTAGAGATGTAAAATTTCCCCTAAGATCTGCTTTGGCGGCGTCCGATAGGTTTTGGTATGTTGTCTCATTATTGTCAGTCTCTTGGGTGAAATTATTGTTTTATGGTTTGTTGTTTGACCGCTCATTCTTTAGAATTAGGTTATTTAATTTTCAATTGCTTTTTAGTTTTTATTCTTTCTTTCCTTAGCCCTTTGCTGAATGTAATTTTTATTGCATTGTAGTTTGAAAAGGAAGCATGTACTATTTCTGCCTTTTTTAATTTGATTGTGAGGTTTTTTGTTCTAATACATAATTAGTTTTTTGTGCAGGTGCAATGTATTGATTAGAAAAAGGTATATTCCTTTCTGTCCCTATTCATTTTTCTCCAGAGGTCTATTATATTTAAGTTTTCTAAGATTCTAGTAACCTCGCTAGTTAATTTCTTATTTAGTGATTAGATTTATTTAAATCTTAGAGGGAGAGGTTTAGGTCTCCCCTTAGTATAGTTTTGCTGTCTATTTCTTCCTGTAATTGGCTTAACTTCTCCAGAAATTTGTATGCTTTACCACTTGATGCGTATACATTTAATATTATTACTACTTAATTGTTTAAGATAACTTTTTATCAAAATATACTTTCCTTCCTTCTCTCTTTTAATTAGATTTATTTTTACTTTTGCTTTATCTGAGATCAGAATTGCTACCTCTGCTTTTTTTGCTTCAATTGCTCCAGCCTTTTACCCTTTCTCTGTATGTATATCTCTGTTTCAAATGTGTTTCTTTTTTGAGGACAACATATTGTAGGATTTTGTTTACTCCGCCATTTGCGTCTGTTTAATGGAAGAGTTAATCTCATTCACATTTACAGTTATGATTACCAGCTCTGAATTTCCCTATAGCCTGTTTTCTTCTGACTATATACATTTGCCTTTCTTTCCACCCTGTCCTTAGTAATTTTTTGTTTCTGTTTTTGCCCTCCCTTCTATTCAGTCTCTCCATTTTCTTTCCCCTTTCTCCTCCTAATTCATTATAGGATAAAATAAATTTCTATACGCAACTGAATGAATGTTATTCCCTCTTTGAGCCAAAACTGATGAATTTAAGCTTCAGACAATGCTCATCCCCTTCACTTTTTTCCCTGTATTGTAATAGTTCTTTTTTGCCCCTTCATGTGATCTAATTTGTCCCATTTTGCCTCCCTTTTCCTCTTTTCCCAGAACTATCTTTTTTCTGCCCCTTAATGTCTTTTTCTTTGACATTCTAACATCAGAGTCCATTCATATTCACATTCTGTCCACATTTGCCCCTTTAACTGCCCCAATAGCAGATATAGTTCTCAAAGAGTTACAGATGTCATATTCTATCTAGAAATGTAAACAGTTTAAATCTTAAAATGAGATATATTTTTCTCCATTTACCTTTCTATGCTTCTCTTGAATACTATTTTTGAAGATCAAATTTTGTTTAGTTCTAGTTTTTTTTAATAGAAATGATTAAAAGTCTCTTACTTCATTGATAATCCATCTCTTCTCCTGGAAGATGATGCTCAGTCTCACTGGGTAGTTAATTCTTGGTTGTAAACCCAGATCCTTTGCCTTTGGAATGGTACCCTCCAATTCTTTATCATAGAAGCTTCCAGCTCCTGGGAAATCCTGACTGTTGCTCCTTGATACTTGAATTGTTTTTGTCTGGCATCCTGCAGTACTTTTTTCCTTGAGATTATAGTTTTGGAATTTTGCAACAATGTCCCTTGAGGTTTTCCTTGTGGGATCTCTTTCTGGAGGTGATTGATGGATTCTTTCAATGACTATTTTGCCCTCTGTTTTTAGTATTTCAGGGCTGTTTTATTTTATGATCTCTTGAAAAAAGATATGCAAGCTCTTTTTTCTTTTGGTCATGGCCTTCAGGTAGACCAGTAATTTTAAAATTGTCTCTCTTGGCTCTATTTTCCAGGTCACCTGTTTTTCCAATGAGTTATTTTACATTTTCTTCCGTTTTTTCATCCTTTTTAGTTTGTTTGACTGATTCTTGATGTCTCATAGAGTTATTAGCTTCCATTTGCCCTGTTCTAGTTTTTAATGTGTGACTTCACTTAGCTTGTGTATCTCTTTTTCCATTTGATTAATTCTACTTTTGAAGAAGTTGTTTTCTTTTTGCATTTGGCCAATTGTATTTTTTAAGGAATTGTTTGTGCCAATCAATTTTTATCTTCCCTTTTCCAAGCTGTTGATTCTCTCTTGCATATTTCTTCTTTTTTTTCTCATTTTTCCTTCCATCTCTCTTATTTGCCTTTAAAACTTTTTTATAAGTGCTTCTAAGAAGCCTCTTAGGGCTAAGACCAATTCACATCACTTTGAGATTTCCCCTGTGGGCATTTTATCCTCATCCAAGTTGGTGTTTTCTGTCACAAAAGTAACTTTCCATGGTAAAGGTTCTTTTCTGCTTCTTGCTCATTTTCTTTCTTTCTTTTCCTATTTTGTGACTTTCATAGTCGAGCTCACTTCTTGTGCCACTCTGAGCCTTGTGTGGCTCTTGTGTTTGGTGTCTTGATTCCAGAAGGGGGTAGCCCTATCTGCTCTCTCTAGGAAACAGCCTGGTTTCTCTTGCTGACAATTTGTCTTCTATCTGGAAGGGAAGGCTGCCTCATTGGTCCACCACTGAGCCAGGACCAAGGGTCTCAGTTGCTGATCTGCTATGTTTAAAACTCTCTCATTGGTTTTCCCAAATAGTGTCTGAGTTGAACACTCTTTTCACCCCAGGAGACTGATCTTTTTTGAAGTCCTTTCAATCTGTCTTGAGCAGGAGAGTAGTTTCTTTCCATCAGATTCTGTTCAAATACTTAGTTTCATATGGTTTTCAAGAGAAAGTGGGAAAGCTCAAGCACATTCCTGGCTTCACTCTGTCATCTTGGCTCCTCCCCCAGAACTGTCCTACAATTTATTTAATAAGAATGTGACATAATTAGACCTATACATTAGGAACTTCACTTTGATAGATGAGGAAATGATGGACAGGAACAGGGACATATTCAGAGTGATAGGCACACCAACAAGCAATCTATTGCAGTAGTCCAAACTTGAGGTGATAAGAGCCTGCAGGAAAGCAATGACAGTGTCATAGGAGAGAAGGGTGCAGAGGAAGAGCGATTATGAAGGTAGAATCAATATGTCTTGGTAATGGATTGGAAACAGTGGAGGGGAAGAAATAGAGAGTGGAGGAGATACTGAGAATAAAGCTTCAAGGAAAACATGCAGCCTATGTGAGCTTGAATGATTTAGAAAATGGTGCCTTTGGCATTATCAGGGAAGTTTGAAAGCCAGGAAGGTTTTGGTTAAAAGACAATGAGTTAAATTTTACACATGTTTAGTCTGAAATATCTAGGAGACATCTAGTTCAAGATGTCCAATAAACACTTAGAGATGCCAGATTGTAGATCATTAGAGAAGTTAGAGAAGTATATTTGAGAATCATCAACATAGAGGTGTTTATTAAAACTATTGGAGCTGATGGCATCACTGAATGAAACATTTTATGCTTTTATATATTCTTCACTATCATCATGTCTTACAGCACAGTACTAATCCATGATATTCACGTACTATAATTTGTTTGGTCACTCTCCATCAAAGAACTCTATTTCATTTCCAGTTCTTTGCTGTTACAAAAAATGACATTAAAAATATTTTTCTTTAGTGGGGAATTTCTTTTCATTGTTGTCCTAGTAGTAAAATCAAAAGCCTAGCAACAAAATCTCTGGGTCAAAAGACATTGACAGTTCTAATCACTTTCTCGCATAATTCCAAACAATTTTCCAGAATGTTCTTACTGATTCAGCTCCTGCAATAATGCACCAATGTACCTGTCTTCCTGCAGACTTTCTAGTAATGATAGGTTGGAACAGATTATGAAAGCCTTTAAATTCCAAAAAGAAGAAAGTGTATTTTATACTAGAGGCAAAAGAATCTTCTACTGTAGCTTCTCAAGAAGAAATGACATGTGATTTTTAGAATGTTAGTTTGACCATTATATTGAGAATTACTCATGGGGAAGAGAGACTGGTGGGAAGAACAGTTAAGATACAATGAGGGCCTGAATGGTGGTGGCAATCTTATGAATAAAGAGGAGATGGAAGGGAGATGATGGTTTATCAGTAATTCTATGGCTTCATCAATATGGGTATTCTAGTTTCCTGTCCATATTTAACTAAATTTTACACAGAGTCCACCCATTATGTTAGGGATCTAACTCTAGGACTCTTGACCTGATCTGCTTTCTGGCTTCCTTCAACTCACAATAAAAATCCCAGCTTCTACAGAAAGCTTTTACCAGTCCAACTCAATGCTAGTACCTTCCTTTGTTGATTATGTTCTTTTACATATTTTGCATGTTGTCTCTTGTTAGAGACTTTCCTTCTGAGAATTGCCATGTATGCTGTGACAGCTGGTAGGGTGGACCCAGGAGGTTAAAAGGGGATTGGCCTCTGAGGCAGGAGGTTGTGTCTTACAGGAGTTTCCTTGAGATAACAAGGATTGTGTCCCCTTGCTAGATCTTTTCTTAGTATGCAGCACTGACTCCAGGTGTCTCCCTTCTGCGGATCCACCTAAGCAGTGCTGAGTGGGCTAAATACAAGGTAATCCCAGAGGAGAGTAAATATAAATCCAGCTTTGCCATTGGTGAAGAAGGATGCACAGAGACGTAGAGAGATTCAAAGATGCTGAAAGAGAGACATGGAGATATACATACATACACTTCTGCATCCACTTGGTTTTTCTTATGTGAATAGACTGAAGTCTTCTGGGTGAAAGTGGATTTCCTTTAGAAGATTCTGTAGTATTCTAGGACTTAATCTAATCAGTACAATGTAATTGGTAAACAGGGATATCTGGAGACCCTTATTATTTGTAAGGAATACCTCTTTTATATGACCTTTTTTTCCCCTGAGGCAATTGGGGTTAAGTAACTTGCCCAGGGTCACACAGCTAGGACATGTTAAGTGTCTGAGATCCGATTTGAACTCGGGTCCTCCTGACTTAAGGGCTGGTGCTTTATCCAATGCACCACCTAGCTGCCCCTATGTGGCCTTTTTACTGCACATTATCCATATTAGTGGCAAATAACTTTGATTAGCATATATCTCCATTTTATCTCCCTGAGTCTCAAAACTTATTAAACAAAGTCATTTCTCTCTGTCATTGTATCAAAGAATCCCATATGATCCTAACATATGTATGGGGGAGAAACCCTTTTGGAAAAACCTTAAAGAGCTGTTTCTAAATATATGCTTTTTTTCAGAAAACATATCAGAAACTGTCATATTTTGTGTTCTCCCTATCTTTACATCAGTTGCAGGACTGTAAAGATACAATTTAATATATAATATGATTTCCTTTCCATATTTGCATCATATATGTCTCTTCATTTGTAAAAACATTTTCATGAAGATTTTAAGATAGATGGGTTAATTTCATCTCTATTTCTTTTCCTTCTTCAGATCTCTGGAGAAGCAATTCCTCAGAAAAATGTATTACCTCCAGCAGAACTCCTTTTTATATATTGGTTAAAAATAGAATCAACTTCTGAGTCAGCTGTTCATCCTATCATTTAATTCTTTAGTGACATTTCCCCTTCCTCAGGCAGAATATCAAAGAATGGGATGTTAACATACATACATACATATAGATAGATAGATATAGATATAGATATATGATTCCACTGTCACTGGTAAAGAAAATAATTTGATATAGAACTCTTCAAACATCTTTTTTTTTGTGTGTGTTTTGTCTGTTCATAGCCTTTCATTTTCATGTCTGATTTTCATTTCATTTCATCTGATTAAATTGGGTTTCATGTCTTCAAACTATCTATAAGCTCATTTTCCCCTCTGCTGTTTCTTGTTTTTATGAGGCAAAATTGCTTATAATCTCCTAGTTCCCTTTTCTATAAGATTTAACTGATTTTGTTTTAAACCACTGTTATCTTTGAAAGCCATGTATGTCTTTAAGTGTTTGCTGACAGAAGTGGCTGCAAGCCTCTTTTACTCTCCCTCATTGTGAGGGTTGCTTTAGTCTGCTTAAACTTCCCCAGGAAATGATGTCAGTCTCATGTCACAGGCCAACCATGTTTTATTCCTCTCCAAGCTATATTCCAGACTTTCTCTGTACCCATACTGCCTATCTTTGTCTCCATATGCCCTTTTCAGCTTCCTTTTATGTTTTTCTTCTTCCCTTAGAATATAAGTTCTTTGGGGCAGCTAGGTGGTACAGTGGGTAGAGCACCAGCCCTGAAGTCAGGAACACCTGAATTCAAATCTGGCCTCAGACAGTTAACACTTCCTTGCTGTGTCACCCTGGGCAAGTCACTTAACCCCAGTTGTCTCACCCCCCCCCCCCCCATTCTTTGATATTCTCCCCAAAAAAAAAAAAAAAAGCATATAAGTTTTTTGAAAGTATACTATCTTTCTACTTGTATTGTTATTCTCAGCTCTTAGCACTGTGCCTAGCCACTATTAAGAACTTTATAAATGATTGTTCATTGTCTCTTGTTATAAGCAATAGCTTTCAAAGATATCTGACTTGCATGTATTTCCCTTTTTTCTTTTCTCTGGACTACTTATCTATTATGTGTTTGTGTATGTATAGACACACACACACACACACACACACACACACACACATATATATATATATCATATATGTATATAAGTGTACAAATATATGTATCTATACATATGTTAGATTGCAAAAACTTAGTGTTTTTCCCACATTTGATCCCTTCTCTTCTTATCCTAGATGCATAATTTTGTTCAGAAGTGACTTTTATGTAATCAAAATTATTTATTTTATCTTATATAATTGCCTATAATTCTTGTCATTAAGACTACATTTCTCACCTATAGCAATGAAAGGTAGATGATATACTTATTATTTTTATTGCATAATATTTAATATTAAAATCATGTATTCATTAAGAATATATTGTGGAATGTATGTAAGGTATTGGTCTAAGACTAATTGTTACCAGACTACTTTCTAGTTTTCCCAGAAATTTTTTCCTCTCAAAATGGTGTTTATTTCCTAAGTAATTTGTGCTTTCAAATTCATTGAACACTGAATTATTAAATTCTTATTCCCTCTTGTTTATTATGTTCCATTGATATACCTCTCAATTTTTTAACCAATACCATCTTTTTCATGATTGCTTATTTATAAGTTGGAGGTCTGAAGGTACTCTTCTCTTTGTCCCTATTTCTTTTCATTATTCCCTCTGATACTCTAGATCTTATATTTTTTTTAATGAATTTCATCATTATTCTGTTGTCAGATTCTGAATTTGGCATGCATTCTTTTAGTAATTTGATTGGTGTCACATTAACTTTTATAAATTAATTTTAGAAGTATATATTTAGAAGTATTTATTATATTGACATGGCCCTTAAATGATTCCACAGCTTATTCAGTCATTCCCCAATTGATGAGCATCCACTCAAATTCATGGAGTACTTTCTAATTGAATCTATATGAGTATTTTGTGTCTCTATGGATTGATCCCCAGATACTTTGTACATTTTGTAGTTATTTGGAATGGACCAATGATCTCTTAATTGCCAAATTTATTTTCCTTTTCTCCCTCCCAATTCTTTCTGATTTTTTTGTCAGCCATTGCTAGTGTTAATGACCCCTTTCTTGACATTTTCTTCACTCTAGGTTTTCATGATACTTCTCTCCTGGTTTTCTCCTACCTGTCTACCACTTCTCTGCTTCCTTTACTTGACTTTTATCCAAGTCAAAGAATCTTCACTATGGGTGTCTCTCAAGCTTTTGTTCTGGACCCTTTTTTCTCTACATATATTATAATCACTTGACAATCTCATCAGTTTCCATGAATTCAATTATCATGTCTGTATAGCTGATTCTTAGTCAAATTTATTCATCTCTAACCTCTTTCCTGGCTTCTATTCTTTCATGATCAATTGACTTTTGCACTGTACAATAACTAAATGTCCATAAACATCCTAAATGCATTTTGTTTTTTCTTCTCAAGTTATTTTTTACATTCTTTCTAAATCCGATCTTTCTTGTGCAACAAGATAACTGTATAAATATGTATACATATATTGTATTTAACATATACTTTAACATATTTAACATGTATGTGACTACCTGCCATCTAGGGGAAGGGTTGGAGGGAAGGAGGGGAAGGGATGGAGGGAAGGAGGGGAAAAGTTGAAACAGAAGGGTCAATGTTGAAAAATTACCCATGCATATGTTTTGTATATAAAAAGCTATAATAAAAAAAAAGAATCCTAAATGCAGTGTGTCCAAAATAAAGCTATCTTCTCAAATCATCCCTTCTTCCAAATTATAACTTGCCAATTGCATCAGCTGCCTTATAGTCACTCAGTATTGCAATCTCAGCATCTCAATTCTTCAGGCACACTTACCCCACATATATAATCTCTCTGACTTTTCTACTTTTGCAATATCTATTATATGTATTCCCTTTTTTTTTCTCCAACACAGCTGACTTCCTGTTATAAGCCTTTGTAATTTCACTCTTAAACTATTTTAGTTTCTTTGCCTCAAGTCTCTTCTTTTTTCAGTCCATCTTCAACTGAATTACTAAAGTGATCTTATTAAAGTTCAAGTTTGATGTCATAACCCTTTCCCATGAACACATAAACATAGTCAATTCCAATAGCTTCTTGTCATCTTCAAGATCAATTATAAAATCTCTTTTTGGCTTTTAAAGTTCTTCCCAATTTAACCCTTCATTATATTTCTAGTATCCTTTACACTTTGCCTGTTCCACACATTCTGTTGATCCAGCAATGCTGTCCTTGTTTCTCTAAGAAAAACTCCCTCTCCCAAGTCCTTTCCTTTTTGTTACTTGTCTCCCGTTTCCAGAATTCTCTCCCTGTTTGACTATATTCTGGCTTTCCTAACTTCTTTTAAGACTTAGAGCAAATCCCATCTTCTTGAGGAATTTCTTTGTCAGTACTACCTTGGCTTTCTAACTTCCCGTTCTTTGAGATTTCCCATTTATACTGTATATATATCTGGTATGTACATAGTCATTTGCGTGTTGTCATCAATTAAAATGTGAGCTCCTTGAGCTCAGAGGCTGTTTTTCCCTTTACTTTGTATCTCTAAATTTAGCATAGTGCTTCACACATAGTTCGGCCTTAATAAATGATCATGCTATTAAAAACAATATTTGTACATTACTTTGCACTGTTCTGGTGGTACAAAAAAAAAAGAGTAAACCTTTTCTTAAGAAGTTCACTTAAGGACTTCCGGCCAAGATGGAGGTGACGAGGCACACAGCTCTGTAAGCTCCGCATTTTCTCTCAGAATCCATCTCATTACAAGCCTCTGAATTAATGCCTGACTGAAAAAAAAAAAAAACCCCGCAGTTACCAAGAGAAGACATCCTTGAGATTCGCCAGGAAAGGTCTGTTTTTGCTCGAGAACGGGGACTGTTTTAGAATGGGCTAAGGCTGAGGGCAACAGCAGTGAGAGCTCGGCAGGCAGCTCACAGCCGAGCAGACCGGAGGGGGTTGGGGTGTGATCTCAGCCGTCTCTGCGGGGAGAGCTTCATCACAGGATTGGATACTTTGCCCTGGCAGCAAGTCAGTAGCCCAGGAGAGAAGCTAAAAACACGGGGGGAAGCGGGGAGGGGGGTGAAGAATACAACCCCAAACAGCTGGAGTTCCTTGAGACCGGCCACCCCTCCCCCACAGCGTCTCAGCACACTCTCAGAGTCTCAGAGCGCAGGGGCAACACAGTCCTGCTAGTGCCTCGCTGCTGCCCCCTCAGTCTGTAGAGGAAGCTCGGTAACGCCACCGAGTCCCTCCCCCAAAAAAGCAGATTCCATTTGGGGTTTTCTTCCTTTTTTTTTCTTTGCTAGTTTGTCTCTGACTGTTCTCTGACAAAATGAGCAAAAAGTTAAAAAGGACTTTAATGATCGACAGCTTTTATACAGACAGAGAACAGACTCTAAACCCTGAGGAGACTAAAAGCAGACTGTCTCCAGATGAATCCCCACAGGAGGAGATCATCTGGTCCTCAGCACAGATAAATTTCATAGAAGAAATTAAAAAGGTTCTCACAAGAGAGCTAGAAGAAAAATGGGAAAAGGAGAGGGAGGCTTGGCAAGAGAGTCTGGAGAAGTCATTTCACTCATTTAAAGACAGAGAGGATAAAGAAATCAAATCCTTCAAAAATAGGATTAGTGAACTGGAAACAGAAAATAGCTCTCTAAAGAATAAAATTGGCGAAATGGAAAAACATTGCATAGAACAAATTGGACAATTAGAAAAAGATATAAAAAAACTGAGTGAAAAAAACACTTCATTGAAAATAAGAATAGAACAAATGGAATTGAATGACTCGAGGAGACAAGAAGAATCAGTCAAGCAAGACCAAAAAAACCAAACAATGGAGAAAAATGTGAAAATACCTTCTGGGAAAACAACAGACCTGGAAAACAGTTCTAGGAGAGACAATCTAAGAATCATTGGACTCCCAGAAAAATATGATGAAAAAAAAGAGCCTGGACACTATTTTCCAGGAAATTATCAAAGAGAACTACCCACAAGTCATAGAAACAGAGGGTAAAATAGACATTGAAAGGATTCACTGATCACCCACTGAAAGGGATCCTAAAATCAAAACACCAAGAAATATAGTGGCCAAATGCCAGAACCCTCAAAAAGGAAAAATACCAAGCGCTAGAAAACCCAATTCAAATATAGATGAGCCACAATAAGGATCACCCAAGATCTAGCAGCATCCACATTAAAAGATCAAGGGCCTGGAATATGATATTCAAAGGCTAAGGAACTTGGTATGCAACCAAAATAACTCTCGCCAGAATAAGCATCTTTTTCCAGGGAAGAAGATGGTCATTCAACGAAATAAGTGAATTTCACCTATTTTTGGTGAAAAACAGAACTTAACAAGAAGTTTGATCTGCAAATATAGAACTCAAGAAAACCTAAAAGGTAAAAGAAATCTTGGGAACTATATTTATGCTGTAAAGATGTATAAAAAATACATGTATACTTTGTTCTAGAAATTAGAGGTGGAAAGCATTGTATCAGAAAAAAGGGTAAAGTGGGGGTACTATATATATCTCACAAAGAGGCAAAGGAAACCTATTATATCTGAGAGAAAAAATGGAGGGGGATGAATATAGTGGGTATTTTACTGCCATAAGAATTGACTTTAAGAGAAAAAATGTTAGACATATTCAATATATGGTGAAACTCTCCATCTCATTGAAAAGTGAAGGAAAAGTGAAAAGGGAAGGAATAAGCTAAGCAGAAGGAATACAGAAACTGAGAGGGAAAGGAGTAAAGATAGGGGAGGAACTCAAGGTGGGAGGAGGGAACTAAAAGGAGGGCTATGAGAAGCAAGTGGTGCTCACCCAAGTTTAATACTGGAAGGGGAGTAAGGGGAAAGAAGGGAGAAAAACATAAATAGGTTAACAAGATGGCAAGTAATACAGAATTGGTAATTTTAACCATAAATGTGAACGGGAAACTCCCCATAAAGAGGAAGCAATTAGCAGAATGGATTAAAAGCCAGAATCCTAAAATATGTTGTTTACAGGAAACACACCTGAAGCAGGAGATACATGCAGAATAAAGGTAAAGGATGGACAAATCTACTATGCTTCAGGTGAAGTCAAAAGAGGGTAGCATCCTGATCTCAGATCAAGCAAAACAAAAATTGATCTAATTAAAAGAGATAAGGAAGGGCACTATATCTGCTAAAGGGTAGCATAAATAATGAAGCAATATCAATATTAAACATATATGCACCAAGTGGTGTAGCAGCTAAATTCTTAAAAGAGAAATTAAGAGAGCTGCAAGAAGAAATAGATAGCAAAACTATAATAGTGGGAGATCTCAACCTTGCACTCTCAGAATTAGACAAATCAAACCACAAAACAAATAAGAAAGAAATTAAAGAAATAAATAGAATATTAGAAAAATTAGGTATGTTGGATCTTTGGAGAAAATTGAATGGAGATAGAAGGGAATATACTTTCTTTTCGAGTTCATGGAACCTATTCAACAATTGACTCTATATTAGACATAAAGACCTGTAAATTAAATGCAAGAAAGCAGAAATAGTAAATGCTTTCTTTTCAGATCATGATGCAATAAAAACTACATTCAACAAAAGTTAGGGAAATAGACCAAAAGTAATTGAAACTAAACAATCTCATCTTAAAGAATGATTGGGTGAATCAGCAAATTATAGATACAATTAATAATTTCACTCAAGATAATGACAATGATGAGACATCATACCAAAATTTGTGGGATGCAGCCAAAGTGGTAATAAGGGGAATTTTATATCCTTAGAGGCTTACTTGAATAAAACAGAGAAAGAAAAGATTAATGAATTGGGCTTGCAACTAAAAAACTAAAAGACCAAATTAAAACCCCCAATCAAATACTAAATTGAAATTTAAAATTAAAAGGAGAAATTAAAATATTGAAAGTAAAAAACTATTGAACTAATTAATAAAACTAAGAGTTGGTTCTATGAAAAAGCCAATAAAATAGATACGCCTTTGGTAAATCTGATTAGAAAAAGGAGGGAGGAAAATGAAATTAGTAGTCTTAAAATGAAAAGGGAGAACTTTCCACCAATGAAGAGGAAATTAGAGAAATAATAAGGAGTTATTTTGCTCAACTTTATGCCAATAAATTTGATAACCTAAGTGAAATGGATGACTCCTCCAAAAATACAGACTTCCCAGACTAACAGAGGAGGAAGTAATTGTTAATAGTCCCATTTCAGAAAAAGAAATAGAACAGGTAATTAAACAACTCCTAAGAAAATCCCCAGGACCAGATGGATTTACATGTAATTTTACCAAACATTTAAAGAACAATTGGCCCCAATGCTATATAAATTATTTGATAAAATAGGGAATGAAAGTGTCCTACCAAATTCTTCTATGAACAGACATGGTACTGATACCTAAACCAGGTAGGCTGAAAACAGAGAAAGAAAATTATAGACCAATCTCCTAATGAATATTGATGCTAAAATCTTAAAAAGATATTAGCAAAAGACTACAGAAAATCATCTCCAAGATAATACACTATGATCAAGTAGGACTTATACCAGGAATGCAGGGCTGGTTCAATATTAGAAAACTATCAATATAATTGGCCATGTTAATAACCAAATTAACAAAACCACATGATCATCTCAATAGATGCAGAAAAGCATTTGATAAAATCCAACATCCATTCCTATTAAAAACACTTGAGAGTGTAGGAATAAATGGACTTTTCTAAAATAATCAGCAGCATCTATTTAAAACCATCAGTAGCATCATATGTAATGGAGACAAACTGCAACCATTCCAATAAGATCTGAGTGAAACAAGGTTGCCCATATCACCATTACTATTTAATATTGTATTAGAAACGCTAGCTATAGCAATAAGAGCTGAGAAAGAGATTAAAGGAATAAGAATAGGCAATGAGGAAGCCAATTATCACTCTTGCGATGACATGATGGTATACTTAGAGAACCCCAGAGATTCTGCTAAAAGTTATTAGAAATAATCCACAATCTTTAGCAAAGTTGTGGTTATAAAATAAACCCACATAAGTCATCAACATTCTTATATATCACTAACAAAATCCAACAGTCAGAGTGACAAAGAGAAATTCCATTTAAAGTAACTACTGATAATATAAAATATTTAGGAATCTATCTGCCAAGGGAAAATCAGAAACTTTATGAGCAAAATTACACACCACTTTTCACACAAATTAAGTCTGATCTAACCAATTGGAAAAATATTAAATGCTCTTGGATAGGGCGAGCAAATATAATAAAGATGACAATATTACCTAAACTAATCTATTTATTTAGCGCTATACCAATCAGACTCCCAAAAACTATTTTAATGACCTAGAAAAATAACAACAAAGTTCATATGGAAAACAAAAGGTCAAGGGAATTAATGAAAAAAAAATCAAATGATGGTGGCTTAGCTGTACCAGATCTAAAATTATATTATAGAGCAGCAGTTACCAAAACTATTTGGTATTGGCTAAGGAATAGATTAGTTGATCAGTGGAATAGATTAGGTTCAAGGGATAAAACAGTCAACAAATATAGCAATCTAGTCTTTGACAAACCCAAAGATCCCAGCTTTTGGGATAAGAACTTACTGTTTGATAAAATTGTGGGAAAATTGGAAACTAATATAGCAGAAACTAGGCATTGATCCATACTTAACGCCGGACACCAAGATAAGGTCAAAATGGGTTCATGACCTAGGCATAAAGAATGAAATTATTAATAAATTAGAGGAACACAGGATAGTTTACCTCTCAGACCTGTGGAAGGGGAAGGTCTTTGTGACCAAAGCAGAACTAGAGATCATTACTGATCACAAAATAGAAAATTTCGATTATACCAAACTGAAAAGTTTTTGTACAAACAAAAGTAATGCAGACAAGATTAGAAGGGAAGCAATAAACTGGGAAAATATTTTTACAGTCAAAGGTTCTGATAAAGGCCTCATTTCCAAAATATATAGAGAATTAACTCTAATTTATAAAAATCGCTCATTCTCCAATTGAAAATGGTCAGTTGATATGAACAGACAATTCTCAGATGAAGAAATTGAAACTATTTCTAGTCATATGAAAAGATGCTCCAAGTCATTATTAATCAGAGAAATGCAAATTAAGACAACTCTAAGATACCATTACACACCTGTCAGATTGGCTAAGATGACAGGAAAAATAACGATGATTGTTGGAGGGATGCGGAAAACTGGGACATTGATGCATTGTTGGTGGAGTTGTGAATCTAATCCAACCATTTTGGAGAGTAGTTTGAACTATGCTCAAAAAGTTATCAAACTGTGCATACCCTTTGATCCATAGTGTTACTACTGGGATTATATCCCAAAGAGATATAAAGAAGGGAAAGGGACCTGTATGTGCACGAATGTTTGTGGCAGCCCTTTTGTAGTGTATAAAACTGAAACTGAATGGATGTCCATCAGTTGGAGAATGGTTGAATAAATTGTGGTATATGAAAATTATGGAATATTACTGTTCTGTAAGAAATGACCAACAGGATAATTTCAGAAAGGCCTGAGAGACTTACATGAACTGATGCTGAGTGAAATGAGCAGACAAGGAGATCATTTATATTTCAACAACAATACTATATGATGACCAGTTCTGATGGATCAGGCCATCCTCAGCAACAAGATCAACCAAACATTTCTAATGGAGCAGTAATGAACTGAACTAGCTATGCCCAGAAAAGAACTCTGGGAGATGACTAAAACCATTACATTAAATTCTAATCCCTATATTTATGCACACATGCATTTTGATTTCTTCACAAGCTAATTGTACAATATTTCAGAGTCTGATTCTTTTTCACAGCAAAATAACGCTTTTGGTCGGGTATACTTATTGTGTATCTAATTTATATTTTAATATATTTAACATCTACTGGTCATCCTGCCATCTAGGAGGGGTGGGGGTAAGAGGTGAAAATTGAACAAGAGGTTTGGCAATTGTTAATGCTGTAAAATTACCCATGTATATATCATGTAAATAAAAGGCTATTAAATTAAAAAAAAAAAAAAAGAAAAAAAAGAAACACTAGCCTCGGCAATAAGAGTCAAGAAAGAGATTAAAGGAATCAGAATAGGCAGTGAGGAAACCAAACTATCACTCTTTGCAGATGATATGATGGTATACTTAGAGAACCCTAGAGATTCTACGAAAAAGCTATTAGAAATAATCCATAACTTTAGCAAAGTTGCAGGTTATAAAATAAATCCCCATAAATCCTCAAGCATTTTATACATCACCAACAAAATCCAACAGCAAGAGATACAAAGAGAAATTCCATTCAGAATAACTGTCGACAGCATAAAATATTTAGGAATCTATCTACCAAAGGAAAGTCAGGAATTATATGAGCTAAATTACAAAAAACTTTCCACACAAATAAAGTCAGACTTAAATAATTGGAAAAATATCAAGTGCTCCTGGAGGTCGAGCGAATATAATAAAGATGACAATACTCCCTAAACTAATCTATTTATTTAGTGCTATACCAATCAGACTTCCAAGAAAATATTTTAATGATCTATAAAAAATAACAATAAAATTCATATGGAATAATAAAAGGTAGAGAATCTCAAAAGAATTAATGAAAAAAAATCAAATGAAAGTGGCCTAGTTGTACCTGACCTAAAACTATATTATAAAGCAGCAGTCACCAAAACCATTTGGCATTGGCTAAGAAATACATTAGTTGATCAGTGGAATAGGTTAGGTTCACAAGACAGAATAGTCAACTATAGCAATTTAGTGTTTGACAAACCCAAAGATCCTCACTTTTGGGATAAGAATTCATTATTTGACAAAAACTGCTGGGATAATTGGAAATTAGTATGGCAGAAATTAGGCATGGACCCACACTTAACACCGTATACCAAGATAAGATCAAAATGGGTCCATGATTTAGACATAAAGAATGAGATTATAAACAAATTGGAGGAACATACAATAGTTTATCTCTCAGACTTGTGGAAGAGGAAGAAATTTGTGACTAAAGACGAACTAGAGACCATTATTGATCACAAAATAGAAAATTTTAATTACATCAAATTAAAAAGCTTCTGTACAAACAAAACTAATGTAAACAAGATTAGAAGGGAAGCAACAAACTGGGAAAACATCTTCACAGTTAAAGGTTCTGATAAAGGCCTCATTTCCAAAATATATAGAGAGCTGACTCTAATTTAAAGAAACCAAGCCATTCTCCAATTGATAAATGGTCAAAGGATATGAACAGACAATTTCAGATGATGAAATTGAAATCATTACCACTCATATGAAAGAGTGTTCCAAATCATTATTAATCAGAGAAATGCAAATTAAGACAACTCTGAGATACCACTCACACACCTGTCGATTGGCTAAGATGACAGGAAAAAATAATGATGAGTGTTGGAGGGGATGTGGGAAAACTGGGACACTGATACATTGTTGGTGGAGCTGTGAACGAATCCAACCATTCTGGAGAGCAATCTGGAATTATGCCCAAAACGTTATTAAACTGTGCATACCCTTTGATCCAGCAGTATTTCTACTGGACTTATACCCCAAGGAGATACTAAAGAAGGGAAAGGGACCTGTATGTTCCAAAATGTTTGTGGCAGCCCTGTTTGTAGTGGCTAGAAGCTGGAAACTGAGTAGATGCCCATCAATTGGAGAATGGTTGGGTAAATTGTGGTATATGAATGTTATGGAATATTATTGTTCTGTAAGAAATGACCAGCAAGATGAATACAGAGAAGCTTGGAGAGAATTACATGAACTGATGCTAAATGAAATGAGCAGAACCAAGAGATCATTATATATGTCAACAGTGATACTGTATGAAGATGTAATCTGATGGAAGTGGATTTCTTTGACAAAGAGACCTAATTCAGTTTCAATTGATCAATGATGGACAGAAGCAGCTACACCCAAAGAAAAAAAACACTGGGAAATGAATGTAAACTATTTGCATTTTTGTTTTTCTTCCCGGGTTATTTCTACCCTCTGAATCCAATTCTCCCTGTGCAACAAGAAAACTGTTTGGATCTGCACACATACATTCTATCTAGGATATACTAGGACATATTCAACATATATAGGACTGCTTGCCATCTAGGGGAGGGGGTGGAGGGTGGGAGGGAAAAATCGGAACAGAAGTGAGTACAAGGGATAATGTAAAAAAAATCACGCTGGCATGGATTCTGTCAATAAAAGGTTACCATAATAAAAAAAAAAAAAGTTCACTTAAGGATAAGACAACATAAATTTCAGAATCCTATTGTAGAGCAAATGGAAACAAATGCTAGTCTTTATTCAAAAGCAGCAGGAAAGGTGGTAGTGATTTTTTTTTTTTATTGCTATTTTCATTGATGAAACCACACTTATTTTTAGTTTTGAATCATTTAATAAATTCAAGGACTTTGGTATCAAGAATATTTTTTCCTACATCTTCAGTAGTTGTAACCACCAAAGAAACAACAGCAGGGGCAGTTGGTTTGTCCATTTCTATCTCCCCAAATGATGATTGGGAAAGAGTAGAATTGGGAACAGTGATGAAAAAATGATTCCTGTGGCTTACATGCAGGGCATACTTTCCATAAGTGTTTGAGGACAGTTGGTGATAATCAAGGCAGGAATAGTGTGGGTAGTTTGCCTTGCCTGGTCATTGCTGGCTAACCATGAAAGTATTTGATTATCAAGGAAAACGACAAATTGGAAAGCATCTTTATCCCAATGTTTATAAACATTAAGTTGAAAATCAGATTTAAATGGAACTTCTATCCTCAATGAAAATTATGGAGCAGTAAATTACTTCTCTCTGGCATTAAATGGGACCCTAGGGGTCAAAAAGACTAAATATATCTTCAGAATTGCCTAACTTCTACCAAGGGAGTAATTTATTCATTCACACAAGATTGGCCTATGTCCATTGTCAATGCTCTATTCCTAATGCCTTACCAAAAAAATATGAAAAATTTTAAAAGAAATGCTAAACTAAAGACTATGAAAATTTAAAATATGACATAACATAAAAATGACTTCTGGAAGAATTTTTTGTTGCCAGTTTTCTCCCAAGCTTCACAAATATTATTCACTTATGGTTTTAGCTTTTGTGGATAGATGAAAATATTGCATGATTCTCAAAACTTAAGCAAAAGCTATCTTGAGAACAGTTTGAATGGAATCTAATTTGGAACATTTTATCCATTGAAAATCAATTTATTCATTCGAAAGTATCAAACAAAAATTGATATTGTTTAAATTCTCTGGCCTTGAAACCGTACTACATTCCCTCCTTCCAGTTCCAGATTTGGGTTATTTTGTTATAGCTAGTAAATTGGTAAAGCTTTTCCAGTCCTAGTTAGGTTTATAGTTTCAACCCCAGTAAGAATATAAAACCTGATTAATTAATATTGTGATCAAATTTTGGTCTAATTCAAGAAAAACTAGACTTTTTTTACCTTTGTATAATCTGTTTTTAAAAGTTTGTCAAGCAAAAATTTGTCAGTTTACTTGCACAGAGACATATTTGAAGGATTTTTAGAAAACTAAGGGGCATAATGGATAGCATACCTAGTCTGGAGTCAGGAGTTCAAATTTAGCTTCAGATATTTCTTATAGGTGTAACCCCTGGATAAGTCCACTTAACTCTTTTTGCCTCAGTTCCTTATCTATAAAATGAGCTGAAGAAAGAAATGGCAAGCCATTCTAATAGCTTTGCTAAGAAAACTTCAAATGAGGCAACAGAGAATCAAACAAGATTGAAGGATCTCAACAACAAACGATGAAATCTTATGAAAAGGTTTGTTTAACTTTATATGAGAATGGTTATGGAGAAACAAACAATATTTATTTTTCAAGAAGAGGTGATTTACACTTTGTAAAGTTTCAAGTACTAAGACTAGATTTATTTAACATAATATTTTATATTTGTGCTATGATAGTTGAAAATTCAGAGTTTTCACTAATGTATTGTACCTTTCTCTTTAGAATGAAATTTTTTACTATACCTAACAGAAATGTGAACTTGCATGATGCTTTTTAGTGTTGTGGCTTATGTTTTGATGTTGTATTTTAAATTCTAAATAATATTTTTTTTTCCAATTATATGTTAAGACAATTTTTAACCTTCATTAAAAAAAACAATATTTGAATTCCATATTTTCTCCCTCCTTCCTTTCCACTCCTCTCCCAAAGGTAAGAATTTTAAACTGGTTATATATGTACAACATTGGTAATGTTGTGAAAAAAAGAAACAGATCAAAAGAAAGAGAAAATAATATCCTTTCATCTGCATTTAAATTCTATCAGTTCTTTCTCTTTATTTGAACAGCATTTTCCACCATGAATCTGTGGAATTATTTTGGTTTGATATTGTTTTAAGTATTTGTTATTTAGAGGGTTTACTCATAGATTTAAGTAATGAGCTTATGCAATTGCAGGAGGAGGTTCCTACATACAAATACTTAGAACTAGTGTGACTTAGCCCCTAGTATTAAGACACATAATTTCTTCTCCTTAATAAATGAGGAAAGCAAAGTGTTGGCTCCCTTAGGCAGCGTCAGAATTCCCACCCAGATCTTTTGCCTTCAGACACAGGTGCTCTTGGAGCATGCTGCTTTCCCATAATAATAGAAAAGTCACATCTCTTGTTTCTCACATAATGTAAAAATGTTTGAACCCTTGTGCTTACATATTGTTTGAGTGTCTGATTTCTGTGAAGATTCTAGTGGCACAAAATATGCTAGTTGATCAGAGCTCATATTTTTTTTTTTTTTTTTTTTTTTTTTTTAGCAGCAGAGCTGATTATATATGTACAATGTAGTAGGCTTTCAAAAGCCCTGGAAAGATGTCTGCTAACAAAAATCAGTGTCATAGAATCTTTAACTTTAAATGATGCTTAACTCATTCCCACAATCTGACTCATTAAGTATAATTGTTACTGACAATATTTGACAGTGCCCAAAATCATATTTCTAGAAAGTTGCCAACATCTGAAATTATATAATTATTTTATAGTGGTATGACTATTTTTATAATAATCTCACATTTATATGGCATCATAGTTACAAAGCCTTCTGTATATATTTAAGACTCTTTTAATTCACACAACTTCATAATAATACTAAAACTTGGATTAATAGTTTACAATCCTTTCCTTTCCTCACAACACTTCATGAAACAGGTAGGGAAGCTATTATTTCCCCTGTTTTATAGCTGAAGAAATTAATTACCAGAAACATTTAAGAAGTCTAATTAGTAGAAAGAAAAAAGAACTTGGAATTCAAGTTCCTGTATTCTAATTCTGACTCTGCCATTTAAACCATCTTTATAACCTTTGGCCAGTAACTTAATCTTTGTTATACTCCTTTTCCTCATTTGAAAACTTAGGGTACTAGAGTAAATCAGCCATTTTCAAACCATTTGGTTTCAGGACTTCCTTTTATTCTTAAAAATTATTGAGTATCTCAAAGAGCTTTTGTTTATGTTTAGTAAGTTCTTTATCATAGTAGATATTTAAATATTTTTATATTAGAAATTAAAATATTTTAGTATTATCATGGCAGCAGTTTTGTACCTGCAGACTCTGAAAAGATCTTGAATTTTTAAGAGTTAAATTTTTAAAAGATAATAATTTTGAAATTTGGTAGAATGTAACAATGATTAGCAACAAAGCAAATAGAAATTTGAATTTACTTGATCACTTAATACATTTGGCTGAGTAAAGCAGAATTTTGTGAAATAAATATTGCCTTTTTAGTTTGTTGATGAATGTTCCTATACTAAGGTTATATCAGAAAATCAATATTTAAAAAAAAATGAAACAGTGTAGTTTTGTATTGATCTATGAGGCTAAATCAAAACGAGAGGTTTTGTAACAGCTTTCTTAGACAGTCTGCTCCCTAGTAATGGCAAACTATCAATTTTAGCTTTCTACTGATAAATCAGCTTGAAAATTGGATGTCAAATTTTTTTCATTGAAGGAGTGATTTTTCTGTGCCCCTTAACCTTTCCTGATATATTAGATTGGTTTATAAGACTAAGCTCTATCTTAGTAAAAGTAGTTGTCAAATCTGACATTTACACATTTCAAACATTTTCTTCTGCTTGGTTATATGTATATATTACAAACATATATACACAATTTTTGTTTTATTTTGCTTTCTTTTATTACAGTTTTGGAAAATTGTAGCTTAATAATTCTTAAACATAAATTTCTGTTCACTCTGCTCCTTCTGAACTTCCAGTTCAGTAAAGGTCAGGGTCTCAACTGGCAGATTAAGAAACAGAAAGTATTTTAACTTGCATTGAGGAAGTAGGGAAATTGATTTCTTGCCTCATGGATGGATTTTTTTTCCTTTCAAGTATTATTTTTTTCCTTTTTAAAAAATCCTTATGGGTTAATTGATGACAATTATTCCATGTAGTTCAGTAGTTAAACTGCTTATTTGGTATGACCTTTAGCATAATGTTTGGCATTCATTGCCTTATTTTGCAAGAAATAATTGTGAACACTTGGAAAAAAGAATTATGAAAGACTGATTATGTGCAAAAACTATACTGCTTTAATTTGGATTTAATGTAGTGGATCTTCCTGATAGCTGACAGTACCATAGCTTCATGCTTGAGCAGCAGATCTTAAGTTAGCTCAAGCAGGTATTGATTGTGAAGTTTTCTATTGTATAATTACTTTTTGCTGGAGAAAAAAAGATGCCATGTGTATTGATCTAGATGGAAGCATTTGAGCAGCAGCTTCCCTTGGCTAACAGTGAGTGTCATCTTTCAGCCATGATAAATGGTAACATTCTGGCTCAGCATAATTACTTTGTGGTGAAATGAGACTCCTCTACCCTTCTCCTTCTTCTATCAAGGAGATACTGTAATCATCTTTATCTGAAAGCCATGATTTACTGAACTAATCATCTTCTTAATAGAAGACTCTTTTTTCAGAATATGCCTGGTTTCTGCTAACTGAAAAAGAACTGTGTTATGAAAAAAAGAGAAACACATTTTAAAATTTGTGATGCATAAGTACATATTATTTTTTAGAACCTATGAATTGTCCTTGACCTCACTATACATTTTTTGTTTTAAATAGAAAATATCTATTTAGATGTCTGAACCGTATACTATTATTTTGACAACATAGAAATTTCTGAAGATTATTTTATCTAAAACCTCTGCAATTTTGAATTCGTGACCATAAAACAATTTATTTTATATTAAAGAGGAAAGTATTATCAGGGCATAAATATAGCATGTTTGTTATAGATTTTAAATTTTAAAAATCCCATTTAAGTTTCTCAGATATTTTTCTATAACTATTTTCTTAGGAAGTAATATATAGGATGTCATGAATGTGGAAATTGTACATTTTTTATCAGTTCTGAAAAACTAAGATGATATGTTTTGTTTGTCAGACTTTTAATAGGGGTGTTCAATGTGTTATCAATTTTTCATTAAGACTTTGTAGCACATTGTTGAAAATGGATTTGTTGTTACTTTCCAGTGCTATAATATGGCCCCTGGGTAATGATTTTTTAGTAAATAATGTTATATAAAAAAAATATCTGGCAATAGTTTTAGATCATTTTAAGACAGCTGTGAAGAGTTTGGATAAAGGTCATTTTCAATGATTGTGCTTAGTTAAATAAACATAAAACGTTTCACAAAGGGAATCTTGCTTTCCACTATGCTGTCATAAATTTCCTTTTAGCACATCTGGGAATAACAAGCCAAATGTAGTTGTTTCTGCCCTGAAGGCAGTATATTTTATATTTTCCCCACTTTATTTATTTCCTTAACATAATTGTTTATTCACATAACTGAAGTTCAAAGGTTTTATTTTATCATAAATTAAAACAATCATTGTTTGACAGTTTGTAGGACCTGCCGTGTGTATTTGTTTGAATAGTTGTAACTAGGAAAATTTTACTGGTATTTATTCTTTAAAAGTGTTAAATTTTCTGACAATTCAGCCTCTGATATGACCCTAGTTCAGTATTTGCTCCCTCCTTGGCCACAGCTGGCCTCTTGCTGTTCACAGCTGAAAAGTGAAATCGATGCTTGGTCTAACAAAATGCAGATGAAAGCCATTCTGATCATATATAGTCATTTCCCGTAATTTTATCGGGCTTCACTTACTTAAAGGATCTCTGGAAATCATTGTTTGTTCAAGTGAATACAATACCAAGTTTGTGTTGAGATATACTGTCTTTTAGGAAAATAATACTTCCTTAAAGCCATTGATATGTAATAAAATAAAGTAAGATTTTCTAAAACTTAGTATACCCCTCTTTAAAAGGTAATAATGCTTATCCACTTTTTAAAAAATTGTCAATTTAAGTTGCTCTTTGAATTCTAGCAGTTTAGACATTTTGCAGAAATCCTTTTCTTCTAAATAGGGCATACGATTCAGAATTGTAAAACAATTCACAAAATGCCTTAATGCAAATTATCACTGAATTAACCTATTTCAAAAATATTTAATTGAATAATTTTAGATGGAAAGCTGTATGATAATTGTAAGTAATAGTATATAATGAAGTCAACTGCTTCAGAGATTACAGACCTACATTGCCTTTGATTGAAAACAGTTTTTGAAATTATCAGGCAAATTAGTCTAACGTTATAGAATTCTTATAATGGAACCATTTCAAAGGAATATAGTGAAAGTTTATTAAATTGGCAAAGGAAAGGACCCCAAATGAAGCCATTGTTTTTTACAAAAGCTTCAATTGCTCAGTTCTTTTTCTATAGTTGCTTTTATAGCTAAGATTTCAAATTGTTTAATTAAAGTCTGTTTGCTGAAAACATTTCACCACTGTGCTACATTTATATTTATTTAGCATACATGTGAATAAGTAGCTATTAAAACTGTAAAGACATTGACATAGGTTGCCAGATTCTCATGTATATATTTTTCCTCGAAAAATTGTTTTTTATTTTAATGTCACATTTTACTTTCTAAATGCTACTATTTCTACTGAAGATGATGACATAATATCACATAATATGTTTTAATATACATATACAAATTACTTTCCTTACAACAATTCTGTGCAAGTATTGTGATTTCCAATTTATAAAGAACCATAACTTCAGACAGATTATTGAGTTACTCATGCTTGTACAGCTATTTTTATGTAAGAACTAGGAGGCCCATTTGGTCTCCAAGTTTTTCTAATTCTTTATAACATAGTGTACTGTCTCTGAAATGATGTATCTAGCTATTGTGTACCTCTTATACCACCAACAATTCATCTGTAGCAGCAATTACTCTGTTAGTATTGGTACTTCACATTCCTGATAAAATATTAAAAATTACAATCCAAAGACTAAAATTTATTTAGTGGTTTGAGCAATCAGCAAATTTCCCAAACATTACATACTCATTATATTCAAAGTTCTGGACCTGGCTATAAGAATAAGGCAGAAGAAAATAGGACAAATATGTTGCTTCTGAGGTCTTACAAATTGACAGAGCAAAACATAAAATATAAACAAATAAAAATAATGTGAATTCGAATGAGATCAAAGTATTATAAAAATAAATATGATACAATAATTCAGAAGAGACACTAAGAGGTCACTTAAAGATAAGATCTGGCAAAGTTTGATTGAAGAGAGTGGGCCTTAAAGAAGAGGTAGAATTAATTTAGTATCTGGAAATAAGAGTGAGGAATTGGTAGAACTTTAAAATAAAAATAACATCTTGAGTTGCAAAAGTTATTGTTATACATTTTATCGGATTTCTGTATGTAGAAGTTCATATTTAAAGAGGTTGTCTTATTCGGTTCCCTATCTTCAAGTTATATTTAAAATATTTAAAGAGGAAAAGTTTTGACTCCTTTAATAGTTGTACAAGGAATCTAGACTGTAAGAGTAATGTTTAAAAAAATAAAAAGACTAGAAGGAACATCTGTTGTGAAACTTAATTATAGGAATTATGTTAAAAACACCATAGTTATATAAAGATTACAGGGTAGCAAAGAGATGATACTTTCCTTGTTGGAGAAAGGATTATCAAATAATAAATAAGTAAGCAAGGGCAGTAGGGCAGGGCAGCAATGCCGATACTGGAGTGAAAAAGACTTATTTTCCTGAGGTCAAAGCTGTATGACTCGAGGCAAGTCATTTAATCATGTTTGCTTCAGTTTCTTCATCTGTAAAATGAATTGGGGGGGGGGGCGGGAATGGCAAACTACTTCACTATCTTTGCAAAGAAAACTCCACGTAGGGTCATGAATAAGGACATAACTAAAAATGACAGAACAACAAGCACTGAAGGTGCAAAAGGAGGCAAAAGACAATCTGAGTAAGTTTGTAATTTAATGGAGCGAAAATATCCCCCCTCCCAAAAAAAAATATTCAAAACAAACTATATGAAGATTAAAGAGAAAATAATTAACAGAGGGAAGGCACTAGAATTAAAACCTTCCAGTAAAAGATAGGATTTTAGTTAGGATTTAAAGAAAGCCAGGGAGGTCAATCATAAGAACAGAGGAAGGAGAGCATTCCAAACATGGGACAGCCAGAGAAAATGCCTAGAGACTGTGTTGTTCATGAAACAGCCAGGAGGAGAGTCGTGTCATTGGATTGAAAAATAAGGTATAATAATCCTGGACTGATGAGAGAGGGTTAGGTTATAAAGATTTTGAAAGCCAAACAGAATTTTTTCTTTGATACTAGATACAGAAGATAGCCACTGCAGTGGAAGAAAGGGTCACATTTTATGTAAATTTCATTCAATGATTTGAATAAAGGCATAGATTGTATATTTCACACTTTTTGTGACTCAGAACTAGGAGTGATTGTTAAAACACTACATTTCAAAACATTTTAACAGTATAAAATGCTGGGCAAAAGTCTAGTAAGATGAAATTCTATGGGGTTGAATGTAAAACCTAACACTTGGATTACAAAAAATCAATTATGCAAATACAATTTTGAGGAAACATGACTTAAATACCATTTTGTTTTTTAAAGTTTTGAGGCTTTTATATACTGAAGGTTCAGTATGACTTAAGAGCTATATAGCAGGCCAGAAAGTTAATGTGATCTTATCTGCTGCATTAAAAAAGACATAGTATGTGAAACTAAGAATATTATTGTAGCCATATATTCTGCCCTGGTAAGATGGTGTAATATATTGTGTTCAGTTCTTGATACTACATTTTAAGAAATATATTGGAATGCTGGAGAGGCATGTAAAATAGGGTAGTAAGGAGAATGATGGGTCTGGAGATTATACCATAGTGGAGATGTTTACACTTTAGAAGATATTAGGAGGATGTGATAGTTGTTCCAAGAAAATGAGGGGTTGTCATTTAGAAGGAAGAATTAGACATGTTCTCCTTATCCTTAGAAGCAGAACTAGTTTTACTAGTAAAAATTTCAATGAGACAAATATAAAATTAATGAAAAGAACAACTTCCTAATAATTAGAATGACTCAGAAATCAAAACTTAGACTTGCTGAGAATATTGGAGTTTCCTTGTCCTCATTACTGGAGGTCTTAAAGTAAATGTTAAATGACCCTTAGCTAAGTATGTTTTTGTTTTTCCAGTGTGATTTCTGGTTCTTAATGCTACATATCAAGAATTATGATAGATTTCTAATGTAATTGTTCCCTTAATCTTGACAAATTTTATGTGTGTGTTTTAATCTTTTTAATGTCATTCTACTTTCATTGTAATATGCTGGATCAACTGAGTTGCTCAATAAGACTGCCCTAATTTTTTTTTTCTTTTCATTGTTTAATGAGATTATGCTGCTTTATAACTTTCCATAATCCTATATAAATTTTTACAAATAAGATAGTAAATCAGCCAGCATTTATTAAGCACCTATTATATGCCAAGCACATAATTCTGGAGATACAAAGAATGGGAGTGGGGGGAGTCTTTGCTTTCAAGTCATCTCGTAGTCTAATGAGGGAAACAATATACAGACAACTGTGTATAAACAAGCTATATACAGGTTGGGGGCAGAACTAATTTTAGAGAGGTAATAAGATGAAGGAGAAAAGACTTCTTTCAGAAGGTGGGATTTTAGATAAGATTTAGAGGAAGCCAGGGAAGATAGGAGGAAAAGCTAAAGAGGAAAATGGGAGAGAACCAGTGAAAATCGTCAGAATTGGGATTCTTATTTAATATTGCTTAATATATGTGAGGAAAAAAGTAAGGAGGCTAATATTATTGAATTACACATTATCTGGAAAGAGAGTGAGATGCAAGAAGAACACAAAGATAGGAAGGGGCTAGATTAAGAATGACTTTAAAAGCCATACAGAAGATTTTAAATTATTTCCTGGAAGTAATGGGGAGTTTCTGGGAAGTTGGGGATAGAGAAGATTGAGATGCTTAGACCTTCATTTTAGGAAGATCATTTTAACAGATGAGTAGAAAATGGACTGAAATTAAGAGAGATTTGAAGCAGGAAAATGGAACAGCAGTGTATTATAATATTCCAGGTGTGAAGATTTGTACCAGTATAATGGCAATGTCATGAGATAAGAGGAGATAAGTGAACAACACTTCACTTTGTTGTGAAGTTAGAAATGATAGGACTTGACAACTGATTGGGTATGGGAAAGTGAGAAAGAATATAGAGTCCAAAATGATGAATAAATTATAACCCTGAGTGACTGGGAAGATTGTAAAGTCATTAAAAATAGGAACATGGGAGAGTGTTGGGGAAAAAGATAATGAATTCATTTTAGGACATGTTGATGTTAGGATTCTATGGTTCATCCATTTTGAAATGTCCTGTAAGTAGTGGGAAATGCAAGGTCAGAAGAGAAGGCTAGACAAACAAATCTGAGAGTCATCTACATAGAGAGTATCATTGAAATCATGGGAGTTGTTGAGATCGTCAAATGAAATAGCAAAGGAGCAGTCAGGAAGGTAAAATTATGAGCAAAGAGCAGTATCACAAAAAAAAGAGAAAATCAAGAAGAGGTCAGTTGGAGGTCTTAAAATAAATGCTAAATGACGCTTAGCCAAATATGTTTTGTTTTTCCAGTGCAGACTCAAGCTGAAGAAAGATCAGGAAGGATGAGAACTGAGAAAAGGCCTTTAATATAGCAGTTGAGACCATTAGTAACTTTCGAGAGAGCAATTTTGATTCAAATTACAGAGTTTAGAACCAAGTTCAAGAAAAGGAAGTGGAGGCATGGATTACAGATGGTCTTCTCAAGGAGACTAGGCACAAAAGGGAAGAGAAGTAAAGGATATTAGTTAATAGAAGAAGTAAGGATTTTTTTCTTTAACATAAGTGAGATATTAGGCTTGTTTGTACACAGAAAGAAAAGCAGACTATAGATGGAGCAATTTAAGATTAATCAAAAGGTAGAAATGATAATAGGATTGCTTATTGGAGAAGATGGGATGAAATAAAATCCTTTTGCATGTACAAGGGTTGGTTTTATCCAAATATGAAATTAGTAACAAAGAAAAGATGACAGTCATTCTGATGAGGGGTTTTCTCTTTCTCTGAATTTGGGGGGAACGCTAAGCTCTCCCCTGAAAGACCTGCCCCAGGGACTCAAGATAAAGTGGTTTCATTCTGTTATCTGGGTGGGACTAGTTGAGTTCAGGACAACTCCTACTACTCCGAGCTGAGATTTCTATCTAACTCTATTGAGTTGGAAATTAGCCCAGAGATACTCATTCAATTCCAAGATTTTCTATTCTGATTCCAGCTCAAACTGCTCAGTCCTCCCCGTCCCCTCCCCCAGTTTCTAGCCAAGGTTTCAATTATAAAAAGAGGCAACTTGGGGCGCATTCCTTGCAGAGGACCTAACATGCCATGTCAAGGAGCCTCTTTCTCCCTTTGGCATAAACTACAACCCTCTGCCCACTGAAATGATATCTTTCAACATTTCTTTTCTCTCTCTCTTTCTCTTTCTCTCTCTCTCTCTCTCTCTCTCTCTCTCTCTCTCTCTCTCTCTCTCTCTCTCTCTCTCCCTTCCCTCTCCTATTTACCTAACAAGACCTTATTCACTTTCTCTGCTAGGATAGGATTTTTCTGCTAAAAACTTTATATCTCTCTGTCAGGATCTGCCACCAAGGAATTCAGTCTTTCTAGCAAAGACTGACTTCCCAATGCCAATAATAAAATTCTTTTTGCCAGTCTAGCTTTTCAGGTTCATAAATTCTTTTACAAAAAACCTCTGTGCTGACCAAAGGGGTTCCCACAACTCCCTGCTCTACACTGATCCTCAGCTTTTGGGGACACAACCCAGGACCTCTTCATTTGGTTTCCTGACCGAGAATCGAGGGAAGCTGAACTTCATCAATTCTGGTAGATGAAGTACAGAGCAGGAGGGATCTTTGTAAATGACTTCAACTTTTTCAATGAAAAATGAGGCAGGGTTCTCAATTGAGAGGTTAAGAGAGGTGAACAGTGTTACAATTTATGTCAGTGGGTTTATATTAGAAAATTGTCTTGCCCTTCCCTAACTGCTGTTTCTTTAAATCTGGCAATAAAAACAAGAAACAGAAAATTCCATAGCTCTGCAATCTGGTAGGTGTAAGAAACAGAATAGGCAGGTCCATGATAAATAAGTTATTGGCAGACAAGGGAAAAAATGGGAAGAGGCTTCTATAAAATTGATCAAGGAAAATAGATGATTAGAAAATAGAAAAGAAACAAAATATCAAGTGACTAGTAATTGCAAAATATCTCACGAAGGAGAGAGAGAAAGCATGATATGTCAGGGAGGTTAAATTATCACCACTATCTCATTTCCTTTTTCTGTAGCCACACCCTTTGAAATCTGCAGACTTTGAAAGAGATTCTCTGCAAATAGTCAGGAGACTATAGTTTTCAGTGATAACTTCTTGATGAATAGTATCAAAGAAGTAATTTGTTGACTTGTCATTGTTTGGAAGGTTTACTGCCTATTCTAAGCATGATCTGGATGTGATAAAAAGCCTCAAATGATATTAAACCTGATAGTCTCTATTCATTTCCAGTGGATAAAAATGATATTGCTAAAAAGTAGCCTAGAAATTATTGCTAAGAATTATGAAGTCCTAGACTCAAGAAATTGAAGACCTTCAGTGTACTTTATGTTATTTTCATCCTTGCTTCTGACTGAGGGTGAGGGCTTCAGAAAAGAAAGACAGACTTGAGAAGTGAACAGCTGTTCAAGAATATGTATAATAATAATATTTGAATCTTTGGAACACATATTCTAATTAAAATATAGGAATAAGCAACTCTTGACTAGCAATACCCCAAAGGAATGATTTTAAAATTATATTTGCTTAGTATCTTGCAGATCTCATTAAAAGGCATTTAAACTGAAAAGTAATAAGGAAGATTCAGGAAGAAAAATCCCTATTTTTTTTATAGCATGTTAGATACTATAGGGAAAATCAGTTACAATGTAATATTGGCAGTCTTCAAGTATCTGGTCATCTTGTGGATCTTTTTGGCAAATTGCAAACAACTAATTCATCTTTGCTATTACATGGAGCAATGTAAGTGAACATCTAAAGTGTTCCACTGGCATTAAAAAATATCAAAAGAAAATGGAAAGTTCTCTAGTACATGGCAAGTTCCTGTGGCAAATTTATGGAATACATGTACAAGTCACAGAAAACGGAAAGCATGAGTAGGTTTCAATCTGCATTGCCATGGGAATCAAATCAAATTGGTGAGACTACAGATTTAATGAGTATTTTATATATTCTTTGTTTTCAGTCATTTTTCAGCTCTTTCTGATTCTTCCTGTCCCCTTAGGATTTGTTTGTTTTGGTTTGATTTTCTTCTCCAGCTCATTTTACATATCAGGAAACTGAAGTAAACAGGGTTAAGTAACTAACCCTGAGCCATGGTGCTGAGGATTCTTCCTGATTTCAGGCCAAGTATTCTATTCATTGCATCATCTAGCATATATACTTGGCTATGTTTAATGATAATTTCATTCTTTAAAAAGTAGAGGTAATAGATTTTCCTGATGAAATTGTAAAATGGTAGGTCTAAAGAGTGCTTCCTCATGTTTTTTTGAAACAAAGTAGACACTAAGAATGAAAATTAATTTTAAAAACCTTGCAATAAAATAAAAATCAATCAAAATAAGAAGTAAACAAAGGGATCATAATCATCAGTTCAATGAAAATACCAGAAAATAATTTAATATCAACTGAAGAAGCAACACAAATATGAAGAAAAATAATCCAAGATATCATGGGTGACATCCTCAAATGAATAAATGACCATATATAGTATATAATATTAATGTATAATTATATGTATATAAGATGTAATATTTAATAATCTTAATAGACAAGACTTATCCCTGGTACTAGAATTACCATATCAAAAAAGAATAATTTTAGGGGAAGAATTAAGGTAAAGCAAAAAAAAAAAAAAAAAGATGAGAAAATAAGGAAATAATTATAATACCATACAAATCAGAAGAAGAAAAAAAGAACCAAATTTAACTAAATTAGAAAAGAAAACTATAGTCAATACTGAGACCTGGAGGAAAAACATGCAGAAAATCACTTAAATTATTTAAATTATAAGAAAATATGCAGAACTGAATGAATGAATAAGTGAGCACTATTTAAGCAAACTATGCCAAATACCCTTAGGTATACCTATACAAAAGAACTAAATAGTTCTCCCATCAAGATACTTAAATTTTAATAGGGGATAACAAACATATAAAGAGGACTGGTGGCTAGAAAGCAGTGTTTATCTCAGTTTTTATATCTATCTGTCTGTCTCTCATATTAGTCTGTCTGTCTCTCATATTTCAGGCAGGAGATCCTTCATAACAAATGTGATACCTTTGGTAAACTTACTTATTTCTTCTTTGATATTAACATTTCATCAGATTCCTGAATGAAGTTTCTGTGTAATCTATGGATTTTTTTTTTTAAACTTTATATGCATGTAGAGACAACTTGTTGAAGGAGATCTTTGAAGGTTACATTTATTTTGAGAAAAATTCAACTGCTAACAATAATCAAAGATAGAACTTGCATTTTCTACATTTTCCTATAATTGGTTCAATTGTAAAGATTTAGTCTGCAATATAATAGCAATTGCAAAACCCTGCTATTGCTCTTCTCATATTTTCATTAATGGGATGCATATATACTTCATTTTTATGAAAATTTTATGAAGATATGGAAGTAGCTATTGTCAGTTAATGTCTTGCTGGTTGCCTTATTTTGGTTATAAGAAGAGTTGCAAAGAAAAAAAATTACCTTTTCAAAATTATTCAGAAAAAATATGGATGTCCTGTGGGCACTTAGGGTAGTCCCTTTTTCTGACTTCATTATTTTTGGAGGGTGCTATTTCTACTTTCTCATATAGAACACCAGAGAATCAAGTACATGAGGCCAAATGCAGGGGAAAAACTGTTACAAATGATGACAATAAATAGGTCATTATAAAGAGCTTGGCATGCTTGTTCCATTATTTGCTTTACTTTTTTGCCCAGCTCTGGGAGGGTTACTTAGTTAGGCTTATGCAATATTCTAATCCTACTTGTTTACCTCTCCACTCTCAAATGCTGTTGTATGATAGAACCATATTCATAAACTTCTACTACCATTTTTTGTAATGCTGTGTATGCAGCTTCTGTTAAAAACCAACACTGTCCTTGACATCCAAGACCAAATATGTGTTAGCTAAGGTAGCTTATGAGCTTTTGGCCTTTTCCCTCTAGTAATTACATTCCAATAGTTATACTTCTGTTGGAAATGATATTATTTCTTTTCCTTGACATTATTGAGGTTAAAAAAAAAATTAAGGACAAGTGTTTGGCATGAATTTTAAGATGAAGTGCTCTCTTTACTCCATAATTCCCATCTTTTTTACTTTAGCAGTCAGATCTTTATTAGTAAGAATCATGATTTTCATAGGCTTATGAGCTGAAACAGATATTAGAAATCCTATAATCCAGGGAATCTCCCCCCTTTTTTTCAGGTAATTAAAGGTTATAGAATAATGAGGAGAGCCAGGATTCAAATTCAAATATTCTAACTTTAATTCTTTTACTTATTTTCATAACTGATTTCCTGATTTCTCCTATATATTTCTTATACCCCCAGATAACCTTCCCTTTCAAGATTTTTTTTTTCAAATAATGGAAGAAAAAAAATTAGAAAAATCTTTCAGTACATTAAAAAATAAGCTGATATTACATGTAAAGTTCCGTAATGTCAATTTTCTACCTCTGCAAAGGAATGCCATGAGATATCTTCTCCTTCCTCTTCTTTGGAGCCAAGCTTGCTCATTATATTTTTGTAAAATTCAGTTGACTGCTTTATGTTTGTTTTTGCATTTATATCATTACATAAAATCATTGCTAATATTGTTTTTCTGACACTGCTTATTTTACTTGGCATCAGTTCATGTAAAACCTTTTATACTTTCCCCCAAATTATGAGTATGTACTCTCAAGTTTTTTGCTACCATGAAAATTGCTGTTATATATACTTTAATGGATATGAAGCCTTTCTTTTTTCCGACTGCAATTCTAACATTCTTTTGACTCTATCAAATGAAGTCCAGAATATTTCACTTCATTGTGTTAATGTGTGTAATATGTATTCATTATGTATGTATATATTATAAACTATAAACTCCCTACCTGCTCCCTACCTACATGCTTGTTATTAAGTTTTTAATAATTATAATGTGTATATATTATATAAATATATATATATATATCACTATCTCAGTTGAGTGCAAAGGAGGTGGACATGAACTTAAGTAGACACAAGTTCTAATTCTGCTTCCCATGGATTGCAAGGCAGTCAGTTTAAACCTGCCATTTTAGTAGCTATTGCAAGCTTTTTCATCCCCATTCAAACTTTCTGTGCATCCCTCTCAGCTGAGTACCTTGATTTATAATTCACCAAAAATAATAATAATAATAATAATTCAGGCCATTCACTAGGAATGCCCTCTTCTAATATCAGACATCTTTAAACTTGTCTCCTTCTTCACCCCTGTCTCATATGAAGAGATGGCACATCTCCTTTCCAAGAAAAAGCCTTCTATGTACATCTTTGATCTCAGCCTCTCCTATAGGAACCCATTACTCCTATCACCATAACTCTATGTGGATGATTCTCAGATCTATATATCCAGACCTGTTCTTTCTCTCAAGCTTCATTTCCACATTAAATCCCTTTTGATCTCTCTAATTAGATACCATCTCATAGATATGTAAAACTAAACATGTCTGAAACAAAACTCAATAAATTTCCCCCCAAATACTTACTTTCTTCCTAGGTTTAATGTTTCTATTAAGGCACCACCATTCTCATAGTAATCTTACTTCACAACTTCTTTGTCATTCTTCACTCATTACTTGGACCCATTTCACTTATCCAGTCTGGTCAAAACTTGTTGTTTAAAGCTTCATATCTGTCTTATAAGACTCCCATCTCTCCACTCAAATAAACATCAACTTTGTACCAGCCCTCTCCATCTCCTATCTAGACTATTACCGCACCTTTTTTGGTTGGTCTTCCTGCTTAAAGTCTCTCCTCAATCCAATCCATCCTCCACTTAGCTGCCAAAATTATTTTCCAAAGATGCAGAACAGACCATCACTCTCCTACTCAACCAACTCTAGTGGCTTTCCTTTATATATGCCATGTTCAAATAAAAAATTTTCTCTTTAGCTTTTATAGCCCTTCACAACTCATCATATTCCTACCTTTTCCTTCTTTTTACCTCTGACTTACCTCCATACTTTCTGCAATTCAACTTCACTGACTGACATGCCCATGGATTTGCTTCAGTATTCATATATGACAGCCTGTAACCTAAATCCAGTGTCTTTTCACCAACTGACTCTGGAATATGAATATATAAAGCTTGCCTGTTCCTTATCACTATTCATGAAAAATTAACTTAACTATGAATGGATATAATTCTCATAAAATTTTTATTTTGATGAGAAGATATCCATATGAGCTGGCAACCTGTAATGTTCTTTTGGTCACCTATTTTCAGTACTAATGTAGTCTGAAATATTTTGCACATTCTTGATACCTTCCCCTCTTTTAAATGCCTTTAATGCTGTCACAGTTGTGTCTCCTTAAGCATGGATCTCTATGCAGTGTTTAAATCTCTTTGCTTTTCCCATCTATTCTTTTTAGATCCAATTTTAATTCTTTATAAGTACCTCTAGCACAATGATGTTGAATTAATAAATGGGGGTTTCTTATTCTTTATGGCAAAAACTGTCATAAAATATCTTTGTAGATCTTTTCCATTTTTTCTTCTAATAATTGCCGATCCATTTTCATACTTCATGGTCCTTTTAGAATGGTTTGCCATAATAGTTGTATGTCTTTCCAAACTTTCTTTTAAGTGGTTTTAACCTCCACTGTTTCTCTTGGTTTTTGTGAGATAATTCTGTTTATTCTCTTCCATTATCCCACTTATTAAAATATTATATTGCTTGTTTTTAGCCCCTCTTTTCCCTGGCTTGGCAAAAGAAATCAATTAGTTGATGACTGAGCCACTTGCTTATTTTATTATGGCAAATGATTTATATTATTTAAAATTAAAATTATTCTATTTTTATTATATATATTTTATAATATATCAGATTATTTAATTATAATTATTGTAACCAATGTTAATATTTTCATTATCCATTATTCAATTTAAAATTGTCATTAACTTCTTTAAATAGGTCGATTGAGGTTATTTCAATTCCTTGTCACATCTGTTCCTATCTCTTATTCATCCTTTTAACTTGATATTAATTCTTTACTACAAATGTTTTTGGTTATAGTATTCACAGATAAATAAATCAGGGAAATGTCCATAATGAGACTTTTCCTGTATGTTCATTTTGTGTTAGTCAGTATCTTTCATTTCCAATGCTTACTGATTATTTAACAAAGTAAGGATTCATGATATAAAGGCAATATCTCTTGCTGAACCACATTTTAAAAAATATCTCTGAATTTCCCTGCCTATTCACAACTTTTTAATTAATTCACTAAATATCAGAGTATATGTTGATTTAATTTGGAGTGTCATATATATTTTTTTCTTTTTTGCAAAATCTCTCTATAGCTTCATTTCAGCCATCTGTGTGTTGCTTCATTAGACAAAATTATTTTCACAGTGATCATTTTGCAAATTCTTATGATGAGCCCTATATTAGCAGATCACCATAAGCACAATTAGATAGTATTTATTTAACTTCCTTCTTAAAATATTTGTCTAACTTAAAATAAATCAAGAGGAACTTTGAAGGCAACATTTTCTACATAGAATTTAACAATTTATTATGAACCAACCTTTAATTACATATTTTATTCATGGAAAACATCTAACTTAAGGATGGAAATACAAGTAATGGCTTATTTAATAGCTAAATTTGTCAATTTCTGATATAAGTAAAAATAAAAATGAATAATAGTTTTACATTATATAATCATAAATTTTTTTCAATTTGATAACCATCAAAATAACTCAGAAGTTTAAAAATTATATTCACTGAGGTTTGAAACATTTTAAAAATTGAAATCAGAAAATATATAATTTGGCTTATGGAGCATTAGAATTGAGGCAGATAAAGTGGTACAGCAAGGGGTAGCTTGATAGGTAGCAGTAAGAAAGAGTGCTAGGCTTGGAGGAAGGAAGACATGAGTTCACATCTGGCTCAGAGAGTTACTAGCTGTGTGATCCTGTTGCCATAGTTTTCCTTATCTGCAAAATAAACTGGAGAAGGAAATGGAAAAGTTCTTCAGGATCTTTCCCAAGAAAATCCCAAATAGGGTCACAGAGAGTTGGACATAACAGAAAGCAATTAAATAACAACAATAAATTAGTTTAGTGGGTAGGATGCTGGCATTGTATTCAGGAAGAAGTGAATTCAAATCTGGCATATGCTTTCTGTTGTTTGACTCTGACAGGGTCTATCTGACCCTGGGTAAGTCATTTAACCTGTTAGCTTTTCTCTTCTGCAAAATGGAGATAAGTACCTAAATCTCAGATTTATTAGGATAAAATGAGACTATTTTAAAGTGCTTTACAAACCTTAAAGTGCTATAGAAAAACCTATTCTTATCAGTGGTAGTAATATTAATATACCTGTAAAATATAAAACCTCTCCTCTTTGTTGTATTTCTTATAGATACTATGAACTTAAAAAAAATTATTAATGTTATAAACATGTTATATTTCTTTGTCCAGTATCAAAACTATAAGCTATTGTATCCTGCTTTCTAGAGCCCCTAAGTTGGGGGTGACAAAATGTACCTTGCTTTCTAGAGCCCACACCAGAGTGATTAAAAAAAAAGTCCTAATGGAAAAAAATGATGAGGTAGGACTCCTGAGGGTGGTGGGAAAATGGAGTCTGTTTATTTCAACGACTTTCCCCTTTTTATACCCTTATACCCCTAAATAAGTAACAAAACACTGGGCATGGGCTAAGTATATATTGCACCCTGTGAGACCACATGAACAACTTGCTATTGTACGTAGTTTGCCACCTGGTATCACTCTTCCATCTAGTATCACTTTGTTTCCATCATAACACAGGTTGTCACCACCTCCTGACTTCTCAGGAACGCTGAGAGCACTTAGGGGAGATGGGGAGCCAAACATTGTTAGCAGGTTCCCTCTAGGCTGAAGGATCTTATACCTCATCCAAAGTTTCCCCACTGACTGTGATCCTCTACAATAAGCCTTTTGATTAAAATAGTAATTTCTAGGAATCCCTCACCCATCCTGTTCATTAAAAATAATAATAATAACAAGGACACATTTATTGATTTTGTATTATTCAAAATCAGAATTTCAGTATCAAACAGTAGTTTTAGGTTATCTATCACTAGAGGTCTTCTAGCAAGGGCTAGATGACCACTCATTGTATTATTTTGTGGAGAGCATTTTTATTCAAATAGAGATTGCTCTACATGACTGCTAAGGTTGTTTTTATCTCTTACCAATTTGTGTGTCTATATTAAATAATAGTTTGTTTTATCATTAAAATTTCAGTCTTTAGAACTTCTCAATTCTTAGTCCATATAATCCCTCTCATTGGTTGCCTGAACTGCAGTCTACTCTTCCACAATCTGGAATGTCAATTTGCAGATGACTTTCTTTTTTGTCAGAAATTCCCAGGTAGAGCAGTCACTTTGTCCCAGTAATAACTTAGGGTATCAGAGCAGGACTCTACTATGTCATCTAGCTACTACTTTCAGTTTCTCCTTTTTTGTCAAATTATTAAGTCAGTATTGTTTTGCAATAGACCAGATGGGTAATAATGGGGGTATATAGGATTATGGCAATGAAAAGAGAAAGGAGAGGAAAAATAAATATAGAAGAGGGAGAATTGAGAGGATTTGTACTTGGTTAGTTGTAAGAGATAAAGGAAAGAGAGAGATCAAAAATAATACTTAGATTTTGCACAAAGATATCTAAAGTCCCATTTACAGAAAATGGGGATTGAGCATATAAATTTAGATACATAATTAAAAATGGACTCACAGCTCCCTCATCAGTTGGGATTTTGCTATGTTTTTAGTATGTCAAGTTTGGAAGTGAGAAGAGCTGGTATTGAGTCTGAGTTTTGAAGGGGGAGAACAACAGGTCACTTCACTTTCCTGAGTCTCACTGCCCTCATTCTGCTGTGGAGGGAAAAGCACTTTGTAAAATGTCAAATACTAGATACATGAGAGTTACTAATTCTCCCTTTTGGCATTGATTTATGCTTTATTATTTCTCATGCAGTACTAAGTAGAAAAAATGAACAGTGTAACCTTCACAGATTCTGACCTTATGTCTAGAATTCAAAAACAGGTTTTAGTGTCCTTCAGAGTACGAAAAGTTAAATTCTCCTTATTAAATGCTCAACAACATAAATTCAAAAATTGGAAACAAAAAATTTGAATAGCACTTGAATCCAGGGAAATAGTGTTTTATTATGTGTTACTTAACATCTTTCTCTTTGTTTTTCTTCTATCTCTTCCCACATACAACTGAATAATTACAATAATTCAAATATTTTGTTAGTAAATTTAATGTGGATCTGTGGATTCCATAAATTTGGGCACACTATCAATGCAAAGGATTTTAAGGTTTAGTAGATAACTTAGTTGCAGTAGTTAGGAAATTTTGTTGTTTAATGGACAATATTTGGGTAAGCAACCCTTCTCTAAATTTAGCTAGCTTGCTCTTTGGATTTTAAACACTGTCTGAAACCATATTTTAATCTTCTCGTTTGGTAAGAGCTGGAAGAACCTATATTCCTCCAAGAATTACAGTTCTATATTCCTCTAAGAATATCATCCCACACACATACACATATAGATATATATATATATATATAAATTCACAAATATACACATATGTATACATATACGTAGAGCAAACATACATATCTACATTTACTCACACATATACATTTATCCATACATAAATGTGTCTAAATAATATTAGTAAGGCGACATATAATGTAGATTTCTCTCTTGATTGAATCTTAAGTTTGATTTTGTCTAAAATTTGTTGTAATGTTTGTGTATATCTCTTCTTTCCTGTCCTGCTAACTCTTCTGCTTTAATTCTGCTCCTTAACTTACCTTGCTATTACTTAATCTCACCTCACCCATGGATCCCTCCCTTGTCTTCTTTCCCCACTTTTTGCTTCCTACTTTGCCCATCCCTTTCTTTTTATTTGCTTCCTACTCTACTCATCCCTTCCTCTTTATTTCTTTATATGTTTTGGAGGGTGCTATACCCTTCAGAATATATATGCAGTGTTGCCTATTTAACCCATTTCCGAAGTGAGTATGATTTCAGCACTACAAGCCCTACTCTCCCCTTCAATGCCTCTGTGTCTATTCCTCCTCTGTACCTTATTTATTTTATATTATATTATTAATTATTTTTTTTACTTTTTCTAAGCAGTTTTGCTTTTTTAAAGTCAAATTATGCTCAGCTCCACCCAGTCTTTCTTTTGTGCCACCTAGTTGCTGATGTCATTTCTTAAACATATAGCATACATTTCCATGTAAAAAACAATTTGTCCATGTTAAGTTTCCTGAAACTTGATCTTTGATACTAGCTATTGAGTTCAGATTTGGTTGAGAAAAAGGCCTGAAAATCTATAAGTTCACTGAATGTCCTTTTCTTTCATTCAATTTTATGGATAATTTTTCTGTATATATTGTTGGTTTTAGGCTTAGTTCTTTTGATTGCCAGCATATATGATTCCAGGACCTGCAGTCTTTTATTGTGGCTGCTGCTAAGTTCTGAGCAATTCTAATTGTAGCTCCAGTGTATTTTAATTGTTTTTTTCTGTTTCTTGCAAAATTTTCTTTTTGATCTAGGGGTTTCAAAATTTGGCAATGATATTCCTATGTGCTTTCCACAAAAGATTTTTTTGAGATGGTAATCAGTGGATTATTTTTTCTATTTCTACTTTCCCCTCATGTTCTATCACTCCAGAACAATTTTCTTAGATTAATTTTTGCATTATTGTGTCAAAGTTTCTTTGATCACAGCTTTCAGGCAGTCCAGCTATTCTTATATTTTCTTTTCTTAATTTGTTCTTCAATCTGTTCAGGTTTTTTGTTCTAGTTTTTCATTCTTTATGTTTTATTTCATTTTTATGTTGTATTGTTTATATTGTATTGTTATTTCTTGTTCTTCTACAACTTCACTAGCTTCCTCTTGCCTAGTTCTAATTTTCAAAGAGTTATTTTCATCTTTAAGACTCTGTGTCTCCTTTTCTAGTTGGTTAACTTTTTTTCATAATCTTGTTTTTCTTGGTAGTTTTTTGTTTTTGTTTGTTTGGGCTTGGTTTTTTGTTTTTGTTTTTGTTTTTTTTTAGTTTTAGTTTTTTCTCATTTAATTTTTTAATTTTTGGGGGTGTTCTTCTATAAATTCTTTCTGGGTAGGAAACCTTTAACATTACTTTTTGAAGTAGAATAAGCTTTTTTTTTAATTTTTTTTTTTTTAAATTTCAGTGTCCTCCTCTGAAAATGAACCCTGGTCTTCCCTATTTCCATTGTAAGTTTCTATGGATAGGTCCTGTCTTTACCAGTTCTTTTTTTTTAATGAGAAGTATTAATGTAAATACTTCTAATTGTCAGATGAAGGATGGTGCGTCTGACTTTGCTTCAGCTATCCCCTTCTGCAAATGCTGGCAGCCAGTAGCATCCCTGCCCCACTGCCTCTGGCCTCAGCCAGGTGCTGGTTCCTTCTTATCCAGGGCTGAATCTCAGCAGAAATTGAAGAGAAATCACGTGTTCATATGTAGGAAAAAACAAATTAACATATTGGACATATTAAAAAAAAGTCATTCTACGTATTTACTCTTATGACCTCTCTATCAGGAAATGAGTATAATTCTGCATTATTATCTTTCAGGATAATGGTTAATCATTGCATTGATCAGAGTTCTTATGTTTTTCATAATTCTTCTTTTCACAGTATTATTATAGTATAATTTGTTCTTCTGGTGTTTCTCATTTCACTCTGTATCAGTTCATACAAATCTTGCCAGGTTTCTCTGAAACTACTTCGTTCATTTCTTACAGAACTTTTAGCATTTCGTTATATATAACATACCATGATTTGTTTAGCCATTTCCCAGTTGATGTTTCCTACTAGATATTTTTATTATATATCCCACATCACTCCATATAACCTTTTTTCTCTCTTTTCCTATTTTGAAATATTTCCCACTTGTGTAATTTGAAATTTTCAATAGGCAATTGGTGATGTCATACTATGGAAAAGACTGAGATCAGACGCATAGACCTGTCTCTCATCTGTAGAGAAGTCATAATTAAATCCATGAGAGATGAGGCAGAATAAAGGGAGAAGATAATTCAGGATAAAATCTTGAAAGACATCTACAATTAGTGATCTAGCAGAGAAGAACCAACTATTAGATAGGTAGAAACTGAACCAGGAAAGAATAGTTTCACAAAACCTATAGAGGAGAAAATATCAAATGTTACAGATGGATCATATAAGAAAGTGACATCACAACATAAAAAGCATGGGCTTTTAAAGCTCAATTGTTTATATATTTAAAATTTATACATATGTACATATCTTAATTAAAATATTGCTATCTTATTATTCAGTCTGTTGTAGATTATTATATCTAAATATGCCTGCTTTGGATCCCCCTTTAAGAGATGTAATTATCTCTCATTATCATATAACTGCACTAAAAAATGTTTATAAATCCTATTGGCATTATTATAGCAACTATTCAATATAGTCAAGAATGCTCCTGTTCATGTATCTGGAAGAATTGATTCTATTTAAAGAATAATGATAGAATTAGTTTATATTTAATCATTTGTGGAAGGAAACAAGTCACAAAATTAAAAAGGATAATATCTTATTTATTTATTTTTTAAAATAGCTTTTTATTTTCAAACTACAGGCAAAGGGATATTTTAAAGCTTAAATTCATATGTAACAAGTAAATTAGAATGACTTTGTAAAATCCTTTGAAAGCTCTAAAATTACTGATTCTATCATAACTTTAAAAAGTAACAAATTTAATATACTGTTTGTATATCAAATCCTTATAATTAGAAAGTTGTCTTTGATATTTTTGCAGTCCTTTATAATTTTTAAATTTGTCTTCAAATGATATAAAGTAAGATTTCATGAACTAAAATTATAACATTTCTGAGATTAATTTTTTTGGTTTTCATTCACATATCCCCTGTTATTATTCAGATAAGAATTGTTTTCCTCCACACTTAATCAAAATCATGTATTTTCAGCATAAATTTTACAAATTGAACTCTGAAGCCCAAAATCATTCAGGATGTGTATTTTAGTACAGTGTTTGGCACTTAGAAAAGCATTTTTAAAATGTTTATTGATTGACTGATTAGAAATTTAGTATGCTTTCTTGAAACCAATATTAACAAAGCACAGAAAAAAAGTGACAAGTATAAATGTTCTCTTATGCAAGATATTTAGAAAATTAGACAAAAACATACATTCCTAAGTCTTGGCTTTCAGGAAACTGGTTCTTTACTTTGATTTGAAGATCAAAATGATGACATTGACTCAGGTGTTCAATTGGATATAGATTGATTGTAGTTTTTAGAGTATTTCATAGCCCTTTAATATTGGCTTTGAATGTTAAAAGGCATTGTAACCTGATGATGGTCATGGTTGTTAATGGTTTGTATTAGCTGGAAGCTATCAAATCATCCAAAGACTCTGTTAGTGTTAGAATAATAATTTACCAAGACAATTACCACATGCTGGAATTTTTGTGCAGTGCTAATTCAATATTATTAATAATGAATAAAATTGCACTTTTTCAGGTTCCTAGGGGCAATGGGGTATTATTTCAATGAATATTTCAGCACATTATTTTAATCATAGCTCCACAAAATTCAAGTGGGCAATATTTTATACTTCTAAGTTCAGTCTACTCAGGGACCACAGTCATTAAATTGCAAACTATTTGTACTGAGGTCTATCCTATGATTTACAAGCCTTGTTAAAACACTATAAAACAAAATAGGTTGTGCCATTAATACTTGTAATTTGATGCTACATTTGTTATTGATCTCACAGTGGTTATATTTTTAATAGTAGTAAGTGCATTTTGAAGAAGACAGTTGAATGCTTTAATGCTAAAATAGTAGAATAAAATATGTATTTGGGGAAAAAATTGCACACAAATGTTTGCGTGACATTTGTAAATTTCTCGAATTTGACTAATGAAAAAGAAATAGAAAATCCTAAGTTTTGAGGAAATAACATTTTAAAAAATTATTCACTTTTTATAAATATCATATTTAATGTTGTGGGATTTTATTTCTAATTTCTAGCCAACTGCATGATTTCTGGCGCTTAGATTATTGGGAAGATGATCTGCGTAGACGGAGAAGATTTGTTCGCAATGCTTTTGGTTCCACACATGCTGAAGCCTTGCTCAAAGCTGCTGCAGAATATGGTTAGTAATTATACCTGTGATGTAAAAATATTTCAATTTATTTGTTTAATATTCAATTAAACATTTCTAACTATGGTTGACAATTCATAATTTTGTTGGGATTAGCAGATTTTTTTAAGTTAGTCAAATAGCAAAGATTTTTTACTTTTTTTCAATTTTGGGTTTAGCATAAAAACCTCTCTACTTCTAGTAACTCAGAAATGCTTTCACTCCATGGCATTTTTCTTTAATAAGTCACAAATATTGACATAGTTCATTATTATAAAATTTCATTAGAGTCTCTCTTAGAGCTTGAGAAACTAAAGCTAGAAACTTCTCTCCTGTACATTGCAGATAGCATATGTCAACATTACAAACCTACCACCATGGCAGAATATGTACTCATTGTTGTCCAATCAAAAATCTTGGATACACTTATATTGTCTAGCTGACTATTATATGCATTTTTAATGCTTTAATGAGCTTAGTTTAGGTTTGTTGTTACTTATTTATGTCATATATACATGCAAGGAATATGTGTATGCATGTATATATATACATAAACATATATTTTTTCAGGAAAAAATATACATTTCCATCTCTCATTTATATTCTTATGCAAGTTTCCCATATTCAATATTCAGTAAATTCAATTTTGTTGCTTTATTTGTGTTCACACTTACTTGTTTGTATTTTTCCTTTATGTCAGTTTTTATATATTTGGTGGATTTTAGAGCTCTTTGAGGGTAAGATTGTTTGCTTTTTTTTGTATTATCAGTACTATGAATGTGTCTTGCACATTGTAAACACTTAAAGGTTTGCTGATTCCAGAGTAAAATAAATTCCAAATGGAGCATCTGTTTGTAAATCATATCACAAGATAGATTTAATGCAATGACATTTATATCTTTGATAGAATTGCATGGTAAATAGTTAACTTGTAACAAAAAGAAATGCTCACTAAAATATTCATTGTCATAAAATTAGCCCTGTATAATATTCAGGCATATAACTTATTTAACAGGCTTCAGAGCATCAGTAAATATCCTAACACAAATAACACAAATTCATATTTTAGGATTTAAGTGGATTTGTGCTATTTACTTATTGAAAGAAAGGGTTGTCTGGAAAATTGAATAGTAGAATAGTATTGTAAGGGACATGTTTAACCAAGTTAAAGGATCAACTTTTAAAGTATTTCATCTTATGAATAATCTAAAAGGCACTTCCTAATCAGAAGTAACTTTTATCTATTCATTAAAGTAGGCCCTGCAGTTCTTTCTCTTCGAACATTTCTTCATTAGTAGCATATGTACCCAGAAGTATCTCCAGTCTTCTCTTTATCTATCATCCACATCATTGTCATAGCAATTTATCTAAATTTTAGGTGTGATATTATTCCTCAACTTAATAAACTCCAATGACTTCCTATTGACTTTAGAATCAAATATAAACTTTTATGTTTCATTTTAAAGCTCAACAAAACTTGGCCCTAATCTACCTTTCTAACTTTATTATTGTACATTACTTCTCTTTCTGTTTTGTACATTATTTTTGCTGTTTCTTATTTATAGCACTCATCTCCCACTTCCAAACTTGCATACTGCCCTTCTTTCTTGCCTAGTTTGCCCCCTCTTCTACCTCTTGAAATCCCGTTTCTTTCACCATTTTTTCCATTTACACTTTTCTGACTCCTCTCTCACACCCTTCCACAAGCATTCTCTTATATTGATTTTGTATACTTAAAGTATATGCAAAATACTTGCCTTTTTGGCTCCCAATATGGGAGCTCTTTAAGGGGAGGAAACTTATTTTTATCTTTGTAGCATAAAGCATTGTGTACCTAATACATTTATCTATTTGATACAAGCTTGTTAACATAAATACCATAATTCAAATATTAATTTATACTAAATTGGGTCCCCCTCAGTGAAATCAAAGAGGAAAAATTTTGAATTGTGGATTATTCAATAAAATAAATATTAAGTACCTACTGTGTATAAGCTCCTATACCAGGTTTTAGGAATACTGGGTGAAATAGACACAGACCTAGTTCTCAAAAACTTTATAATACAAGAGGGACAATAAGACTTATAAGAATTTTAAGGGAATAGGTCACTTTTATACAATTTCAAAGTTGGAAGGGACCTCAGAGGTCATCTAATCTAATATCCAACTGAACCAAAATTCCCCATACAACTTCCCCAGCTGACTCTCTTTACTAAAAGTATATGTATAGCATACTTTTAAGCCAAATTCCCTACATCTTTCCTAACTTGTGATCCATAATATTCATCATAATAATTGATATTCATAGCATCTCAAGGTTTGCAAACTAATTTATATTTTTACCATGTAATTTGGTATAACCAATTTGAAAGATATGTGCTACTGTTATCCTTAATTTACAGATAGGTAAGCTGTTGCTAATGGAAGTTGAGTAATTAGGTTAGGGTACTAGAGCTGGTAAATGTCAGATTTTGAAATCTGAAAAAGGCAGATTTTGAAATCAAGTCTTCTTCACTCAAAATTCAGCCTTCTTCCCACTAACCTAATTTGCCTTTTTGAAGACTTACGAGTGTCTCATCTTCAGGCACTTCAAGACACCTTTTTTTTCATGGCCAAGATTTTTAGATTCTTCTTTATGTCAAGTAAAAATCTGCTGCTCAGCAAATATCAACAAAGGGAACCAGAGGTGTTTTTCTGCATTAAATAAGCCCCAGGGTGTGTCCAGAAAGTACTGAAATAGTTTTAGCCAGAGAGGGTGAAGTAGCAAAGCATATATATAACAGCCACTTTTCTGGAGTAGGTGGAGTTTGAGATTTCAGTAGAAATCTTATCTGTTGAGAAAGAACATCCAGATTACTGATTTGGGTTTTTCCCTTTGCACCCAAATGTTTTGATGTGAAATACAATTAGTCAGAGTATACAGGAAAATAGGCATTGGTGTGCTGATAAATGTTTAACAACTCCCTCCCCCCCCCCAAAAAAAAAAAAATAGGCATATAGATCACACTTTTAAGTTTAATCTACATTATTAACATTTTTCTTCTATCACTTTTATACGTTAACAGAACAATAAATCAAGTCCTGAACTTTAGTTTGCTGATTTTCATGGAGGGAATCATCCTGAAAGATGTAAATTCAGTGGAAATTTAACACTCTAGACTCTAGAGTTCTAAGGGTCCTCAAACCCACAGGCCAGATGCGGCAGCTGAGAACGTTTATCCCCCTCACCCAGGGCTATGAAGTTTCTTTATTTAAAGGCCCACAAAACAAAGTTTTTGTTTTTACTATAGTCCAGCCCCCCAACAGTCTGAGGGACAGTGAACTGGCCCCCTATTTTAAAAGTTTGAGGACCCCTGCAGAGGGTTCAAGCTAACTCTAGCATACCCCTACTGGTAAGGTACCCATATTATTACCTCCATGAATACATTTGCCCTTATCAATCAGCTAGTCAGTAGGGACAACTAACTCACAACAAAGACTTTTAATAATCTTTTATAGGGAAAAAAAAATACTTCACAGAAACCTGGTGCATACTGTCCCCCAAATCCACAGAAAAAAGGATATAAATTTAGAATAGCATTGAGGCACTCACTCTTCCAGTTCTTCAAGGCCTTTCTCTTCTGAAGTCCTCTCTTTCTCCTGAAGTCCTCATGCTGTTTTCTTCTGGGAGTAGTGTTTCTGAAGGGCAGAACTTCAACTCTTAAGGTCTGCCCTACTCCACAGATTAGCACCCCTCTGTCAGAACTATTCTCTCTTGAGGCAAAGTATGCTCTTTTCTACTCCCAGGGGAACCACTCTTTGAAGTAGTAAAAATGAAGACTGTTTTCAAATCTAATGACATCTACTTTTGAAGGGGTAACCTGGATTGTGGCTAATCTTAACCAAATAGCCAGCTCCCCATCTAATTCAGTCAAAAAAAGGATCTTTCCTATTTCCTAAAGGATTGGTGTATATCATGCAGTATTTCATCAGGTAGCAAGAGAAGGATCCTAGATTAGAATAAAATAAATCATACCACTTTGGTTGTCTTAAAGTGACTAAATCCTCCATTAAAATGGTTTAAGCCACTTTCCCTTTCTTCCTTTTTAAAGCATTATATCTTAAGTTATGTATAAAGCTTGTTAAGAAGAAATAAGAATTTCTAGCTATGAACTAACTTACAGTGACATTAGTAACCCTTCTCTTTTGATGGCATTACAAGAGAGATGTGATAATTAGTAAGTTTCCTGTTAAAAAAAGAACCGGTTACGGTGTCATTTTATCAGTAAAATTTTAAAATTATATAATAAAATTATAAAAACATTTCTAAAAGAAAGTATGTGTTTACTTTTCAGGTATTTCTTATATATATTACAATATTAAAAACTTGTAGTTTACCTCTGTAAGAAAATATCTTTAGCACTGATGGGGTTTTAAAATTCTTCTCTGCAATACTAATTAGCTGAATAATTTATGAGGTTGTAATGGGAGAAAGATTTGGGGTGTGTTGATATACTTTTTGCCCCTGGTCTAAGAATGTGATTAATAAAAATCTAAAAATTCGTAGTTTTTTTTTCCATTTTCCTTTTTAAAAACTGATATGATTTTGATGTTTCATATTTTCACATAGCAAGTTAACTAATGAGAAAATGATTTCAAAAAGATTTTTGGCAGTCATTGTATAGTAAAATTTAATTTAGCCAAGGAAGTCTCAGTGAAGATGTTTCTTTAGTTATCAATAAGAGCATGAAAAATTTCCTCTGAATTTTGGTACATTGGGTTGATTGTCAGGTGTTATTTAAGCTTTTATTTCTCCTCCATAATATTACAATGAAACAATGTTATTAAGGTCCCCAAAATAACAAACTCCTCCCTATCTATGTTCAAAGACATCAGTTTAAATAGATTTGATCAGGCATTGCAGATCAATCAGGGCTAGCAATTTCTGCAGAAGGAAAAAAAACACAGAGTAATGATGACAAAGTTAATCAGTCGTTTCTTTGGCAATAAATAATGAGATATGGTGAGGCCTACAGATGAGAGCATTTCTAGGTTCCTCAGAAATGAGTCTGTTTAACACCTGATTTATCTGAGCTTGTGGAGTCATCAAAATATGACCTTGATGAGTAAAAAGCTGCTGTATAACAGATTTAAAATTAAATCTGTATTGATGGTATGTATGTATATATATTCATATGGCTACTCTAATAATGTAGTGCTTTCAATCACCAAGGAATAAGAATTATCTGGAACAAAAAATTTAATTTCATTATTCATCTGTTTGAGAAAGCAATTTTAAAAAATTTAACTTCACATGGGTATAAAGAAAAAAAGAGTTTTCAAGGTTACCCTAACAACTGTCAGTTTGTTTGCTCATTAAAAATTATTTTTAATTTTCAAGGGCTTTAAAATAATTTCCCCAAGCTTTTTTTTTTAATTTTAAGATATTATTTTTACCCCCAATTACATGTAAAAACAATTTTTACATTCATTTTTAAAACTGAGTTTGAAATTCTCTTTCCCCTTCATTGAAAAAGCACAGACTTCTTTTTTTATAATACAGAATATATTATAGAATCTTTTTTTACTATGTTAAATTGATTTTCTCAATTTTATTTGTATTTGTGCTAAAGCATTAGATTTGATTATTGTTTAAAAGTTTCAACAAAATCAAATTATATAAATTTGGGGGAGGGGGGAATATCCAGTGAAGCATTCTGTTGCCATGTTATCATTGATGCATAATCCTTTTCATGGTCCTGTAGTGTTTGCAATCTTTTAAAATAACTAATATAGCTTATATAAATGCTAAATAGCAAAAAAAAATTTTTTTAATTACAGAAATACCTAGTATAAATGCTTTAACAAAATAAATATCCACATCAAAGCCATCCATGCCTATAGGCATCTGAAGAAGCCAATATTTTCAAATTATATAAATCAGTTAATTTGTTTGTGTCTAATAGCAGTGTCTTAATATAGGAACTGTTTTAATTCTTACTATTCCCTTTGTGATAGAAATTTCTCTATAGTGATTATGATCATATCCTGTCTTGAGGTGTACACTCAGTTTCATAGATTTATTACTCCTCCCTCCTCCCATCTCACCCTTCTCACTCCCCAAAAGAAGGACTAACCCTTTAATTTATAAACACTGCTCCATAATGGTAGCATTGTTTTAAATTTAAGTACTAGAGATTTTTTTTTTTTAAGTTTTCTATTAAAGCTCCAAATCCTAGATTAACTCTGGATGGATATTGTCCTGTTCACTTTTTTATGTAATAAAATACCTTTAGTAAAGCATTACTTAATGAGATTACACACACACACACAATTTTTAATTCTTATTTTGAAATAGCTTTTTAAGGAAATATATGCTGCATATATGTCAATGCCTTTGCTCTCCCCTGCCCACCATAGCTGTAATCAAGCTATTTTAATTCTGATATTCTTCTACCTTGACTAAAATATTCTTTTCTAATTCAGTGCACTGTACCTGGAATTAAAAAATACACATAGTCTGCTTTCTAGGTATTCTGTTTGGTTATGATGAGATAAAGACAAAAAACAAAAAATATCTCTGTCCTCAAGGTGTTTACATTCTATTGAAGGAAATATTCACACATATATAAGAAGCATAGTATATAGAGTTCTAGACTTAAAATTAGGAAGACCTGACTTGAATCCTATCTCAGAGACTGGCTAAACCAACCAGTAATTCTCTCAGCCTCTATTTCCTTATCCGTAAAATAGGGATAATAATAGTACCTACTATTATACAAGGTCAAATGTGAATCAAATAAGATAAAATATATAAAAATATTTTGCACACCTTAAAGTGTTTCATATATATTAGCTGTTACCAATTATTACTAAGTAAATATACAATATATTTAAAGTCAATTCTTTATCATAGAGAGAGAAGCATTAAGATCTGGGGAGGAGGGAGTATTTAGCAAATTCTTTTTTGTGTGTGGTAAAAAGTGATTAAACTATCTCAGAAGGAAGATAGAGATTCCAAAAAACAGACGTAAGGAAAGAGAGCTACGATGTACTATAAAGAACTTTAATAAGGACAAGGAAACAAAAAAGAAGCTGTCATATGAGGAACAAGTAGACCAGATTATCTGGAATGTAAAGTAGAGGAAGAGGAATAATATGGAATAAATGTGGAATAATTAGATTCTAGAATCATAGATTTAGAGCTAGAAGGTACCACAGAGGCCTGTTTCTATAATTTTTCTGAACTGCAAATTAAGTTCTCTGATTTAGAAAATTGAGGCAAATTGTAGTCACTTTAAGTGACTACGTAGCTAGTAAGGATCTGGACCAAATGTGAACTCAGGTCTTCACAGTTCCATATTCACTTCTGGATCCATATGGAGAAGAATTTTAAAAGGTCAATACAGGAGTTTGTACTTTATCTAAAAGGCAAAAAGGGAGCCACTTTTTGAGCAAGGTGGTACATGGCATTGTCAGACTGATTTAGGAATGTTATTTGGAAAGCTCTGGGATGTATAGCCTCTTTACTTTCCCAACCATATGAGAAAAAAATTGATGTTGGGTCAAAATATATTATCTTCTTTCCATTTTGTTATTGTATTTTCTCCCATGTCTTTATACACATGCATACATATAAACTTGTATATAAGAGAAAGGGGTGAAAATTACAACTTACATAATTCATTTTTTACTTAGCATCTAAGATACCTCATAACCATTTTTCTCTAGTACAGTTAGCTTTCCACTTTATTCTTTAAAGGATAAAAAAAAAAAAAAGAACTCAGTGAGTCATTTTATTCCAACTGACCAAGTAGTAATTGGGTGCATCTACTGTTTTCATACATCCTATAGCATTTATAATGTATAATATGTTAGTATTTAAGTATATAAAATTATGAAAACTATAGATACATGAACATAAAGTTCTTTACTAAATTTCATGATACTAAAATTAGACAATACCACTAAAACTTGACACTAATACAGAAGAATGTTCTATTTTATGCAAAACGTAAAACGATGTTTCCAATGAAATTGAATAGGCTTAGAACTCAAGTATTCAAGTAAATTTACTCATTATGTAGAGAGCCATTATAAATTATCTAGAGAAATGAGTATTTGAGAAATCTGGCCTCCTAACCTTTTGAAATTAACTTTTTAAAATTAATTACGGTGGGAAAATAATTGTTTATAAGAATCAGATGGTCTTAAGGCATCAGACAAGGTAGTTATATATAGGACAATCTGATGGATAGCTGATGTTTGGCAACTATCTTCCATGTTGAACCTACAACTTGGAGCAGCTCTAAATAAGACTTACTCTGCCCCAAATAAGGTATTAGACTAAGAACAATAAGGTATTAGATATCCCCGTGCAAGTTCCAGATATGAGACCCACCTCTAGACAATAGTCTACACTTGCTAAGAACGAAATAACATTTGGGAATAGATCAGCAAGGTTATGTTAACTTTGTTTTCTTTGTTTTTGATATCAGTGTTAACTTTTCAGTTCCTTTCTTTTCTGACGTGATATCATCTTATTTGTAATTTATTTCTTCCTTCCCGTTTTCCCCTTTTTCTTTCCTATTTTTCTTTTTTGCTTATTTTTCATTTTATTTTCCATTCTCCTATACTCATTATTTTCCCAATAGTATATTCCTCCATATTTATTTAATCTCACAGCTCTCAAAATCCTTCCTCTTCCCATGAATTCTCTGCCAACCACTCTAATAAAACCCTAAGTTGGCCTCCACTGCAAATAATTGTGCTTCTATCTGTCAGTGTTCTCACAGAAGCACTGACATCAGTCCTCCAGCTAACAAGTAAGATAGAGAGACTGTAAGCTTATTTTTATACCCAACTGTGTACGTATGTTTCTGTGTGTGCTGTTTTAGTCCTATCTCATGTCTCTAGCTGGAGGACCGATGCCAGTAACTACTTACTAGCATGAATGTTCTGCATCCTTCCCTCCTGACTATCCCTACATTTTATATCTGGGAAGGCATTATTCAGCACTATGAAACTTCTTGGTAACAATCCTACCTCAGTCAAGGCACAGACATAAGAGTATTCTGTATTTGATAGTAGAAAGAGTTCTTTGTTTGGAGTTAAAGAATCTGGGTTTGTATCTTGACTTCTGCCATTTTAACAGTTTGTGTGACATTAGATAGATAAGTCACCTTATTCTCTAGATTTCAGTTTCTGAAATTTTAGTTTCTGAAATTTATTCTCTATTTGAAATTATTAATTCTCTATTTGAAATAAATTTCTTATTCTCTATTTCTTATTCTCTATTCTTATATATAATGTGGGAATTGGAATAGGTGATCTTCAAGTTCCTTTTAAACTTTAAATCTTTGATCCTATAGTATTAAACCTTCATCAGCTGAATTACATTTTTATTTTCTTTTCATGTACTAACCTTCTAAATTTTAACAGAAAAAAAATAATTAAGAAAACAGAAATCATCCATCCTTGTCAGTACCTTTCAGAGATAGTTTTCAACTAAATGAAGATGGTTCTTAGATCCTGGCAACTAACAACTACTAATAGATCATGTTGGGAACTGATAAGCCTTAGTTTATACTATCTAAATGTATCAACTGATCTATAAATTGCTATTTTTAAAATGATTCATTATAATTTTTGTTTTATTAATCCTTTGAGTTCAAAATTTATTTCTATTTCTTAGATCATTATTAGCTAGTCTAACTGATTCATTTCATAGATGGGGGATTTGAATCTCAGAACATTCTAAATTTTCCTTCATAAGTAAGAACTGTAGGGGTTTTTTTCAATATAATATATCCGTGTTTTAAATATTTTCTTTCAATTCCTTTACTGAGTAGCTAATCAAAATCCTTCCAAAATAACTGCTAGTCCTAAATGCAAAAAGATTCCATAGTTGCTATCACATATATTCTTTAAAGCATGGTTTATCAAATTTCCTTTGAAAAGCATAGAATGCATTTTTCTATATTCACTATTAAGAAGATTATTGCATTAACATTTCATACTTATATAGTGCTACATTTAAATTCAATCATATATTCTTTCACCTTTTTAATTGCATTTTTCTGTTGAAAACATTTGCTATTTATGAATATCCTTTTTGGTGGTCTGTCCTAAAAAATCTTGCTTACATATGAATATTTTGAATTAGAAATAAATGAAATTCCTTTTTTGCTGTCAGAACCAAATTGTAAAAATGCATTGTATGTCTTTGAAAATCAGTATACTCTATTAGCAGACCTGTCAATATAAAAAGTGCATTCCATTTCCACCTCTTGCTCTAATAACCTTTTCTATGTTACTCTCAGGCAGTTCACATAATCAGAGTATATTGTCAGCTTACCGGAGTTGGGGAAGCATGAAATGAAAATCGCGTTAATATTGATCCAGTGCTTTTACTTGCAAGTGTCCTAGATGTCCTTTCCATTGAGCAATAACTGTTGGGGTTAGGTATTTTCTTCAGTTATTATTTAACCTTTAAAATTATTGCAAGCATAATTGATCTGTATATTTTGTTTAACATTTAGAATCACTGCTATTTACATGCAATTTTAATTTGTGTCCAGAATACTGATGTGCATCTTTACTTATACCCTAAAAATTTTACCTTATTTCCTACTCACTGTATTGTAGTATACTTACAGAAACATCTTGTCACACAGAAAGCACTTAAGAAAATAACTGAGTTTAGAAATTCTGGGATTGTTATATTTGTAATGTCCTTTGAGTTTAATTTAAATTGATTTCAGCATTTTTAGTGATAAGATCAAAGCATATACAAATCCATCACAAATTTGAAATTGGCTTTAAAAAATAATTAATCTTGGATTATTTCATTTAAGTCTTTCAACACATGCAACAGAGTAAGGATTTTAGGTTGTTAACAAATGATTTCAAACTAGAAAATGTGCTGTTGTTGAATAAGGAAGTTAGGTTCTGATTCTCTCAAACCAGCTACCTAGATTTATTTAATTATTGAGACATTCAGCCCTGCTTCAACTGAGGAGATAGAAGCAAAATACTTCATTTCTTCTATTTAAAAAAATCTGTAAACTTATTGGATTTGTTGGTGCTCAAAATGCTCTATGCTGAAAATTAATGATGTTGAATGTGTATTGGAAGTCAGGATTCAGATTCAGGTAATAAGGTATAAAATAGAAAAAAGTAAACTGAAATTTCTAGTCATGTTTTCTGATAAGGTATGGTTTTTTCAGTGTTAAAAAGTAAAATTCTATTGTTAAAAAGCAAAGCATATACATGTATATATGTTTACATCAAAATATAAATAGATTTATATGCATGTATCTTTGTGTAAACCTGTACATGTTTATATATGTATGTGTCTGTACTCATGCATGTGTATATATTTAGATATATGCAACTAGGTGGTACAGTGGATACTGTGTCAGGCCTGATTCAGGATGTTCACATCTGGCTTCTGATACTTTATTAATTAGACATATCACTTTACCATGCTTACCTCAGTTTCCTCATCTGTAAAATTAGTTAGAGAAGGAAAAAGTATCTTTGCCCCGAAAACCCAAAATTGGGTCATGAATAGCCAGACACCACTAAAATAACTAAACACTTAACTCTCTAGATACATTTAGATATATAATGTATACAACTAAAATCTTATTCATTCCTCACAGCAATCCTGTAAAGTAAAAACCATTATTTCCATTTTACAGATGAAAAAACTGAAGTACAAAAATTTAACTCTAGGAAATTGTAGAATCAAAACTTGAAACCAGGTTTTCTGATTCCAAGTGTGATAATTTTATTCACTCTATTGCAATGTAAATTTAAGGAAATTGAATGACTTTTTTAGTTTATTTTTTTTTTACCACATTCATAGTAGTGTTTTATTATTCTAATTACATGTAAAAACAGTTTTTAGCATTCACTTTTGTGAGATTTTGAGTTATAATTTTTTTTCTTCCCTCTGTCCTTTACCTTCCCCCTCTTCAAAACCAGCAAGAAATGTGATACAGGTTATACATGTACAGTCATTTTATTTTATTATTTTTAATAGCTTTTTATTTAGAGGTTATATGCATGAGTAATTTTATAGCATTGACAATTGCCAAACCTTTTGTTCCAATTTTTCCCTTCCTTACCCCCCTCCCCCAAATGGCTGGTTGACCAATACATGTTACATATGTTAAAGTATAAATTAAATACAAAATAAGTATACATATCCAAACAGTTATTTTGCTGCATGTACAATCATTTTAAACACATTTCCATATTAGTCATGTTGGGAAAGACAAATCAGAATAAAGGGGAAAAAGCATGAGAAAGAAGGAAAAAAAAAAAAGATGAAAATAGTATGCTTCAATCTACATTCAGTCTTGACACCTCTCTCTCTCTGAATGTAGATGGCATTTTCCATCCCAAATCTATTGAAATTATCTTAGATGACTACCTTGCTAAAACGAGCCAAGTCTATCATAGTTGATCATTATATAGTGTTGCTGTTACTGTGTACATTTTCTCTCGATTTCACTCAGCATCAACTCATGTAAGTTTTTCCAGGCTTTTCTGAAGTCTGCTCGTCATTTCTTATAGAATAATACTATTCCATTGATATACTGTAACTTATTCATCCATTCCCCAATTGATGGACATCTACCAAATTTCCAATTCCTTTACTCCACAAAAAGAACTATTACAAACATTTTTTCATATGTGGGTCCTTTTCCTTCTTTTATGATCTCTTTGGGATACAGACTCACTAGTGATATTGTTGGATTAAAAGCCATGCACAGTTTTATAGCCCTTTGGGAATAATTCTAAATTTCCACAATAGATCAGTCATGATTTTCTTTTTAAATTATTGGTCAGTTGAAAAAATGTTGTGCAGCCCATGTTGTGTAGATTGAACTACTAGAATTATCTCACAGAAACACTGGCTTAGCATAAATTTTTTTTTCAGACAGCGGGTTTTGTACATAATTGAAAGCATTCTTTTAGCTTTGACCTAATAAAAATTATAAATTTACTGCTTAATAATAAATTATTTACATGGTGTACAAGTTTAAAATTTTTGAATCATGGAAATTTTGAATAGGATCATCTCACATATGATGTAATCATTTTAGAATACATTATTCCAAAATCTCTTGCTTTTATTTGTCATTAAATATCACCTTCCAGATTTATTAAACTTCCCAAGGTATTCAAGTTGAATTAATACATTTTATTTAAGGCAAGGTATTTAAATTTTTAATTAATATTTTCTTTGATACTGATTTGATACTGAAATGCCCTTTTCTAATTCTCAGTAATAAAATACAGTATATGAAATAGAATTCCTATTTCCTAAAAGAGGAGCATTGTCTCACGAAACTTATTCCCAATTATTGGAAGTATTAGAGTTTGCTGACAGTATATTTAGATAATTTTAATATGAAGGTAATTTTCCATTCTTCTGATGCCTTTTCAAAAATTAAAGAAACTCTATAAATCATCTTATCTACTTTACACTATTTGTAAATTTTATGACAATCCTGTGACAAAAAATAGTATTTTTTAAAACATTTTTCTTGATGTTAGAGATATTAAGTAAATAGAGTTAAATATAACCAAAATTAGTATTCTTCAGACTTACTTGATATTTAAATAGCTAATTACAAGTAATCAAGGCACTATTCATTTTGTAAGCCATGTGTTAAGGAAAACCAGGTTTTACATATACACTATTTTATCTTTCTTTCACAGCTCATTCCTTAAACTGTTAGCTCCTTGAAAGCAGGATCTATCTTTTGCTTTTCTTTGTATTCTTAGTAGTTACTATCACAGTTCCAAAATTATATTACTTGCAAGTGGATTAAGTATTCCATAGTACTTATACTAAAACAATCCCATAGTACTTATACTAAAACTAAGCTAAATTACAAGCCTGGAAGAATGGTAGTGCCATTGACAGTAACAGTGCCTGACACCTATCAAATGATAACAGAGAAAGTGAAGAGAGGGGAATTTGGAGGAAAAATATAATGAACTCAGTTTTGGATATGTTGAATTGAAGGTGTTTATGAGTCAGAGGTATTAGGGCTGGACAAATCTGACAATTATTTGCATTCAGATGATAATTGAATTCATGGAACTGAGTAGTTCACCAAGGAAATTAGTATAGGGAGAGAAGAGAAGTGAACCCATGACAGGGCTCTGTAGGATAGCTATGGTTCATGGTCATGACCTAAAAATCTACCAAAAGAGACTGAGAAAACATAGACAGGAGAACAAGAAGAATAAAAGAGAAGGGAAAGGAATAAACATTTATTAACCATCTACTATGTGTTAGGCACCATGACAAGGGCTTTACAAATAACAAGTTTAATCCTCACGACAACCTAACAACAACACTAACGCCTGACTTCAGACCCAGTGCTCTCTCTACCTGACATCTAGTTTCCTCAAAACTGGGAAAGAACAGTATAATGAAAATATAAAGAGAAGTTATCAATAAGAGAATAATTGTAAAAACTATTGAGGTTTTTAAAAAATGCAGATTAAGAAAAAGATATTAGATTTGGCTATTGAGATCATGGGGTTTGAATCCAGATTTCAGAGAGATGAAGGGAATAAGGGGAAGGGAAATGGAAACATCAGTTGTAGACAAGAAATTCAGTTATAAAAGGGAAGACAGATAGGATGATAACTAGTTGAGATAGAAATAGTCAAGTGAAGGTTTTTTGAGGATGGGGCAGACCCAGTCATGTTTGTAGGCAATAGGAAACCAGCTAATAGACCAGAAGAGATTGAAAATAAGTGAAAGAATGAGGAAGATAAGAGTTCTCTTAGAGAAGACAGGGTGAAATGGAATTACTTTTCCATGCAGAGATGTTTGTCTTGGCAAGGAAAAAGGCCACCTCTTCACATGAGATAGGTGAAGGATTGTAAAGTGGCAGAAAGTATCTTAGTGATATGAGATGAAGAATTGGGTCAGACAAAGCTCATAGCATATGGCCTCAATTTTTTTAATGAAATATTAGCAAAGTTTTCAGATGAGAGGGTGAAGAGAGAGCAGGAGAATTATGGGAAGTTTGAGGAGAAATGAAAAGAAAAGATTCAGAAAATCTGCTATGGTGAGTGCAATAGTGAGTCAGTTAGGGAGATGTAAAAGGATTGCCTTTAGCAAAATGAGACTCTGCTTTAAATTATGTAACATGAATTTGTTTGTAGCCCCATGTCAGCAGTTTTGTGATATTACTCAATTCTGTTCAGGAGGATGTGAGTAAGGATAGATAGCAGGTAATGGCAGTAATCTAGGAATGAGACTTGGCAGCACAAGACTGATGATAAAATAAGGGATCAAGGTACTATGTTTCTACAATTAAACTGGTGTACTAAGGTAACAATATGGAGAAAAAGATAAAAGTGTAGGTAGTATAGGATTGATGGCTTGGGAAAGAACTGAAGAATTGCGGGATTAGTGGTCATCATAAGGACAAAGGACAGGTTTGGGGGTTGCAAGGGGGAGTAAGAGATGGAATGACAATAAATTATGATAAGATAAAGGAATCTCAGAGACCGTGAACATAAAAATGGTGCATGTATGAATAGTATGACTATTTTGTGTAGTTTTTGGCATCTTTGTACAGCTCAGGTGAAGGAAAGGAATAGGTTAGGAAAATCAAAAACTAAGGAGCTAGGAGGTTGCAGTGTTTGAGGCAGTATCAATATGTACCTTGGAGACCCCTAATATGAAGACAGAAGTTGAGGAAAAGAGACTATGAGTGAAGCACTAAACGTATTAGGGAAGGAAGGAGGGTGTCTTTGAGGATAGTAGATGGTAGATGGTAGCCACTAGAATCTTTATTAGGGTGATATATATGAATTGAATGAACCTCAAAGGGAGCAAGTATGTTAAGTGATGGTGTGAGAGGGACAGCATGAAGAAACAAGTATTTCTGCCTTTGTACTAGAACCAGTGAATCAGAAGTATGAGGAGAGAAGTTTAATCAGTGCTGGGATTGATGGTCAGGAAGCTGTGTCATCAGGAGGGAGCCAGGTCTCCATGAGTGAAAAAAGATGGAAGATGCAGCAAAGAAAAATAAAATGAAAGCACCTTGTTACCTGTGGAGCAAGCAACAGAGTGAGAGAATAGTGAAACAGTGAAAGAAATGGAAAGAAGGAAGGAAACATTTCTTAAGCACCCATCATGTGCCAAGCATTGCACTAAGGGCTTTACAAATACTAATTCATTGATCCTCAAAACAATCTATTATTATCCCCATTTTACTGTTGAGGAAACTGAGATAGGCAGATTTATTGACCTGCCTAAGATTATCTAACTGGTAACAAGATTACATAATTAATAATATAACATAATTCAGATTTTCCCGACTCTAGATCAAAACTTCTTAAACTTTTTCCACTGATATCTCCTTTTCATCTGAGAAATTTTCACATGACCACAGGCATATAGGTATGTAAAATAGGTATGCAAATCAAACATTTACTAATAATAAATCACAATTTCACAATCTCCACATTCAGTTATGAGACTCAGTTATCCATATATAATTTAATTTTTTCATACACTTTACTTGTGTATTGTGTTGGTTTTCATTTATATTTTAATTTTTATCAGGGACCATCTTTAATATACTGTATATACTCGGTCCTTCAGTTTTCTAAGTTATTTAATTGCTATTACCATATTTACTTGAATTGATTCTCAATAGAATTTTATGAAAGTAGAAAAAAAAAGAACACGTTTTGGTTTATGTTGTGTAATCTTCATCTTAGGAAAAAAATTTCAAATAGTTTTTAACAACTAGGTATATTGGTGGAGACAGGGCTTGCTTTTATAATAATAGTTTTTTTATTTTTCCAAATACATGTAAAGATAGTTTTCAGCATTCACCTTTGCAAATCCACGTGTTCCAAATTTTGCTCCCTCCCTCCAACCCCAGGTTAAACATGTGTAGTTCTTTTCTACATATTTCCAGATTTGTCATATTGTTCAATAAAAATAAGATCAAAAGGGAAAAATGAGAAAGAAAAAAAAAGTAAGCAAAAAAAAGGTAAAATACTATTTATTGATCCATATTCAGTCTCCATAGTTCTCTCTCTAGATGTAGGGCTCTTTCCATTACAACTCTATTGGAATTGCCTTGTGTGAAGACCGCGTATTTTAAAATCAGCCGGAGTCAGGAATTCAGGTTAGGGGAAAATCATCAATCTTTATTCTCAGTGAAGAAAGATCGGAGGTGGAAGAGAATGGGCAATAGCAATGTGTGCAGCTGAGTCAAGAAGCTAGCTAGACCAGCAGCCACAGGACCAGCAGCGATGAGCATAGAACACAGGCCCAATTTCTCCCTGCCTCTCTTCCTGTCTCTCAACTCCACTCACCAAAATCATCATTTCCTATACAACACATCAGGACTTGCACAGAGAGTGGGCGGGGGCCATTCTTTATCCAAGCATGTATATTAATAGAGTATAGTCCAATTACTATTTAGCCTCACGTGCTTGGGACCTCAGTGCATCAACTCAAGCCTTAGCCCATTACAGCCTTGACTCATCTCGTTGTTGAAAAGAACCAAGACCATCATAGTTAATCATCCTATCTTTGTTGCTTCTGTGTACAAGGGAGTCTTAGTCCTTGCTACTCCCTTAACTTACATCCTTTTAAGTCTTTCCGGCTTTGCTGAAATCAGCCTGCTCATCATTTATTTAAATAGAACAATAATATTACATTACATTCATAATCATAACTTATTTTTAAGAAAACTTATTTTTAAAAGGTTTTTATTTTCAAAAACATGTGCATAGATAGTTTTCAATATTCATCCTTGCAAAAACCATGTGTTCCAAATTTTTTTCTCTCTCCCTTCCCACTACCTTCCCTAGACAAGTAATCCAATATATGTTAAACATGTGCAATTCTTCTATACATATTTCCATAATTATCAGTCATGCCATAACTTACTCAGCCATCCCTCAACTGATGGGCACCTACTTAATTTCCAATACTTTGTGTGCCACTACAAAAAGGGCTACTACAAACATTTCTGCACATGTGAGTCCTTTTCCCTTTTTTATGATCTCTTTGGGATACAGACTCTACTGGATCAAAGGGTATGCACAGTTTGATAACCCTTTGGGCATAGTTCCAAATTACTCTTCCAAATGGTGGAATCTGTAATGTGTTGGTGTCCTAATTTTCCTACATCCCTCCAACATTTATCATTATCTTTTCCCATCATCTTAGTTAATCTAAGAAATGTGAAGTAGTACCTCAGTGTTTTCTTAATCTGCATTTTACAATCTGTTTTATTCTTTAACCATTTATCAGTTGGGGAATGGTTCCTATTCTTATTTTATGTACAAGGGAGTCTTTTGATAATGTTTTGACAGTGAGGTCTCTATCATAAATACTGGCTATAAAAATGATTTCTCAGCTTACTGCTTCCCTTCTAATTTTGGCTGCATTTGTTTTGTTTGTACAAAACCTTTTTAATTTAATGTGATCAAAATTATCCATCTTTCATCTGTTCTCTAGTTCTTTGGCCTTAAATTCCTCCCTTTTCTACAGATATGACAGATGAACTATCTCTTGTTCTCCAGATTTGCTCATATATCTAAATCATGAACTCATTTTGACCTTATCTTGGCATATAGGGTGTTAGGTGTTAGTCAATGTCTAGTTTTTGTCATACTATTTTCCAGTTTTCCCAGCTATTTTTGTCAGACAGTGAGTTTTTATCCCAGAAGCTGGAATCTTTTGAGTTTACCAAATACTAGATTATTATAGTCATTGACTATTGTGTCTTGTGAACCTAATCTATTCCTCAGTTCCACTACTCTATTTCTTAGCCAGTATGAAATGGTTTTGATGGCAGCTGTGTTATACTTTTAGGTTTGGTACAGCTCAACTAGGTATAATATACTATGAATTCTAAAGTAGGAAGAATGTTGTCATGCTTTAGATGAAGTTAAAAAAATATCAAAAGAAAATCTTAAGTCAAATATTTTTGTATTGTATATTTTTCTATTTTATGGATTTTTATTCTAATTAGAAAAACCTACTAGGGGCAGCTAGGTGGTGCAGTGAATTGAGAAGTCAGGAAGACTTGAATTCAAATCTGATCTCAGACACTTAATACTTTCTAGCTTTGTGACCCTAGGCAAGTCATTTAACCCCAATTGCCTCATTTAAAAAAAAAAAAAAAAACTACTTTAGGATACTTTGAAATTTTCTTAGAAAAACAAGAATACAAAACCTCTGACTAATCTAGCTTTAAATATAATTTACATTTTCAAATCCAAGGAAAGCTCTGGTTAGTGATTGGTAGTATTTGCTTGCTAATTTATTGATGAATGGATGGAGACACCAGGAAATATACTGTCTTTTTGAAGATTGATGATCAAAAATAAATTTTCTTCCCAACCAGTTTTTGATTTGTTGGATATCTCACAAATTCTTTGTAAGGACAGTTCTTATGACCAGACAGCCCTTTGAGAGTTTACCATTTCTGGCTTGTAATCTTGAAAAATGGAACCTTGATCTGTTAAAAATCTAGTGATTAAAAAGCCATATGCTTTGATTTAGATAAATATCTGGTAAAGGATGACAAAACCAAGTAGCTTGATAAACAGCTAAGTTATATATTTAACAAACCAATAAAAGGGAAATCAAAGTTAATAAGGGAAGTGATTAATTTCATATATTTCTTTTAGATTAATGTTTATTTTATGACTGCAAAATTAAGTTGTTTTTAAGGGTTAATATAGATCTTGTAGCTCCAGATTTACTTACTGAAGCTTTTTACTGTCTTTTATTTGTTCATTAATTTCAACTGTGTAAAACAAATAGTATTTTTTTCAATAATCTAGCAAATTAGCAAAGTATTCAGCTTTCAATAAAAAAAATTGCTTTAGCATTTTTATTCACCTTTTTAAAGGGATTTACACAAATGACTGAGTAAAAAAATCAAGAAATTACTCCTTGGAAACTCAATCATAAATATAGGATGTTTCATGAAACCTACCTATCCAGTAGAACCTATGAGAAATATTTCTTATCCTATATACTGTCCCACTTCTTTAAACATTAAGTAGAAAGCTGTTCCATTGAGAAATTAGTGCCAGTATATGGAGAACTGGATGGATGAGGAGATTTAACAGAATTGTAATTAATTGTTTAATGTAAATACGGCAGAAGATGTCCAGTGGAGGATTCCAAGGACACATACTTAACTTTACATTAGCATTCTTATGTATGATAGAGAAGGCATAAATGACAGTTTCATCACATTACAAAGGAATAGCTAACACTGTATGTCAGACTGAGAATCCTAAAATATTGATCTGATTCATATAAGATGAGTTCACACAGGAGATCAGTGTAAAGTCATACTCGAGCAAATAAATAAATAAATAAATGATTTTACAAGTTATAGAAAAGTCAGCAGGTATTTTGAAAAAAAAGTTTTAGAATTTTAGGGGACTAGAAATTCAAATTTCCTATATCAGTACTACATCAGTAGTGTGACATGGCAACCAAAAAAGCTAATGTGTGTCTGTCTGTCTGTCTCTCTCTCTATCTGTTTCTACACACCAACACTTTAAAAAAATATTGTAAACTAAGAGAATGTCTAGAAAAGAGCAATCAGAATGATGAAAAGTGCTGAGTCCATTATAGATAAAGATTAATTGAAGCATCCAAGCATATTAGCTTACAAAAATGGTTTAGGAGGTATATGCTGTTGTATGGGTGAGGATAAATTAGATTTCTCTTTGGCTCTGCCTGGGCTAAAACTTTGAGTAATGGATGCAAATTGCAAAGCAGATAATTTAAGCTTGATATAAAAAAAACTTCTCAACAATTACAGCTTCCCTAAAGTGAAATGAACTAAGAATTCTTCTTTGGAGATCTTCACGTGAACTTTAGTTACCCATTTATGGGATATGTTATAATAATGATTTTTTTGTGCATTTATTGGATTATGTGAGTACTGAAATACTGTCCAAGTTCAAGAAGTCCAGATTTCAGTCTCTTTTGTAATTATGTTATTTGTCCATGGCTAAGGTCTTGTTATCATTTTATTTTAAAATGGAAAGAAAAGCAATTTTAGAATAAAAAATTATTTCATTAACTGAAAACTTACTTATACAACTGTTCCAAACAATTTTACTATAAAACATCCTAGTGATTAGATAACACTTATGAATTTCTGTCTCTAAAGGATAAATTCTTGAATCATTTCATGAAACTCATATTGACGTACAAATAAAAAAGTTGAGGTAGAACTTATTGTGTGTGTGAGCAATTAATTTGATAGAGAAAGTTAATAAAAAAAAATATATATATATATATATTTATCAGTGTCAGGAAAAAAAATTATTAAATAGGTAAAGCCTGTCTTTGTCACCCCAGATTTTTTCCCTGTTATATCTTAAAATTTCTAATAATTATTATTATTATAATTATCTTTTTTTGCCAACTGCCTTACATATTTTATCTAATTTAAGGCTAATGGCAAATTTGTAAAATAGTTAATACAGTTATTTTCATCCTCATTTTTCAGATGAAGAAATTGGGGCTTATAAAAGTTAAATAACTTGCCAACAGCCACATGGCTTGTAAATGGTAGAATTTATCCTGATCCATTGTCCAAATCCAGTGGTTCCTTCTGATATATTCTTCTACTTTTTTTTATATTTTCTTCATTCCTGCAAAAGCTTGCTTTTAGAAAAATACATAATAAAAATAATCACAGAAATATAAATAATGAATGAAAGAAATTTAATCTGTTGGTTTTTCAAGGGGTATTTGTATTTTTAAAAATAAATAATCCTTTTAAATCAGAAAATTGTGTTTCTAGTTTTGAATTTCAAATTTTGATTATCAACTTAAACAAATATGTGTGTGTGTGTGTGTGTGTGTGTGTGTGTGTGTGTGTGTATACAGCTACTTCTAAGGCAAGCCTTATCCTATAGTCTTTTGTTTTCTTAAAATTTATCAGGATTGTCCAATTTTAAATGCTTTTCACACTGGCAACAGTTTGACAATGTACACTTCAATACTTGGGTGATTTCACCGATATGGTTATTCCTTGTCCTGTATAGATTGCAATCCTGCCGTGCCTTATAAATGTTCTTTGTTAATCATTGTGGGCAGTAATGATATAGCAGTTGTAAGAAGCACTATAAATAAATGAAACATTTCATTTTACACACATTTCTGATATTTACATATATTTAATATATCATTAACATTAATTATATTAATATAATTATAATCTTATCCTATATTAATATATAAATATATGACATATATATATATATACACACTCTTTGATATAGGCAATATATTTATTCCCATATAACATATGAGCAAACTGAGTCTTATAAAGATTAAATTAATTATTTATGTTTATGTACATACTAAGTATCTGAGGCAGAATTTGAATCCAGATATTTCTTACTTCAAGTTAGGCACTTGAAATCCTATACCATGTGTTATGTATGTACATACACATATATCTTAACAAGTAGCCAACCTTCTGATGATAAGCCTCACCAAACTTCAGGTGGCCAGACAATATATTAAAACCTTTTCAACTTGGCATGGGACCTACAAAAAAGTTCATGTTAAATTAACATAGAATTCAAGAACAAAGTTATTCCATGCCATGAGGAATCACTATAGTCAGTAAGACTATAGTGGAGAACTACACACCTGTCAGATTGGCTAAGATGACAGGAAAAAATAATGATGATTGTTGGAGGGGATGCGGGAAAACTGGGACATTGATGCATTGTTGGTGGAGTTGTGAACGAATCCAACCATTTTGGAGAGTAGTTTGGAACTATGCTCAAAAAGTTATCAAACTGTGCATACCCTTTGATCCAGCAGTGTTACTACTGGGATTATATCCCAAAGAGATTATAAAGAAGGGAAAGGGACCTGTATGTGCACGAATGTTTGTGGCAGCCCTTTTTGTAGTGGCTAGAAACTGGAAACTGAATGGATGTCCATCAGTTGGAGAATGGCTGAATAAATTGTGGTATATGAAAATTATGGAATATTACTGTTCTGTAAGAAATGACCAACAGGATGATTTCAGAAAGGCCTGGAGAGACTTACACGAACTGATGCTGAGTGAAATGAGCAGGACCAGGAGATCATTATATACTTCAACAACAATACTAGATGATGACCAGTTCTGATGGATCAGGCCATCCTCAGCAACGAGATCAACCAAATCATTTCTAATGGAGCAGTAATGAACTGAACTAGCTATGCCCAGAAAAAGAACTCTGGGAGATGACTAAAAACCATTACATTGAATTCCCAATCCCTATATTTATGCCCACCTGCGTTTTTGATTTCCTTCACAAGCTAATTGTACAATATTTCAGAGTCTGATTCTTTTTCTACAGCAAAATAACGTTTTGGTCAGGTATACTTATTGTGTATCTAATTTATATTTTAATATATTTAACATCTACTGGTCATCCTGCCATCTAGGGGAGGGGGGGGGGTAAGAGGTGAAAAATTGGAACAAGAGGTTTGGCAATTGTTAATGCTGTAAAGTTACCCATGTATATATCCTGTAAATAAAAGGCTATTAAATTTAAAAAAAAAATAAAATTAAAAAAAAAAAAAGACTTAAGTGGAGACATGATAGACAGATAGATAGCAAAGTAGGTAACTACAGACATGAGAAATAGGTAAATTGGTGCATCTATCGCTATGTAGAGTCTGACACAATAGAAATAACTAACTGAACAATAAACACCCCTATCTACATCCATGAGAAGCTGTCTCTGTGGATGCAGATAACATCTATTCTTCAGTTAATACTCTGACTCTTGAGATTTGCCTGGAACATTAAAAGTCTGAGTGTTTTGCCCAGTGTCACAGTAACTGTAAGAGGCACATGTTTTCACACATATGTAAATAATATAAATGAAATAAACATGAGGGATCTAAGATTTTCTTAGTGTGGAATTTCAGTATTAGAATTCTTGCACTATACAAGTTGCAACCCAATCTGCCTATCACTTAACAAAAAAGTTCTAAAGAATTTACCTGAGATATATAAAAGTGAAATGACTTAACCAAGGTCAGATAGCTAGTATCATAAAAAGGATCTGAACCCAGTTATTCCTAATTGCAAACTTAGCACTTTGTCTACTTAACCTCCATGCTTCTAATTATAGATTAAAAAGTAGAGGTAAGTTTTGACTACCTGAAATAATTGACATTTTAGCAACTAAGTGTAAAGTAATAAGGGGAAATTTTTTAACATCTTCTGTTATTATATGTACATTTATTTCCATTACATATTTTATGTAACATATAAAATATATATTATTTATTATTATAGTATAATATTATTATAAGAATCAACTTTCTAATGTTTAGCAACTTTTTTAAAAACTTGAAACTGGATGACCGACCTAAGTTACAATATTTTATTATTCTTAGGCAGTGAAGAAGATGTACTCAAGTCAAAGAAAACATTCAGAAGTCAAGCTGTGGTGAACCAGAATGCAGAAACAGAGCTCATGCTAGAAGGAGATGATGATGCAGTCAGTTTACTACAGGAAAAAGAAATTGACAACCTTGCAGGTAACATTTTAATATTTGTCATGCATATATAAAAATATAAGGCTATTTGGTTCTCTGAATGTACATATATAGATATGTGTCCATAGCCATATCCATCCATCCATACACATACACATCTTTGTGAATACATAGAAAAGCTATTCCATAGGTACATATTGCATTTCCAACTCAGGGAATGAAAAATATGTGCTAGTGACTTAGTATAATACATTCCTAATATTAGAGGAAGTTTATAGTCTTAGAGAACAATTTCTACTTTTTTAGTAGAAAAATCCTTGCAAATTATACAACATATATACACCAGTGCCTATTTAATATCTCTGTTTACATTTTAATTGTTGCCTTGAACATAATGCTGCTCTTGGCCACAAGTACTTTTATTGCATTTCTTCCTCATTGCCATTCTTGAGATTTTTCTTGCTCCTTAACTGCTGTCAATGTTTCTTCTACCCGAGGCTGAAGAATGTAGCTGCCATCTCTGCCCAGCTCCACCCCTATACTCTGCCAAACCCCATTGCTGGTTTCAACCAGCAGCACTTTCCAAACTTATACTCCTTTTCAACCACCAGTATTCATCTAAAACCCTTATATTTATAATTCCACTTTCTTCCCTGAATTTTAGGTGTCTAATATGAACTTTTTATTACTTACTTTTACCATTTTTTCTCCCAAATAGTTCTAAGATCAAAAGCTAAAGAAGACATTTTTGCCCATTGCTTTTCTGTAGTTACTAGAAAGTTAAAACTAAAAGAAATCACAAAAGAATAATGTAATTTTTTCAAAGGTAGAAAGTAAATTTGTATTTTATTCTATATCAGGAATGCTTTGTCTTAATATTTCAATTATTGTATTTTGATGAAATTGCTTCCCATTGTAATTCTATATGTTATTTGGGTATCTAAAGAATGATTTAAAGCAAAGAAGGGGTCTAAAGGAATCTGTCACAAAAATTGTTAAGAACTGTTCAACAGTAAGCCCTACTCAGAAGTAATGTTTGATACTATAGAAACAGAAGGTACACCTCAAAAGAAAAATAAAGTGATGGAAAATCCTTCTAGAATAGAGACATAATCCTTTTTTCTGACTTAAAGAGATACTATCCATCTTCCCTTCAGTCTTCTACTTCTTATTATAGTCATCTTCACTTCCCGAACCCCATGCACATTACAGTGGTTTCCATAATATAGGTGGTCTTCCTTCTGGTACAGGACCAAAATGCCATATGTATCTTAGAATCAAGTTACAGCATATCCAACAATAGCTGATCAGACCAATACAAGCTCAGAATGCTCTGCCACTGGTCAGGTAAAAAATATTCTATATAAACATTGGGGGTAGATTCTCTAACTTTGCACATCTCAAGCTACTTGCTACTTGAATTCTGTTTTACCCATACAGCACAGCACCTTCTCTGCCAGTGTCTTCCCTGTCGTGCAATCAGTTCTAAAGTTCTTAAGAGAGACTGGCTTGAGTTTATTCCTCGTGTTGTAGTTGGAGTGGGAATAAAACATGGTCAGAAGAGACTGGAGTTGTGTGTACTCAAAATGCTCTTTATAAAGTCGACACATTTCTATTCAGGGTAGATCATGTCTGATGGACAATATCATCCAGGCATGCATTTATTTTACTCATTGATAGAAATAGCACAGGGACAGATAATTTTTTCTCCTTATTTCCTCTACTGCTGCTTTGAAATATCCGTTAGAATGTCTATCTGATATCTTTGGGAAGTTGTATTGCTTCAGGGATTGCATAGGATTAGGCCCAAAAGTGCTGGGAAGGAGGCTGCTAATATCCTGCCTATTTCTACCTCTTTCTAGAGTGTCCTAGTATAGCTTTTTTCTAACTGTCTAGTGAGTGATTGCCCTTTGTGCAATGCTGTAATTTTTTTTTTTTTTTTTTGAGAACCATCCATTTGATATTTGAACAATGCAGCCAGTCCAATGGAGGTGTTTCCTCTATAGTACAGTTTAAGTGCTTGCCAGTTTATTTTGAGAAAAAACTTCAATGTCTGGTATTTAACTTGCCATGTGACCTTCTGCATCTTCCTAAGACAATTCAAATGGAAGCAATTAAATTTGGTTTAATAAGGCCTTAGAAGGAAATCTAGCTAGTAAACCCCAAGATATCTTTGGAGGATTCAGAGTTGCAAAAGTGGGGGGGGGGGGAGAGCTTTTAAGAGTATCTATAGGTAAGGGTATGATACTCTGTGTGGATAGATGGAAGGAAGGAGGGGAGGACAAAGTAAGACAACCTAAGAAGAATCCAAGAAATTTCTGACTTCCTGGGCCAGTTGGTCTGAGTAAAGTACAAATACATTAAGGCCAAGTCTGTAGAACCATCAGATTATAAACCCTGGAAGCACCTAGGGTTGGGAGGAAGCCTCAGCCTTAGAATCTTAGAAACAGTCAGTGTGGAAGAACAAAATTGAAAGACCTTCCACTGGTGAAAAATGGCAAGCACAGTTGTGGTGACCAGATGCTTTCTGGGTCATACTGCTGCTTCTGGGGGAAAAAAGCTACCATACACCTGGTGAGTGTAGTGCAAAAGAGAGGGCACCCTGCTGGCTGTAGGCACTCACAAAAAAGCAGAGTCCCTGGTTTCAATCCAGGGTAGAGAGGACAGCTGTAGTTTATAATCACTGGAGGGACTGTAAGCATGACAGTGACTTAAGAGTACAGAAGAGAATCTAAGACTGAGTCCGGCTATGGACCTTAAAAAGTAACAGTAAGAAGGATCTGATGCTTGGGGCATCATTTCCCTATCTCAGAACTAGAACTTGGACTGCTAAAAATAAAAAAATAAAATAAGTAAAAATGAGCAAGCAAAGGAGAAAGAATCCAACCATGGATAGCCATTATGGGGATACAAAAGATCTGGATTCATATTTAGAGAAAGATATTGGAGTTTTAAAAGTCACTCCTTTTTCAGTGAAAAATGTCAAATGCTCCCAAGCACAAGATTTCCTAGAAGAACTTCAAAAGAATTTTTAAAATCAGAGATATCAAGGAAAAAAATAGAGGAAAATAAGAACAATCCAAGATAATCAAGAAAATTAGAAAAAGAAATTGAAATAGAGAACCAGAAATTTAAGGAAGAAAAATCCTGAAAACTAGATTAGGCATTGAGAAGCTAATAATGTTCAAAGACATAAGGAAATAATAGAAATCAGAAGAATGAAAAAATAGAAGACAGTATGAAACTTCTCATAAAAAAAATACAGACACACAACTGATCTGGAGAACAGATCAAGGAGAAATAATAATAAATGAACTGCCTGAAAGTTATGATAGATTTTTTTTAAAAAGAATCTTGATACAGTATTACAAGAAATTATCAAGGAAAGTTGCCCTGAAGTTCTACAATAAGAAGATAAAGCAGAAATAGAAAAAAGCCAATGATCTCCACTGAAAGAAGTACTAGGAAGAAAACTAACAAGAGTATTGTAGCCAAATTTAAGAAGAGACAACAACAACAACAACAACAAACTAACTTAAATATCATGGATACATTAAGCATTCACAAATTCCAGCAGCCACTACATTGAAGGACTTTAGAACTTAATATATTATACTTCATGGAGCAAAAGAGGTGTAATTACAACCTTGGATAACATATTCAGCAAAGTTAAATATAATCCTGAATGGGGAAAAAAAATTATATTTAACAAACAGAAACAGCAGAACTTAAGGAAAAAATTTGATGTATAATATCCAGAAGAAATATAAACATTAAAGATCAAGTATAAAGGACTCAAAGTGAAATTCTGTACCTCTTATATGTGAAAATACTGTTTTTATGACTGATTTTTTTTTTTATTTCAGTTTTTGGAAAGAAAGGTTTGGGTTGAGCTATTTATGATGGGGTGATTCTAAAAAATAAAATAAAACTGTAGGAAGAGGAAAAGAAGCAATTATCTGAGGTAGTGTTGAAACTCATTGGAAATAAGTTGGGGAAGAAATAACATATTTTGAGAATGTTAATAAAAGTCTTCTGAATTCAGAGAGAAAAAATTGGGCAAGGAGATAGGATAGAAGAAAAGATAATGGAGGGATTCTTGAAGGGATTGCTAGGTTAAGGAATAGAAAGGCAAGGTAGCAGGTACAAATAAAGCAGAAGAATAAGGAGTGACAGAAATAGTATGAAAAGGAAAATGAAGTAAAATAGGGAAGAGAAAAATACACAAGTAATTGTAGCTTAGAATGTGAAAGGGGATGAATTTACCCATAAAGTGGAAATTGATCATAGATTAAAAATTTGAATTAAACAATCTTAATATTATTTATGAGTAGGAATAAAGAAAGCCAATGTATTTTCTTAAATGACAGATTTACCCAACTAATCTGTTTAGGTAATTGCATCCCAATTAATTTAATTTAAAAATTATCTTACTGAGTTAGAAAAAAAAATTATTTTGAAGATCAAAACATCACAGATTTCATAGAAATCAGGGGAAAAGGCAGGGGAAGAAGGAAGCAGATTCAGTTGTATTAGACTTTAAATCATATAAAATGAAGACATTGTTGAAACATAAAATGGATAATTTTAATTATTTTAAATTAAAATTTTATGGTGCCGATTAAATCTGGGCAGCCAAGACTAGAAGGAATGCAGAAAATTGGGGGGAGGGTTTCATAGATCAATTCTCAGGTAGGATGTGATTAGGTTGGAATATTGCTGTGGTATAGAAAATGATGAGATGGTTGATTTAGAAAAATCATGTAAAGACTTGAATTTAGGAAGATACCGGCTACCTTTAGACAAACATATGTTTACAGATGTATCTATATGTATGTATATTCATATGTGTCCACATATATATACATATAACACAGACGTACAATTAAGGTTAGATAAGTTGGCCACACAGCTAGTAATTGTTTGAGGTTGGATTTAAACTTGGGTCCTCTTGATTCTAGGGCTGGTATGCCATCTGCTTGCTGTACCACCTAGCTGCCTCCTCCTTTTTTGCCTATTAAGCTTTAATAAATGTCATGATTCTTTATAATAATAATAATAAATGACTTTATAAATAGGTACATAATAGTATGTTGGTTTTTAAAATACTAAGTTGTTTTTATCTCATACCTGTTGATGGCTAATTTTAAAATATTTTAATGTAATTTAAGTGATTAGTTACATGGTTTTATACTTTGAAAATTGTTCATTTTTATGTGATATATGAATAGATCAAATGAATCACTTAAATAATTTTGTTCCAGTTAGTTGAAAACTTATCAGTTTTAAAATCAATTATGTTAAAACAATTATACGTCTCATATATCTTTAATTTTTTTTTGAAGTTTTCAAATTACCACAAAGATGTCAATTCTGCATGATTATAGAATAGTGTTTAAAATTTTTTCAAAGCTACTTATCTTAAGAGACAAGTCATATATGTGATTATTAATGGCTTCTTTAGTGAACTGCTACTCTAATTGAATACTAAAGATATACCAAATAAGTAGTTATAATATTCATAATACTATATTCTACTTATTTTCATTGCCTTTATTTTCTTTCTAAAAATTTTAGTGTCACTGAAGCATAATTACAGTTATGATTTCCTCAACCACCTAATATTGAAATAGAATATTAATTCACAAACATTTTAGAGGTGATTTCAGACAGAAATGGCTATATTTTATTTTTGATTCAGGTTTGGCTTCAAGAATGTGGTTGGTTGGTGTTATAAAATGATGCATAATAAATTTATAATTTGTTTACTGTGTGAAGTTAAAAATTAATGATATTCTTCAATTGATGGAAAGATTCTGGGTCTCATACATGACATACAGTTCATTTGTATTAGAATGATATTTTTCTTTAGCACATCTGTCAACAATGAGAAGTAATATTGTAGAAGTGCATTTCATCTGAAGTATAGATGAAGTTTATCAAAATATAGTTTTTATAAGTCCTCGAACTATAACTAAAGTACAGATGTCATTGAAAATTATAATAATAATAATAATAATAAAATTTTAATTATAATAATGATAATTCTTTGTTTTTCTACTAAGGGCAGAACACTGGGCTTGTAACCATAAAGACTCATCTTCATGAGTCAGGTACACTCAGACAAGGACACTAGTTGTGTCGTGGGATAAATCACTGAATTTTGCTCTGTTTCTTATTTGTAAAGAGAAGCTGGAGAAGGAAATGGCAAAGCACTTTAGTAACTATGCCACAAAAACTCCAAAATATTCATGAAGAGTTGAACATGACTGAAATGATTGAACAACAACAATTTTAATGAATCTGTGATTTCATCATGTGATAAATATTTTCTGTATCTTTACGGTTTAGAACCTAGTCATTCCTTCACATTCTGTCCCAAGTTCATTATCTATATTCTTTCATAGATCTTCTGAAGAGATGCTATCACCTCAGTGTGCTAGAGGTCTTACTCTAGATTCTTTTCATATTAGATGATTACCAATGTAGCAGTTAGACTTTTGATCTATTCCCCTTTCACTGTTACTGTGTAATTCTCCCATTTCCTGTAGATTTTACCTTTATAATATCTCCTTTCTTCTTTTTATATTGCTCAGTACCCTGGTGGCGGCCATCATTCCCCAATGGCTGGACTATTATTATAATAGCTTTCTGATTGGTCTTCCTGCCACGTCTTTCCTTCCTCCATTGCATCCTCCACTCAGCTTTCAGTGATCATCTTTCTTTTCTTTTTTTTTTTTTTTAAGAACTAGAATAGGTCTCTCCAGGTTATATGACTTGTCCAAGGTTACAACTATCAGAAGCAAAATTTGAATCCAAAAGTCAGTTTGTCCTCCCTATATGACACCAGTTCCTCTTTTTTTTTTTTTTTTAAATGACTTGTTAGTCTTCTGTTTTGTTTTGCAGGCATTAAGAATTTCTCCTGAATGTAATTCCTTTTCTTCTTTTAATTTTTTAATTTTATGGTATTTTCTTTCCTTGAAACTGAAATCATTTAAAGGACTTTTACACCTTAAGTTTACCAACTAATCTTTAGTTGTGTTTTTTCTGCTTATACATGTATATTAATTTTTTTAATACACATTTCTTTATGAATTGTGTTGGGAGAGAAAAATCAAAACAAAAGGGGAAAACCATGAGAGGAAAAAAATAATAAACCAGTGATCTTCTTAAAGTACAGGTCTGACCATGTCACCCACTACTTAATAAATGCCAGTGACTCCTATCACATTCAGTATCAAAAATACAACTCACTTTGGCATTCAAAGCACTTTATAACCTGACCTTCTCCTATCTTGCAGTGTTCTTGCACCTTCTCACCTACCCTATATTCAATCCAGGGATAGCAGCTTCTTTTCTGTTCCTTAGACATTCTATCTACCAGTTTTCAGCATTTTCACTGACTGTTTTCCATTTATGGAATTCTTTCTCTCCTCATCTTTGCCTCCTGATTTCCTTCAACTCAAATAAAATACCTGTAGAAAGATTTCCACCAGGAGTCTTTCTCGGTGCCTTCTATTTTGATTATCCCCAATTTACATAGCTTGTTTACATATAGTTGTTTGCATGTTCTTTCTCCCATTTAGATTTTTAGGTCTTTAATAGCAAGGAATGTCTTTTACCTTTTTTTGTATTCTCATTTTTTAGCACATTGCCTGGCACAAAGTAGACAATTAATAAATATGTGATGACTGGTCAAACACTTCTTAGATACTATTCTTAGTATCTTATACTTAGATACTATTGCCATGCTTCTTGGGAATGTAATAATACATAATTATTTTATTTAATGTACTTACATGTAATTGCCCTCCTTTCCTTTCAACCAGAAATCTATATATCCATGTAGTGTTAATAAAATATAGAGATGACAGATTCCTGGCCAGAGATGGAATATATCTAATAAAGGCTTATAAAAATTTTCCAAATGTTTTACAGATCTAGGCCAGAGAGTTTAAACTAAAAAAGGTTTTTGTTTATATTTTGTTTAGAAAAAAGATAACCTCAAATTCTATAGAGCAAAATGCATCTGGGAATTTAATCCCAGGAAAGATGGGAGATGTTCAAGAATGAAATTCTGAAGACATAAAAAGAAACATTTATCTGAAGATTGATAAGGATTCATAGTGGACTCATTAGCCACCTTAGACTTTTAAAAAATATCAGATTTAGAAATCAAGATAAGAAAAATATAACATCATGTAAAAATAGTTTCAAGAATGTTGAAGCTCAGTATGAACTGAGGTTAGCAGAGCAGTACCTTTTTGCCTTAGCCAAAAGAGGTTTTAGCTACATCAATTGCCATACCCTGTTTCTGTCTTCACAAAATCGGGCATACAATCCTTTTTCTTCTTTGACACTGCTACCATCCTGGTGCAGGCCATCATCTTACATATGTATAATTTCAATAGCCTGCTGTTTTAGTCTCTCTCCTTCAAGTTTCTCCCTACAATCCTCAACTGCTCCCTTCAGCCTTCAAATTAACCTTCCTAAAATACAGGTCTCACTATGTCAGCCTTCCCCTCCTCATCAAGTGGCTTCCTATTTCCTAAAGAATCAAATATAAATTCTCTGTTTGGTTTTTAAAGCCTATCCTCAATTAACCCCTTCCTACCTTTCTGATCTACTTATTCCTTATTCCTTTCCCATTTATTGTATAATCCAAAGATACAGATTTCCTTTCTTTTCTTTGAATATGACACTCCCATTTCCCAACCACAGGCATTTTCGGTAACAATCCTATCTTCACATCTTGACTTTCTTCAGATCTTAGCTAAAGGTCTATTTTCTTTAAGGAACATTTATTTCCTAATTCTTTAATTCCTCTCTCCAGATTATCTCCAATTTACTTTGTCTATTTTTTTTTTTTTTTTTTTTGTAAATAGTTGTTTGCATGTTGTCTCCATCCTTGGATTGTGAACTTGAGAGCAAGAACTGTTTTTATGATTTTTCTCTTTTGCTTTTCTTTATATCATCACTTAGCACAGTACCTAGCAAATAATAGGTACTTATGAATGTTTCTTGTTTTTTAAACTAGAAAAGCTGGTTTGATATATTAAAATGGGAATTGTTTTTATCTTGAATTAGATAGCTTTTAAGGTCTCTGTCTCTCTTAAGGAGTCCCAAATGCTATAATTCTGTGAAAAACTTGACCTGTTTTTAATCACATACATATAGCAGGACGCAGCATTTTTTTTTTTTAACCAAGATTCTCTCATCTCATTTCTTCCTTTTGAAATCCTACCCATACTTTCAGATCTATCTCAAATGCTATTTCTTTTATGAAGTTTACTTTGATTATTCCTGGGGGGGGAAGTGATCCCTCCCCTCTTTGAGTCTTGTGAGACATAAATCAATCATATGCAAATATAAGACACTCAGATATTCCTTGAATGAATGGATATACTAAAAGATAAAGTGCTAGAAAGGGACTCTGTTAGGAAGAAACTAGAAGATTTGATACCTATTCAACTCCTAGGATCTAGTGGTTAACAATAAAATTGCAGAAGATGTAAATACAATCTCTGGAAAACTAAAAAAAAAATTTTTTTTAAAGACAAAAGTTCAATTATGTCATTAGGAGCAGTACTGTAATGGGCTGAAGCTCAAGTTGATGCACTGAGGTCCCAAGCACATGAGGCTAAATAGTAATTGAACCATACTCTATTAATATAATGCTTGGAGAAAGAATGGCCCCCCCTGCCCACTCTTTGTGCAAGTCCTGATGTGTTGTATAGGAAATGACCATTTTGGTGGGTGGAGGCAGAGGGGCAGGGAGAAACACGGTTAGAGACTGCTGGAGCGGTCCTGTCGCAGCTGCCCACATTGCTATCACTATCCCCCTTCACCTCCACAAAGAATAAAGATTGAAGATTTTCCCTTAACCTGAATTCCTGATTCCTACTGATTTTAAAATATGCGGTCATCCCACAGCACCTCCATGCACTTGATTGAAAAGAGGATAATCATCATTTTGGATAACTTCAGATTTATTGTCTATCTTATTTCTTTTAATATTTACCTAGTACATAATCTTTTTCTCTCTTTATGTCCTAAATTCAGAGAACACATTTTCTCTTGAGCTTTTGAGCTGCTTGCCCATGAAACCTGCCCTTTTTTGGCCAGCAAATTTTAGGGAGCTCTTGTGTTTTTTCCAAGTCTTTTATAACATTTTTATCATATGTTGATGTTCACATATATTTACTACACTTAAAATAACAACATAAACATATAGTTAAAGCATCATTAACTTTGCAGCAGATAATGAATTAAATTCGTGGCATTATTTTTGAGTAACTTTTTAGGCATTTTATATATTAAATAAATAACATATTATTTACAATAATTTACAGTATTATTTTAGAGTGATTTCCAAATTTTTCTTTTGCTACTTCTACTGGGGTAGGATGGGTGTCAGTATGAGTGTGTGTTTTCTTTATTCCTTCTTAATAGATTAAATAATTTTAAATTTACTTTTCTTTTCACCCCCAAAATCTATCCCTCTCATGTATTCATTTCCTCCTGAGAAAGCAGGAAAAATAAAACACATTAGAAACACATGTAATTAAGCAAAAAAAATTCCTGCATTAGCCATAAACCAAAAAACAAAAAAACCCTCGATCTTCATTCTTTACTACATTATCTCTGTCTGGAGATGGATAGCATGTTTCATCATGAAATGATAAGTATATTTATAATCTTTTTTAAATGTTATTACTAATAATAGTTACATAGTATCCTTGAAAACACGAACCTCAAAGAGACAAAAGACTGAAAAATTTATTGTGGCACTTTGAGCAAATTATTAGAATAGCATGAAATGGAATAATTCTTGACTTTTAGGACATATTTCACAGTCAAAGTTGAGAGCTAGGCTATTATATGGATAATTTGGTCAATATAAACAGTTAATCTGGATAACATAGGCCAAAAGAACAATATCATCTTTCAACTGTAACGTTTTCTTTGCCTGAATTCACCAGATAATTATCTCAATTATCTAGTTTTATGTAAATTCATTAATTAATAAAATTATTGTTATATAAATTAATTTTAAAATGATTTTTTTAAACAAGATGTTATACTGGGCACCTTAGGCACAAAAATATGCATAAGGAATGGGCCACTTGTCATCAAAGAACTTTTAATTTAATGTGGGAGATCATACAAGTATAAAAATAATGAAATTAGAAGTTAATAGTTGTCATAACAGTGGTAAAGCCAAGGTTGTAATTCATATAAGTTTTTCATTGATTGTATTTACATCTTCTGCAATTTCATTGTTACCCACTAGATCCTGGGAGTGAATAGGTATCAAATATTCTAGTTTCTTCTTAACAAGAGTCCTTAGTTTCTAGCACCTTATCTTTTAAGTATTATGTTCATTCAAGGAATATTTGAGTGTCTTATATTTGCCTATGATTAACTTATGTCTTACGGGATTCAGAGATCATGGTGTTTTAGATTATATACGATTATGTTACCTTTAGTATTTGGAATAACCAAGTATTTATTGTAGTAAATAGTTAGGTAATCAAATAGAATGGAGAATTAAGACAAATATCTAGGCACACCAGGCCCATAGAGAGCTTTAACATGAAGTGTATATATATATAACTAAGGTAAATGCTTTTATAGGTTGTATATTAGATTGTTGCTTCTCTACTTCACTTTTCTTAAATAGAACTGAACTAAGGAAGAGAACCAGGCAAAATGCTGTGGAGGGGGAACCCTAAATAGCTCAAGATTTGTGAATATGAGTTCTATATAAGGGCACAATTGTAAAAAAGTAAATTTTTCAGAGAGAACTTGAATAATAAAAGAGAACTAATTAGAAATCCAAACAGTACCCAAAATGTTAATTAACATCTAGTTATCATATAGATTCAACTGTATTGGGGGTCAGATTATATCTTCTAAAACATACTTACTTTTGTATAATAAAAGCCTTATATTATCCTAATATAAAGCCTTATATTAGTCTTCTCCAGTACTACCATCATAAAGAAGTTTCATTATGTGTTTATATGTTTTCTAGAATTAGGAGCTTAAGACACAAGAGCCTAAGATTTTTTTTATCAGAATGTCTTTTAAACATTTTAGGTTCACTGAAACCCCAAATGCATTTTTGCCTACTTCTTTCCCCTTAATTTTTAAACCCATGTGTATTCAAGGGAAATTTAATCCATATGTTCCTTACTCACTCACACTTAACTCATCAAAATGTTGTTTTGTAAAAGCTATTTGATGTCCAACAAGTCTTATGAGCCTTTTTATAAGCCCCCTTTTTTTTCCTCTTTGAATCAGGAAGTTTTTTTGCCAGTCATAAATACTATTCCCAAAGGATTCAAGTTCAGTTTGAAACTTAGAACCCATAAAGTTCTAAAGTTGAAAAGCTACATTCTCTCATCCTTGCATCTAACAAATGCTATCTTTAAATTTCCAGCTTTAGGTTTTTAAAACCTTATGTGGGACCAAACAGAAATAATATAAGTACTGTCATCTGCTCAAAATATGGACAGAATTTGTTTCTGTTCACCAGGGATGCAAAATTAAACAACACTGAAAAATAATACTTTTTATTGCCCCTACCTTCTAACTCTTTTGGTAGTAAGTTGGTAAGGGCAGCTAACTACTAACAGTAGAAAGAATATTTCATTTGTAATCAAGTGACCTGTCTTGATTTTTGACTCTGTTAGTTAATACCTTAAGTCTATTTCCTAACCTGTAAAATGAGGATTATAATTTTATCTCACATCATGGTTTTCAAGGTCCAATTAAATAATTAATTTAAAGTGCTTATAAAAAATAAGACACTATATAAAGTAAGTTAGAGCACTTTCTGATTCTGGCATTAGAGGACCCTGGAGATCAAAGTTTATCACTAATGATTAGGACCTATGTGATTCTGAAAGCAAGTCTTTACTACCTAGAGAAAAGCCTCCTCAGCTGTAAAGTATAGGATTTGGTCTTGATGACTTCTGAGTTCTTTTCCACTTCTCAGTCTATAATGCTTTAAAAATATATTTGTACTTTGAGTCATTAATTTTTCCATTTGTACCTCCCCCAACACTTAGTACACAACTTTCATATAGTAAGCAATTAAATGATTTTTTTCATTTATTCTATGATTCTGCTAAGTTAATTATTAAAGGGAAGAAAAAGTAATTGAAATTTGCATTATTCATTGCTGCTACCCACAATAGTCCCTTAATAGCCTGAAAGACTTTGACTATATCTGAAGAAAGTGATTCAAAACATTTGTGGAAGACATTTTCTATCATTATTATTTAGAATTTGGCTTTTGAACTCTTCTTTAGCAACAGAAACATTTTCAGGGAAAATGCACTGAAAAATTTGATTGAGTGTTTACCCTTCCATGGACTCTGAGTTACATGTCTAGCCAAGGAAGGTGCCTAAAAGTACTTCAGCTAAGTACTATAGCAGAAAAGTCAAGTATTACATACTATTTGTTTAACCATAACCACTACACAAAGAACTACCCCCATAGACTTTGCCAATCAGTTCCTAGCTATCAGGCAATCAAGCTGGTGCCTAGCCTAGGGAGAAAAGAAAAAAGAAAAACCTAACCAAATCAAATTTCTTAATATTACTTCTGTTTTCAGTTAAATGGCATAAGGATTTTTAATAACCACCAAATGATTAAACTATTTTTGTCCTCTTTCAAAATATCTTGGCTTTCATACGTTCCCAAATAGCAAAGTTGTGATCAGGGTATTACTTAAGCAGTCAAGGAAACTGAAAAGTGACACAATCATGTCAGTCTTCTTACAGACTTATCTTCTTGTTTGAATATTATGTAAAGTTATATTTTTTCATGTTCTGTCATTGTAAAATAAATAGAAAATTGTTTTTTTCTGTTTAATCCAGTCAAAGAACATATAATTTGTCAAAGTAAACTATTATATAAAAATTTCAGTTTTCTAGGCTTTTGGGGGGAGGAAGTCTTTTCTATCCTAATTTTAAAACTTTTTCCAATATGATTTTATTCATAGAAGTTTAAACCATTTCCAGAAATTTATAGTACATAATCAAAGTTTTTGGTTTTGTCTTGGTTTTTAGTTTTTTTTGTTTTTTTTTTACATCAACAATTTATTTAATAAGGCATGCAAATTGGGGCCAGCTTTTGTTTAGCCCAGGGACCCAGAAGATCATAGTTCTTTGGCTTTTACTCAATTTTCAACACAGTACAAACGGTGAACAGGAATATATCAGTCAAATGGTAATTAAATTAGAATATATGCTGGCATCTCTTGAGACAGGGTTTTACAGAAAACATCTAAAGGACCCATAAGTGTTGAGAGGTGAAACTTAAAGAGTCATAAAATAGAGAGCTAGTCACAAAATGGAGGCACTTTGGTTTAACAGTTATAATTCCTTCCACTGCGAGTGCTCCAAGCAGTTTACAGATCTGCCAATTACCTTAAGAAAATTTGATCTAGATTGAGACATGGAAGATAGAAATAATCTACTGGCACAGACTTAAGTAGCAAGAGTCACCAGGAACAGTCTTAGAACTTTGTGAGGTGGAGCTATAGAATAAGGAATATAAGAAAGAAGTAATGCTTCATTCCCTACCAACGAGGTGTAACCTGGGGAGAAGGATTTCATGATAATAGGAGGATGGCCAAACAGCATTTCAAAGTTCCCTCCTTAGTTTACCAAGGAAGTAGAACAAAATGACTGGTCCAACCTCAGGCTATCTCAGATGTGTCTCCCTACAGTTTACCCAGCATGGTCTTAAGTTCTAAATGCTTCATTCACTCTGCTGGCCAGATAGGGATAGTAAGAGATGTGGAAACAAGGGAAATTTACATATCACCAAAATAACCAAGAAAATTTAGCAAACATGAACACCATGAAAAAAAAAAAAAGTAATGTGATAATGATGATCACTAAATAATATAAAGTCTCACTTTATCCTGGTAACCTACTCCCAATGGTCATTTAATTCACACACTTCATCTTGAGTCACAGAGGTCTTATATAGTCAACTGATCCATAGAAACATCTTTTCTTGGACATTTTGGAATAGGCCTCATTCTCAAGGCACTACTGAAAGAGGCTACTGCACAACCAATTTAAACACTTTGCTGTATAAATAAACACACACTGTATTAATAAAACAACATGTGTAATTTATTACTACCATATTCTGCATATTAGTGCATAAGAATTAACCAGTAGGGGATGGCAACAAGCATTTATTAAATATGTACTATGTTCCAGGTTCTGTGCTGAGTGCTTTAAAAATAGTATTTGACTTGATAATACTTTTTGGCAGCTTAATTTGAGATAATTTATGTTTTATATTTTATTAAATGCTATTTTAGTGTTCTAAGAGAATTATCACTTTTACTTGAGTGTACCACTACATCCCAATCACCCAAGTTCTAAATTTCAGTGTCCTTATTCTCTTTGCCTTCACTTTCACTTATCCCACACATCCAATCAACTGGCATATTTTATCTTTTCTATTTCCACAAAATTGCTCATAAATGGCCTCCTTTCTTTACTTAGGTAACCATCACTAAACTTTAGGTCCTCATCACTTCTCCTATAAATTATTGTAATAATTTCCTTTGTAATGTCTCTATCTCAAAACTTTCCCCACTAATCCAATATTGTCCATGTGATTTCACTAAGCATTGGTCTGATCATGTAAAACCTTTCCTATCTACTATAGTAAATTACAGTCTCTTCCTATTATCTTTAGGAAGAGGGGTGCTTAACCTGGGGTTCATAATTTTTAAAAATTATAATTTGATCACTCTTTCAATATAGTTTCCTTTGTAATGCTATCCATCTTATTTTATAAATTTTAAAAATATGATTCTGAAAAGAGTTCCATACGTTTCAATAAACTGCCAAAAAGATCCATGACACAAAAAATGTTTCAGAAGTTCTGGTCTAAGATTAAATATAAATTCCTCATTGTACTAATATTTAAAGCTTTTCACATACCGATGCTTTCCTACCTTTTCAGTCTTTTTACACATTATTCTTTTTTTGGGTCATATGATGTTTTGCTCCATTTCCCTTTTCTCTGATCCAAGTGACTAGAATGAATTCCTTCCTCACTTAGACCTCTTCCACATTAAGTGTTTTCTGAACCTTTCAGCTTCTACTTCCCTCCTTCCCAAAATTATATTGAATTAATTTTGCATATCTTGTATGTAACTCATTTTTCTAGATATCGTCTTTCCCATTTGCATGCTTACTTAGCACAGTACCTGGAACATATAGGCACTTAATTAACAAATGCTTTAGTAATTCTGAATTTATCAGTATCCAACTTGCTTATTTTTTTTATTAAATATATGATCAAAGAGATTTTTAGAGATCCCTCCTGTCACCCAAATTTGGCAAAGGATATGCACTAAAGATTTTTTTTTCCTCCACATACCAGATTTCCTGTGCTAGACATAACAAGAGTAAAACAGAGGCTCAGAATTGGAACCTGTCAGGTTTTGTTTTACCCTGAACCCTTAGCTTTCCTACTTTTCAAGATGAACAGTAAGTAAATAGGCAAAAAGGAGTATAATTTTAATCTTGAATAGGGAACATCATTTAAATTTTCTCATGTGGTAGAATGAACATCAAATTATAGCAATTTGAAAGATAGAGGGATACTGTGTTCCCCTTTACTTGTTTATTATTCTTTCTAGATAATAAGTTAGATAAGTTAGATGCTTTGAGAAGTGCACTAAGGCCTAAAAAGATGAGGTACCTTTTAAATATTTGATTTGCTTTGGAAGGTAGGGTAGTGAAATTAACTACTTTTGATTACTTTATTCAGTATCAGTTGACTAGGTAAGAGTCTGTTAGTACTGCCTAATAAAAGTAGAGGGGTATTAGCTTATACAATCATAAATTTAAAGCTGTAAGAGGGACCACAAATGTCAGTCTTAAACTCACATGTAAAATCTACCCCCAAAAAAATCACACAGATACATAAATAGTATATTTTAGGGAGTCAGTGGATTCTTTGACAAAGTTTTTTTTTTTTTTCTGGAGGCCTAAAATTTTAAGTATGTGGACATGAGTTCCTTATTTCTTGACTATATAAGGGCTAAATCATAATCATGTTTTACCTAGATAATTTTTTTTACTTTTTTAATCAGCAACATTCTTTAAAAGTGAAAAAAGCTTTTCTGGGTCATTTTATTAAGATAATTTTTTTCCAGGAAGAGAGTTTTAGCTATTTGAGAATCAGAGCAAGGAGATGGGCCCAATAGACTTATAAAGCTGGAATCTTCAGTTTATTTTAAAGATTTCCCACCAGCCTCCTTCTCTTTCTCCTCCTCCTAACAAACAAGCTAATCCATATTTTTAGATGGTTCAATATTTAATTTTAAGCTATATTGAAAGTGAGCTCCTTTTGATCAAGAAATACATATATGCACACATTTTTCCCCCTTCTTTGCATTCCCGTCTTGACATAGTACCTGACACAGACCAAGTACTTAATAAATGATAGCTGATTGATATTAAAGCCTTTGGACCTTATTTAAAAATACAGTTACCTAAATACTGTGATCTCTTAGGCCTATGGAATAAGAGAATTCCTTCCAGCAATGCAGATAGCAATCATCTTTTACTTGCATGGGCACAAGGAGATTAAATAACTAGCTCAGGATCACAGAATTAGTAAATATCAGAGGAGGAATTTGATTCAGGGTTTTCCTGACTACAGGCATTATTCTCTATCCACTTTACCATTTCCCCCAAGGGAGTTTTGAAATAATGCTGTGAATTTAAAATATGATGTTTAGTTTCCTAGAAATATTCATTTTAGATGTTCTATAGGATCCAACACTTCAGAACCCCATGGGCCATATTGCCATAGTTTTTCTTGGCAAAGTTACAGAAATGGTTTGCTGTTTCCTTCTCCTGTGGATTAAGGCAAACAGAGGTTCAATGACTTGAATAGAGTCACAACTAGTAAGTAAATGAGGATTTGAACTCAGATTTTCCTGACTTCAGGTCCCTTGTTCTTTCCATTGAGCCATTTAGCTGCCTCAAGTTAAACATATTAATCCTAAAAAACAACAAGTAGCATAGATTTATGTAAATTAAAATTTTCATAATTTTTTTTCTTCATTCTTTTTTTTAAGTATGGAGGCAACCTTATCTGGCAACTATCATTTTCTTAATTTTATCCCTTTCCTAGGGTGAAATTGTTTCCCAAAATTTATATTCTTTGACATATTGCTAAAACAAACTAAGTTTTAAAAACTAAAAAATTCACAGGGAGGGAATCCATGTAGCAGTTTATCATTGTCATAAAGATTAATTTGTAATGTTCTATGCAATAAATATATCTTCCCCCCCATGTGCTTTCTTATTCGCCATGTATTTGCCACATCAATAAGAATTTTTTCTATATTAAAAAAAATTCTTCTTAGCTCTTACATTTTCTGAAATTCAATCACTGAGATAAAAATTGAGAAGGCCAAGGACAGTATTTGCTAATTCATTTTAAATTTCATCCTTTTTGCTTTAGTAATTAATAATAGTTATTAAAACTTTCAATTCACATTGTCCTTATTGATTTAAATTTGAATTTTTAAATATCAAATTATTAGGAGGAAACTACTAAATTTAGTCTCCTGATTTTAAAAGTACTTTTCAAACACAGATTTTTTTTTTAAACAGCTTACCTATCTTTTCAGTATATCTGACTAATACTTCCCTCAACAGATACAAAACATGTGTATTAATTTACCAAACTGTATTTAAAATGAAGTTCAAGGTCTCAACTAACTTTAGAGCCTTTGGGACTTAATATTGAATTTCTGGATTTTTTGTTTGTTTTTTATCATTCATTTCCTTTTCAAAGACTGATCTTTGCTCAAAAATACTTGTTAAACGACAATGTAACGAAATCTGTCTTTTGTTCAGCTGCATAAAATAATATAGGGCAACTCTCTTTAAACCACTGAATTCTAGGAGGGACCAATATCTTTTGCTTCCATTTCAGGTGGGAGATTGTAATCCTTGAATTATAGTGCAATGGGAGGAAGTTTTAGTATTATATATTTGTATTTCTGTACCTACATACTATTTGTGTAAAGATGTACTGAGTAACTATTTTTTGTATTTGTATATTTGTTTTTATTATTATTACAACAGTGGGAACAGCAATGAATATATTTAGGTTCAACTCCCAAACCACAGTAAAAGATTACATTTGTAGGCATTCATTTTACCTTTCTAGATTAGAGTGAGCCAGAATATCCTCTGCCTAGTTCTAGGAAATGGTGCTCTTTTGTTTTTAATGAGCATTTATATTTGGAGGGGCTTCCAGAACTTCCAGATACTCAATTAAAGAGCTGCAGTTGTTATTATAGTTTTTATTATGCAAATGGTTGGATGACCCATGAAAGTGCTAAAGTTATTATAGTTGATATTATTATTATTATTATTACTATTATTATGCCTTATGTAAACAGTTCAGTATCAGATCCTTAAAACCCAGAGACTCCCCTAAAGAAGATTAAAACATAATCTCTCTATAGCAATAGTGGATTAACTTCATTTTCCCTCACTAGTTTGCTCCCTGAATGTTGTAACTAAAAGACTCAGTGCTCTTTAAATATTCTGTGATACAGGAAGCTGTAATTGGAGATTTCCAAAGGACAAGTGTAAAAATTATACACTATTGAAACTAAATGTTTTATTTTGTTGTTTTCTTAAAGAATGACTTCCTCAGAGACCTTTCAAAGCTAGCACTTCTTCAGAAAATGTTTTAACCCCTTAAAACTAAATCAGTTAAATGTGAAGGAACCTCTTTCTTATTTCTATAATGCAAAATTCTGAGTTGAAAAAAATTGTTCTCATTAAGAGTTATTGAAAATGTGCACTTTAGTAATTTTATCTGCTAATTAGAAAATCAAAAAAGTATAGTTAAATATTATTTTATAGATTTCCTATTATTGTAGATATTTCTTTTAAAAATTAAAACGTTCACTGATTTTCCCAACTTAGATTAAAGACTTAACATTTATTTTTTGGACTTAATCAGAGGATGAAATTATTCTTCCTAGAAGAAATTTTTTACTCTTTTTTTGTGAACTTCCCCGAGTGACCAAGTGACAGTTCTCTGCATAAAATCAGACATCACCGACCAATTATGGGGTCTTCTGAAAATTAGCAAGGACTAGAAAGATTTATTGGGATTCCTTTTCTAACTAAATCACTTCAACCTTCCCCCCCAACACACACACACCTTTCCCCAAATCCCAGCCTTCGTTTCTTTTTTTTTTTCTTTCAGAGAACCCATTAGTCAAGTGCATAGAAAGAAAATTCCGTGGCCTTCTTGAAGTAACCTGGGTGCTGAAGAGTTAAAGGAGGGGGGATGGATGGTCTATTTAGAGGGGCAAATGGATCAGCAAATCAGGGAACTGCTGTCTGTACGAATCTTTCAATAAACACAAAGAAGGGGAGCCTGGGGAATAGAAACCCAAATCCACTTGTAATCGTACAAGAGAATCAGGCATAATTACTTGAGCAGCCTAGATTAAGATTGATGAGCCTTTAAAGTGGCGCTTCGGATCGATCGCCTTGCCCTTTGGAAAGAAAAGCGTTGCTGGGCCAAGGTGGATCTCGATTCTGCTTGGCTCCCACAGTGGAAATAACGGAAAGAAGATGGAAGGGAAAAGGGAAAATGAACCCAGCCACCAGGCGCATGTGATCCACATCAGCTGACTAGGGTCAAGAGGCTATGCTGGCTTATTAAGGGATAGAAAACAATAAAATGAAAGAAAATAGAGTTTGCGTCAATAGTATCCAAACTGTCACCATCAGAGGCTGAAAGCTGTCACTGAAACAGTTTGTTTCAGATACTCCTTTACACAGAAAATAAATTACTCTCGTCTTTTCTTTTAATTCGGCAAAGGAATTGACACTTTGCTGTGCAGTAGAATCGCAAATTGAGTGTTAAACCAAAGTAAAACATAAACAACGTGACAGATATCATGATACGGGGCTAATTCAGTCTATGTGCTTATTGTGAAAAGGGGGGAATGAATTAAAAGGCAGGCAGTGCAGGGATCGGCTCCCTCCTCCCTGAGACTGCCAGCCCCAAAGCTACTTGCTGCCAGAGACCTTGGAGCAAGGCTGGGACAAGCACACTCCCGCGCGCCCCCTTTCCCTTTCCCCGTCCCTGCTTTACCCCACACCCCAGGCCACGTTCTCTCTTCCCCCGCCGGCTCCTGGAGAGCTTGGGGCGGGTTGGGGTGAGAAGGGAAGAGGCTGGCTTGTTGCTAGTACGGGGCACTTTATGAGATGAAGTTGAAGCTTTGTTCGGGAGGAAGCAGGCCGAGTTCTTAGACACAGTAGCAGAAGAGTTACCTGGCGCCAGAATCAGAACTGGCTTCCAGTTTACGGAAGTGTGTATCTGTGTGATAACTTCTGTAACCCCGTTACACCTTTTTTCAATTCACGAATTCCCTACTTGAGCTGATCTCTGGTCCGTTGAATCAAAAGCCCAAACCGTTCCTCCCCACCTCCCGCTTGTTGGACTGCACACTTTCAGAAACCCTTTTGGCCCTAAATCCAGCTCCCTCTCCCTGAAAAGTAGAAACCTCGAGAGTGGTCTCAGATGGTTTTTCTGACCAGATTCTTATTAAAGTTTCTCCTCAGTTTTCAGCCTCTACTAACTCCCCAGGAAGCTGATCTCTGTTAGTGGTTTCATTATTTTATAAATGAGATATCTCACTTCACAATTACTTGCTACTCTGAGATCAATTGAAATTAACCTGACTTTGCTAAAAAGATGCAAAAGCCTAATACAAGGGCTTTCCTCTTTAGTCCCTTTTCCCCAGCCCCCTCTCCTTGGAGTCCCTTGAGAAGCTCAGCTTTCTCAACCCTGGCACCATTCTGCATAATCCTGTGTCCCTGGGATAAGTGACCATCCGAGGCCTTCGGAAAGACTGAGCTTTCATTGGAAAATGTGTGTGCGATGTCCCCCAGCGCCTTCAAAGTAGATAATGCTGGCCACTTAGCCCAACCGTACAGTAGTTCCAGGGGAAGTTTTGCACTGCTGAGAGGCAGCGTTTGGTGTTTTACAAAATGATAATTCATTCTGAGACTAATGATAGATTAAGGGGTAAAAACTGTTTAGATTTTTTTCATACAGGCAGGGTTCCCCTGAATTGTGGAAAATGATATAAGGTACCATTCTATTAGCCAAACCTGTAGTATGTAGGGGTACCCATACTCCCGGACAGCAAAGGCTTCGGCTACTTGGTGATCGTATGACACCCTGTACTTGTCTTGCAGGCCCCGTGGTCCTCAGCACACCAGCTCAGCTCATAGCCCCTGTGGTAGTGGCCAAGGGGACACTCTCCATCACTACGACAGAAATTTACTTTGAGGTAGAGGAAGATGATCCTGCCTTCAAGAAGATCGACCCCAAAGTGAGTACACATACTGCACAGGACCCGTTGACACCGTTAGTGAATTTGTGGCTTAATTATTACATGGATGGAGGAGAATGTTGGCGGACTAAGGGGTTTTTGTTATTGTTTGTTTTTAATAACCAGTAAAAAGGAAAAGAATGGAGTCTGCCTTTCTAAAGTGCAAAGGAAACGGGTGCAATATATCTGCAACTCTAATTCTTAAATTCGTGTGGAGGTGATGAAAGTCAAATATATTCATAATTTTAAATCTTCTATTACCACAACAGGAACATTTTTACCGTCTTTCAGTGAATGCCTTTGTATGAACTTGGGCAGATTTGGTAGTTAAGCCAATTGCCCTGAAAATCCCTAGGGGTAACTGCGATCTCATACTGTCTCAAAAGATTTGATGGGCTTTTCTCTAAGAATGGGTTTTAATTGTAATGCCTTTAATTCCCCACCCCTCCAAAAAAAAGTGTAAATAGAAGCAATGTGGATCATTTATTGAAAGCTTAAATTGCACCAAAGGAAAAAATAAAACCTTTGAAAATTCTACCTGTATTTTTAAATTGATTGTGTGTGTTCCTTAAAATAAGAATTACTAGTAGATTTAAACTTTTCCAAAAGCTTCAAAAAAAATGTTTTCCCAAAAAAAAAAAAAAAACTTGACTTTTACATTGTTTGATTTTCAGCATTTTTTTTTTATATATTTGTATATGAAATTGCAAAATGCTTGGTCACATTTAAGAAACAAATTATTGTATTTGGTTTATACAATTACTACTTTAGAAGGTTATGGAGAGGAATCTGGTATTAGGATTTGATTGAACCACAATACTTTGTTTTCTTTATTCAACTTTCTGTTTTTCATATTTATATCAATATATTTGTGAACAGAATCTTCTGTATTTGAGAAGAGAGGTAGGAAAGGAATCTTTTGCATTGGTTTGCAGAGATCTTTCATTAAAATCTTTCTCAAGAATAATTATTACAACATTTCAAAAATAAATTCCCAATAGTATTGGAACTGGGTTCCTAGACATGTCTAGTGTTAAAATTCTGACCAGTTAAATAAAATAATTATCACAGAATTGATCTTTCTGAAACAATATTTGACATACTAAAAATCATGAAGCAAATCTTTTAACTAGAGATCTACAATTGATTTGCTCTTTTCAGCACTTGTTGACTATAAATATTTAATTTAAGCAGGATATTTTTCAAACTCTTTTCTCTCACAACAAATCAAATAATTTCAGACACATTTTAATATTAAGTAATTTCTATTTGTATTGCATTTTGTCGGTGCCTTTAGGCATAGGCTGATTAAAGTTCTGATTTTAGGATTCTGCTGTCATTTTATCAAGCAAAATATTGTAGATCAGAAATAATCTTCATCTTATTATTACTAACTATACATCTATCAGTCATCTCCTTGATTCAAACGCTGAGATGGATTTCATAAAATTAGCCAGATTCAGTAACCTTTGTTTTAGTGAGTTAACTTTTCCTTAATATTCCTAATGAAAATCTAACTGGAATAAGAAAATCTTTTCTAGCGGGATTATAATTTTGATCACTAAAAAGTAATGCTGCTGATAATTAAAAAACTGACAGTTAATAATGTATAGTAAAAGTTGTAGTGGTTTTCATCATTATTTAAAATTATATTTTCTCTGATTATACTTTTACATTTCTGAGGTGTTAAAGAATGTGTAGGCTTAATTTTCAAAATGAAGCATAATAAATTTTCAAATAGAAAAAATTTCTGAGTTGAAACATCTTTTCTTTTACTTCATTTATTAGCTTGTAATTAAATAAAAACCAGCAACAGAAATTAAAATCTAATTCACAAAAGTAATAATCCAGTGTATTTCAAGTGCATTTTTTTCAAATATATAATTCAGATATTCAAGCGTTATTATATAAGCAGAATTCAAATTTCTTCTGAATATATTTAAATAACATTTCAAGTATATTTGTGGAATGTTAGAAATAGAACAAGCACTATATTTGAACAGAAATGTAAACTTTTAAGTTCAGACAATTTTAAAGACAGTTAACAAAAGTACCATGAGAAAAATCTACCTTTAAATGGTATCTCCATTAGCAGAGAATGTCCTGAAGTATCCAAAAATGGCATTTTAACTTCTGTTCACCAAATCACAAAACACCAACATCCACACTTTCAAAGACAATGTGAGATCACAATATTTGATACAAATTAAAATGTACATTAGACGTGTTTTCTGATGACGCATCCAAATATCATTTACTCACTGACAGAGGTACCTAAAATCACCAGAGGTTGTTATAATCCATTGATGTTATAGACAGGATAGTCACTAACGGGTTGTCTTACAGCCGAGTTGTTTCCAGGTGTTGCGGACTTTTCAGGGGAGACGAAAAATTCTTTGAAGTCTCTCAATACTCTCGAGTTTAAATTTTTCTCCCCTCCCTTAGTTCCCCTTTCTCCACCCCCACCCCCCCTTCATGATGCTTAAGAGGTAAATTCCTTTTTAATGACGCTATTGTTTGCATTGTCTAGTGGAATATCTGTGATTCAAACAGGAAGTTTAATTTTCATCAGGATTTGGGAATCGTTTCGGCCCTTATTAAAATTGTCCTCTAAAGTTTTTCCAAACTTTTAGGATTAGTAAGTATCTCTCTAGCCAGTCGCCACGTTTGTTTGGCAGCATTTTCCAGAGCTGAATGAGGTTTGCCCTGAAAGAGGTCTAAGTTTGGTAAGAAGTAGTGAGGACACCGCCTGCACTGTAAGCAGGATATAAGTTGCAGTAAAATTCCGTTGAGGCGATCGCCCAGGCAAGATTCGTCCCAATCCGATTCCCGGGGGTGCTTTTCACACTCGTATGAAACCAGAGTCTTCATATGGTAATTGTTCAGGGGCTGGCCTGGCAATTCCAGGTGTCGGTCACGTAAGGTTTTGAGAATGGAGAGGCATTTCTTTCTGCAGCCTCCCATTTGTAGTCTGTTCTCTGCTTCTGCGAACTGCAGGACCCAGGCATCGCTTTCCGCCGAACTCTGTTTGCCTGCTAGAGAGTGGCACTCCTTGGATAAGAGGTTGAACCCTTCAGCTTTGACCTCTGCTACCCTATTGGGTCCCGGCCAGGGGATATGGGGAAGTGGCCAGTGGGCAGCACTTCTTGGCCAGATCCCCGTGCACTTAAAAGCCGGGGTAATCTGCACCACGTATCTATCTCTTATTCTCAGTTTCACTTCGCTGGTGTCTGCCACCATCTTTACCACATCCCTATAACTACATTTATCCACTGCTTGAGCCACCAGGGTCTGGAATCTGGACCTGATTTTCCGAGCAGAGAGGTAACCGGAGGCTGTTATGAACTCCACCCATAGAGACATGCTCCTTTTACGCCCATCGCTTAACTTTAGCACGGCACATCCCGGCAGGGAACCATCATCCACAAAGTTGAAGACCCCCATTTGATTAAGATAAAGCACCACTTCAAATTCTGTGGGTGAAATGACCTCCAGACCCTCATAACGGTTGTCCATTTCATTGAGAGAACTGATGAAACGGGGCTCCTGCACTTCCACTTCCTTCAGTACATCGGAAACTACTTTGCAGACTTCTCGGATAGTTTTGGCGATGGCAGCTTTCCTGGCTTGGCATTTTTCATTGTAGTATTTATTCAGATGATAAACCAACTTGGCCTGGGCCGCGATCATGTTGGGGCAGAGATCCGGATTGTACACCGGAGTCTCACAATAGGCTGTGGGATCCAATGCGGCTGCTAAAGCTGGAGCCAACTTCAGAGGAGAAACAGGCTGCTGTCCTCCGAAACGTAACCCCCCCCAAAAAAAATCTTTCCAATGCGTTGTAGCTGTTGTTTCTCAGTTGCTGTTTTCCAGTTCCTTTTATCTTTGAGCTCAGCCGGTTTTAAAGGGAAAGATTACTTTTCCCCACCACCTCCCCCTGTCTGGCTCACTTTCTCTGTGTCTGTCTGTCTCTCTTCCTCTCCCTCTTTTAAAGAATCCGTGTGAGAGAAACGCATGGAGAGATCACCTTCCCAGCAATAAAAACAAAAGTTGCACTGAGACACAGAAAAGCTCTTCCAGTAGTCAAAATAATCAACTGTTTTCGTATTTATTTATGTTTTCCTGTAATCACAGTATGTGCCAGGCTGTTAATCAGATGGTGTAAAAGTGTTGGATGTCTGTGTGTGTTTGTGTGTGTGTGTATGTGTATGTGTGTGTGTGTGTGTATGTATGTCAGAAGAAGCTGCTGTTGGTTTGTATAAGAGCCCAGATGCACTCGAGTGGAAATTATAAAGGCAGGGCCAGGCAGGCGGGCGGCCAATCGCCACTGGGCTCGTCACCGCAGCCTACTTCAGCTCAAACCCGGTTAATTAATCCCCCCTCTTGGATATAGACACGCAAACCAAAGGTAGGAGGCTGCTGCCGGCAGAAAACCACCCAGGCTATCTAGGTACTTTTGGAAATCAAGAGGAATCTTAGCTTTGGTGTTACTTGAAGCATATTGACGTTTTTTGAAAGAACTTGGCAAAATCCTTCTCTTCTGCAATGAAACCCTGGTTGTATCTCTACGGCTTGAAATGTGACTGCAGGTGTATTTGATGGTCATCCATCAGTCGGTGAACTAGAAGGGAGTTTTATAGACAAATTCATTAACTCGCGTTTGCTGTCAGATTCTTTTTCTCCTTTTGACCTTGTAGATGTTTGTAATTTTTCAATTTTTCAATTTTCTTTTTAGATAGCAGGCATTTATGAAATAGCTTTTAAATAGCATTTTACATGTGCCACTGAATTAGATTTGTTTTGCTTTGTTTTTGAGTTATGGGTATTTGGTATACTCTTTACTCGACTCATTTGTGGCAGTTGAAACAAATCTTTAAAATCCCATTGTTAAAATGTCTGGTGATTTCTTGATTAATCAACTAAGTTAAAAAAAAAAAAGTTAGATACTTAGTAAACCTTCTCTCCCCCCCCAACTCAGTTTCTTGTCTTTTGTGATTGCAGGTTTTTCTCCATACTCAGTATGCTAAGTTATGTAATATATATATGGAAAATTTGAAAATATTTGAAAAATAAATAGCAAATTATTTTTCTTCATAGTTTATTTCAATATGAAGTTATTTCAAACTGTGTTGTAATCAATGTGGGCATAAGAGAGATTGCAGATATACTGGCATATTACTAACCTGACAGTTTGAAGTGTTGAAATTTGGGGTTTGATTGTATATCTGTATTTTAGGAACTATCTCTCAAGTATCCACTGTTGTAGCCTAACTGTGCAGAGTGCAAAAATGCCAAAAACTACTTTGTAGCATCTCTGCTTCCTTTAGTAGCCTTCAAAAGAAATAGTTTATCGTATGTTAAGATGAATCAAACGTCAAGAAAGAAATGTTTCATTTTGGTAATTTTAAAATAATTAAGATTTAATCATTAAAAGTTTTTAAAACTCAGAAAATAATAAAGCTTCTCTTATATAGCATTACCTTAATATGCTTAATGGTTTTCTTGTTTTGTTTTAGCAAAATGTATCAAAATAGAAGGAATACTCAATTGGGTTCTCCATTATATTTAAAAAGTGGGATGAATTTTGGAAATACGCAAACGAATTTCCACATTTTGCGGGAAGCTATTTTTAATTTTCTCTCCCAGTTTAAAATAGTTCATTTACGTCTTCCTCACAGACACCCTATTCTCTCCCCCAGCTCATTTATAGGTAATTGGTCTCAAGAGTTTCCCTATTTGTATTAGACTATTCCTACAAAACAAAAGTGTTAATTGTTCATATTTCGCAACTTATTTTTTACACTTTTTAAAAAATTAACAAAACCATGCATTCTTTGCCCTCTGGTAATTTATAGAGAATTCTATTAAATTATGTTACATGGTAGAAATTAGAAAGTAAATTCTGGGTTTCCACCATCCATAGATTTTCTTAGCCAAGCACTGATCTTTCTGATAGGACTGGGAATTGGTTTAAAAAAAAAAAAAAAAAAAAAAAAAAAAAAAAACCACTTTAAATGCCCCTTCTTTATCTTTGCCTAATTCTTAGTTATTAGTAAATGCAAGGCCACCTTTTATAGAAGGAAAAGGAAGCAAGAGAAGACAAGGCTGTTGCCTCTCCGGGAAAAAAGGAAAAAGCTGCCTCTACTAGTGCCTAGCCTAATGAAAATTCCTTTTTGTGTTCAGCCCCTCTTTGCTGTCTTTTGCCCTTTTTCCCCCTCTGCTTCCCCAGACCTTACTCCCTAAGCTCTTCTCTCAGTAACTGTCCTAAACACCTATCTACTTTTTGCTTCCCTCCCTCTCTATCTCTGCATCTGTTTCTGCCTGTGTCTCTACTTCTGTCTCTTCCCCCAAATACTCCCTCCCCCTAGTCTTTTCTCTGTCTCTGCTGATCTCATCCCCCATCACTTTCCTTATTGCCCATCCCCTCTCCTTCCTGTTTTCTTCCTAACTTTACTTTACCTCAGTGTCCAGCAGTCACACACAAAATAAACTCAACGTGAATTCCCTTGAATGTTTCTCAGTTTTTAGCTACTTATAATCGAAATTTATTAGCAATTTTTTTCTACCTCAAAGTAGAATGAAGTTACTTTATTTTTCAAGAACACCCAAAAATCCATAGATTCTTCTGATGTATTATTTGTCTAGTATGATTGAAGTTTTGGTTTTGCCTTCTTTTTGTTGTTTTTGTTGGCCACCTGGAAATGAACACATTTGATTCTGGGTGTGATGGAATATGGGGGCAGATAAATCCCCGGGGCAGTTTTGGGAGACATTAACACCTACTGAGGTGATTTAATATGTTTGTATCCATGCTCAATCAGCCCTCCAGTTGAGTTTAATGTGAAACGCGATGGGGATGCAGTGGGCGGGAGCCATAGACCCTCTGAAAAACCCAGACACGCAGGTGGTAGAACTTAGAGACTCTCTAGCCTATTCGGCTAATTGGGTTAAAACGGAGCTAAACAACGAAACATTTTGTGCAAACTAATTGGTGCGACCTGGGGCTTTTCACTAACGATTTACACTTTGAGGAAGAAAAATGGAGAGTGAGAAGGGACTAAGGTAACTCGTTAGTCAAAGTGTATTCCAGGAAAGTGAAGTAATTCAGTTTCAAGGAAAGTGAGTCTACTGCTGTTTTTTGAGCTGCTTTTCTGAACACCCTTCGCATATGGAGCTGACAGTGATTTACATAACACAAGATTCACAGATCTGCTGCTGTCACTGTTGGTGAACTGGGCGACCTATAATATTACTCCTGCGCAAGTCCTGCTTGTTGCTGCAACACAGTGATTTTCTGTTACAATGAACATGTGAAATGAATTGCCTTGTGTAGTAAAAACCTTTCAGTTGATCCTAGACACACTAGTTATTGCTAAAAAGAAAATTAAAATTAAAGTCTTAAATGAAGTAGTATATTCTCTTTTTTTTATGATTGTAATGTCCCATGAAGGGAAGATGTTCAATCTAAGACTTGCTGGTTTATACACTAATTCAGTTTAAATGTTTTTCTTTGCTTTGAATATTGAAATATTTTATGCATCATTTCTTTAAAAATATGTACTTTATCTCTAAAGCAAATTTTTTAAAATTGTAGAATAATATACCAAGATAACATAAAACTCTTTGATTAGCATATTTGGTGAACTTATAAAAATTAGCTGTGGTACTTTTTAGAACTGATTTTTTGAATTATAAATATTTTTGCTTAAAATATGAGAACATTTAATTTTTAGTATTGCAGCAAAAGACTGCTTATTAGTCTCTCCAGCTTGAAGAAATAAATGCTGAATTGTTTCAAATGGTATGCATGCAGACATTCTTGACATGAGCTAATAATAGAATGATAATTGTTGAAAACTGACCTAATTGAAAGGAGAACAAGAGTCTCGTGATTTACATGTTTACATTTGTATGGTATTTAGAACCCTGAGGTATAACATACTCTACTAGAGAATCTTTTCTTTCTGTGACCATGTATTGAACTTATTTGGTTACCCTGTAGTCTAACCTTTTGAAAATGTGGCAAATAGAGTTAGTATTTACATGCCATTTTATCATCATAGATTATAATACTATTAATGTAGCTTTTTAAAATGTTTTTATTCTCAAAAAATTTAAGTATATGATACAGAAAGGTATATTTCCTAAAGTATGATTCTCTATCCCTCCCCCATTATCTAGTCTTTTGTACATACATATTGTAGACAAAGTGGCATTTAAATAGCCACCTTATTAGCACATACATACAGAAAAAGCCTAATTATGTTGAGGAATGTATGAATAAAAGGTTTTTGTGCTTTAATAAACCTAATTTGAAAAATTGAGTTTCAGGCTCATAAATTTCCACAATAGTGTCTTTTCATGTAGGAAAAATAATGGTTAGTTAGAGCATATGCACATATATGTAAAGTGCTTATGGAGATATTACTTCCAGTGTTTTTTCATTATTTGGTGGCTATGATTCTATATACCACTATTCATGAATTTAAAGTTTGTTTTTTTTTTTTTTTAATATCTGCTTATTGCACCAGGGAGATAAAAAAGAATATGAAGTTGAGTTTATTAAATTATTTATCCTTACTGCTGGAGTGGCTTTGAAGGCTCATTGAATAGATCTTATTTCCATTCTTCCTTCCTACCTCCCTTACCTTTCTCTCATACTATTTTTTTAATGCATCTCAACTATTTCATCTGTTTTGTTCTGCCAGCCATAATACATTCTTTGTTACACTAGAGAAATTTAAGACAGATATTTGTGGGGAGTTTTCTTTATGTGTCACATTACATAAAAGTAAAATAGAGGGACCCTTTCTGAAAATTCAATTTGATAGCACCTGTACTTTTCCCCCGTTCCCATTTCGACATATAAGAGCATTTGAAATAAAAATAGTTTAAACCTTTAAAGAGTTCCAATAGTTTTCTAAAGTGATTGTTTCATGTTTTTGTACTGAATGAAAATATTTATTTTAATAAGTCTAGGAAAGCATATAGAAATGAGGGAAGTATGTCAGTCAATACGCTAGGTTCCGTCAACATTTCTTCACCTGAATTATCCAATTAAGTGTGGCTAAAATATATATTTCAGATTTAGGAAGGGAATTTCTTACTTGAATTATTAAGGTTAATTCATTTTACCTATTCGCTATAGACATAGCCAAAGATGTACATAATTATGTCTTTATTTGTTTTTTAGATCCTTTTTCCCATGGTGATTATCAAATTTTCTATTGGTGGTACCAGATGTTGAAGGGATAATAATTTTCACATTAAAGATTCAATATAGAAACATACAAAAAATGCATCTACACACAGAAGCACAAGTAAAAAATTGAAGCAGTTATCTGGATCTAATTTTTTTTTTTAAACCCCACAATCACTTCAACTATCTTGATATTTGTCAGAAGGTTTTTGTTTTTATATTCTCTAACTCAAATTAGCTGGATAATGCCTCAGTTCCCCATTTCACTTGGGAATATAAACCGAAGCTCTTGAGCCTTCTGAATTTCATCATGAATTCTAAAATTATTATATCATAAATATATATTTGTCACATTACAGTATAAGGTGAATGCCTCCAAACCTTCTTAATAACAGTTTATGTTAAAGCTCCTGATTTATTGAATGTAATAAAACAAATGTTGAGTTCATACATACTCCAAAGTAATCAGTTTCATTAGTAATTTTAAATTCTTTTTATAGAGTAATAGGTTATATTTTGTTTTGTTTGCAAATTTTAGAAATATTCAGACAGGACATGTTTCAGATGGCTCTTTTTTTTAGATAAATCATAAAAAATTAGCTGTTTCTTAATACAAACATCATCCAGGTAGTATATATACATATTTATATTTTAAGTCTTCATAACTATCCAGAATGCTCTTTTTTTTTGTTACACTCAGCACCCAGAAAATTGTATGTGATCAGTTAGGATTTGTATTTATTCTGCTAAATTTGTAATGGGTCATTCAGGACTAAAGAATTCTCATTATTGTTTCATGCTGTATATTATTAAGCAACTGAAAACATTCAATGTTAACCTTGAGAATTTAGCTCTGTGATGATCAGCTTCCAGTGACTGAATATCCTTTTTCATTCAAAATGTATAGTTTTTGAAGTTGACTTACGATGAAAGATCTCATAATCCAGTGTTTTAAATGATAGAGTAATGCAATTATAAGTCTAAAAAAAATTGTAGAAACTATAAAATGACTAAATTATTTTTATTACATTATCTTCAACATAAAGTCATTCAGAGGGGGAAAAGCATAAAATTAATTTATTAAATCATAAATCTTTTTTGAGCTGATGATTATATAGATTATAAAAGATATAATTTACCTAATTACATTCTACTTTATAAACAATTATTTAAATACTGTCTAATATGCTTACTAATCACTAGTATGCTCTAATTAGAATCACTGACATTCCATTTTGTTATCTTGTTGGTCAAAAATGGTTGATCAAGGAAAGTAGTACTAGAAGTAAATGCTTATGTATGTAATTATGTATTAAAATGCATATGTCTAAATTAAGGATGCAAAGTTAAAGAATTTTCTTGTTTTCAAGTATCTTAGAAAACTTGATAGTTTGGGGTAATTAAAATTGTACCTTCAGCTTTATTTTCTTAAATATTTTACTAACATTATGTTAGTAACTAATATTTCATTCACTTTGTTAATTGGAATGATTTTGTGTTCTTCACCTTAGTCTCACATGGAACTCTTACTTACAGGTACCTTAAAATGATGAGCACTCTTCTTGATTAAAAATTTATATTGGCTTCGTTAGAAACAGTGGTTTTAAGCAAAAGAAATTAGTGGTATATACGGCATCAATTTTGGAATAGCAGTTCTTTAAATATTCCTTATTTATGTTATATATAATAATTTCTTTTGAAAGTAGGTCTTCCTTAACTTACTTGACAAACAGTTGGGGTTTTCATGGCCATTTGTCCAATGGAAAAAAGCCAATAAAGTTATGTTACTATACCTATATGAATTAGACAGAATTTTTATAATTTGTTCACCAAATATGAAGTTGAAAGCCGGAGTAATGCACTTGTGTTCTTTCCTTGGGGACAAGTCTTTTCAAGTTTAAATAGTAATTTTGCTTCCAATATTTCATGAGTGGGTCCTTTTTAATTTTTTTCTGGAGCCAGTATTAGTCTCTGTGTCTGTGTGTGTGTGTGTGTGTGTGTGTGTGTGTGTGTGTGTGTGTGTGTGGTGTGTGTCTTCTGTGTCTTTCTCCCTCCTCTCTTCCTCCCTTTCTTCTTCCCTCTTCCTCTGAGTGTGTGTGTGGGAGGTGGGGGGAGAGACAGAGACAGACAGACAGACAGAGAGACAGAGGGAGGGAGAGAGGGAGGAAGGGAGGGAGGGAGGGAGGGGGAGAGAGAGAGAGAAAGAGAGAGAGAGAGAGAGAGAGAGAGAGAGAGAGAGAGAGAGAGAGAGAGAGAGAGAGAGAGAGAGGATGGAATGCTTTTTTGTATCTGCTTTTTAGAAATAATTTGCATTTAGATTTAAATGGCTATAAATATCAAACCTTAGCATAATTAAGGTTTTTAATTTTTCTTGCTGCTACATATCTACAAGTGCCTAGGTCAATATCCTGAAAATATTAGATCCTTTAATAAATATTTTTCATTGATGATTATAATCTTGACTTTCTATTACTTTTATTTAAATATCAAAATGGGCTTTCTATTCTTTTTTCTTTACTTAGTAGAGTATTTAGATAATTCTTTTATTTTTAAAAAAAATTGTGAAATTCATGCTTCCCAGTAGAGAAATTAATGCAATCTCAATAATTTTAAGATGTTTCCACTAGTGTTTATTTTAATGCTTGCTCTTTCTCCTTACAAAACAAAAGCAAACTTCAGGTACTACCAAAAAACCTGAATATTGATCTCTCATTATTTGACCTTTAATAACACTGGCAGAAGAAATAGCCAATAACTATAGAAATCTTCATACTAAGGAAGTAACTAAGATTGATAAATTCTTCTGATTTTCAGTTGTACTAAGATAAAAGTAATTACAAATACGCTTTTGTATGTATGTGTGTGTGTGTGTGTATGTATATATATATATATATATATATATATATATATATATATATATATACATACACACACATACATATTAACTGCAATATTTTTTAATGTGTTAGCTTTTAATTGTGGAAATAATTTAAATATTTGACTATCCAGTTTTTTTAAAATGAACTTTTAATATGTGTTTGTATGTTTATGTTTAACTTTACATTTTTATTTTCTGTTTTGATTCAGCAAACTAAATTTAGTGTTATTGTAATCTCAATCTCTATTTGGTAAGGAAAATGCATAACTCAATGGGGGAAAAAGTGTTTTTCTCTCCACAAATTCAGTTCTTCATTTGTTTTGCTCTCCACGCTGCATTAGCACAGTTTTCCCTTGTGTGCATCTGCCAGTGTACAATTTAGCCACGGGCATCTGTAGACCTTGTGGTGATCAGTATTGCAGGCAAAAGCCATATGTGTTTAAATAAAAAAAAAAAACTCTTTATTTCATTTGCTGTTTTAACTGGATGGATAACTTTTGTGCCTCAAGACAGAGGAAGAGAAAATACAGAAATAATTAATTGCCTCTATTCTTGAGGCAGTTTCATTTTCCCCCTCCAATATGGAATGCTTGTCAGCTTTCCTGATAAATGACTGCATGTATTTGCATAGATTTTACATTAACACAAAAATTAGTTTTATTTGTGAAAACTAGTTTACATAATAATATAAAACTGTAGTGTTATTGATTACATTTCTTAACATTGAAGATGACTTTAGAAAGAATGTAATTTTCTTATTCTTTCAAATAAAAATTGAATGGAAAAAAATACCCAAATTATAATTGTATGATTATTATGAATTTTTCTGAAAAGTCAATTGATTACAACTTTTAGGCCCATGCATCTCTAGTTGGTCTAGTTTATTAAATTGTAATGCTAACTTTTCAAACATTTCTCAAAAAAAAAAAAAAAAACTTTCAAGCAAATCATTAATCCATATGATTCAAATTATATAGACAATTGAATGTCTTTATATTTTATATTTTAAACATATAGAACATAGTGGTCATTTAATTTTGACTAATTTCATGCCGTATTCCAGATGTGAATTCAATTCAAGAGAAACTGTCTTTCTCTTTTCTTTTTTGAGGGGGAGAGGGAAGTATTTGTATCATGCCTAGAGTGTCTTGCAAGTAAAAGGCCATTTATAAATGTTCTTTGAATTAAATCATTGAACAGACTTTAATTAAGTACATACTATTAGTAGGCAAGATATTGTGTTTGGCACTAGGATACAAAAAAGAAATAACTGTAAAGTTTATTTACACTTTTCATAGATTATAGAGTGAATTAAAACTTGTTAATTAGGAAATTTATCAGGGGGAAAATACTTTTTTAGAGTCAGTGCTTGTTTTGTTGTTGTTTGTTGTGCTTTGGGTAGACTTAATGAATTGAGCATCTTAAGTCATAGAAAAATACACAACCTTAGCTGTTTAAATGCTATAAACATCTATTCCTCTTTGGTATCAGGCAGGGAATGTTTATTCATACTGTATGCTGGCATCTTGTTGTCTGGAGGCATCCTGCTAATTGTATACTATCATTTTATTATACATGTTATGGAAAATTCAAATATGTTCACTAGTGTTTTATCATAAAGTTTTATATAAAGAATTCCTCGATCCTCATGAAACATGTTGTATTTAATGGCAACTTAAACTAAGAGAGTACCTCTGCCACTTCTTGAATCTGGGACACCCTGGGTGCCAGCTGTCACTGCTTAGCTAATGATGACAAATGTTCCTCTCTATGCAGATTGCAGAGCTTGCAGGCTGCTGTGAAAGGCAACCAGATTACCTTACTTCAGATAGTAACTTAACCTTTTACACTCATGTCAGAATGAAATTATCAGCTATGATAGTTTTTTAGTATCTGCATCTTTTAAAACAAATCACAAACTTTTTAAATGGTACAGGCTCACATTTTTAGGTATTTTCCATATTCCATTCATATTTACATTATATGCTTGTAACATTATTGATAATTTTCCTGAATGAGTTTTTAACTTTAAAGGTATCTTATTATTTCTTCTATATAGTTCATTATGATTTTTGTCTATATATGCTCAATAGAGTGAAGAAATATTATAACTAACATGTTCATGCCAAAAGAGAAACTGAGATTTGGATAATAGAATGAAAACTTATTTTTTTCACTTGAAGGATCCAGGTGTGAGAGAGACAGAGACAGAGTCAGAGAGAAACTGTAGATTGTAGACACAAGTCAGAGAATTTCTAACAATTATCTTAAATAGCTCTTAAAAGTTACATGGACTAATACTTTACAAAGTGCATGAGAACAACTAATGAATGGATCTATCCAAGTATTTTAAATTTGAGCATTTCCATTGAAGACATTTTTTTGCCTTGGGAAAGATGAAGATGTCTGTATGAGATAAGTAGTAGTAAATAGCTTTCTTTAATACTTTATGGTGTTATAGACTTTATTAAAATATAAGTGAAATTAATACCAAAAATGAAAAATGTCCATTTCTTTCTTTTAAAAATAAATTTTTGTCACAGAATTGCTATTTATTGAGTAAACATCAAAACAAATTTACTTTTATATTTGAAAATATATTTTCTTTAAAAACAATATATTCCATGTGTATTTTTTTTTCATAAAGTAAAACTATATTTTGGAAATAATAAAAATTTGGCCAGAAAATTAAAGTGTTCTAATATCATATAAACTGAATCACCCCAATATATGAACTGCTAAGATTAATGGGCTTCTGATAACATAAACCACAAATATAAATAGCCATTTCATTATTATTTATAAAAATTTATTCATATAGGTTTTATTCTTAAAACTCAACACTTTTAAAACAGATTTCCATTTAGTATGAATTTTAAATGAAATTTTTCACATGAAATACAAATAAATTAGTTATTTATTTCTTAGCGTTTTCTTTAGTCATAGATATTATGATGTAAGACACATTTTCCAAATTTTAATTTTTCTTAGAACTTTCACTTGTATTAACATTATTTATAAATACTACTTTCCAAGAAAATGCTGTTGAACAGTATTATTTCTATAATAAAAATGTGTCTACAGTACTACCTAGAAGTTCAATTAGAAATTTATGAATGTATGTGTGTATGTGTGTTTGCTTGCTGTTTATAATAATGTTGACTTGGAGGATGTGAGAGAAATTTTATTTTACAGACTCTTCATATCATATGATATGAAGAGTCTATAAAATATTTTTTTTTTTACAGTGGGCTAGATTTCACAGACCAGGATGTCACTTGTGAATCTGTAATAACATACTGTGTCATAATGAACTTCTATATTGACTTATTTAAATGTAGACATTACCAGGTATAACAACTTTTAAGAATTACTGCTAGGAAGCATCAATCACAAAGTAGAACTTTTACAGTGATGATTTTGAAATTTTCATATAGCTACTCTTTAGGGCTATATCATTTAAATTAAATATATAACTTTAAATTCACTAGGTCTTGCACAAGTATGTTCATACAGTGGTACTCAGGCTGTTTTTATAAATAAGATTTAAATTATAATTATTCTAAACCATCAAGACCATGTTGTAAAAATTATATATATATAACCCAACCCAATAAGCTTTTTCTGATGAAAGAAAATATTTACTATTTTAACATTTGTCATATATTGACAAATATAAATGTGTTGATAAATATGGATAACCATTTTTTGCAAATGCAATATGAATATCTATATACAGACTACTTTAAAATTCTGAGAAACTTTTTTAGAAAAGGTTTGTAATTATAGTACATTTACAGCACACAGGTTTTATACTATTACAGGGAATTCTTATATATTGATACTTAAAGACTAACTTTGAAAATATAATTTAGTGTAAAATGGTAAATTGATGTTTCAAATCAAAAGAATTTTTATTCAATTGGAATTCATATAAAAAATAAAAGTTTCAATTGTTTGTCAGTAATAAATGACATACTGAAACAGCATTTGGAATATGAAAAAAGAATACAAAATGGATTTAATATACACAGTGATAAAATTTTTTTTTTATATAACTTTTGTTACTATATAGTTAGAGACAAATTGCAGCAAATACCACTTAGGTAAGTGTAGAAGCCAAATAAGAGCGTGTCCATAATTGCAACGGTTTTTAAATCATTAAATTTTGTGTGTAAGTGATCTTTTTTGCTCAAAGTTCTTAATAAATATATGTGAATGATCAGTATCTCATCATAAAATGCATAATAAAGCACAAAGACATAGATCCAGTATAAGGGTTTCTTGTACTTTATTTCTTGAATGGATTTCAAAATCCAGTGCTTCCACAGAAGAAACTAACATATAAGATTGCCCCATCTGTGTCATCTAGTAGTTTATGCAAGAGAGAGAAGGTATTATCACATGAATCCAAATGTACAAGCAGTTATTTTATGAACTCTTTCTGGGCTTAGAGAAGTTTATAAGTTGCCCACTCTATTGTATTTCGTTCCCAGCTGACATGTCCACTCTGATGAGCATAGTTCAGAGATAATTATAACTAATTCTGAAGTTTGGAACACAGGTTGTTCTTTAAGTGATTTATTTGTATTTTTTTTGTGTGATTCTTGAGGTTTCAGGAAAATGATTATAATCTATGCCAGTTTCTCCTGACTTTATCATGTCTTGTTTACATTATAACTTTTTTTAGTAAACATTTAAAATCAGTTATGAATTTGAAGATTTGGGAAATCTACAACTAAAATTTAACAGGCATTTATTAAACACTATGTACAAAGTGTTAGGATAGAGATGGAGTGTGATATGGTAAATAGGGTTCTGTTTTTGAAATCAGGAAGACTTTAATACGTGTGGAACCAGGGAAAGTCACTTAATCTCTCTTAGCCTCAGTTTCCAAGCCTCTAAAATGGAGGTAATAGTAAAACTACTGTCTATTTCAAGGACCAACTGAGATAATATATGTAAAGTGCTTTGCATCACCCCTAAGGCATTATATATAAATGTGAGATATGATCTTTGGTGGTTGTGTTATTCAGAAGATACTAAGATGATTAAGATAGTCTTTTCTCTCAAGAAACTTGTGTCAGAGATAAGGCATAAATACATATAATAAACTTGATCTTAACTGAAAAACATATATTTTCAAAATCAAATGAGAATCAAATTATTTGCTCCTCCTCACAAAGTTGAGTATCATCTCTTTTATGTTTATATTGGAACTGATTTAAGTTCATTTTTAAAGTGGTATTAGACATGAGCAAAACAGAGATAAACAAGAAAATGTATTAGGAGAAGTATACCTGGAAAACAAAATCCACAAATAAAGATTTTATATTATCTTCTTGAAAGATTAATATAATAACCATTTTTGAATTGGTTTCTTCATAGAAATCTGAAGTAAAGAAAAACCCTATCACAAATAGTTTTCACATATCAGACCTGTCTTTGGTTAATTCTATATACTAGTCGTGATGAGATTGACATTTCTTACCATGTCCTTGCCAAATATTCAGTTCCCCAATGACTTGTAAAAATCTATAGGTTCAAAGTTGCTTTAAATCCCTACTTTCCTGTTATAAATTTACTTTGAATGGCATTTCTATACAAGTTAAGATTTGGTAGTTTGCTGAGAAAAGACCAGAGTGAGAACAAATATACCAGTTGGAGAAAAAAAGGCAACAAATCTTTTAAGACTTAAACTCAGGAAAGATAGTGAAGGCTATAAAGATAAGCAATTTTTGAAATTCATATTCTGCTTAATCTAGTAGTGATCATACTTAGATCCCATTTTCATGACTCAAGCCACAAGATCTAATAATCTCAATATAATTTAATATCAAACAAACTCTAGGACTTAATGTCAAACTTCCTGAGTGCAACATAGTATTGGGCATCATATGGTAATTGCACAAATAACTGACATTCACATATCTTTTACAGCCTGAAAACAGGGAAAAGAGAAGGAAAATCCCACTGGTTCTCATCTAAAAATAGTTTTATTATAAGAAGAAAAAATACTCATTTGGAATTCAAAATCCTGGTATAAAAGTGACTAGTTTTGTGAAATTAGGCAAATCCCTTCTCAGCTTGAGTTCATCTTTAAAATGGAAGTAATATATTTTTTAAACTTCAAAGGAGTTTATTTTGAAGATCAATAAAATATAAAGAATGTCAGGATATTGAAAATGACTGAATACTTTATAAGTGTGAGTCATTGTTGTCAATATAAAAACAAAACTTTTTTTCTACACCTAAATAAGCCAGAATCTTAAGAGGGTTCTTTCAGGAGGGACCTTACTTTTATATCTTTAATTAAAAGAATAAAATTCAGTTGAATATTTTTTAGCATCCAAAGAATTCATAACATTGTACTTGGTACCTGAAAACCCTCTCAGCTAATTACTTAGTAATTAGTAATTTAGTCCTAATTTATTTAGGACTCCAGAAAAGTTCTTTGCCATCACAAAGGGGGGAGGGGGATGGATAGGAAGAGAGCAGCAGAGATTATAAATATATATATTTTAAATATAATAGTAATTTTCCTCTTTGGAGTATGGAGACATATTTAGAATTAATTCTTAGGGGCATATATATACCCTTAACAAAAAACATATACCCTTAAAATAATAACAAGTTATAGTAAAGAGCAGGTAGATGGCACAGTGAATAGAGCATCAGACTTTGAGTCAGGAAGATCCCAATTCAAATTCAGCCTCAAGCAACACCATCTCTGTGAGGTTAAGTAAATTACTTGACCCTGTTTGCCAGTTTACTCATGTATAAAAAAAAAATAGAAGAAAGACATGGCAAACACTCCTGTATTTTTGCTAAGAAAACCCCAAAGAGGGCTAAAGATGTGAAATTACTGAAACAACTAAACAACAATGTTTCATTTTCTCTTTTGCTAGAATAGACTGATGAATCTGAGGAATGGTATTTCTCCAACATAATATACTTAGATTTTGGCAAACTATATGACAAAACTCAAGCAATACATGTAGAAAAGATGAGAAGAAATGGGATACATAATCATATATTAAGATGATTTTGAAACTAGATTAATAAATATGATAAATTTAATGAGCATTCATGAACCCAAGTTGAAGAGAATTTAGAACTAAAATGAAAGAAAAATAATGGTATCAGAAATGATAAACCTATAGGAGAGAAGACATAATAGGAAGAATATGATAGTTATCTTCATATATTTTAAAAGCTGTTAGACTTAATAGGGGATGTACTTAATTGGAATATCTTTAATGGATACAAGTAAAGATTTTAACTTACCAATGAGACAAATCTGACAACTGTGACGTATAATTGGAATAGGTATACCATATTCAAAGGTAAAATAGAGGCAAAAGTAAGGTGAATAGTGATATTGTAATAAACCATGTTAATCTGATATATTAATGTGAATAAATTCAGGAATGAATGGAGGGACAAACTAATAATTATTGTATTTCAGTGGAGAAAAGACTTGGAAAGAGATCTAACAGCTTAGTGCAAGAGATGTATATAACCTTATCCAAGAAACAGATTCCTTGGAGTTAATAACTCCATTAGTATCAAGAAATATTAAAACAAAGTATAAAAGATTTTGGGGGAAAAAATCTATAAAGCTTTTCATCAAAATAACTGACCTGGTAAACAGATCAAAGAGCAGTAATTCTAGAATCGGTGAACTACCTGAAAGCCATGACCCCCCCCCCAAAAAAAAAAAAGACTTACATTTCATATTTTAAGAAATTATGAAAGTTGGACATAGCAATTAACACCTATGATCCCAGCTATAATAGACTAACTCCAAGTATTCCTGATGAAAATATCAGAACCGAGTAGAAAACCTGAAATATGAATAAAGGAGTAAAAAAGATTGGAAAAATATAAACAGAGTAAGCAATTGAAAGGGATTTCATAAAGATGAAATGTTTACATTTTCATGAGGGTGGAGATGATAACATGTGTCCACTCAGAATTTTAATATCAGCATGGATTTATAGAGGAAGGCTTATAAGACAAAAGGTTAAAACTAAAAGATTAAGTATCTTTTCAAGATGAAAGAAAAGAGAAGGAAAGAGTAGGGATTGTGGGAAGAAAAGTTATCTCATAATAATCTGACTATGCAAGTAGAAATCTATATACATGAGGAAGGGAAAGTATTACTTGAAATTTACTTATATCTAAACTGCCCAAAATAGTAAGGAACACACGTGGAATTTTGAATTTTTACCTATATTTTGAATATATTCAATTCAAGAGGGAAACAGAAAGAGATAGGGAGAATGACAAAAAGGAAATAAGAGTAGGTAGATTCAAGATGGAATTAATAATAAGCCAACAAAACTCTCATCTTAGAAAGGAGATCACAATCAGGAATTTGGAAGGAAGGAAGGAAAGAAAGATAGATGGAAAAACCTGATCAGGGTTTAAGTGGAGAGAAGTGAAAAGGGGCATTGGTGCTAAGTACATTTTTTCACTATATTTTTTATTTGTTATAAAGAATGAGTGGAAAATAAAGAGGAAAAAAATATAAGACAATAGAATGGAGGGAAAGAAACTCATAAAATAGAAGAGTGGATTTGTTAGCAATTTGTAAGCAAATTCTATCAGTCATTCAAAAACCAATTTAAGTATTACCCAAATGCTTGCTAAAAAGGAAAAGACGATAGCTTACAAATTTCTTCTGTCATACAAATATGATCTTGATGCCAAAACCAGGCAGAGTCAAAACAGAAAAAGAAAATGATAGGCCAATACCCATAAAATGGATGCAAAGAATTTTAAATAAAGTATTAGCAAACCTCAGCAGCATATCACAAAAGTATATATTATGACTAGTTTGGATTTATACCAGAAATTCCAGGTAGGTTCAATATTAGAAAAGCTATACATTTTTATATTATAATATTTTATATTATTTTTAATAATCAATTATCAAATCCACAGACTCAGAAAATAAACCTTTTATAAAATATGATGCCTTTTTCTATTTTAAAATAATATAAAAAACATAGAAATAAAAAGAATTTTCCTTAAAATGGTAATTGACATATATCTAAAATCAAGAGGCAGAGTCTTTCCCATTAAGAATGGGGTAAAGAAAAGATAGATGTCCATTATCACTATTAGTGTTTGATTATCTATCTTAGCCACAGAAATAATAAGAAAAAATAAATTAATAAGATCAGGCAAAGAACAAAGAAAATTATTGCTTTTTGCAAATGATATGATGGTTAGAGAATCTTGGAGAGCTACTTACCAAATTAATTAAAACAATAATTTCCAACAAAACTTTGGGATATAAAACAAAGTCATACAAATCATTAGAATTTCTTTATATTACCAATAAAACTCAGCAGAAAGAGAGGACAAAATTCCATTTAAAATAACAATGGGATGGGGGCAGCTAAGTGATAAAATGGATAGAATTACCAACCCTCTATTCAGGAGGACCAGAGTTCAAATTTGACCTCAGATACCTACTAGTTGTGTAACCTTGGGCAAATCACTTAAACTTGATTGCCACCCAAAAAAGCCCCCAACCAACAATATATAGGATGTATAAAATACTTAGGAGCCTACCTTTCAACTAAAGTAACTATTGAATATAATAAAAAAAACCTTGGTTAAAAATAGGAGAAATATTAATTGCTGATGACAGTATTGTATAAATTTATTCAATGCCATGCCAATAAAACTTGCAAAAAAAAAAAATCACTTTAAAGAACTAGAAACAATTGATGAAAATCATCTTGTAGAACAAAAAGTCAAGAATCCCAGTGAAAATAATGATAAAAGGGAGCTTAGAAGTACTAGATCTCAAACTAAAAATAAGGCAGTAATTGTTAAGGTGATCTGGTATGGGCAAAAAGTAAAATAAAATAGAAAGTTTGATCAGTGAAACAGATAACAAACAAAGCTTAGTAGTCTAGTGTTCAATAAACCCAAAGACCTAGATACTGGTTTAAAATTTAACTATTTGACAAAAACAGTTGGAGAACTAGATGATCTTATGTCATTCATTAGATTTTGAATGATATCTCCTACCATATGCAAAGATACAGACCCAGATCTGAAAGATTATGCTATAAACAAATTGAAGCACTGAGGAATTAATTACCTTTATTTTCAATGGATAATAATATAGTGTTCATTTTCAAATGAGAAAAAGAGATTCCCAGAAGAGAAAATTGATAGTTTTGATTAGATAAAATTTATAAAGCTTTTTCACAAACAAAAACAATACAATTAAGATTGAAAGGGAAAGTTTACTAAGTAAAAACTGGAGCAAGTTTTTGTTTAAAAGTTCTTGTTTCTACTATATATATCTTTTTAAATGTTTAAGAAAAAGCTATTTCCCAATTGATAAATGATCAAAGGCTATGAATGGTTACTTTTCAAGGGAAGAAATCCAAGCAATCTATTATCATATAAAAAATTATTGATAGAAAAGTGCAAATAAAAACTGCTCTGAAGTTGCAAATGACTGAATGAACAAAAAACTAAACAAGGAAAATGACAAATATTAGATAGAAAAACAGGTATGTTGACACACTGTTAGTGGAATTGTGAATTTGTATAGACATTCAGAAAATCAATTTGGAACTATACCCCCAAAGTTACAAAACTGTGTATGCCTTTTGGCCCAGCACTATTGCTACTAGGCCTATACCCCAAAGAGATCAAAGAGGAAGAGGCTATTCTGTGTGCAAAAAAATTTATAGCAACTCTTTTTCAAGGTAAAATCTGCAAATTAAGAGGATACTTTTTAGGAAAGGTCTGGGAAAGATAGCTAAACAAATTATATATTAATGTCATAGAATGCTAATCTGCCATAAGAAATGATAAAAGGGACCAAACCTAGGAAGACGTGTATAAATTCATCTAGAAAGAAATGAGCAAAGTCTTAACAAGGCTTTTGATTAACCATGTTTCCACATGATCAATAATCAAAAAAAATTTTTTGTTACCTACTTCTTGCTAGAGATAATGGATTAAATGTGTGAAATGACATGCATTTTTGGACAAAATCAATATGGGAATTTTCTTGATTATGGATTTGTTTTACACATTTTATATATACATACACACACACATATTGTAGATGAGTGGACTACTATGTATTGTGCTTAGTACTATGGATAAAAAAAAAAAAAAGAAAAGAAAAGAAGATAATCCTTACTTTTAAGAAGCTTGTATTCTACTAATGTAGGACAAATTCTGTATTTATATATTGCCTGTGTGTGTGTGTGTGTGTGTGTGTGTGTGTGTAAAGATGGGAAAGAGAAAAAAATTAATCCTTGATAATTAAAAAATTAAAATTTAGGAAAAGAAAGAGGAAATAGAAAGTCAAGCATACTCTGTCATACATCCTAAATTTGGGAATTGATTTTAAAGGTTTAATGGAAAGAATATTTAGAATCCAGGATATAAAATATAGGACATTCATGGTAGGCTTGGAGGGAGTTGGGAGAGGAGAAGAAATACTTTAAAATGATATAATGAAAACACAAAGAGAAACTATTTTCACTAGGGAGGAAATGGGAAATGTCTGAAGAGTTGGTGGAACAATACAGAAAACTCGTTAACTAGCTTAGCTTTAGCTTTTTACAAGATAGGGAACCAAAAGCCGGTTATAGGGAAGAAATGGAAAAAATTATGGCCGTTGTCATATTAGAAATAGTGTTTAGAGTGCTGAACTTCATAGTGAACTAAATCTGGCAAGGAAAGTTAAAGACAGCATTTATTGGGAAAAAGAAGTTCAAAAAAACTTTTGGGGAATTACTAAGAGGAGAAGGGTTGACAACTGAAAATAGAATGGCTACTTATTTCTTTCTTTGCTTCTCTTTTCTGTACTAATAAACCTGACCTTTGATTGGAAGAGGACAGAACAAAAATTATTAACAGGAAAATGTTATTAATTTAATTTTCATTATGAACTTAACTATCATCAATAAACACAAATCCTAGAAAGTATTGTATCTGAAACTGAATCTCTCTTAAAATACTAGGTTTATAAGGAGTATATATTCACTTTAACAAAATAGAAATAAAATTGTATTGTTTGTGTCTTCTGAAGTTTTATTTAGGTTTTTTCTGGGTTGATTGTGGTTATGTTATTGATTTTTTTAAATGTCACATTTCAGTAATTAGCTGCTTCTTCCTCCCTTTTTAACAAAACAAAAAAGTATAGTCAAGCACAGCTAATCATCTCATTGGCCATTTTTCCACCACAATTCCTAACTTCATTTCAAAGGTTTCTAACATAACATAACATTTTTTTTTTTTACTCTAAATTTTCTGTTTCTTAAGCTAATAAATTCCCATGCCTGGCTCCTCCACTCCACCTTACTTACCTGCAGATATGGTCATCCAGTTGATTCTGCCATTGCCCACAAGATTTGTATTTCCATATATATGAACTCTCAGAGTCCTTTATCTTATCATAAATTTCCACCATTCCACCTTCCCTCTGCTTTGTTATCCCTAAACCACTCCCTCTCTCTCTCAGTTCTTTCCTAGGTCATCTTGTTCAATTAACTGCATTCCCCTCCCTATCCTTTCTTGACTCTTCAGTGGAACAGTTCAACTTTCCTATTCACTGTTCCTATTAATGTGCTTACTATATAAAGATAGAAAAAATCATTATGCTATACTGACTAGATCCATCATAAATTTATGGACCCTTACTGCTGGCCTGGTACAATCTTTTACATTTCCCTGATGAATTTGTTATCCCACTTGTCTCAGTGGTAGTTTCAAATCTTTTTAGCCCTCTTCAATGAGTCTCCTAGGGAAATCTCTCCACCTTCTTGGCTAAAGACATCACTTTATACATCAATGAGAAAATTAAGGCCATTCCCCAACAGTTCCCTCTCCCTCTTTTCTTTTCATCTCTTATCACTTAAAATGTTTTCCACACTATCTTCTTTATTCCTGATTCATACGAAGTTGACCTTTCCTAGGGACACTCCTCTATATTCCCTCTTAATTCAATTTCATCCAGTCTTTTCCAGTAACTTGACCCTCTGTTATCCCTATTCTCTTACTAATCTTCAAAGTTTTTTCCCACTAGCTACTTCCTTGCTTTCTAACAAACTTCCGTAACTTTTCAGTCTTTAAAAAATCTACAGCTGAATTCTACTATTCCCAACTAATTTATTGTTCATATTGTATTTTCCCTCTCTTTGTGGCTAAGCTTTTTGAGGAAGCTATCTACAACTCATACCTCCACTTCTCCTCTCTCTCAATTCTGAACCCTCTGCTATCTGGCTTTTATCCTATCTAAAACCTATCTAAAACTCAGTGATTGGTGAGTCCCTGACTGGAACCATCTTATTAGAGTATCCAGTCACTTTGCTGCTCCCTTTTCCATTTCCAGTTCACCATTGAGGTCATTCCATTACCATACCAGCTGCCTCCTATCCAAACCCTCTACCTCTCTCTCAGCTTTCCTTTCTGTTTTGTCTTATCCTATTAGACTGTAAGCTTCTTGAGTATAGGGACTGTCATATTCTGTGTGGTTAGGACAATACACTTAAACGCAGTCTTACCTATGTATCTTTCTGTCATTCAACTAAAACTGCTCTCTCTAAAAGTTACCAAAGATCTACTAATTAATTGCCAAATGTAGGAGCCTTTTTTTTTTTTTTTTTCAGTTCTCATCCTTCTTGACATCTCTGCAACATTTGACAGTACTGGCCACCATCTTTTCCTAGATCACTCTCCATTCTAGATTTTCATGACATTACTCTTTCCTATTTCTCCTACTTATTTCACTACTTCCTTTGCTGGATTTTTATACAGTTCAAGCCTGCTAACCCAAGCTCTGTCCTATGTTCTTTTTTCTTCTGCATTATCTTTTAATGAGTTATCCCCTTGGGATTCTATTATCATTTCTAGGCACATGATTCTCAGATTTGTTTATCCAGCCCATGCCTCTTCCCTACCACCAACTGGCTTTTCGACTTCATAAAGAATCTTGTAGATATCTCAAACTCAACATGTCCAAAATTAAACTTATTCTTTTTCTCCAAAAGCTTTCCCTGCTTCTCAACTTTTCTATTTCTGTCAAGGAAATCACCATCTTTTCAGTATCAATTCATGTCATCCTTAACTTCCCTCTCATGCTTACTTCACATATCCAGTCTTCTGACCGTCTTTTCTTTCTACTTTCACAACTTGCCCCTTCCTTTCCTCTTATACTGCCATCACCCTGCTGGAGGCCTTCATCACCTCAAACCTAGACGATTTCAATAGCCTTCTAATTGGTCTCTACCCAAAATATTTCTTCAGTGTTCTACTGAACTATTAAAATGATTTTCCTGAGCTATTAAAGGTCAAATCTGGCCATATCACCTCTCAATCAAGTTTGGTGGCTCCCTATCACTTTGGGGAACAAATTTTATGTTTGATTATTTGTTTAATATTTAAAGGCCTAAACAACCTGGCCCCTTCCTGTCTTTGCTGTCATCTTAAATTTTATTCCCTTTCACATATTCTCAGTCTAGCTGCATTGACCTTCTTGCTGTTCCTAGAACTTAATACTCCGTCTCCTAGCTTTTTTATTGGCTCTCCCACAAGGCCAAACTGGTTTATCTTCTCAGTTCTATCTCCTGGTTTCCCTGAAATTTTTTCAAGACTTGGTTCAAATTCAAATTTTACCACTCCTCCCCTCTCTCTGCCCCTCCCATTGCTAGTACCTTCCTTCTGAGATTATGTTCTAGCCTCTCTTTGAATTTTGTTTGCACATTTATTCAAATATGCACTCCTTGAGGGCAGAATAATTTTTTTTCCTTTCTATCCCCAATATTTGACATAGTACCAGGCATATAAGAAGTACTTAATAAATGCTTGTTGATTTACTCAGGTATGAAAATATATGTTTCATGCTGTGTGGTTCAGACAGCATTTAATAAAAAAGCTGGAGAGATCTCTAGAAGCAAAGCAAAGTTTATTATATGTTCTCTTGAGAATTGGGCATCTCACCCATGGAGCAGATAATAGAAGGGAGGAGGCACCGTAGGGGGCAGGGTCAACACTTAATCCCTAATGCAAATACCTACTCCCACCACTGGCCCTCATCCTTATTGGCTGAGGATCTTACATTCTAAATGTGGGAACTACCCAAGAAATTGAACTTGACCAATAACTACATAGTTGCCCATATTTGACTGAAATAGGGAGGATAACAAGAAGGGGACTTAAGTATGCCCTTGACTTAATGCTTAAAATCCTTCAGGACTACTCAGACTTTGAAATAGATGAAGCCTTACTCGATTTTCACAAATGTCTTGAAAGATCTTACCTCATCTCATTCAATGCTAATAGGAAATTAATACCTATGACAAAAAAAGAGTAATAATTGCCCTTTGATTAATTCATTTTGCCTGGTCCAAATGAAGTACATACTTATATTTTAAATTAACTGACAGACATGATTGCTGCCACTGTGAGCACAAATGTCTTTTTTTTTAAATGAAGAGAATAGAACTGTAGCCAACAAACAAAACAAAAAATAAAACCACTATAGTGTGATGGTGAGACAGCTAGAATTCAAATCCTGGTTCTTATCACATTTCCTGTGTTATTTTGAATAAATCATTACTTTCTGGATTACAATTCTTAACTTTGATGACCCTTACGGTCAAAATCTATGATTCTATTGTCCTATGAAACTCTTTACTTAAGTAATAAACTTAAGTTTATTTCCTGGAAATTTCTAAAATATGTTATTAAAAATATAGTTAGTTGTAAAACTAGGGGGAAATGCACTGATTGCAAAGAGCTTAATATTCATTTATAACAAAATAGATTATATTCTTTTCATAGGTTATTTCTTTATAAGACTACTGAACTGATCAATCAAGGGAATTCTACACATTCAGTTCACCTAGATTTTAATGAGGCATTTAATAAAGTCTTCTAATGCTATAATTCTATGGAAAAGATGGTGAGATAATAGACTAATATACTCTAATTATAATAAACTAATAATAATAGTCAAACATAAATAAAATGGTGGCCCCTAAATTGTAAGTAAGGATCTTCAGTTTCTTTCCAGTGCTAATAAAGTCTATTCCTGTTCAGTAGTCAGAAAATAGAGTCCAAAGGAAAAAGACCTGTAATTTTGTTGCCTGATAAAATTGAATTAAATGACAACTCATTCCGTTAGAACATGAAGACATGACCATATGATGTTATTTTGATGTGGGAAAGATTCCTTTCTAGATTCCCACCCCCTCCTAGTTAATGTAATTACCCTTTAATTCACAAATTCTGGTCCCTTTGAATTCCAATAGAAGATCCAGACCTGTCCCAGCACCCATCTGGATCTGACCAACTTTGGGGCTACACCCAAAAGCCCCTCGAACTAAATTTCCCATTATAAAAGGGAGATGCTGGGACCCCTCTTTGCAGAGATTCCAAACATGCTAGCCATGTGAGGACCCTCTGTCCACTGGACCCTTTGTCCGGTGCCCTTCTTATCTCTACCTTCGCCTATATTTTAACCTTGCTTACCCAATAATAAACTTCTTTTATCAATCTAGCTCTTGGGCCAGTAAATGCCTTTATTGGGGACAGGCGCTGCTACTAGACCTCATTTACCACTGTATCCTTGCGCCGAATCCAAGGGGGTTGCAGGGGAGTTCTGTTTGACTTCCTGTACCCCAAACCTGCCACTAGACCTCAACCAAACCCTAATTTTATTTAGGTACCCCAAATCTAGACCTCAACAATTTTGTAGATGTTTTCAAGGAATGCTAAATGATAAAATACTTCTCTTAATGGACTGAGATGATTTTTTCAGCTATACCTTTGAAAAAGTTTCAGAATAGTTTAAAGAGAAATTTAGTGTGATATTAAACGTTGCTACCTGTGTATTCAGCATTTAAGAAGTAAGAAATTTTAAGTATTTCCAGTCAAAAAAATTACAACAGATATACTCACAAAACAGGAAGGATTTTTTTTTCTTTAAAGAATGTAAATTCATAAGCATAGCACATGGAATCCAAATAAAATTACTTCTTTAAATATGGATCTTAGTAAAAGAAAAAAAGAAACAAAAAAGAAAAACAAGTCATACTTTAAAGTATTGGGATATGAAACTTTAAAGTAACAAATACTATTTAATAATTATTCACTAAATACAGTTGAATTGTAGTATTCTTGTGATATCTTTCTTTGCTAAAGAACTAAAAACCTCTATTTTCTTTTTTTCTTAGTATTTTCCTTTCATATATAGTTTGTACAGGCTGCATTTATTAATTAGGTATAATTAATGCAAGAAGTTCAGTTGTAGGCTTTGGTTCAGTTCTCTCTGATAAAACTCAAATTGTATAAGTTTCTGTGACCATGCTCTGAAATGTAAAAGTATGGGTATGTCTTCAACCTTGGGTCAATAGTCCAGTTTAACTATCATCACTTTTTAAAAAGAAATCATTTTGCTTCATAAGCACATTGTTTTGTTTTGTTGTTTTTTTGTTTTGTTTTGTTTTGTTTTTTTCAAATAAGAGAAATCTGAGGTAGTACTTTCTCCATACTGTTCTTTTACCTAAAAGCACAGGATCTGTTTACCTGGTTGAAATTCAGATTGTTTTATTATGGTGTCAATTCTTTGGTTTTGGCAGCACTTCTAAAGTATCTCTACACAAAAAGAGTACCACAGTGAATGAATGCTAGTGTTGACACCACCTAACAAGCAGGGATTATGTGTTTACAGACGAAGTAATATGATAGGTCAAGTATAAGAGGCACTTCTCAAGAGCACTTCACCACATAATGAGTGACTGACTAGAAAGTGCAGAGCTGCCACTCTTTGGCTTCATTTCCGTGTTGATGCCTGCCTCTCTCCTCCAAAGCCCTCTTGATCATGTTCAGCTGCTCTGTTCTCATGTGGTGAATAATAGTAGAGTAAAGCTGCTTTTCTGTCTCATTTTTCTTGCTAATTTACACATTCAAGCCATTTTTTGTTTGCTACCCTTATTTGCTATTCCCTTTTGTCAAGGCACTGTTCTCCTTTTTGCCTGAGGCCTATGAACTAATTTGAGCTTCTATAATTACTTCATGTTTTACACCTGTCTGCATATCATGCAACCCTTGTCTCTGTACTTAAGCTGTGTATTTCCTTGCAGAAAAGCTAGTTTTCATATACAAGGAATCCCTAAGTTTCTTCTCAGACTTCCTACAGACAAAACACAATTAAACTGTTGAGATGTTCTCAGCAATGAAGCTGACCTTCTGGGTTCATGAAGGACAAATGAATGCTGTCTGTTCAGACAGTTTGTGTTAAGACATTGTTGAGCAAAGAGCCCTGAGCTTTGTTCCTCTTGAATGAAGCAGTGGTTGTAGTCATTTTAAAATCATTAAGACTCTGAATGCACAGTATCAGTCTACAGTGTTTGCTCTACAGCTGCTCTTCTGCTTTAATAGCAGCTTATTAAATTTGGGTCAAGCACACTCTGAAGAATATCACAATGAAGAAACTGTTCAAAAAGTTACCTGTTTAAAAAAGGCAATTGATTAGATTTTTAACTTAAGTGACAGCTGCAATTCATTGCCTGCTCTTTGTGGTGTCCTGCAACCAGAGCAGCCTTTTGTAATTTGGTCTTTATTTTGTAAGAGCTTTTTTGAATAATCCAGGGTTGCTTTCCTCTTGGAGCCTGCCTCAATCCAATTAGGAGTTTAACAAGGGTCAAATTAAGGAGACTTTACACTTCATGTCTGCATCATTAGCTATAAGACTGTTCTGTATGAGCATGACTGTGTGTCAGGGGAAGGGGGAAAAGGCTGCAAGATGGGATGGACACAAAGCTGTCTGTCATCTACCCTGTAGTGCAGCCCTTAACTGAATGGAGACGCAGCAGGCTACCAACAACATTTCCAGTTGTCTTTTGGGGTTGTGTCTTGTAGAATCAGCTGGTGCAGAGTTGTTTGGAGGTTACAGGTGCTAGCTAGGACTGAAGAAAAAGAGTATGCTTTATACAAACTCTTTTCTCTGCTGGTATCCTATTGTTATTAGACAAATGACTAGGAAGATATGAATTTAGAAACCTCTTGAGCATTCATTATTTTTGATAAGATGACAACTATCTAGGTTCTTGTTCTCACTCTTCATACAATTTCCTACTATTTTTGAAAATGTAATTGTTCCTTCTGTTTAGTATTTCATATGGAATTGAAGCAATTTATTTAAAGGGCTAGTATGTTAGAGGCATTGGGAAGATTGGCTTCATGTTATTCAAGAAAACACTTTAATGAAAATTGTACTCTTTGAAGAAATGCATTCCTACAATAATATTTTATTTTGTTCTTCCATTATTATGAGTTGTATTTTAGACCCTCTTAGTCTGTGTTAAGTATTTTGTATTCCTATTTTTAAAAAGTAAATGATAGGACTGAGAACCTATTTTCATAAAACTTTGGGGGGAAAAAACCAACAAAATTCTGCTAGTAGATGTGTGGGATATTGCTAGGTTGCAATGCCTCTTCAGCAAATGCTTTGTGCTACATACAAAGTAACGATTTATCTAAAAATAACACTTTCATTGTTCCTTCCCCCCCCCCCCAACCCATTAATAGGTACTTTAGTATCATGTGAGTTTTCATAGTTTAATCCCTTTTCAAAAGCTTTTCAGAATAAAGGCTCTAAATGGTCCTCAGTATTAATTTGATGTGACTTCTGTACAATATGGTTTGAAACTCTCAGAAGCACATTTTTACAGCTTACCCTTTTTCACTGAAGCAATGTGTGGAAAATGTGAGCTAAATGTTTAATGGAGTCTCTGATGTAAGTGGGTTTTGTTTTCTTTTAATACTACAGCTTTCCAGTTAAGAAAAAAAATATTGGCATCATTATTAGGTAATGCTTAATAGCTCAAAGGATTGCATTTTGGGTCATCCATTGAATTAAAAATTTTAATGCCCTTTAAGATGCTGATTTTTCAAAGCTTCTTTTAAGCATTTGGTTTTCTTAGAGTTTAGCCTGCCAATAAAGAGTGCATGGTAAATAGCAATCATGCTTTATTGTTGATTTTGCTTTAGTCAATTATATCTTTGTTTACTTTTGTACAGCAGTGGCTCTGGGGTTTCTACCTTAGCAGCCTGCAGCTAATCTGTCTCTGAAGTCTTAGTATGGAGTAGAACAATCTTCACTGGCAACAAATCATTTTAAACTTGGCCTATAAATTTCTCATTCCAAAATCTATTTCCTAATTTCTTTGTAGAAGGAAATTTATTGAAATTTTTTTATACTACTTTTGGACTCAGAACAAATTTTCTTAACAGATACATTTTAAATAGATATATCTAGCCATAAATGAAGACACCATAACTCTAATCCTAATTAGTGAGTATTACTCATGGTGAAATAATGTCTGCATAGACCTGTCTTTTTACTCATAGTGAAATGTCTACATGGACCTATCTTCTTTCTAAGTACAGTACTTTATGTATCCAGATAACCAGCAGCTTTATCATTCTGAGTTGACTTCAAAAGTTGCTAATGCAAAAGACTGTCAAGAAGTCTTGAATCTAAAATTAACTTGTTGGCTGAAATTCCACTTGATTGTATTAAGTTTTATTGCTATATTTTTAAATGTAGGATCAAGTCATTTGGCCACTATAAAGAAAGTCTAGAAATATATCTATCTCTTCTATTCACTATAGCTGATAAAAAATCTTTAAGTTTTAAATTGGAGAAAACTTATAACTTTAAAATACGGGAATCCCAATTATATATCCATAGCCTATGAAAAAATGTCAGTGTAAAAATAAACATAAACATTCTCAAAACTTATGTGTAATTTTTTTTCCTCTAAATTGCTTAAGTATTATATATGTACATTTTTTGAATGAATATTCATAATCTCAAAATTAGGTATAAAGGAAATAAGGATAACATAGTGAAATGGCATTGCTCAGTTACTTAAGAATGTGAATAATATCTCCAGTTTATTGTGTATTATATTTATTATTGATTCCATTTTATTCCATATATGTATTATTTGGACCTCCTTTTGTATTCCCAGAACTTAGAAAACTATCTAGCACAAAGTAGGTTCTTACCAGTGCTTGTTGATTTGATTTGATAGTTCTATATATTCAAACTTTTTTTAGTATTTATAATAAAAATTGTTTGAACACCAGTGTTTTCAAATTAGCAGGCTTTTATTAATAAGTTTCTACTTTGTACCAAGCAATGGGCTAAGATCTGGTGATACAAAGAAATCCACCTTTTCTTTTCTCCCCCAAAAAAATCCCTGCCCTCAGGGGGGAGACAGCATGCAAACACCAGTTACACAGGGGAGAGAGAGTCTGAGTGCAGAGAAAGAATGAGAGTAGATGGAAATAATATTTTCAGAGGGAAATAAGGTTACAGCAAATAATAACTGTATTCTGTTTACCTCATAAGTAGTTAGAGCCCTAGTGAGGTCAGTGACTTCTGACCTTTGATTTACATCTGTAAGGGACCTTAAGATTCAAATCATCAAATCATCATCATTTTACTGATGAGGCAACTAAGGCCCAGAGAAATTAAGTGACTTGATCGAAAATCACTCAAACAGTGACAGATAGAATTTGAGCTGAATAAAGCCTTCTTCTAGAAAAAGGTGGTATTTCAGTTTACTCTTAGAAGAGTAACAGATTCCATGGGATGGATATCGGAAAGAGATCTATGGTTCAGCCAGTACAAAGACACAGAGATTAGAGATGAAGTTATATGAGTAAGGAACAGAAAGGAAACCATTTTGTTTGCGAGAAAGATTGGAACCGGACTATAAAATATTTTGAAAGCCAACTAGAAGAGCTTATGTTGAGTCCTATAGGCAATAAGGAGCTCCTAGAGTTTACTGAATAGGGAATGGCATAGTCAAGCCTGTGCTTGACAACTTTGTAAAGTATCATTTAAAGTGGGGAGAAATGAAGCAGAAATACAAATTAAGAAGCTGTTATAATAGTCCAGGAGGAGATACGAGCCTGAACTAATTTGTTGTCTGAAGGTAGTGAAAAAAGAAATGGATGCAAGAGACATTATAGAGAGGGAAATGGAAGATTTGGCAATTTATTGTATATATGGAGTAAGGGAAAATGGAGGATTCAAGTATAACTCCGAGGTTATAAACCTGGAATTAGAAGGATGGTAGTATTTTTGACAGAGAAATAGGGAGTCTTGCCTCCATGCATTTTCTTTGGCTATCCCTTATGTCTGAAATTCTCCCTCTCCTCTGCTTCAACTACTGACCTCCCTAAATTTTTGAAGTCCTAGCTAAAATCTCACCTTCTACAGAAAATCTTCTGCTGCCCCTCTTAATTGTAGGACCTTCCCTCTATTAATTAATTTCCTGTTTATCCTGTATACACCTTGCTTTATATATATATTTAGTTGCTTGTTTTTTCATCCATTAGATTGTAAGTTCATGAAATCAGGACTGTCTTCTGCCTCTTTTTGTATCCCAGTACTTAATATAGTGCCTGGCACAAATGCACTAGGCATTTCATAAGTATTGATGGAATGAATCTCAATAAAAGAGGGCTTGTCGTAGATGGAATGATTTAAAGATGAATTCTGTTTTCATGTTGAGTCTGAGATGTCTTATGGGATATCCTATTTGAAATGTCCAATAAACATGGAGATATGGAATAGAATCTCAGGAAAGGGATGTGGGGTGTGTGTGTGTGTGTGTGTGTGTGTGTGTGTGTATCTCTTAGAAAAGGGATATGGTGTATATAGATAAAGATATAGATCTGAGATCACCTCCATAGAGATAATAAAACCTCGTATGCTGGTAAGATCATGGAGAGAGAAAGAAAAGAGACAAAGACTTGAAATAGAGAAAAGCAGGCCAAGTACAGAACCTTAAATTCGTCCAGAGTTACAGTCAATCAAATGGGCAGCTAGGTGGTCCAAGCACCAGATCTGGAATCAGGAAGACCTAAATTCAAATCTGTTCTTAGACACTTGCTTGCTATTGTAGGCCTGGGCAAGTCACTTAACTCTATTTGCCACAGTTCCTCATTTGCAAAATGAGCTGGAGACGGAAATGGCAAACTACTCCAGTCTCTCCATTGAGATAATAAATGTGGTTAAGAGTTGGACACAACCAAACAACTAAACTACAGTCAGTCAGATAAAAGGAGAACCAGGAAAGAGGTGGAAAGAAAAGAATGGTTACCAATGTCAAAAAGAGATCGAGGAAGTTATTAAGAATTGAAAATAAGAAAATGCTGTCAGATTTACAATTAAGAGTTCACTGATAACTTTTGGAGAGGGAAGTTTGAATTGTGTTGAAGTCTGAAGACATTATGCATATCAAACGGGAAAGGAACAATAAGAAGTAGCAACAAGAATAAACAGCACGTTTTAGGAGTTGCACTAAGAAACAGAAGAAAAATGGAAAAGTATAGATAAAGGGATGGTAGGGTCTTGTAAACATTTTTTAAAGAATGTGGGAAATTGGACACATTTGAAGCATATAGAGGAGTCAAGTCAAAAAATTATGTCAGCAAGCATTAATTAACAAATATGTCAGCTACTATATGCAAGATGTTATTTTAAGGATAAGGAATATAAAGGAATGCAAAAAATAAAATAAGCTCCTTTTCTTAAGGACCTCAGGCTCTAAGAGGGGAAACTATGTGCAAACAACTCTGCAAACAAGCTATAGACTTAATAAATTAGAGTAAACTCAAAGGAAAAATGCTGATTAAAGATGACCACTAAAGGCTTTATGAAAGAATGATTTTACTAGGGACTTGTAGGAAGTGAGACTGAGGAGAGAAAGTTTTCTAGGCTTAGGGGATAACCAGTGAAAATAGTCAAGAGTTGGAAGATAGAATGTTACTTTCAGGAGAATCAAAGAGAAGTTGTAGATAAAAAGAGGTTGAAGATTTAGGAAAAGGGGATAATTGAGATTGTCATATGCTGGAGAAGATGATAGGAAATGGGATTGAGCTAACATGTAGAAACTCAACCTTGGCTGCTTTGAAAGAGACTAGAGAAATGAAGAAAAATGGAGGGGGAAGAAGTATGTCGAGGAGTTTATTATAAAAAGTGGAAAAGAGGAAATTCACAATGAATGGTGTGTATTTTCTTAGTCAAGAATAAGATCCTATAGCCCTCTTTGTAGTGGCCGGAAACTGGAAACTGAGTGGATGCCCATCAATTGAAGAATGGCTGAATAAACTGTGGTATATGAATGTTATGGAATATTATTGTTCTATAAGAAATTATTAGCAGGATGATTTTAGAGAGGCTTGGAGCAATGCTAACGGAAATGAGCAGGACCAGGAGATCATTATATACTTCAACAACAATACTATATGATGATTTAATTCTGATGGACGTGACCATCTTCAGCAGTAAAATGAACCAAATCAGTTCCAATAGAGCATTAATGAACTGAACCAGTCAAATTGTATGGGTTACAGTGGTCAAAAATATATTTTCACATCTTTACATACTTCCCAAATTCAAATTCCCCTGGGCGTACTTACATTAGTATGACTATAACTGCTATATCAGTTTGAATATATATATATATATATATACTAATATATTAGAAGATATGGTTAGATTGGAAGCTAATTTTTCTTCTTGAGTAGATTAGATGAAAGGTGAATTTTTTCTCTAATAAAAAATTTAAGTTTATTTTTTTATTATAGCTTTTTATTGACAGAACATATACATAGGTAATTTTTACAATATTGTCCCTTCCACTTGCTTCTGTTCCAACTTTTCCCTTCCCTCACTCCACCTCCTCCCCTAGATGGTAGGCAGTCTTATACATGTTAAACATGTTAAAGTATATCTTAGATACAATATATGTGTGCAGATCCATACAGTTCTCTTGTTGCACAAGAAAAATTGGGTTCAGAAGGTAAAAATAACCTAGAAAGAAAAACAAAAATGCAAGTAATTCACATTCATTTCCCAGTGTTCCTTCTCTGGGTGTAGCTGATTCTGCCCATCATTGATCAATTGGAAATGAATTGGATCTTCTCTTTGTCGAAGAAATCCACTTCCATCAGAATACATCCTCATACAGTATTGTTGAAGTATATAATGATCTCCTGGTTCTGCTTGTTTCACTTAGCATCAGTTCATATAAGTCTCTCCAGACCTCTCTGTATTCATCCTGCTGGTCATTTCTTACAGAACAATAATATTCCATAACCTTCATATACCACAATTTACCCAACCATTCTCCAATTGATGGGGATCCATTCAATTTCCAGTTTCTAGCCACTACAGAGAGGGCTGCCACAAACATTTTTGCACATACAGATCCCTTTCCCTTCTTTAAGATCTTTTTGGATTATAAGCCCAGTAGTAATACTGCTGGGTCAAAGAGTATGTGCAGTTTGATAACTTTTTGGGCATAGTTCCAAATTGTTCTCCAGAATGGCTGGATCTGTTCACAACTCCACCAACAATGTATCAGTGTCCCAGTTTTCCCGCATCCCCTCCACCATTCATCATTTTTTCCTGTCATCTTAGCCAATCTGACAGGTGTGTAGTGGTATCTCAGGGTTGTCTTAATTTGCATTTCTCTGGTCAATAGTGATTTGGAACACTCTTTCATATGAGTAGAAATTGTTTCAATTTCATCATCTGAAAATTGTCTGTTCATAGCCTTTGACCATTTATCAATTGGAGAATGGCTTGATTTCTTAGAGTCAATTCTTTATATATTTTGGAAATGAGGCCTTTATCAGACCCTTTAACTATAAAAATGTTTTCCCAGTTTATTGCTTCCCTTTTAATGTTCTTTGCATTAGTTTTGTTTGTACAAAAGCTTTTTAATTTGATATAATCAAAATTTTCTATTTTGTGATCAATAATGATCTCTAGTTCTTTTTTAGTCACAAATTCCTTCCTCCTCCACAAGTCTGAGAGGTAAATTATCCTATGTTCCTCTAATTTTTTTATAAAATCTCGTTCTTTATGCCTAAATCATGAACCCATTTTGATCTTATCTTAGTGTATGGTGTTAAGTGTGGGTCCATGCCTAGTTTCTGCCATACTAATTAACAGTTTTCCCAGAAGTTTGTGTCAAATAGTGAATTCTTATCCCAAAAGTTGGGATCTTTGAGTTTGTCAAACACCAGATTGCTATAGTTATTGACTGTTTTGTCCTTTGAGCCTAACCTATCCCACTGATCAATTAGTCTATTTCTCAGCCACCTTCATTTGATTTTTTTTTTTCATTAGTTCCTGTTATGAGCCAGAACTTGAAACAAGGTGTTAACTCGATAGAATTGATAGAAACAATGCTTAAGTTTACACCTTTAAGGTTCACACATTAGCTCACACTAGTGAGCTAATTAGTTCACAAGTTCGAGAGATTCCAAGTCAGAAACCCACAATCCCACTCTCTCAGAGGAGGAGTCAACCTTTGGGTTCACATCTTTAAGAGATCATATATAAGAACCTCTCAGGCAAAGCGAGAGTCAGTTGGAGATATTGAGAGCCACAAGTCAGTGAGGAGACTTTGGGAGATTGACAAGTGAAAAGTCAGTTGAAGAGATTGAGAGCCAGAATTCAGTTGGAATATTGAGAAGCCAGGAATCGGAGTTGAGGTAGAAGCAGAAGCTGGAAGAGCTCTCGTAACCAAGGAAAGCTTACCGGACTATTTTGGAGGAGACAATAAAGATTTGGATTTTAATTCCTAGCTGTATTTGAGATGATTATTGATTTGAACTGAAACTAAGGCTGCCTCAAGAAACCTGCTCCCAGAGAGAATGATCATATTATAGAAAAAAGAAGAACACTACAAGTTCCCTTGAAATTCTTGACCTTTTATTCTTCCATATGAAGTTTGTTGTTCTTTTTTCTAGGTCATTAAAATTTGCAGGGGGGTTGGGGGGTGGAGTCTGATTGGTATAGCACTGAATAAATAAATTAGTTTAAATACTATTGTCATCTTTATTATATTCGCTCGGCCTATCCAAGAGCACTTAATATTTTTCCAATTGTTTAAATTTGACTTTATTTGTGTGGGAAGTGTTTTGTAGTTTTGCTCATATAATTCCTGGCTTTCCTTTGGCAGATAGATTCCCAAATATTTTATGCTAATGACAGTTATTTCTCTTTTGTATCTCTTTGTATCTCTTGGCTGTTGGATTTTGTGGGTGATGTATAAAAATGCTGAGGATTTATGTGGCTTTATTTTGTATCCCATAACTTTGCTAAAGTTGTAGATTATTTCTAATAACTTTTTAGTAGAATCTTTGGGGTTCTCTAAGTATACCATCATATCATCTCCAAAGAGTGATAATTTGGTTTCCTCATTACCTACTCTAATTCCTTTAATCTCTTTCTCAACTTTTGCTGAAGCTAGTGTTTCTAATACAATATTGAATAGTAATGGTGATAGTGGGCAGCCTTGTTTCACTTCTGATCTTATTGGGAATGGTCCAATTTATCCCCATTATGTATGATGCTTACTGATGGTTTTAAATAGATGCTCCTGCTATTTTAAGGAAAAGTTCATTTATTCCTATTCTCTCAAATGTTTTTTATTAGGAATGGATGTTGGATTTTATCAAATGTTTTTCTGAATCTATTGACATGATCATATGGTTTTTGTTAATTTGGTTATTGATATAGTCAGTTATGCTAATAGTTTTTCTAATATTGAACCAGCCCTGCATTCCTGGTATAAATCCTACTTGATCATGATGTATTATCCTGGAGATGATTTTCTGTAGTCTTTCTGCTAATATCTTATTTAAGATTTTAGCATCAATATTCATTAGGGAGATTGGTCTATAATTTTCTTTCTTTGTTTTCAACCTACCTGTTTTAGGTATCAGTACCATGTCTATGTCATAAAAGGAATTTGGTAGGACTTCTTCAATCCCTATTTTTTCAAATAATTTATATAGCATTGGAGTTCATTGTTCTTTAAATGTTTGGTAGAATTCACATGTAAATCCATCTGGTCCTGGGGATTTTTTCTTAGGGAGTTGTTCTGTTTCTTTTTTCTAAAATGGGACTGTATAACCAACTTACTTCTTCTTCTGTTAATCTAGGCAAGCTATATTTTTGAAGGTATTCTATTTCATTTAAGTTATTGAACTTATTGGCATAAAGTTGGGCAAAGTAACTCCTAATTATTGCTCTAATTTCTCTTCATTAGTGGCAAGTTCTCCCATTTCATTTTTAAGGCTAATAATTTGATTTTCCTCTTTCCTTTTTTTTAATCAAATTTACTAAGGGTTTATCTATTTTGTTGGTTTTTTCACAAAACCAACTCTTAGTTTTATTTATTCAATAGTTTTTTTTTTTAACTTTCAATTTTATTAATCTCTCCTTTTATTTTTAGAATTTCAAGTTTAGTGTTTGGGGAGTTTTAATTTGTTCCTTTTCTAGCTTTATTAGTTGCAAGCCCAATTCATTGACCTTCTCTTTGTCTATTTTATGCAAGTAGGCCTCTAGAGATGTAAAATTTCCCCTTATTATGACTTTGGCTGCATCCCACACATTTTGGTATGACGTTTCATTATTGTCATTTTCTTGGGTAATTTAAATTTATTTTAAGATCTTTAGAATATTTTCCCATATGACTTCTTTTTCTAATATGTAAAATAATTTCATATAAAGATCTTAAAATTTTTCTTTTTAAATATATATTTACAATCAAATAGATTTTTGTTTCAGATAGTAATATTGTTATCTCTCCTGTGGTTGTAAAGCTGTTTATGCTCTTATCCCAGGGATATTAATCTTGTTTACTCATTCCAGTTGTATACCAATTTTTCTAACACCATTTGAAACTTTGTTGGTAAAGATACTGGAGTGGTTAGCTATTTCCTTCTCCAACTCATTTTACAAATAAGGAACTGTGGCAAACAGTTAAGTGTTTTGCTCAATCACATAGCCAGTAAGTATCTGAGGTCATATTTGAACTCAGGTTTTCTTTATTTTACGCCTGGTGATCTATCCACTGCACTACTTTGCTTCCCAGAAATATTAATACTGTAATTTAGCTCAGCAGTGTTATCACCTAGAAAGAAAGAAAAAGAACTATCATTATAAAAATTTTCTTGTAGTATTATACATCACTAAGTACTTATTAAACCCTTCCAAAGCCACCCCTCTTCCAAATTTCTGTTTGTTTTGAGGGCATTGCTATTTTTCTCATCAACCAAATTCATACTTTCTTAGTTATCATCAATTCTTTACTCTACCTCAAACAACATATCTTTGGTTGTTCCCTTCCTTACCACAACCATCTGGGTAAGATTCTTACCACCTTTCTCTTGACTTACTGGACTAGACCTCTAATTCTTATCTCTTCCTTACCTTTCTCCTTCCCCTTTCCTAAGTATATCCACTTCACAAATGTCATAGTGATATTGTAACTACCTTATTTCATTGCTCATATAACCTTCAGTGTGTCACCTATAAAAAAACAAACAAAAAAAAATTCATCTGGAATTTAAAGCTTTTTGTAATCTGACAACCTATCTTTTTCAAGATGAAATGTCTTGTGTTGACACATGGTTTATATTTCAACCAAACTGGTCATCTTGCTAATTCTCACATATAGCATTCCATCTTCCATTTCCTCCCTACCTTCTCTTTAGTCCCTAGTTTCTGTCACATGCAGCTTTTCATGATTTACCCTTCCCAATTGTTAATGCTTCCCCTTATATTTAATTTATAAAAACTTACAGGTACATGCTGTATCTGCCAGTAAAATATAAAGTATAAGTGGAATATAAGATTTTTAAAGATTCTTGTTAGAAGGAGCTGTTTGATTTTTGTATCTTTCTACCCCTAGCCTGGCACATACACTAGGCAATTTAATATTTGTTGAGTAATTGATTTATATAATAAAAGAAAAAGAAACAGTTCACCATTAGAGGTAATAGGGAGCCATTGTAAGTGACTGAATAAAGAGATGACATGATCAGAGCTGCACTTTTAGTAAGATAGGTTTGACCTCTTGAGAGGATCGACTAATGAAAAAAGGAACTTGAGGCCTGGGACCAAACACTAAATAGCTATTGAAATAATCCAGACATTAGATGAGTGCCTACACCAGGGTAGAGGCAGTGTCAAAAGAGAGGAGAGAGCCTAGGTGACAGAAATAGGAAGATAACACACTTGGCAACTGACTAGAGGGTAGCAGAGAGGCATCCAGGATGACCCCTGTACTGCAATTCTTAATGATCAGAAGAACATTAGTGCCTTTGAGAGTTGTGGAATGATGTTAAGAAGACAGAGTTGGGGAGGAGGGAAGAAAAAGATAAAGAGTTCAGTTTTGAGATTTGTTTTATGGGACATCCAATTCAAGATATCTGATAGAGTGTTGGAAATGTGAGATTAGCAGGCAAGAGAGAGGTTAGGGCAGGATAAATGAATAACTGCCTAGCAGTGATAATAATTGAATCCAAGAAAGTTAGAGATCACCAAGCCAAATAGAATAGAGAAAGAAGACCCAAGAAACAGGCCTAGAATAGGATGGGGAACATCCACAGGTATAATAGAACACTGTCATGAAAACATTGAGAAGAAAGTATCAAGGAGAAGAGGGTAATTGGTAGTGTCAAAAGCTACAAAGAGATAGAGAAAGATAAGGATTGAAGAAGGGCCAGTTAGTTTGGCAATTAAGATATCACTAGGAACTTTGGAAAGAGTTGTGATCAGTTGTATAAAATGTGGTCTAAAGCTCGCCTACAGTTAAGAAGAAAGGAAGAGGAAAGGAAGTGAAAGTACTGATTGTAGATGACCTTACTGAGTAGTGTAGGCTTGAAGGAAGGGACAAATATGACAGAAGCTAATGGGGATGTATGGATCAAGTGAATTTTTTGAGGATTGACACATTTTTCCACGCCAGGGAAGCAATCAGTAGATCAGGGTGGGGGTTGAGGGGTAAATGAGAGTGGGGATTTTGGAGGGAGCAATCTACAATGAACGAATGAATTAACAAAGCACTTATTAAACACTTCCATGTACAGAGCACTATGATCAGTACTAAGAATTCAAGATAGAAAAGACAACCCTTGTTTATAAGAGCTCACATTTTAATGGGAAAGACAACACATGTGGCAGTTTTCAGCTACAAGTCATTTGAAAAAATCCCATAGCCGTTAATGTACAGTGTCAGAGCAATTTGGGGGGGAGGGGAGGGAACTGAGGCAAGTCTAGTTAAAGTGACTTGCCCATGGTCACACAGATAGGACACATTAAGTGTCTGAGGCCAAATTTGAACTCAGGTCCTCCTGACTTAAGGGCTGGTGCTCTCTCCACTGGGTCACTTAGTTGCCCCACCAAAGCAGTTCTTTAATCTCCACTGATAAAATTCCTTCACTTTCTGATATTGAATTGTTGGAACTTTGTTAGCAAAAACTTTCTTTTCTAAGTCTTAAATAGATGTAGCTGTAGCACCTGCAGGAGCAGTTGCCAGCCAGGTTGTATCTCCACTGGATGGATGATTGCTGTTGACACTGTGCTGGAAGCATTGCTATTCCAAAAGCTTTTCAGTTCAGAGCTCTGGACTACTGCCATCAAAGCCTGGATGGTGGCTGTGGAAAAAGTCTGGAGGGTGTTTCCACTCTTAAGGCTGTTGTGGCTGTTGCCTGCCTGTTGGTGGCAGCTATTCAGCAACAGTTGCTGGTCTTCCCTCACTGATGTCTGTGACAACTGGGCTAGAAGCATTTGGGGAACATTTGTCCAGGTACATAGGTTTGCCTTACAAGTGGGGCTATGTCTTCATGTTAGCAGGGAGGTTGGGCTTTAAAGGAAGAGATTGTGTCAGAAAACATATGAGTGATGTGACATGAAGAGGGGATAAGCATCACTGTCTTTCAGTGAAATGTGAAAATGTGAAAAATGCTCAACAGGGAAGGTAGACATGTGAGATTTGAAAGATTTAAAAGTTTGGTGAGTGGGTAACAAATTACTTAGGATGATATAAAAGGATGGCTTTATCACTCACAGTAAGGGCCTGCTTATGTACATATATTTGTAGTGAACTAAGAGATCTAAGTTCCCTTGGCCACATGTGTTAGTTTACATGCTTCACTATAATTGTTCTCTCAATTTGTACCCACTCTTCCCACAGATGTTATGTGTGTTTATTGGAGAGTGTATCCCTTATTTATGAGGAAAATATTTTGTAATTATCATTTTTCAGTGAGCCATTTTAGTAAGTGCTGATGCTTTGAGCTAATTGTAAATTCTGGCTGAATGTTAATGGTAAAATTAGCCATAGAATCACTGAACCTAGAAGTTTGGAATAGTGATTTTTCTCCAGGAATTTAAACTAGGAATGTGAATCCAAGTTGTAGAAGTAGCCCATAAGCACTTTTCATTCAGAGTGGCAAACAGGTTTTTGGCAGCTTTTATCCCTCATACCTGGAATGTGTTTCCTCCTAATCTCCTCCTAATGAGATTCCTTTCTCCCTTTAAGACACGTCTCAAGCACCATCTTCTACCTGAAGTCTTTCCCTGACCTCCTAATTGCTAGCCAGGACCCTTTTCCCCAAACTACTTTTTATTTTACTCTTTGTATTTCTTCTGTATATATGTTAAAATGTCTTGTGAGTAGGATTTGCTTTATTCTTTGTGCTTGTACCTTAATGCTTAGCATAGTGCCTAGCACTTAACACTTGTTCATTGATTGATCTGCGTTGTACTTTATACAGTATCATATGTATTATCTGTTCTTCATAGCTGAAGATATGTAACGTATATTCCTATTTTATGTTCTTCTGTTGCCTGTTAACTATCAAATAGATTTCAAATATATTAAATATATTCCACATATTAGAAGATAAAAGTGGACAGTAATAAGAATAAAATGTTAATTTAATTCAGTATAATATTCAGTGAAAGTAAAGATAAAATTTACATAGACATACATTGTAACTGAAGCTGTGTATTTATAAATTGAATATTTTAAAAGTATATGTTTCTTTGACAATATGAAGACAGCAAATAGTAACGATAACAAGTGATATTCAGCATAGACTGAACAATTTGAGAAATTTACATATCCATTGTCTGTATTAAATCATTTCTATTCACTTATTACTTTAATAAATGTTTATTTAAAGGTATTCAAAGCTACATTCTAGTTGCTGGGTAGAATTTCCAATAGAGTATTTTAATTGTTAGTTAAAATTACTACTGAGTAGAAACTTATTCAAATATTTAAGGATTGAAAAGCCAGATATATATTAGCATTTTTTCATAATTATTTACTTTTTTCTTTAATTTTGTACATGGGTATTCAGATTATTTTCAATTGATTTAAATTTTCAAGATGTAAAATATAGAACAAACATATTTTACCTTTGAGTCAATATAAATTTCAGAAACCGAAAGAAAATGATAGGACAGTCACAATTCACTAATAACTCTTGAATTTGTTATCTACGTAGGTGCTACCGTCAATGATCACCAGACCTTGACTATGACATGTACATTTATTCCATACTAATTTGCTTACATTTCTAATTGACAGTGAAAATTCAGTATATTTTATATACATAAGTAATGAGATTAAAATTTATTCTAACTTTAAAACTTACTTTAATTTTCAATTCTTAAGTGTAATCACTGTGCCTGCATATATAAAATCATATTTGTTTTTTAAGTTTTGAAGAAGTGACATTCCTGTATTTACATTGTGATCTTCATAGAAGATTTGAAATTAAACTTGGGCTAATTAGAAAGAAATAAATCAAGTTTTTGAAAATATAATATGTGATAAATACTGTCATTTACACATATAAATAATTTAAAATCTTCCAATCATTTTCTTTTGATAAATAAATCCTCCTTTGGCCAAATAACATTTTAAAGGAAATTTAAAGAAACTGAAAAGTTTTTTTTTTTAAAGTTCTTTTCATTCTTCATTAATTCTTTATTATAATTGCTTCATTGACATAATCTTGTTATGTCTTAGTGATATTCTAAATTGTAGGTGGTAAATCATAAGTGCACAATAAAATTAACTTATTGTAATTTACTGGGCTTAATTTATTTTAATCTCAGCCTCATTTCCCAAAATAGCATTCCAATACCTTCTGAAAATATTACTTCTTTTCTTAGACTTTTTTCCTTGGGCTCTTCCTCAGAAAAAAGAAAAAAAGGAAGAAAGAAACTGATTTTATTTTTATATAAAGGAAGCCCTTGAGGTGGAAGGTTAGGAAAGGCTGCATGGGTTTGTAGCCACAAAATGTCGCTTGCATTTTGCTGCTCAGTAGTTTGATATACTCATTTGCTGATGTGAAATGACGAGGGCTTAGAAAACAGGGTTTTGTTTTTTAGCTGCCAGTAGACCTAGTGGGGCCTTACAGAACCCAGTCAGCAGGTCATTAACTCTGGAGAAAACAGCTTGCATTAATATGCTCTAATCCGGTATAATTAGTCAAATTACTGCACGCCGACCAGCTTGTCATGTGTTGTCAGATTTGGCATACACGTTGGATAGCCTGGGTCCCTCTGGAATGCCACCCTGAATCAGGGGAAACTGCTCATTTGTAGTGGTACTAAACTTTTGTTGAAGAAAACAAAGTTAATCAGCAACTCTGAAATGCTTTTATAAATTATTTAAGGTAAATAAAGCCTTCAAAAAATTTAATGGTTATAAGAATAAAGTTTTGCTTCCTAATATTTCCTATAGTTAACATACTGAAGGATATGCTATTCTATGTGAGATTAGCATTCGTAAAAAGATTTAAAATAAATAATTACAAGAGGATCAGCTACAAATTACCTACCACACTGTGAAACAGATTAGCAAAATACCAGGATGTGTGAGCATATATTTGGGTGTGTTTATGTGAGTGCTTGAGTATGTGTATGTCTTTTTCCAGTAGGGAAGGAGGTTATTAAACTATAAAAGGGCCATATTAGCATAAATTTACAAGCGCTCTTGTTCTGGCGGCATGATAAAAACCCATGTTACCTTTGCATTAACACTGAATTGCTTGTTGTGCTTTTGGCAATGACAGATAAGTCAGTGTAATTCCCCATCGCAACAGAAATGATGCTCCAGATTCCAAACGCATCCTGAAGATGTCACTGACAATAATCTTCAAAGAACGGCCAGTGAAAGTGGGCTGTATGTTTGCAGGATGATATACTGCAAATGACAGGAAGAATTATGTGAGTGAAGACGAATCTGTAACATATTATTAAGCAATTTCACGAGAATAACAGGGATAAAAGGATAATGGATGAGAGTGTCATTATTACCTTCATGTAGAAGGAAAGCAAAAGCAAAGGTAGAGAGACAAGATTAATTGAGGAAGGGTGAAGCATTCATTGCTCATCAGCTCTTTTGTACTCTTTGCTCCTGAAATTCCAGACAAAAAAAAAATGCTCAGAGCTGCATTTTAATGCATTTGGCAAGAAGGAGCAGAAAACTGACAGGGCACTTTTTAGTCACCTCCCTATTTGTAAAAATACACAATGGCTATTACCTCTTAAATGTTCCATAGCTACAATATAAAACAAATTGAAGTTTTATTTTTGATAGCAGCTACCATTGGTAGTCATGCCCTTAAAATTTTCTTGTAATATAGAATTTGGAAATGCATCAGTTGTATGCATTATTTTTGTCCTCTGTATCCATGTGGGCAAAAGAGAACAACAGTGCTCAAAAGCTATTTAGAGATTAGAATGGAGGATGATTAAGATTAAATTGTATAAAGGTAATTTCCTAGACTGGATTGAGATGTATATAATTGAGGAAAAGGCCCAATAAGTTCTTTGATCAATTTTAACTCTTTGTTTTCCTATGCATATTTGTCTTTCATAGAGCATCTATTTTTTATATAGAATAAAAAAAGTTTTTGACCCTTTCTTGCTATTGTATGTTACTGTGGATGTAATTAGTATAAATTATGATATTTTTTATGTAGTTTTGTCTATCAGCTTCCCATTAACTTTTTCATAATATTATTTTATATTTATCAATTCTTCAGAAACATATGTTTACTATATTAGTACAATTCAGTAAGCTATACTAACTGCAATCTTTTTGATCTCATAATAACAACAGAAGTGTCAAACTAATTAATTAATTAATTCTAAACCTTAGAATCCTTTGGAGACCAAAATTCCCTTCTAATTTTGAAAGTCCTATTTATTCTAGCTATGGAATCAACTTTTAACTGTTACAATCACTTAAAAAAATTCCTGTGTAACTTACCTCATAGGTGGGGTAGTCAAGTTAACAGACTTCAAGGCTCAGTGTATACTCAATAGATTGCTTTACTTGATGCTTAATTGAGGAACAATGACTTTGAATTTTATATCCTTTCCCTTACAAGAAACTCCTGTGAACATAAAGATAACAAAAGGATGAGATTTAAGTAATCATGAAAACTAAAAACCAAGTCAAATATATTTTCCTTAACTAGTAATAATAATAGCTTAGTGTTTTCAGTGATGTATCTGCAGGTGCATCTTATTGTGTACACTGTCATTCTTTCTAAAGGAAGACTTTAAGTACATCATTATTTTTAATGTTTATCTTCACAGTTATCTTAAATATTTCTGGATTAGAAGACTATCCCATCCTTGTAGGCTCACACATAATTTTATCATCACCATACAGAGACCCTTACAACTAACTCCTTGATGTGTAACTAAATGGCACTGAAACTTTCATGATTCTTCTTTGCGCTTTGAATTATTTTATTTAGGTGTTAATTATCTTTTTGGACATTGCAACTTCATAGTTAATATAATTAAATGTTTTTATTTGGATGATTTTTGGGCTTTTTGGCATCAAACCATATTTTTAAAAATATTCATCCTCATGAATCTTGTGTTTTTTTCCTTATTTCACTTATCTTTATCTTACATTCCAATTTATTAATAATCTGAGAATATAATTAGCAGTTGATGTCTTCTTTTAGAGGGAAACATGATTTTTAAAAAGTTGGTCTTTTCATTAACCTATGAAATAAGTTCAATGGACTCATGCATATTTGTTTATTTTTATAATAAGTATATAATAAGATTTAATGTAACTACTGTGTATAAAAATATTTCCAAAGGAAGGTTCTTTGTATGGGCTTTTCATAGGTTTTTCAGTGGGTAATACTCATTGTCCTCATTTTATATTTGAGAGATAATTAATAAACTTGCGTAACCTGTAAAAGGCAGTGCTCTATAGTTTAAACATGTGAGCAAGCAAAGCATAGTTTCTCTGCTTAGCAGATCTGTTATTTGCATCCATCTAGTGCCAAGGTGGAGATAAAGCTGGATCTGGCACTGCATCTGGCTTTCTTTCTGATGGTATAGAGAGGGACACTCAGCCTCTGCTCTTTCTCTACACACACACACACACACACTCTCTCTCTCTCTCTCTCTCTCTCTCTCTCTCTCTCTCTCTCTCTCTCTCTCTCTCTTCTCTCCCCCTTTTTCCCTCCCTCCCTCCTTCTTCTCCCTCTCCCTTTCCTCTCCTCTCTCCTCTCTCGTCTTCCTTTCCCTTTCCTTCTCTCCCTTTTTCCTCTTCCTCTCTTCCTTTCTTTCTCCCTCTCTCGCTCTCCCTCTCCCCTCCCTATGGAAAATTAGTCTATTGAATGACCATAAGCAACAGAGTAGTTTTCCCCTTGTCATTTAGCAAACTTTTATTCTCCTTTGTAAAGAACTGATTTGAATTTTATGAGATTGAGCAATAAAATTCAATCCTCCCTTTCACGCATTCCTCAGAGCTGTATCAGAGTACTAGACTAATCTACCCTTTCAAACCTGAAGTGCATGGCTTCCTTTTTTTCATTCCATATGTTAACTAATTCTCATCTTCACAATTAAATCTTATCTCTAAGAAAGGAAGATCCTATGTATTCTTTCACAAAATGCCAATATTCTTGTCTAATACTCTAGATTTGCATTTGATTTAGTATTTGAAGAGATTCACATATACATATACACACACATACCTTGGGGAGAAGGAATAATGACAAAGTACTCAGATCTATGATTTCAGCAGAGAATAAAATTTCTATTATAGAATTTCCTTTCACATATGCAGATCAGCAACTCATTTATAATTTTAGTCTTAGAGGTGGGGAGTGGGGAGGGGAAGGGCAGGGATAAGAAGACAATTACTAACAAGTTAAATGACTTGCCCTGGGTATCACAGCTAGTGCCACAGAATGAACTTAAATCCTACTTTCTGCCTCCAGGGTCATCCTTTGTGCAGTATACCATATTATATCTTGTATATGGTTATCACTGTTCTATTTAGATATGTTTATACATTTTTGTCCTGTTGTAGTCAACATTGCAATTGTAAGTCCTTAGACCCTATTATAATGACTTTTGATGATGAGTTAATCATTTAAATTGAGGTTAAGTTTCCTAGGCATAAACAAATGAAATAATTATGTTTTATTCTTATAGAGGACATTACAATTTTAAAATAGCAGATTATTCTCTTGTTTCATGGATAAAAACTGTCTTTGGCCATTTGCTCCTTTTGGGGAAATAAAGAGTGTCTCTTCCTTATATCAGAACCTATTATTTTATCCCACAATGTTAAAATACTGGCAAGCCACCTAAGAAGAAAAATATAAGGAAGGGGTTTTTAATAGAGGAAATTTTATAAGGCCACAATTGTGCCATACTTTGTAATGAAGTAGTTCCCAACTTTTTTCAGTTCATATGTATTTGTGAACTTATTAAATATGCCAAAAACACCATACAGGTTCATCTGCAACCATTTTTTCCACCTTCTTCCTCTTTCCTTTTCTTACTTTTTATCAAATAACCCATGATTCAGCTATTTACACTGTCCAAACATATCTATTATACAAACATGCAATTATAGGTAAAAATATTCTTTAGCTATTCTTTTCTTTCTTTCTACAGTGGCTAATACTACCCCCACTTTTTTTCAAAAGTAGCAAAGGGAAAGTGAGAAAATTTTCATTTACAACACATAAAAAGTCCTTTATATACTAGACTTATGACATATTAGTTGAAAAGCATGCTTTATGACATTTAAAAACCTCTTAGATATACATATTCTGAAATGGAGTTTTCTTTCAACTTAGACTATGTACTAGGAAAAAACAAACAACAGTCTTACTTTGGAAAATAGCTTTCTTTTTCTAGTGTTTTCTCTTGTATCTAGAAAATACTACATTGAAACTAACGATTTCTTCTATCCCCTATAGTCAAATGATTCCAGAAAGTTTTTTCCATTGTCCTAAACAGTTATAGTCATTTCAAGGGCATGAGTTCTGATAATGTGTATCCTAAACATTTTGTCTATCATGATGATGTTATTAGTTTCAAATCTCCTGGGAAATAGGAAGGAGTTATTTATAGTTATTTTTGCATAAAACCTAATATATTACCAAGGATCAGATACATAAATGCTTTTGGTGGTGATGTTCTTTCTTTAGCCTGCTTTGTTTTTGCCTAATTTAACCTAATTCCTTTAGTCTTTCCTTATAAGATAGGGTATTTCCCGATATTTTCTTAAGATTTTTCATTTTATATATGGATTAGCTTTTTCTAAAATTTCACAGTAGGACTGCAAAGTTTAAACCAAGCATAGCAAATTTTGATATCAGTTTGATTTTTTTAAAGTAACAACTATTTTTATTAATCTGTCCTTCCCACTGTTCCTTTTACCATTGAGCGATTTTTAAGCTTATTTGAAAAATAGATTCTTTATTACATGTCTACATAATCTGGATAACCATTTCTCACATTAGCTGTGTCCAAAATGTATAGGTCTTTTTTCATTTTAAGTTCATCACCTCTCTGTTAGGAGGTGTGTAGTGTATTTCCTTTCCATTCTTTTGAACTTAAGGTTTATCATTGTTTTGATTATATTTCTAAATTCTTTGAGTTGTTTTTCTCAATAATTTTGTCGTTGTATAAACTGTTGTCTTATTTCTGATCACTTCACTATGTATCAGTTTATAAAATTCTTCCCAGCTTCCTCTGAATTATATAGTTCATTGCTTCTTATGGCACAATAATATTCCAAATTATAATTTGTTTAACCATTTCCTACTTAGAAGACATTCTTTTAGTTTCCATTTTTTTTACTATAGTGAAAAGAGATGCTATAAATATTTTTGCGCATATAGATACCATTCTTTTTTTAGTTTGCTTTCTGACCACTTTTTAATGCCATTACAGATTTTTTTTTCCTTATGTGCTTTCTTTTAGTCACTTCTGTATAATGTAAAAATTTTAGTGACCTACTTCATTTAAAAAACTAAATGTAACTCTATATTTCAGTGTTTCCCCGGTTAGTATTCCCTTTTACCTGAGTTAGATTTGGGCTCTAATACTGGAACTGATACTCAACTTTAACAATGTTACCTAGGGTAAATCATTTAATCACTCTTGATGTTAGCTTTCTTTATTTTCTTTTGCAAAGAGAATTATCTTTATAATGAAGGCAATACATCAGAGATTGCTAAGAGAAGATTATAACTCACAAGAATACTTAGCTATCCTAAATGATCTCATGATCTGGAAGAATATCTTACATTTATGTATGGTGAAAAAATACACAGCTATAATTGCTGAACTGTTTTTTGGTCCCTGAAGGTCATGAAGAACAGAGATTCTACTGCAAGTGTGTGTGTGTGTGTGTGTGTATACACATGATTTTTTAAAATTATAAGGAAGAAGTCCCTCAAGCCAAAATTCTAGAACGTATTATTTTAAATATGTACTGTGAACATTTAGAGAAGTAGTAAACAACATGAACTTAGGATGTGTTCATTAAAAATAAGTTAGACTGTTCCTTTGCTTTTTCATTTACTAATATCCACAATTGGAATATACTCCTATTTCATCTTTTTCTTTGAAAATCCTTCTCTTTCTTCAGTGTCAAGCTCTGCAAAGTCTTCCAGAACCTCCAACCTCCTACCCTCAGTTGAGAATGGTCACTCTTTTTATTCATATCATATTTCCTTTCCTTTTCTCTTATAGAATTTATTTAAGGTTACGTATTATGTCATTGGGTGACCTGTGGGAGGGTGGGAACAATTTCCACAATCCTTATATTTAATAGGTATTTAAATGCTTGTTAAATGAATAAAATAATGCCAGATTAAGTCTGTTTTATTTTTTAATCCTCTATGTTGTATTAAAAGGAACAATAGATATCTAATCCATTAACAGGACCCAGAATTGAGTCCTGGCTTTGATGAACCAAACATATTATCTAATTAAGATTTAATTCTCACTTTTCTCAATTATAAAATGGAGACAATAACATCTGAACTACCAACTCAGGTTTGAGTTGTTGTTAAAGTTATGGTGAGACTACAAATGAATATTTGAATATTAAAGTTGAGTTGTAACATGATTATCATTACTATACTGTTATACCAATGCAATACAGTATATTATCAGAATATTGTGGAGAAATTAACCCAAAAGAATCCTGAAGGGATATGGTACATATCCCTTCATAAAACTGCCATGGAATACTTTTGCCCATGCCAGATTTAGATAAAATTGATGAGACTCTTAGAAAATAGTTAAGACTTTTTGATTTAGAATACCAGAATTTTAGTCATAGCTTTGCAACTTGCTAACTATATATAGTATTTACACTAATTACCTCACAAGGTTGTTGTGATGAAATGAGATGCTGTATGTAGAAGCACTTTTTATTCCATGCTACACGTTGTAAGTATGAATGATTACTATTATTACTAAAATGAAACATCATTTGAATACTACAGTTGTCTGGTAAGGAGGAAAAAGCAGAGCAGTGTTCTGACAAAGGATACAAAGGAGATAACACCATAAAGACTTCCTTGAGACATGCTTGGATTGGTACTATTGCCTACTAATGCATAAGCAGAATACTTATAAGGGGAAAATAAGATGAACGAGACTAGTACATCTTTGGAGAACATTATTTGTTGCTACAGCTTGAAGAGACATTACATGAAAGGCTAATGATACCAAGTTTAGAGGTGTGACATAAGAGAATCCTAGTGGTAGAAAACCCATTGTAATATTCAAGTTATGTGTATTTATGTGATACAACCAGGTGTATGCTGTTTTGCTGTCTGGGAAACTAGGCATGTTTTCACCCATAGAGTAAGATAAAATGAAGGATCAGAAAAGCCAGGTCCTAGTTGACCAGAGATTTTCTCTGAACCATTCCTGAATATCAGGTGGTAATTAATTGGTTCATGGAACCTAAACACATAGTACTATACATGCAGATTTCAAAGGGGTATCTTAGTTTAATGGGAGAAAAAGACCATGAAATCAAAAAATTAGAGTAATAGTCTTGGCTTTGGCATTTATAATAACCATGTAAACTGTGGGCAGATCATAACCTCCAAACTGCAACTTTCTGATTTGTAAGATGGTCACTAATCAGATTAGTGAACAAGTACTTTATATTAGGTTATATGTATAAAATTAAAAAGTGAAACTGGATATATCCAAAATGAGTTTTGTCTTAGCAAGAGAAAACAACACGTACATATACAGGTATACACAAAATATAAAACACTAGCAATTGGGAATGTGAAGGAAGGTGGCATTTGAGATGACTCTTGATGAGAGTTAGGAATTCTAGATTCTAATAATAGTATTTAACCTATCTACCTGACAAGATTGTTGTGCTAAAAATGTTTTTGTAAAAATGTAAAGCACAAAACATATGTGAATCTTTGCTGTTACTATTGTTTCAGTGAGAAAGTTGATAAAATCTCCTGAGAACATAGTGAATAAAATGAAGAAATAAGAGTGGATTATAGCCTAGGTGTATTCATAACTGGTAAATGGACAATGATTAATAGATTAATGTTGACACAAAGGAACATCTGGAATATCAGGCTTTCTCTTTTACTTTGCTGTGTTCAAAAATTTTATCAATTACTTAACTGAAGAAACTTTGATCAAATTAGTAAAGGACATAATGCTTTGAAAAGTACCTCATATATTAGGTGGCAGAAACAATATCTAAAGCCATTTTGAGAGGTTGAAATAATAACCTAAATTTAAATTGATGAAAGTTGATGGTAATAAAGAGGTCTCTTCAGGCACCAAAAAAATAAGTTCTATAAATTTTCACATTTTAAAAACCTATTGTGATGAATCCAAAGAATATTGATGTTCAAGAGCAATTAAGAGGCCTGGAGAAAGTGAGTATACAAAGGAATGGGAGGGAGAGAGAACAGAAAACTCATGGAACTGAAAAGAGTAGTAGAAAGTGGTACGCTGAAGTAAAAATCAAAGTAGTAACTGGTAAAAATAGGGACTCATAAAACAGAGACCAGAACAATGGTCAAGTTGAATGGCAATGTGAGGCATCACAGTAGAACTAATAATATGTTGCAAAACATGAGCAAATGATTATTTCAGAAGGAACTTTCCCCCCCCAGTGGTGTTTGTTTCTAGTCATACTCTCTTCTTTCTCAGCTACATCAGTAATGATATGGGCCTAGATACTATCGTCTGTCCCCCTTTTTCCCACCTCTAAATGCCTTGATGGAACTCAAATGTTAGAACTTAGTGGGGTTGTGTTAGTAGAAAGTTCCTATTGTTTCTGAAGTGTATATATCATATCCTGGTTTGCATGTTCTCTCCTCAAGTCCAGGTCCCCACCAGTCATGTTCTTTCATCACCTATGTGAATGTATGACCTCTGAACTGTCTTATTCTGATCTTTTCACTGATCAGGTTGGGCAGTCGATTCAGCAGATATGGTTTAGTACAAAATTGGAGGCATCACTACAAGGGCTCTTAGAATATAGAGTAGATATGAAATGAAAATGGTAATACTGTATGATTAGGCCTCAGGCCTTAGAAAAGACCCATTTTTTAGCCCACTAGTTCCCAGGAAAGCCTTGTAATATGTAAACATTAAGAGGAAAATGAGATATGATTCAGAATATGATGAAGCTTCTAACTACCCTTATTTGTCAATAATTGCAGGGTACTAGATAACTATAGGGAAAAACTGGAGATAGAAAGCATATAGTAGTTCATGTTTTGAATAGATAAATAAAACATTATTATAACAGTTTCATGATAAAAAGTAGGATAATTGGCTTTCTTTAATGATAGATTGTAGAATTTGAAATGCTCTTCAAGCATCTAGTTTATCTACTGGACCCATCTGACAAAGAAACGCTATGTCATGGAATGGGAATTTTTTACTTGAAGAATCATGAATAGTAAAATGCAAGACAAATGAGGACCTTGGTCAGAGATGGTATGAAAAAGAAAACTATGGATCAAAAAAATGCATTCCAAAAGAATTGGACAGTCTCAGCAGGAGTCCACCACCACAGAAGTTAGCCATTCTTGGTTATGAGTATATGACACAACTTGTAACATCATTCTTGTACCTGGAATATGGCAAGTTCATATTACCATTTAAATCTTCAAACTCTTTCAACTGGCTTCTTCCCTATTGCCCCCTAATATGCCTTAGTCTCTTTTCATCCTTAAAACCTTTCAGTATACCCTGTAATCCCTTCAAGCTATCGTCCTCTATCTTCCCTGCTTTTCTCAGCCACACTCTTTTAAAAAGTTGTCTCCACTTAATTGCAACTACTTCCACTTCTTTTTCTCCTTAATACTTTGCATTTTGACTTTTTACTTCATCACTCAAATAAAATTATTCTCTCCAAAATAACCAATGATCTCTGCCTAGTCTGATGATCTTTTTTGGCCCTCTCATCTCAACATATTTGCTGCCTTTGACACTGTTGACCATGATTTCTTCACAAATACTTTTGTCTGTATATATGACTCTTTCTCCTACTTTGACTCCAACTTATCCAACTGCTCTTACTCAGTCTACTTTGTTGGCTCATTATACAAAGCATATATCACAGTCTCTTATTTTAGCTGAGTTTTCTCAAAGATTTTATCCTAGTCCTCTCCTCTCATCTCTTTCCTCTATATCTTCTTCATAACTTTGTTAGCTCCCTTGGGTTTTACTATTATTTCTCTATAGAAATCTCTTTTTCCTTAAATTTCAAGTCTACATCACCACTGCTTCAGAACTCAGTCTTAATCCAAAACTGATCTGATTGTCTTTTCTCCTAACCCTTCTCTTCTTTCAAACTTCCCTGTTTCTGTTGAAGGCATCATCACCATCCTTCTAGTCTTTCAGATTCTTAATTCTAGCATTATTACAGGAGCCATCTAGTGGCTGCTGGGAATCTAATTCTGACCAACAGATTAGATCCTTTCATGTGAGGATGATAATGATACAAGGAGACTGAGAGGCAGTTGCATTCTCTGACCTTCTCCTATTCCTTCCGATTTATTTCATTCCCAATTCACAAGCAATATCAGCTTCAGTAAATTTGTTAACAGTAACGGCTGATTTGCATTTCCTTAACTCTGTTCTCGTGTGTCTTAATTCATAATTGTGGGGGCTTCAGAGAACAGATCTGTCCCTTAATGGTACAGTCCCCTTTAACCCTTTACAGGCTTTTTAGGTTTCACACTTATGCATGGACCTTAACTCAGCATTATCCTGAGCTCACTCCCTTACACATATTCAACTAGTTGCCAAATCTTGCCATTTCTATCCCTCTTATGTGAACTCCTTTTTCTACTCACAAAAGAGAGTTCCTTTTTTTTTTCCATGAGGATGCAGTTACACCACCATCATCTACATGAAATTCTCTTTTAATTCCCTCAATTATTAGTGTCCTATCTCTAAAACTATCTTGTATTTAATCACTTTATATTTATGTTGCATGTATTTTTTAATATTTGTTGGCTCCCCTATTAGAACACTTACTTTTTATAATTTTTGGTATTCATATTTCTAGTACCTATGCCTAGCTTATATTAGACATTTTTTCTTTCTCTCTCTCTCTCTCTCTCTCTCTCTCTCTCTCTCTCTCTCTCTCTCTCTCCCCCCTCTCTTCGCCTTTCTCTGTCTTTGTCTGTCTGTCTCTGTCCCAATATTTTGTTCTATTCCTAATTATCCAGTAGTATTCCAAGTAAACAGAATTCATTTGTTGCCTCTCAGGACCAAATAAATACATTGATATGCATAATTTTCAGGAGTTTAACTGCTTATGTAACTTAGGGACCTAGTTATATGGTTTTAAACTTATCTCACTTGAACCTCACAGACTACTTTCAATTTGCCATATTCTTGCATACACAGTAAAACTCAAATGTTTTCAGTGAAATAGGTAAATACTATAGAATAATATTTGAATTTTGTTTCTAATGAAATGTTTGAATAAGCTTTTATTACATATGTTAATTATTAAATATATAAAATATATCACTATATTACATAGTTTATTAATTTTACAAAGAAGTTGCTGATTTACTTTTTAGAAAAGCATGATTTAGTTAAGAGATTGCTGACTGTGGAATAGAGATGACTTAGAATCAAATGCAGGCTTTAACTTTTAATAAGTATGTAACTTTGGGCAGATCATATAACTGTCATTGCCTCAGATTATTTCTCCAGGCTGTGAATTTCCCATTTTCATATGTCTTTATAAAATAATTGAAAATAACGAACAGCATGGCATACTAGAAAAAGTATTGACCATGTAGACTACAAGATCTACACTCAAAGCCCACCTCTGCTACTTATTATTAGTTCTTTAACACTGAAGATATCACTTAATTTCCCTGAGCCTTAGATTTATTCATCTATAGGATAGAAATACTATTGCACATAGTATCTACATAATAAAGTTGTTATAATCAAATAAGATAACATATGAAAAATATTTCACAAACCCAAATTTTCAAATGCTAAATGAATATTATCTAATTTTGTTATAATTCAACCCATTATGTAGCTAAATATATGTCTACTATCAACTATCTATTTTAAAGCTGAAAAATGTAAGCAGTGGTTGACATCATATTGGCATTGCCATAGTGTCTTAATCATTTATATAGATCTATTTGTAGTTTAGAAAATGTTTCTAAATATTTATTTAACATTTCATCCTTATGGGAGGTTTTATTAATCATGTTTATTATGTTTAATTTATGTTTTTTATATTTAAGTCATCATAATTAAGAAATTTAGCCAATAGCCAAGTCTATAGGTTATTCACTATTAAATGCCATTATTAAATATGTTGACTGATTTAGTTTTTTCTAACACTAAAATGATTGTTATTTCTGCATGACATCCCATTTAACTGATAGGGAAGACTTTACTGAGTTGATTACATATTTAAGAAATTTATCAGTAGAATAGGTTTGCACTTCCTGCATACTTTCAGCAAATCATTTTATTCATACTTTATTTGAGACTTTATAGATACATACTTGATTTTTCATTTTGTTGGTTTATCTGTTGCATAATAATTTGATTCAAAGGTTGTTTTCTTTTTCTTACATGTTGAATCCAAGAAGAATAGAGAAGTTAAACAGATTCCAGAAGGCATATTTGAAGTCATTGTCATGCAAAATAGCTAATAATAGATAGCATTTATCGTTTTCAGGTTTGTGAAGCAATTTACATTTGTTATATAGTGATCCTCACAATAACCTGAGGAGGTAGATGTTCTTGAGAAAACTGAGGATAAGATCAGTTTAGTTGGTTGACCAGAATCACACATCTTGGAAATTATTTGTGGTAACATTTGAGTTCTGATCTTAATGACTCTGGGATCAGCACTTTATCAGCTTTTTTACCTGGCTCCCTAGGTGTTTATAATCATTGATATTCGTTAGAAAACCTATAATAGGAAAGATCTTAAATTTTCCTACCTCTTCATCCTTTAGATTGTTTCTAACACTGAGAAATTTCTAATATAAATGAGCATAAGTTAAATTATGTTTATGCAGAAACAAAGTGAGTTATTAGAATGTAGCTATTTTTAATCATTTTGAGATAAATAAGAAAAAAACAATTTCATCACTTGATTAAAGCAAGGAGTTTTCATTAGTTGTAAGTAAATTTAAATAAAAAAACATGAATATTTACTGTAATAAGAATGGGGTTAATATTTCAAGGGTTGAAGGTTGGCAGAAGAAAAATTACATTAGTTTGCAAAAAAGAAATTTGTTTCTTTAGGTGAAAATTGGGGTCAAGAAGGCCATATCTCTCCTTGCACCTACATGAATGAAATGAATTAAATAAAGCATTACTGAGTAAGCTAATGACAAAATCTTACATGATGCTTGAATAAAATTGCTACACATTCAAATGTATGTTTGCATGTTATATGAAATACATATTATATGAAAATGTGAAATTCTAAAGTATGCCCTTTTCACCTCATTTATCTTCTAAATGGGATACAAAATTGAATTCCTGTCCTTTCATTACACTTTTGAATAAACAAGCTTGTTAATCTTCATCTTCTAGAAGTATTTCTGTTTCAGTTAGTACATTTTACCTACCTATTTGCAACATCAATTTAATAACAAAATTGAGCATAGTGTCCCATTCAGAAGAATCATTTAGTGACTAAACTGATTTTTATGTTGTGTAAAGCATACTTTGGGATCATTTGGGTAAAGCTAGATATATAACATTAATATATAGGCATAAATCCATGATTTCAAGGCAGTAATTGTAAAAAAAAAAAAAAAAAACCGTTTGAGAAATATACTTGAAGTTAATATATCATTATATTAATATATCATTCTGTTAACCATATATCATTAATATATCATTCTGCTAAAATAGAAAAAAAAATTGTGACGCAGTGAATAGAGAGGAATCTTGACACCAGAAAGACCTGAGTTCTCTTTCTGCCTCTGATACATACTGGATGTATGACCCTTCAACAAGTCACTTAACTTCTCAGTGGAACTCTATTAAGTTGCAAAGAAAGTGCTGGTCTGCATTGATAGAGTAGAGTTTTATTGTCTGGGAGTTTTCTATAAATAATAGGATCCACAGAAAAAGAAATCCATGTTAAATATAGTTTTATACCTTTGTTTACCTAATCTTTTGTAACTCATTAGTCTTTGATACAGTAAATTTTTATTGTGACTTGAAAGAATGCTATCTTTTAAACATAATAAGAAAGTGATTGTCATTTCAAAATATATTCTGAGCTTCCCCATTCATGTATATATAAATGTACATGTACATATGCACATCTTTATATTGTGGATATGTGTTTATAGATGCATATTTTATAAATAAAATCTTATCTATAGTACATTCATATATGCATATATGTGAGCACTTGGGAAGCTTTTCATTATTGAATGTTGACAATATATCATGAAATATTCCTTAAAAATACCAGTAGATATGAAGGAAATATGTATGTACAACTGTATCTTTATTTACTTATGCTTAGGCATATAATGAGCCAATATAATCATACCTTTTGATATCTAGCTATCTTTTCATATAATTAATTCACTGTCATTGAAAATATTAAATAATTCCAATTGTTGCCTCTCTAATTCCAAAACAATAAATTGATAATCCTCTTAGACAGCTGATTGAAGCAATGAATAAATTTCCTAAAAGTTATTTGAAAGTATAGACAAATACAGTGAGGTTTGACTAATTCCTACACATACCCTTTTGTTGGAGTTATTTTTCTCTACTAATTTTTTTTCTTAATGACACTTTCATTCCAAATATAACAGAACATAGGAAATACTCTACTGATGTGAGAAAATCAGAATGTTACTCTTTTCAGCTCTCAAATAAAAGGAAAACTGTGACTTTGTCTCATCTATTGATCATATAACTGATTGTGTTTATAGACTGAGTACAATTTAAACCATAAAAACTAAAAAATTTTAAATGACATTTTAGAACTATAGCTTTCAAAGAAGTGTCAAGAGGTAGTCTTATTCCTATTTTCTCTCTATCCACATTATCTAGACAACTTCTGCATCTGCTTCTTTATTTTAATAATGACATTTACACTGAGTTGTATTAATATGAAGCAGCATGAAATGCATGTGCCAGTAGATTCTTTTTAATTACTGTGTGAAAAAGGTATATAATTGAAACAAAAAGCATTGTTTCCAGTCCTAATTTTTTTTTCCTTGAGTCCATCCTGTCAGGCTGAAAGCGTGAAAGTTATTTTCTGGTGGTGTGATTAGATTGGGGCTGAACTCTCCAGCTGGCAGGCCTGTCGATGACTGGCGGCGGCCTGTCCCCAGTGCTTGTCATTTCCTGACATGCCTGACAGGATGGGGACAGCCGCCCCAGACAGGTTCATTAGATGGTATTTTCTACAGCTGGGCTAAAAATAAAAAAAATAAATAAATATAAAGGCTGTGCTTTGTCAAGGCCCGAGCTGGAGGGGCCCTTCTTGTTGGTTTAAACCAGGGCCTTGTTTTGACAAATTTTGATCTGTGCAGTTTTTAGATTTTCTGACACATTTTTGTTTTCTTCCCCTTTGGCCTGCACTTTGTGCACTCGGCCTTGTTGCTGCTTCAGAATCCTAACACAGCCTTCCCAGGAGAGCAAGAATACAGTTAGTGAAAGCTTAAAAGAAATACTGTACAATACTGTAAAATACAATAATTATGTATTTCCATGATGATCAGCACAATGGTAGAAAAAACAATTCAAGGACTAGCAATAAGCTAATTACAAAAGAAGGTTAAGCACTTTTATAGTGCCAGGAAACATGCCATCTACATGAGAATATAATATCATTACCAGCAATCGACATAGTCAAATACATTGTACTCCAGTCCTGCCAGAACTTTAAACTATCTTCATTCTTGGTCTCTTAGGAAGCTGCCGGTATTTTCTGGGTGTGTTAGTAGGTTTTGATTTCTTAAAGAAAAATTATACAAGATTATAAATTACTCACTAATTAAAACTAGAAATAAATTCTGAATAGTGATTTAGAAATAAATGATACTTCTTCAGTGATTATAGATCATCTGAAAGTAACAAGTTTGCAATAAAATATAGTTTTCATACATATGCTACCAAGAGTTATTTTTTGATTGGAATTTAAACACTAAAGTTGAAAAAATACAATATCAGGTGACTATTCTTATCTTGGTGAATTTGTAATTAGAAAAAAAATATCAACATTTCTAATCTACAAAATATTAGTCATAATGCATAATAGTATCTGATAGCTATCCTCCTTTGGGAAAACCATGAAATTCTGAGTATTTTTAAGTACTTAATACATATCAAAATGTTAAAATATGTGGCATTTTATAGTAAAATAAGCTAACTGAAAAAGTCATATTTATATCTGTTAGATCTTAATAGCATTTTTGTGTCTGTTCTGTTTAACCATTGGTGGCATAAACAGCATTGTTGAAAAGCAAGCCCTTCATTCGCAGAAACCCTTACACTTACCTTTCCTTTGTATTGTTAGTTATTGCTGCTTTAGTTCACCGTCACTATGACAACTGTTTAAATTGGGATGGGCAACTGTCATCTGGAGTATTACTGGAAGAAAAGTGTTAGTGAGCACACAGGCCCATAGATAGAGCATTTCAATATAATCCAATTTTAATTGAGCTCCAGAGACTTTGATGTGCTGCAGAAGGTTGGGAGAGAGCTATTCCAGGGAGAAATTAAAGCAGCCCAGCAAGGCTTCACCACTCCAGACTGTCACCATTTTAAGTAAGCATTAGCATCAGACTTAACCTTCCCCTATGGAACATCTCACTTCTTTTCCATCCTTTCACAATTTTGGGTTTGGAGTTTTTGAGTGGGTTTTTTGCCTTATGTAAAAGCATAAAAGCAAAGGCATTTTCATCTTTTTTTTATGTTTTTTACACCCCTTTGATAAAGCTTGAAAAGCTTCTACTGGACCTGAGATCCCTCTTAGGCTGTCTGTTGGCCTTTGCAGTTCACAAAAGAAATAGAAAGTAAGATAGGGATTAGTTTGCAATTGTCAGCTATCATTTCCTTTATAAAACTGTTATGAAGATAGCCTACTTCAGTGCTAAAAAAATTCAAGGGAATATAATTTTTACTTAGCTTTAACTTAACTTTTGAATTTCTTTTTAATACCTAGATTTTTGTGAGTGGCTAAGATTTTTCTTCTAAGTTAAATCATTTTTCCCACTGTTACACTAAAAACAGATTTTAATCTATAAAAATAATAAAATAAAAACACACCATTAATAGGGAAACATACTTTTTAAAAGTAGTTGATGGAAATTGGTCTTACCTCATATTTCAATGTCTATTAAATTTTTTACATAGTAAATTCATATTAGGTGAATCCATTATTACTATTTATGACATAATTCACAAATAAAATAAGATTGAATGAACATTGAATATATTGTTCTGTCCAATTTGAGGGTACATTAAATTGAAAGAAGTAATTGCCTTTTCATAATATTCCTTTGAGATTTCTGATTTGTATGCTCACAAGTCATAAATTCAATTATATTTATGTAGGCATATATGAATAAAAAATCTGTGAGGTACAGTGAGAAAAGGGCTTGATCTAGAGTTAGGTTAGCTGTATTTAAATTGTCTGAAACAAAAGTAGCTGACTGACATGAGTGGTCATTTAACTTCGAGGCTTTTCTCATTGGTAAAATGAAAAATACTTTTATTTCTTAACTCACAGAAAACTTTGTAAAGCTTTGTAAACTTTAAAGAAATTTATGTGTGGGTTACTATTATTATGGAAATTTTACACAAGATTGTCAGTCTTGGGAACTATTATCTCAAGTATTTTTTAGTATTCTAGATGTAACTACAGGTTTTTTGAGAAAGTAAAACTTTAAAATATCTAAAAGTGTAACTTTAAGTACATAGCAAGTTCTTAATAAATATTTCTTAATTGATTGGCTTCCCCAAATGCTTATCTCCCTACCCACCCTCAAATTTAGTCTTAATAGGCACCTTCATTGCATGCAGGCATACCTAAATGTCCTCCTTCATTTAAAAAAAGTTTATTTTAACCCTGTCTCCCCTCAAAATGTTATCTTATATCCCTCCCTTTCACTACAAATTTAAGTAATACTTATCAATCTCTTGAAATTCTGCTTTCAACCATGCCTTTCTATTAGACTGTTTATTGAAAGATTTTCAAAATTTTTTTAACTTTTAAATCTGTTCTCTTTTCTCAGTTCTTATCTTCTAATAACTTGCAGCCTCTGACATAGCCTTCTTATAGATGGGTTTTCTCTTTTTCAGATTTCTGGGGTATTGATCTTCTCTTTTTTTTTTTTTTTTTTTTTTCCCTACAATTGAGTCTATTCTTTCTTAATATCTTTTCATCTTAGATGCTTTTCAAGCATCATTATTCCCTATCTTCTAAGCTTTTCCTAAATTTCTGCCTAGGCTCTCTTCTCTTCTCTCTGTAATCTCCTCCTTCTTAATCATTCCCATAGATTTTGTTATTATCTTTTAAGCAGCTTACTTCAAACTACCTAACCTTGCTTTTCAACTTTAGCCCAATTTTGCTAACTGTTTTTTGGACATCTTTAACTTTAGGGCCTAATAGTATCTTAAATTCAACTTAAACCGAAAAATCACTGTCCTTCAAACTTCCCCATTCCTGTCAAGGCCACTATCATTCTCCCATTAACCTAGATTTTGTAGAACCATGTCATTTGTGAATTTCACTTCTCTTTCTTAGCTTCTTATACCTAATGAATTGCCAATTCCTGGCAATTTTACCTTATCCAAGTATTCTTGAATATTCTTCACACACACAGTTACCGCCACAGTTCATGTCTCCAGATCCCTTTTCCCAGAGTTGTTATAAAAATATCCTTAGTCTTCGTGTTTTTACCCTCTTCCTTTTCCACTCTACCTTCCATGCAGCTGCCAAAATTATCTAAGATACAAACCTGACCAAAACCCTGCCCAAAAGCTTTCATTTCTTTTACCTTACATCTTGGTTAAAATAGAAGCTTCCTAGCCTGGTATTTGAGGACTTCCAAGATCTGCCTCCAATATATAGATATGAATTGAATTTTAGAGGGTGGGGTGGGGAAGTGGGGTAGTATGATTTTATCTCTGTATTCCTAGTATTTTGCTTTTCCCTTACTATAGGGAGTTAAGGTTTCCAGACCTATTGAATTATTTATCGCAACAATTTTCTTCTCTTTAAAGGGAGTTTTAATGGCAATTTAAAGAAGAAATTTAGCGGTTTGACCCACTGATAGCCAATCATGTAGCTTTTGTATGTCAGTAAACCCTCAAATGGTTAAAAAATGTTGGTTAGGAGCAAATATTTTGGCAGTGGGAAGGTATAGATTGGTTATTCTCTATATCATAGATATATTCCATTTCTATTATCACCAGTAAATTACTTTACTAAATATTGCTTTGTTGTAATGTAATACCAATAGATTTAAATTATAAAATATTTTAAAACTTTGTCTCATTATTTCAGATCTGTTTATAGTAACTTTATTAAAAATGAGCATGTAAAGTAATTATATCAGAAACCTATTCAAAAATCTTCATTGTTCTTTGTAATGGGCTGAGGTTTGAGTTGATGCACTGAGGTCTGAAGTACATGAGGCTAACTAGTAATTGGGCTATACTCTATTAATATACATGATTGGATAAAGAATGGTCCCTGCCCACTCTCCCTGCAAGTCCTGATGTGTTGTATAGGAAATGACGATTTTGGTGGGTGGAGGCAGAGAGAGACAGGAAGAGAAGCTGGGAGAGATTGGGCCTGGGTTCCATTCTCCTAGCTGCTGGTCGTGTGGCTGCTGGTCTAGCTAGCTTCTTGACTCAGCTGCACACATTGCTATCGCCGATTCTCTTCCACCTCCGATCCTTCTTCACTGAGAATAAAGACTGACTATTTTCTCCTAACCTGAATTCCTGACTCCGGTTGATTTAAAAATACACGGTCTTCACAGTTCTTCATGTTATCTACAGAATTAAAAAAAAAAAATTAAGTGGCAATTAAGGTTCTTGCTTTATAGCATCGATCTTATCTCCTACTACATACAACCTTTTATGCATTTTATATTCCAGCCAAGCAGAAACATAATATGTTTCTGTCCTTTCTTCCCTCCAAGTATTTTAACACATTCTCTAGAACATGCTTTCTATAAAATAGAAAGACTCGCCATCAATTTTTTTTTTTTTTTTATGAAGTCCAGTCCAGTTGCCACCTCCTCAGTTAGACTTTTCCCCGTCCCAACTAGAAATAAACCCTTCCTCCTTCATGTCTAATTTTTCTCTATATTCAGTATATATGAGTATGAGGCAATAAACATTTATTAAGGTTTTGTCTGTTCTCAGATTTGGGCTGAAAAAATAATCCCTTCCCTCAAACAGTTTACATTCTACTGGGAATATATTAACTATATACAGATAAACGAGTAGAAGATGACTTGAGAAAAGAAGGCACCAACTAAACAATCATGGAAGGTTTCCCTTGGGAAATATCTGATAAACCTAAAGGTTTTAAGGTGAGAGAAACTATTATTCCATATGGACAACCCATACAACAGAAGTGTAAGGTGGAAATAAACAAGTTTAGTTGGACCATGGAATGTGTAAAGGGGCATATGTCTAGAGCCAGATTGTGAAGTAATTAAATGCCAAGAGCAGATTTGGATATTTTTTCCTGAAGGCCAATATGGAACCTCTGGAAAGTTTTGAGCAGGGGAATGGTATGGCTGGTCACACCTGTCTTAAGGAAATTATCTTGGTGCTATAAAACTTCTTGGAATGTTCAGTCAAATAAGTTAGAGGTAATAAAGTCCTGAACAGGGTACTAAGTCTGGAGAATGAACTGTACTAGAAGTTAAATGACTTATCCTGAGTCATACTTCTAATAAGAGAAGGAACCCAGGTCTTCCTGACTCTTAGCCCAGTAGTCCAGCCCTTTCATTTTAGTGCCTCTGTTTTTCCCAAGGGGTGAATCATTTAAACATTTACTGTCCCCAGCAAATCACCTAGGGTACTTTTGGCATATTAATCCATAGCCCCAATTCTGGATATTTCTCTCATGATTTGGGCAGATTTAAACATTGTCTTTTTAATGCCTTCCCCCAGAACCTTTTACTAAAGAGTCTTAGCAAAGTCCACATATTCTTAGTTTGAAAATAAAGTCTTTGATGAGGGTCCAGATCTACTATAGCTGGTAGGCTTGATAATTACATTCATACCATATTTCCATATATATGATTTTAAAACAAATGCATAACATTTTACAAAAATGTTACCTGTCTTTGTTTTGCCAAAGTCTGTTCCAATCTAAAAAAGGAAAATTGAATTTTTTGCTTCAACAAGAAATTTTTGTTCCAATAAAACTCCCAGAATAAATAGGGAATCTGGGTTGATGAGAAATCAATACCTAATTTTCTGATAAAAAACCAGTTTGGGTAAAAATTCCCCAGGGTTCTGAGAATGCATAGAGGAGGTTTCTTAAACTTTTTCCACTTGCGACTCCTTTTCACCCAAGAAATTTTTACATGACTTCAGGTGTATAGGTATTTTAAAATAGGTATATAAATCAAACATTTACTGATAATAAATTTTGTAATTTTGTAAATCCCACATTCAGTTATGAGACTCCATATGAGATCATAAATCACAGTTTAAGAAGCTGGGGCATAGAGCACCTAAAATTTCTTCAATGAGTCCCTACAACACATAGGTTATTCCAAATACTTGCTCAAACTAATCTTGCATTAGAATAGATTAAATTTAAAAGGGATCAAACTCAGAAATGATCCCCACCACCATCCATAAAGAAGGTATAAAGTTCCCAAAAAGTATTATTAAGCACTTGAGATTGATTGCTGAAGGTTTCTAGGTTATCTGACTATTCCTATCCTGTGATACTGCCATCCTGTGCCACTGGCCACATGGTAGGATTAGAGTACCTTCTTTACTACTTCTCAAAACTCTCCAAAATAAGAATTATACAAAAAGAGGTAAAGCAATTTTAACTCCCCATTGGAATTTAAGCTCTTTGAGAAAAGGGACTGCCTATTTTTGTGTACCTGGCACAGAATAGATGCCTAATAAATGTTGATTGAGCTCTACCACTTCAGGAACCCTACCTGACTTTGGTAGGTTTGAGAATCATCAGCATAAAGATGATAATGAAATATCTGAGAGTTAATGAGATTACCAAGCAAGATAATATAGGAGGAGAAGAGAAGAGGGTCTTATGGGACCCTCATGGAACTGTGGATTATGAAATAATCAGGAATACCTGATTATTAGGTCTTATCTGGTTGAAGAATCAACAAAGGAAACTAAGAAGGAATTGTCAGGTAGGAAGAGAACCAGAAAGAATTTAAGAGAGATAAGAATATTAAGGAGAAGCAGGAGATTAACAGTGTAAAAAGGTTGTGAAAAATGAAGATTGAGAAAACCCTATTGCATTTGTCAATTAGGAAATCATTGATAAGTTTGAAGAGGAATTTCAGTGGAAAGATGAGGTGGGAAACCAGATTAAAAGGGAAGTTAAAAGAGAATGAGAAGAGGAAAAAGTACAACTTTTTTTTTTTTTTTTTTTTTTTTTTTTTTTTTTTTTTAATAGATGGCCTCAAGGAAAAAGATAACCTAGGGATAAAGAAAAGAGATTGAAATTTTCAGTGACCTTAGGAGAAAGGAAAGTCAGTTAGAGAACTTGAACATATAAACATATAAACCAACCAGGAAGATAGTAATAACAGGAGGAAATACGGCCTCCAGATCAGTTAAAAGAGTCCATATATCTGTGTATGGCAAGATAAAAGAAATTGACTTAATGCCATTTTGAGGCAGAGGCCACTATGGATTCTGAGGAAAGCACAAAACCACACTATGCTGCTCCTGAATATTTTAGTAGAAAAATAAAAATTATAAACAAAAATTATGGCCTACACAACAGAAAAAATCAGAACAAAAGAATTTGAAGCCATAGTGTCAAAGAAATGAGAGAACAAATACACCAAAGAGAAGCAAAAAGCAACAATGTAAAAAAAAAAAGGTCTTCACACAATCAAGATTGATCTCATTTAAGTATTAATAGTCTTCTAAAAGAACACAAGTCAAAAAAACTGGACACCCTAATGTAAAAAATAATAAAAGGCAACTGCCCAAATCTTAATAATACATAAAACAAAGTGTCAATTGAAAGAATCCACAAATTGCCTCCAGAAAAAATATACTATAAATGCATTTTGAGGTACCAAGATTCTGAGATGCTAATATCAGCTTCTGCATTTGCAATGGTCACAAAAATACTACAGATATTACATCCTTGGGCATTCAGCCATGTAAGAATTATGTTAAAGAAGCTGTTTTATAAAAGAATTGTCTTAGAAAACCATCTAATTTCAGCCTGAAAACAAGAAAATAAAAATAATACTTTTTTCCCCTCAGGCAGATTACAGCCACACAAATGAGATCACAAATATATACTGAATGAGTATAGCACTCTGTCTAAGGTACCACCTCACCTCAACTTATACTCATAAGTTTAATCTCCAAGGGAGCAAATACTTCTGGTTCAAGATGTTCTGTGGGTCCACTCACTTGTATGTTTGCCTTTATTATTTATCTAGTTATGGTAATTAGTTCACAGCAACATCCATTGTGCTTTTTCTTCTCATGGTGTTCTCATCTGGTTCCCCCAGATGCATTCTTGGCTAGACAGATTACTTACTTAGCTGAATTTTCTTGGCCTTTTCCACTCCACAGCTTACCTTTTCAGTAACAAGGCTCATTTTCCAAGAGGGTGATCTTCTAGCCATTCAGTAGTTGACTGCCTTGTAATTCCATCAAATTTAACTAAGTACATCATCCTACCTCCTAAAGGAATAGCAGTGCAAATGCAGATATGAATACTTCTTTTCATTTCCTTCAAGACTATACACTGGTTTTTCCTTTGTTACCTGCTGCTTACCTTGCATAATTTTTTCAAATGAGGTATTCCCTGATCATTCCTCCCAGGTACATCAAAATGTTATATTGATGGGGGTTGGGGAGGAGGTTTCCTATCAGTTTTCAGTTCCTAATTACTATTGTTCCCAATTATTCTATTTCATTCCAAAAAAACCTCTCATATAAATAAATGAATGTAAAAGTATTTATTAAGCATCTTCTGTTCTAGGCATTGTGCTAACCAGTTAAGCAACACAAATGAATACATACCTATCTGGAAATGTATACCTTATTTTATTCCCATTGCGTAGTCTACCACTTCATTGCTAATTCTTTTAGCAATGTAGAAGCTAACTTCTACATCATTCTTCTTGCATAATTTCTTATTGTACGATGTTCCTCTCAGTTGAAGGATAAAATATTTCAAAACTTGAAGCTATAACCAAAAGAATCACCACCACCACCCCCCCCCCCAAAAAAAAAAAAGGTGTGTTTTTATTTCAGTGAGAAGTTTCAGGTCAATCAAGGATTTTATCATTTCCCAAGGCAGTTTAGCTTGCTCTTGTTCAATGTAGGGTCCAGTCCATCGTTTCTTTACAACATCTGTTCTAATATATATGAACCAGTGGAGAAGCTCTGTGATTGTATATCCAACTGCATGTCATCATTTTGATTACAGGCTTTTTTGTCTAATTTACATTTCTTCTGTAAACCAGCTTAACCCTTTGAATGATTATAGATCTTACTTAGGAGATTACACAATATTCCAGGGCTTAATGCAATGAGTACAGTATCGTTTCCAAATAACAGTATCATGATAGCTATGTCCAGTATAGACCATTCTGGGTATCGTCCATGATACTGAGTGCTTTTGTCAGGTATATATCTCCCTGGTTTATGCATCAAAGTGTTGTGAAGCAAGTATTTTCATTTTTTTCGTATGTCTTTCAAAGAACCTTATGTATGATTTTGACCTATGTATGATAAATACCTATTGGAATAAAACTTTTTACATATTTTTGCTTTACCAAATTAAATAATTACAATAACTACAATAAGATCTTGTATTCTATAAATCTTCTAGCCAATTTGTGATTCTAAAAGTATAGTACACTTTAAAATATAATTTGAGATGTTGCCTATTTCTATCTTAAAACCTATAAATACAGGTGATCTTTCCGGATGAGGTGGTAAAACACATACATACCTAAAAATGACAAGTATAGTCAATTCTTTTAGACTCTTTCTTAAACTTAGACCCAGTTTATGTTCAATGTATAAGAAATGTTTGCCTCATTGTAAACTACATCTTCTCTATGATTATGAGCAGGTAACAGTCTTTCTGTGCTTCAATTCCTTTCATCTCTAAACTGAAGGTTTAGATAAAATCATCCTTATGATTCTGTCTGCCTGTGAATCCTGTAATCCTCTAGCTTCTTGTTCTTTCAGTCCTTTTTCAAGCCATTGATTTCCTGGTCTATCCTTATCTAGGGTAATCTCTCTAAATATAGACTTGATCTAGCTTTGTGAAACCACTGTTTTGCTATATATTCTGGCTCTTCCCCAAGAAAGGCTGAGGCCAATATTTCTATTTTGCCTGCTAACACAAAATGCCTTTTTATGGTAGATGGCATTCAGTGATGTTTCCCTGCTGTTTCCCTAATACTTTATGATTGGGATCATTTAGTGGCAGTGTCAAATGTCAGTTCTGAAAAGAGACCTTCTCCTGTTCTAGATTTGAACTCAGAAAAATGAGTCTTCCTGACTCCAGACCTAGTACTCCATCCATTGAGCCACCTGCCCGACACTATGTCTTATGTTTCCATTTTTAGAAATGTTATGTTTTTAGTGGTTACTTGGTCCAGATACTTAGACTCAAATAATGCCTAAACTATTTAGTGACTAGTAATAACCCATCAGTAATATTGTTAAAAACTAGAAAATCAAATCTTTTGTAAATAGGCAGTAATTATTATTACTGTGATATAGTTATTATAGTGATATAGTCAGACTTTCATAAATTCAAACTGATAAGCGCTGATATTGATTTAGACAAAAAAAATTAGTGTCACGTGTGTTTGTGTGTGTATAAATACATATAGTAACTTTTTTTAACTTTTTATATTAGGTTCTTGCATACACAGAGGGACTTCATGGAAAATGGATGTTCAGCGAAATTCGAGCTGTATTTTCAAGACGTTATCTTCTACAGAACACTGCTCTGGAAGTGTTTATGGCAAACAGAAGTATGTCTCTAAATATTTCATAGGAAATTGTGCTCATAACTTTAAAATTTTAAATTATTGAATATTGTTTGAAATTATTCTTCATTTTTTTCTTTCTTTCTTTTGTCCTGCTTATATCCAACAAAAAATATTTCTCATTTTGACCCCAGCTACTTTCTGCACAGAATGTAAAAAAAGTTGGTTTTTAACATAATGCATTACTATAACAAATAAATTAATAAATCATCTCAATAAATCAATACACAACACTTAAAGCTTATATTGTAAAATTTATACTTTGTGCTTTTCATGTTTTCTAAATCACATTTTTTTCTTCACACAGCCTCGGTAATGTTTAACTTTCCTGATCAAGCAACAGTAAAAAAAGTTGTTTACAGCTTACCTCGGGTTGGTGTAGGAACTAGTTATGGTTTGCCACAAGCCAGGTAATTGTACAGTGTTGCAAATTTTTTTGTGGTTTCTTAATGTAGTTCAGATTCAATATAATAGCTATAGGATAGTTATACTGTTGTAACTAATAAGGTATGTGTGCTCCAGAAATCAAAGAATATTCTCTATTTGTAAATTGTTTGAAGGAAAATATATTTCTGCAAATACAAGCTACATCTCTGAAATGAAATTTATTTGATAGAAAAAAATTAGATATATTTTATACTAAATTCAGTTAACATTTCTTAAGTGCATTTTGTCTGCTTAAAACCCCTTGCTTGCAGTCTGGGAATTGATATTCTAATAGAACAAAAAGATACTCATGCATATGAGTTTTGAGAAACAATGTACATGATAAATGCACACATTGGTACAGACCAAAGAGTTTTTTGAAGTCTTAAAAAGAAAGTTATTGGGGGCAGCTAGGTACCACAATGGATAGAGCACCAGCCCTGAAGTCAGGAGTCATTGAGTTCAAATCTGGCCTCAGACACTTAACACTTACTGACTGTGTGACCCTCAACAAAAAGGAAGGAAGGAAGGAAGGAAGGAAGGAAGGAAGGAAGGAAGGAAGGAAGGAAGGAAGGAAGGAAGGAAGGAAGGAAGTTATGAACAAAAGTTGGGGAATAAGAGATAGTTTTATGGAAGATATGACTTAGTCTTTAAAAGTTGTATTAAGAACTCAACAAATGGAAAGGGAGGAGGCAGGACACAATAGATATAGACAACAGAGTGATTAAAGTTGTAAAGGCTGAAGTGCTTGAGGGGTAGATAGTTATTTAGTTTGATTGAAGCATAAGTACATATAAATAGAGATTATATGAACTAGGGTGACAAAAATGGGGAAGACCTCATCTCAGGAAAAATAATTTTAACCTTATTTAGAAGATACTATGAAACCATTGCAAATTTAGAATAAAGGAATGGTAGATACAAGGAGGAAGTTAGGCAGTCAACCAACATGTATTAAGCTTCTACTTTATGTTAAGAACTTGTACTAGGTGAAAAAATAACCTAATTAGGAAACTATATTATAGATACAGTAATGAGTACCTGTACTCTAGTCAAATAAACAATCATTTATTAAATGCTGGCTATGTACAAGCACTCTGCTGAGCTCACAGAATATAGATGTAAGTAGAAATGAAAACTGTCTTTGTCCTCAAAGAGCTTACATTCTAAAGGAAAAAAAATATTAAATAAAAGGAAGATGGAAAGATGAAAATACCTAATGTAGAGAAACAAGATCAGGAATACAACCTAGAAAGATAAATGAAAACATGGATATCAGAGGAACGTCCAAAATGAAGAGGTTTCTGTGGCATTAGGGATAAAGTCTAAGTAAAGTGTCAGAAGTGCAACTTTGAGGGGAAAGAAAATAGGATTGACCTGGATATTCTCTTTAGAGGAGAAGTTCTGGGGAAAACTAGCCAAGTAGAGGGAAAAGAGGCAGGGGCAGAAGTTTTTTCCATTGTATGAAGTCTAAAACTAGAGAATAGAGGGAAAGCATGATGGGTAAAAATATTACCAGTGGAAAGAGAAGCAATAGAATTTGATAACTGTAGTAAGTAAGATATGAAAAATAAAGAAGAAATAGTTAAAAATAATCCCAGAAAGTTGAATAAGAAAGCCTAAGTGAATAGTGAGATCATAAGAAAGAACAAGTTTAGGTAACTAGTTCAGTTTTGAATACATTGAGATTGAGGTGCCAGTGGAATATTCATGAGAATATATCCCATAGACAGTAAGAGATATGGGGCTGAAACTCAGAAGAAAGATCAGGAGCAGAAGCAGAGGTCATAATTGAAACCATAAGAATGAATGATATTGTTTATTAAGGAAATAGAGCACAAAAACCTAGGGTACAAACTTTGAGAAATATTAAATACAGGATATTGGGAGTATTCTGCAAATATATATAAATTATAGCCTAAAAATAAAGCTGATTATTTACGTTTATGAAGAACTTTCTCAACTATGCATGGTATATTAAAAATATCTATAAGACAGAAACAATTTTGACCATAAAATTTCTTTTCTTTCTTTTCTATATGCCATATGAAAATTTCTTTGTTAGATAATTAAAACTTTTAGTATAACAGAATGTGTGATTAATATACATGTATTTAAGGGTCTCCTAATTGCCAAAAACTGCACTAAACATTGAGGGTTTAAGTACAAGGTAATGGCAGTTGAATGACATAAAAGATAGAGCTCTGGGTGTAGAATTCCAGCTTCAGATGCATACAAGTAAGCTTTGGCAATTCACTTAACCTCTGTTTTCTTGACACCGTGTTAAGCACATTACAAATATTATCTCATTTGATTCTCCAAACAGTCCTGGGAGATAGGTGCTGTTATCATTTCCATTTTACAGTGAGGAAATTGAGGCAAATAGAGGTCAAATGACTTACCCAAGATGTCATATAACTAGTAAGTATCTAAGATAGCATTTAAACCTTCCTTCCTTCCTGACTCTAGACCCAACATGCTGACTACACTATCTAGCTTCCTCTATAAACATGTAAAATGGAGAGGGTATTGAAGGTTTTGAAGGAGAAAAATAGAACAGGACAGTGGTAACTATTTTATATTTATAAGTTATTTGGAAGTTTGGGTAGCAAACTTCTATTGATTATTGACCTTGATACAGTTTCTGTAATTACTTACTATTGTTATTATCTCTTTCATAGGCCAGTTTCTGATTTTTCACTGTTGAAAGGATACACATTGTCAACAACAGTATATTGCAAGCATTAACTAGGATTACTTTTAATAGAAAATATCATGTGAAATTTAACATACCATATTCTCAATAACAAATCTTTCAGATGTTGGTCAAATCTAGTATTTATTTTAAAGTATAGGTAGTGTTTATTGATTAAAAAAATAGTTGAAACAGTATTTAGGTCTATAATAATGGTCATTGAAATTATTCGTTTGAATATGTATGTCAGATAATATTTAGTGCATTTTGAATTGAAAACACTTATAGCTTCAAAATATCAAATTTATATTTAATTATTAGGAGAATATCCTTGGCCACCCCTCGACAGCTTTATAAATCTTCCAATATGACGCAACGTTGGCAAAGGCGAGAAATCTCCAACTTTGAATATTTAATGTTCCTCAATACCATAGCAGGTAAGGCATCTGATTCTTTAATCCCTTATAAATATGTTAATGTTTGTCAAAATCATCAGCACTATCATTGATATAATATATTGATATCTTTTGGATTTATCAACAGTCTTATACTAGATTAAGATTCGTATTGTTTTATTAGAAAATATACAACTTAGCACCTAAGTTTTAGTTTTTATTGATGAAGAGACTATTCCTTGCTTTCTCTGCCATTTCCGTTTCTGACAGCTTTGTCTGAAGCTTTATTAGAGTCAACAAACCTTTGTCAGGAAGTATCTGGAAATAATAATGGGAAAATATAATTTCACTACTTTGTCATTTTCAGCAACAGCAGTTAGACAGGAGAATAACAATGGTATTCTGCCTCATACAGATGTCACCTAGATTGTGCTATGATTGGATTACAGCATCTTTTCTTCTTTAGATAAGACCTTCAAAATAAAATATAAAATCAGATTAACTATTTTAAATAGTGAATAACTGCCTTCAGCAAAGGCAGTACTATATTTGCAAATTAAAAAGAGGCATTGGTTTTTTGCTAATCTAGTGATTTTCATTAATTAAGCATATTTGTGAGATTTCTCCATGTTTTTTTATTTCTAAATCATAGAGTCAGTTGGAAAGAAATGATTTTTGTTTTATTCATTATGAATAATAAAAACTTAACAGATTCTTCAGCATTATCATTATTTTTTTGGCACATAAAAATTCCCAAAACAATGGAAAGTCATTCTTACTGTGGAAGAAAATGATAATTTTTTACTTTACCAGTAAATCAAGTACTCCAAAGTAGAAGTACTTTTATAGTGCTTTGGTAATAGGATTATGTGTCTTATATTTGCTTGGGATAATAATTCCAGAGAGCTTTGTACCTGTTCAGAAATATGGACAGCACAGGCCAGCTTGCATCTTTTTCTCAAATGCTACACAGTAATGTAGCAGAATATTTTTCATGTTACTTTTTAATCAGTTTATTTTATTTCTTGCATTTTATAAATATAATTAAGGCTTTGACTAACTGGTCATTGATAATTTTTCTCAAATTTGGTCCCTTGCAAAATTATCACCTGGAACATTATTTTTCATGTAAACAAAAAAAAGGAGCCAGAAATAGTATGGCAATCAATAATATGGTCTGATTATTAATCAATTGTCATATATTCTAAAACTATATTATGTTCAATCCTTCTGGTGATTTTATTCCAAAGAATTTTGTTATATATATAAAACAAAGAAATTACTTTGCTGACATTGACTTTATAAAAAAGTTATATTAACTTATTTTAAGTAATTACTTTTTTATATAGCATAAATTCTTAATAGGATATTATAGGAAAGCAGATTTTACATAATAGTATATGCTGGACTTGAAGACCTGAATTTAAATTCTACCTCAAACACTTATTAGCTTTGTGATCCCAGGAAAGGTTTTAGTTTCAAGTAAGTAATCTTACGTAAAACTTATAATTATATAACACTTTATATTAACCATTAGATTTTGCTTAATTGTGGCATAGATATGAACTTTTATGAAAAATTATTTTCTTTCAAAAAAAATCATGAATTTATGCACTATATTTGCAAAATTATCTTGGTCCCTCCTTCTTAAATGTATCTTTTGAGGGGAAAAAGCCTCAAAAGTCTCCCTCTTAGACCAAAGAAAATGCTACTTCCTTTTCCTTTATGGGAAACAAATTTTTAATGTACTTAAACTCTCTACTCCAGGAGACTACTTGTAATATGCTATCTCTATAACATTGAGGAGAAGAGCTTCCTAGGTTTTCTTATCTGATTAAGATGGAAAAGTGGAACCTAATAACTTCTTGTAACAATCCTAAATAGCCAGACAAGTGTTTATTGAGTGCTTAGTTTATTTTAGATACTGTGTTAATCACTTAGGGATACATTAGAAAAACAACAAGTAGTTTTTGCTCTTAAGATGCTTATATTGTCATGAAAGAAACAACATAAATATATAGAGGAGATGAAAAATAATTAAAACGGGGAAGAGGTTAACAATTAAGGAACCAGAAAATGGCTGAAAGAAAATGGACTTCAAGGTCAATCTTACAGGGAAGCTAGGGAAACTGAGAAGTGAAGGTGAAGACTAAGAATCAAGTTGTTATTAGAAATATCTTAATTGCTTTCTCTCTAAACATTTTCTTTAAATGAGATGCAGGTAACAGACTGAATTATCATCTACTTATGGCCTCAGACTCAGCTTAGTTCAGTGACTCTTACCATCAGCAACATTTACTGAAATCCCACTATGTGAAAGTATGAAGAAGTGTGAAGAAATGTAAAACATGGTTTCTGGCTTAAAGTATGTTACTCTGTAATTATATGGCTTTGAATAGTTGTTTGTGTGTGTCTGTATGTACCTTTCTGTATGTACTCCTAGCTGCTTGTCATGTGGCTGCTGGTCTAGCTAGCTTCTTGACTAAGCTGCACACATTGCTATTGCCCATTCTCTTCCACCTCCGATCTTTCTTCACTGAGAATAAAGACTGACGATTTTCCCCTAACCTGAATTCCTGACTCCGGCTGATTTTAAAATACGCGGTCTTCACATTTGTGTTGTGTGTACATGTATCATATATGTATGCATGGGTTTGTATATCCATCTACACATATATAGATACATAGACATACTTTAGACCAGAGGTCCTTAAAACTTTTTAAATAGGGGGCCAGTTCACTGTCCCTCAGACTGTTGGAGGGCCAGACTATAGTAAAAACAAAAACTATGAACAAATTCCTATGCATGCTGCATATATCTTATTTTGAAGTGAAGAAACAAAACGGGAACAAATACAATATTTAAAATGAAGTAAAGTTTAATCAACAAACTTACCAGTATTTTAATGGGAACTATGGGCCTGCTTTTGGCTAATGAGATGGTCAATGTCTGCTTCCATATTTGTCACTGCTAGTCGTAACAAGAATACGAGTGTGCATCAGTTAGTCTTGATCTGGTTGGAGATTTCAAATGTTTCATTCTAGAAAAAGTCTGTTCACAGACATAAGTGCTGCCAAAGATGGTTGCCATTTTGAATGCATGGTTCCTGAGATGGGGATATGTCTCAGAGGGGAGAGATGCATAGAAATTATGAAGGCTGCTTGACTTGAATGCATCTTTCAGAGAGTCACAATTCTGCAGTTCAGCCAGTTCCATTTGCTAAATTGTATCCACATTTTCGGTGTCAATAGAAAATGGGTTAAGGAAAAGCTGTATGTCTTATTCATGGGGATGAAGCTCTTTAAATCTAAATTGGAACCCCTTTTGCAATTTTTCCAGTGAATCCACACATGTTTTGTTTGGGAATACAATCAGCGGTTTTTCCGCTAACAGGTTTTGAGTTGTGGGGAGATGGCAGAAGTTTTCCTCCTTCACTTGTTTGATGAGAAGGCCTAATTTTACTTCAAATGCTTTGACATGTGATTGCATATCACAGGTGAGCTTCCCCTTTCCTTGAAGTTGCATATTGAAATTGTTGAGTAGCTCTGTTGCACCTGTCAGAAAGGCAAGGTGCCATTTCCATTCTGCATCACTGAGCTCTGGTATTTCTTTGTTTTTTGAAAGCAGAAAAGTTGTAATCTATGGAAGTAAGTCATAGAAACGTTTCAAAACTCTCCCTCGACTCAGCCAAGGGGCTTCTGTGTGATAGAGAACATCTTCATACTCAACATTTAGCTCAGACAGAAATTCCTGAAATTGTCTGTGATTTAGTGCATTAGCTCTAATCAAGTTAACACAAGATTCCACAATTTTCATGACAAAATCCCACTTCAGTGATTTACTCCACAGCGCTTGTTGGTGGATGAGGCATTGTATGGCTATTGGATGAGAATGGTTATGTTTGTCCATCTCTTGGTTAATGCGAGCAATTACTCCTTTCTTAGACTCCACCGTGCTAGGCACCATCAGTTGTCACACTGACTAGTTTAGCCCAGTCCAGCTCCAAACCATTCATAATTTGGCAAACCTTCTCACAGATATCCTCTCCTGTAGTTGTTCCTTTGATGCTTTGCAGTGCAGCAAGCTCTTCTATGACTTCAAAATAATCATTCGTCTCACGAATAAAAATTAGAAGTTGTGCAGAGTCACGAACTTCATTGCTTTCGTCGAGTGCCAAGGAAAAATATGAAATTTTTTTTATGGAGTTTTGCAAATGCTGATGCAGATTGTCTCCCATTTCTTCAATCCTCCGTAATTGTAGGTCCTGAAAGACTCACTGTGCTAAATAAATCAGCCTTCTCTGAACACATCTCTTTGGCAACAGAAGAAGGCATTCTTTAACAAATTCTCCCTCCACAAATGGTCTTCCAGTGCATGCTATTAGCTTGACAACTTGAACTTGCTCGCAGTGATGAAATATTTAGCTGCTTCTGCTTCACAAAAGTATTTTGCTGAGTTGTCAATGTATTTTTTAGTTTTAATATTTTATTTTTTCTCACTTCTCCAACCAATCACATTAATCTTTATGTTGAGTTTCATAGTGTCAACGCAAATCATATTCTTTGAACACAGACACTATATTCTAGTATATCAGACATACAGCTTTTTCTTTGTACTGCATGAAAAAGTAATCATAAGTCCACTGTTCTTTGAATATCCTACACTCCAAGTCAATTTTTCTTTTGCTTGATATCATTATTTCCTAGGGATTCCAAATTGTTATTAGTAAAGTACCAATATATATACAGCGCTACAAAAACAATGTACCAGCAATAACTTTGCCCACACAGAGACATACAGACTACAATGCCCAACTTCCTCCAAGCTGCCTCTGCACTGTGATGCCTCCGTTTCTGGCACTCTCTCTCCTGCTTCCGACCTTCACTGCTGCAGTGAATTCCCCCTGCAGCGGCCGTGACATGCACAGCATGCATTGTACATTCCCTGCACCTATCTATTGTGGTGGCTGCTGTTACTGTACAAGGCCGCAGGCCATCAGTTTTCCATCTTCTGCATTTTTCTCCCTTCCCCACACCACACACCCTGGCCTGAGAACTCACCTCACCTCGGAATCACCTCACACTCTCTCTCTGCGAGTTTAGGTCGAACGTCACTTCCGGTCTGATTTTGCCATAACCTGGTGGGCCACATCTGGCCCGTGGGCCGTAGTTTGAGGACCCCTGTTTTAGACATACTGTGGGTTTGGTTCCAGGCTACCATGACAAAGTGAACTATCTCAGTGAAGAAAGTCACTAGTTTTGGGCTTCCCAATGCAGATCAAAGGTATTTTTACATTTTACTGTATCTGTTAAGTGTTTGGTAATACTATATCTAAAACGTATACATGTTTTAATTTTAAAATACTTCATTGTTTAAATATGCTAACTATCACCTAAACCTTCAGCAAATCTTAATCTTTTTTGTTGGTAGAATCTTGCCTTGATGTTAATGGCTACTGACTGATAAAGGTGGTGGTTGCTGAAGGTTGGGGAGGCTGTGACAGTTTCTTAAAGTAAGACAACAACAGAAGTTGCCACATCAGTTGACTCTTCCTTTCACTTGAATACTTAGTCATGCATGTATATGATGTATACATGTATATGATTCATAATCATATAATCAGCTTATAGCTATATGATGAAACCTAATGACCCACCAAATCCATGCTTACCACATAGTAAACCCTAGCCCATGACCACTAACAGGAGCCCTATCAGCATTCCTCCTTACTTCAGGAATGATTATATGATTTTACTTCCACTCCACACTCCTTCTCTTCATAGGAATTACATCAATGCTCCTAACAATATTCCAGTGATGATGAGATATTGTATGAGAAGGAACTTTTCAAGGTCATCACACCCCCATTGTCCAAAAAGGCTTACGCTATGGCATAGTTCTTTTCATTACATCAGAAATCTGCTTTTTCACAGGCTTTTTCTGAGCTTTCTACCACTCAAGCCTCTCCCCAGCTCTAGAACTAGGAGGCTGCTGACCTCCTGTCGGAATTCATCCTCTTAACCCATTAGAAGTTCCACTATTAAATACAGCTATTCTTCTTGCCTCAGGGGTCTCTATCACATGAGCTCATCACAGCCTAATAGAAGGTGATCACAAACGAGTAATTCAAGCCCTTACAACTACTATTGCTTTAGGCTTATACTTCACAACCCTCCAAGCCATAGAATATTATGAAGCACCATTTACTATCTCTGATGGCATCTATGGTTCAACATTCTTTGTAGCAACCCGCAACCGGCTTCCAGGCCTACACATAATCATTGGATCCTTATTCCTAATTGCTCTTATTATTATTCTCCAACTATCCTTAATCATAGCTTTCACCTCATCAGAGCTCATCATATTCTATATCCTATTTGAGACTACTTTAATCCCCACCCTGATCATCATCACACAATGAGGCAGCCAAAATGAACGACTCAATGCAGGATTATACTTCCTCTTCTATACACTAATTGGGTCCCTCCCCCTTTTAGTAGCACTATTGTATGCATGTATTATACATATGTTAAATACAGTATTTAACTGACTTAATTTCAATATCATTGTATCAGAGAATTGGGAGACTTGAGAAGAGAGAGGGTGGAAATGGGAAAGTCAGTTAGTGAAGCATTCTGAACACACAGCACTTATTGATTGAGTTCACTTTCTTATATCTTTATTAATTATGGTATTAACATAAAACGGCACTGATCGCAGATCACCATACTATATAATAATAATAATAATAAAAAGTTTGAAATATTGCAAGAATTACTGAAATGTAACACAGAGTCATAATGAAAGACTTAATAGATGCAGTGTTGCTACAAACCTTCAGTTTGTTTAAAAACAAAAAAAGCAATTATCTACAAAGCACAATAAAGTACAGTACAATAAAACAAGGTAAATCTATGTATATGTGGATGGGTAGATGAATGTATACATATATACGTGTGTGTATATGTAAATATGCAAGTATACACACACCATACAATTATGTATGTATGTTAGCGAGCCAATTGTAGCATAGTTGATAATTGACATTGTAACCAGGGAATTGTTAATTCTTATTTTGAATGATGCCTGTTGACTGTGCGACAGTCAGACAAGTATATGAGATGAACCAAAATTCTTTGAGACAATAATTTCAGAAAAAATACAGGATATGTAATAAAGTGATAAAAATCAGCATTTCTGTATAATAATAAAACTGAGGAGGAAATGGCAGAAAGAGAAATTCCTTTTAAAATAACTAAAAATGTAGAAAATACTTGGAAGTCTATTTACTAACATACATTTTAAAATTATGTTAATAAAACAATTTTTAAAAACAGATGTAATGAAATACCTAAATTAGAGAAATGTCAATTGCCCATGGGTAGACCACATCACAAAAAAATTGTCCATACAAACCTAAATTATTTATTCAGTGCTATGCCAAACTACCAAAACATTACTGGTTAGGACTATAAAAAAATAACAAAATTCCTATGGAGGTAAGAAAGAGGTCAAGAATCTCAGTGAAATTTTTTAAAAAGAGAGAATGAAGGAGACTTTAACAGTACCATTACTCAAACTATACTACAAAGTCATAATTCATTCTAGCAGGAATCCTTATAGGCATAGACCCACATTTCAACAGCATTTATCAAAATAAAGCCAAAATGGGTACATAATTTAGAAAGTGATATCATAAACAAATTAGGGAAAGATGAAAAAAAAATTGCTTGTCAGATCAGTGGATAAAGAAAGAGTTTGTCAACAAGAGATAGAGACCACAGAAAGTGAAATGGGAAATTTTGATAACATTAAGTTGAAAGCAATGGTACAAACAAAATTCATGTAGCCACAATTAGAAGGTAAACAAAGAAGCAAAAAAAAATTTTAAATGATGGAGGATTAAACAAGGAGAAACTGCTAACATTCAAAATGGAGAGATGATACCGTGTTTCCTCTAAATTCTAACATCATCAAGAATCATAGAGTCTAGTTAGATAAGGTCTAGGAGTGATTAAGTTATGTGTTGATACTTTTAAGAATGGAAGGAAACAGGAATATACTGCTTAGGAAGGGAGGTGAAATGGGGAGAAGAAGCATGCCTCATATAATCAGGATGTACAGATAGACATCTTTGCAGCAAGGAGCAGGGGCAGGGAATAGCTGACCCTTAAACCTCAGTGTCATCCAAACTTCCAAAAGGAAGAATACACACACACACACACACACAGAGTTGAGTACATTGCAGGAAAATAGAAGGAAAAGGTGAGTAGAGGTAGAGTAGCCTAAGTGAGGGAATAGTCCTAAATAAAACAAACTAAGCATATCATATATAGGGATGTTATATTTCTATATCTATCTATAGACATAAGGGATACGTATGTGTGCTTTCTGAGGTTGCAACAAATGGGAATCTGAAAGTGTGTTCATAAATTGGGGAATAGTTGAACAAATTAGAGTATATGAAAGTGATGGAATATTGATGAGTGTCAGTATATTGATAAGAATGTCAGTATAACACCTTTTGCCTTGGCAAAAGAAGGGCTACCTCTTTATTATAGAAATGAGAAGATAAGTGGATATTTTTTCCACTAATTTTTAATTTTTACAAGTAAGAGAGCAAAAGAGGGAGCTCTAGGATAATAGTCTCAATATTTTATTAAGCTCCAAATTGAAGTTCTCAACTTAGAACAAAGGGAAGGAGTATCATGAGAATCTTGGGGGTCCAAAAAGCTTGAGACAGCCACCATAGTGAGAAGGATGAGGAATCAATAAAGAATGAATAGAATATTTGCCTTGCTACATTGAGGACCCAAATGAAATTAATGGAACTAATCATTAGAATGTTAAAATTTCTTCCAGTTCTTTTCAACAGTATCTAAAGAGAAACAAAGGAGGCACATAGTAGGGGTCATTTCTTACAGCCAAGTTATTTAAATCTAAGATATTGTCCATTAGATATAATAGTTCTTTGTTTCAGATACATGGTGTTTAATATGTTAAAATTAGGTCCAATGATTCCTTTATTTTTCTAGTTTTTTTTTTTTTTTTTTACAAAAATTGTTGCTGTCTGTGTCAAAACAAAAAACCTTTTTCGTTCTCTTGATATTAATCCTATGATTTTTGTTGTTTCTGTTATTAATATAGCTAGATTTATAGTTTTCTGAACTAATTAAACCAACTCTGCATCCCTGCAAAAATCCCATCTATTTGTCTCATATTTGTGATCTTTACTCTTAAGTTCTAAGTTTTCTTTTTACTTTTTTGACTTTCCCTGATTTATGTACCAACACCATATTATGTATTTTAGGGAAAAAAAGTTAAAAAGTTATTATTTTGCTTTTCTGAAAAGAGTTTATGTAATAGTGAAGTAATTGGTATTTGAATACTTTATGAAACTAATTTTTTAATCATTCTGGTCAGACTGTGGTGTTTTTTTTTTCCTTATTCAGTTTGTTTTTCTGAGATTGAATTAGATTCCTTATATATTATTCCTTTAATCTTAGTGTTTTACATTTTGTAAATATTTGTTTCTTTCATTTAGGTTGATTTTTGTGGGCAAAATAGTAGTTTATAGGAATATCTTTTAAACTTTTTTCTTTTGGTGTGGATTATTCTTTTTTGTTTTTGATAGTTATGATGCTTCTCTTCTTCACCATCAAATTATTTAATTTTCCCCATGAAATTAGTTCCTACATTTGTTTATTTATTTAGCTTTTTATTGGTTTTAGTTTTGTTAATCTCTTCCCTGGTTTTTTGGATTTATATTTTAATATTTATTTTATTTTCTTTAATTGGGTTTCTAGTACTTTTTTTTCAATTGACTGCTCAATTTTGGTGTTTTTATATTGTTTTTTAAGAAAACGTTGTTGCTTTTGCAGCATTCCAAAGATTTTACTATGTTGTTTCATTGATGTTAACTATCACTTCTATGATTCTTTGACCTAACATGTTCTTTTATGTTGTTAAATGCTTTTTTATCAGCTTTTTTAAAGTATAATTTTTATTATAAAAGGTATATTTAATATTTCTGCTTTTTTTCCATTTTTGTAAGGGTTTTATGCTCTGTGGTCAATTTTTTCTGATGATACTATACAGCAAAAATAAAATAAGTTTTTCTTGTATTCTTATTCTTGTTATTCTTTTTTATTCATATCACTTTGGTTTTTTTTTTTTCCCAGAAAGTGATTGGTATATTCTTTTTTTTTTTTTTTTTTTTTTTTTTTGTGAAGCAGGATGTTTTATTGTTCCAGTTTACTAAAGGAGAAACTGAGGTTCAGAGAGATTAAGATTCAGAGAGCAGGATTACAGAGCAAAGAAGGAACTGAAGCTGGATTAATCTGAGGTCTCCTGACTCCAGATATAGCACTTTATCCATTACACCATGTTACCTTTATTTAGATGGGTACCACTTCTAGTAGCTGCAGTAATAGTGGTATTATTTACATCTGTAGGCTGCAATGTGATGTGGAAAAAGAAAAAAAAAAGCATTAGAGAAAGAGTCAAAAGACCTGGCTTCTGCTAACACTCCTCTTTGCTTTTTTTAATAATATATTTTTATTTTTCAAAATATATGCAAAGATAGTTTTCATCATTCATCCTTGCAAAATCTTGTGTTCCAAATTTTTCTCCCTTTCTCCCACTCCCTGTCCTCTAGACAGAAAGCAATCCATTATAGGTTAAACATGTACAATTCTAATAGATATAGTTCCACATTTATCATTCTGCACAATAAAAATCGTATCATAAAGAAAAAATGAGAAAAAAAAGCAAGAAAACAATAACAACAAAGGTGCAAATATTATGTTGTACTCTACATTTAGTTCTCATACTCCTCTTTCTGGATGCAGATGTCATCACGTCTATTGGAATTGGCCTGAATCACCTCATTGTTGAAAATAGCCAAGTCCAACAGAGTTGATCATTGCATGATCTTGTTGTTTCTATGTTTAATCTTCTTTTGGGTCTACTCACTTCATCAATTCATTTAAGTTTCTCCAAGCCTTTCTGAAATCATTCTGCTGATTGTTTCTTTCTTTTTTAAAAAATTTATTTATTTTTAATACACATTGTTTTATGAATTATGTTGGGAGAAAAAATCAGAGCAAACAGAAAAAACCATGGAAGAGACAAGAAAACAGAAAAAAAAAAAAAAAAGTGAGCATAGCATGTGTTGATGTACATTCAGCCCCCTTAGTTCTTTCTCTGAATGCAGATGTCATTTTCTGTCCAAAGTCTATTGGGATTGCTTTTAATCATTGAGAAGAACCAAGTTTTTAATAATTGATCATCACACATTCTTGCTGTTATTGTGAATAATATATTCCTGGTTCTGCTTGTTTCACTCAGCATCAGTTCATGTAAATCTTTCCAGGCCTTTCTATAATCAGCTTGTTCATAATTTTTTATAGAATAATAATATTCCATTACCTTCATATACTACAACCATTCCTCAATTAAAGGACATCCACTCCTTTCAAATTCTTTGCTATCACAAAAAGAGCTGCTACAAACATGTTTGCACATGTGGGTCTTTTCCCCTCCTTTATGATTTCTTTGGGATACAGACTCTGTAATGGCACTATTGGTAAAAAATGTATGCACAGTTTTATAGCCCTCTGGGCATACTTCCAGATGTTCTCCAGAATGTTTGTATTGTGTCACAATTTTACCAACAATGTATTAGTATCCCAGTTTTCCCACAAACCCTCCAACTTTTATCATTATCTTTTCCTGTCATCTTAGCCAATCTAAGAGGTATGAGATGGCATCTGAGAGTTGTCTTAATTTGCATTTCTTTAATAATGATTTAGACCATTCTTATATAATTATATATATTTATATTATTACATATTATATTTTATATATATTATATAACTATAATTTAATTTCGTTATCTGAAAATTGTTCATATCCTTTGACCATTTATCAGTTGGGACGCATATTATACATTTAACACAGTTCTTTATATATTTTAGAAATGTGATTTTTTTTTTTTCAGAAATACTGACTGTAAAGATTTTTTTCCCAGCTTTGTACTTCCTTTTTAATCTTGTTTCTATTGGTTTTGGTTGTGCAAAACCTTTTTAAATTAATATAATCAAAGTTGTCCATTTTGCCTTTCATAATGTTCCCTAGTTCTTCTTTGGTCAAAAATTCCTCCCTTCTCCAAAGATTTGATAGATAAATTATCCATTGTTCTCCTAATTTGTTTTTGGTATCCTCCTTTCTGCCCAAAACATGTATCCATTTTTACCTTATTTTTGTATGGAGTGTGAGATATAGTTCTATGCCAAGTTTCTGACATCTTATTTTTTGATTGTCTCAGCAATTTTTGTCAAATAGTAAGTTCTTATTCCAGAACCTGAGAGTTTGGGGGTTTATCAAATACTAGATTGCTGTAAGCCTTGCTTACTGTGTCATGTGTTTCTAATCTATTCCACTGATCCACCACTTTATTTCTTAGTACCAAATAGTTTTGATGATTGCTGCTTTATAATAGTACTTCGAAGCCACCATCCTTTGTATTTTTTAAATTAATTTCCTTGATATTCTTCACCTTTTTTTCTTCCAGATGAATTTTGTTATTATTTTATTTTATTCTACAAAATAATGTTTAGGCAGTTTGATTGGTATAACACTGAACATATATATAGACCAATTTAGACAAAATTGACATTTTTATTATATTAGCTTAGCCTAGTCATGAACAATTCATATTTTTCCAATTGTTTAGACTTGGTTTTATTTGTGTGAGAAGTATTTTGTAATAGTATTCATATAGTTCTTGGGTTTGTCTTGGCAGCTATTTTATTTTGTCTACAGAAATTTTAAATGGAATTTCTCTTTCTATTTTTTGCTGATGGCCTTTGTTTGTATTATATAGAAATGCTGATGATTTGTGTGGTTCATTTTATATCCTGCAACTTTGCTAAATCTGTGAGTTTTCAGTAGATTTTTGAATGATTTTCTAGGATTCTTTCCGGATATCATCATATCATCTGCAAAGAGAATAGTTTTTATTTCCTTGTGGTCTATTCTAATTCCTTTAATTTCTTTTTCCTTTCTTATTACTAAAGCCAACATTTCTAGTACAATGTTGAATAATAGTAGTGATCCTTGTTTTACCCCTGATCTTATTAGGAATACATTCAGTTTCTCTCTTTTACAAGCAATGTTTACTGTAGGTTTTACATGGATACTAATTATTTTAAGGAAAGCTCCCTTTATTGCTATGTTCTAGGAATGCTGTAGGAGTGAGTACTATGTTTTGTCAAAAGTTTTTTCTGCATCTATTTAGATTATTATATGATTTCTTTTGATTTGGGTATTGATATGGTCGATTATAACCATGCAAAACCTAGAGTATATCCTGCTGATAAGTACTGTAATCTCTTTGCTAATATTTTATTTAAATTTTTTGCATCAATATTCATTAAGGAGATTGGCCTGTAATTTTCTTTCTCTGTTTTGGTCCTTCCTGGTTTAGATATCCATGCCATATTTGTATCATAGAAGGAATTTGGCAGTACTCCTTCTTTACCTATTTTTCCAAATAATAATTTACATATTTTAAATTTTTGGTAGAATTCACTTGTGAATTAATCTGGTCCTGAGATTTTTTTCTTAGGGAGTTCATTGATGACTCTTCTGTTAACCTGGGCAGTTTATATTTTTGTAAATATTCATCCCTTTTAGTTAGATTGTCAAACTTGCTGGCATACAGTTGGGCAAAATAGCACCTAATTATTTTGTTAATTTCTTTTTCATTGGTGGTAATTTCTCCCCTTTCATTTTTGATCCTGGTGATTTGTTTGTTTTTCTTACTTTTTTTCTGATCAAAATGACCAAAGATCTATCTATTTTGTTAGTTTTTTCATAAAACCAACTCTTAGTTTTATTTATTAGTTCAATAGTTTTATTAATTTCTATTTTATTGCTCCTTTGAGTTTCAAAATTTATAATTTGGTGTTAAATGGGGGGGGTAAATTTGTTCTTTTTCTAAATTTTTAAGTTGCATGCCTAATTCATTGATCTCCTCTTTCTCTATTTTATTTATATAGCTATTTAGAGATATAAAATTTCCTCTAAGAGGAAAGAGCTACTTTGGCTGCATGGGATATTGTCTCATTATTGTCATTTTCTTGGATAAAATCATGGATTGTTTCAGTGATTGGTTGTTTGAACCACTCCTTTAGAATTAGATTATTTAGTTTCCAATTGGTTTTTAGTTTTATCTTTCCTTGACCCTTTATTTTTATTTCATTGTGGTCTGAAAAGGAAGCATTTACTATTTCTGTCTTTTTGCATTTGATTGTGAGGTTTTTCTGTCCTAATACATGATTAGTTTTTGTGTAGGTGCCACATACTGCCAAGAAAAAGATGTATTCATTTCTATTCCTATTCAGTTTTCTCCAGAGATCTATTATATCTAGATTTTCTAAGATCCTATTAACCTCCCTAGTTTCCTTCTTATTTATTTTGTGGCTAGTTTGTCTGATTTTGAGAGGGGAACATTGAGGTCACCCCCAAAATTGTTTTACTATTATTTTTTCCTGTAATTGGCTTAAAATCTTCTCTAGGAATTTGCCTGCTCTATCACTTGGTACATACACATTGAGTATTGTTACTGCTTCATTATTTATAATTCCTTTTATTAAGATGTACTTTCCCTTCTTATCTCTTTTAATAAGATCTACTTTTAGTTTTTCTTTATCAGAAATCAGAATTGCTACCCCTTCTTTTTTTACTTCAGCTGAAGCATAATAAATTCTATTTCAGCCTTTTGCCTTTACTCTGTATGTGTCTCTCTCTGTCAAGTGTGTTTCTTATAAACAACATATTATAGGATTCTGTTTTTTAATCCACTCAGCTATTTGTTTCCATTTTAAGGGAGAGTTCATCCCATTCAGTTATAATTACCATCTTTGTATGTCCCTCCATACTATTTTCTCCCCTGTACATACTTTTGTTCTCTCATTCCACCCTGTCCTTAGTCGTGTGTGTGTTTTTTTTTAACCTACTCTATCTACTATCTTGTCTTTCCTCCTTCTCTTACCTTTTTCCCCAGAATTTCTGCTCTCCCTTCTATCTTGTCCCTCCCTTTTCTTTCCTATTTCTCCTCCTGCTTCTTTATAGGGTTAGATAAATTTCTATACCCAACTGAATAATTAGGTTATTCCCTCTTAAAGCCAAAATTGATGAGATCAAGTTTCAGACAATGCTCATTCTCCTCATTTCCCTGGATTATAACAGGTCTTTTGAGCCTGTCATGTGAACTAATTGTCCCATTATACCTCCCCTTTCCTCTTTTTCCAGTACAGAGCTTTTTCCATCCCTTAAAGTCTTTTTCTTTGATGTCATCATCTCAGAATCCATTCACAACCACACCCTCAGTCCATGTGATGCCCTATTTTGTCTGCCCCAGTGACAGATATAATTCTTAAGAGTTACAGATATCATTTTCCCATCTAGGAATATAAAAAAATTGACTTTTAAATAATATATATTTTCCCTTGTTTATATTTCTATACTTTTCTTGAGTTCTTTGATTCTGGTTTATTTTTTCAATAGAATTTAAGAAAATCTCTTATTTCATTGAAGTCCCATGGCCTCCCTTGAGAGATGATATTGAATCTGGCTAGATAGTCAATTCTTGGTTGTAACCCCAGGTCCTTTGCATTCAAGAATATGGTATTCCAGGCCTTTCAACCCTTTATTGTAGAAGCTGCCAGATCCTGGGTAATACTAACTGTTGCTCCTTGATATTTGAATTGTTTTTGTCTGGCAGCTTGCTGCATTTTTTCTTTGATATTTTAGTTTTGGAGTTTTTCTACAATGTTCCTTGGGGTTTTCCTTCTGGGATCACCCAGTAGATTCTTTCAATGAGTATTTCCCCCTCTATTTCTAGAATATTGGAGTAATTTTCTTTAATGATTTCTTATAAAATGATATCTAAGCTCTTTTTTTTTTGTGGGGGGAGGCAGTCATGGCCTTCAAGTAGGCCAATAATTTTTAAATTGTCTCTTTAGGATCTATTTTTCAGATCAGCTGTTTTGCCAATGAAGTATTTCATATTTTCTTCCATTTTTTCATTCTTTTTAGTTTGATTCTTGCTGTCCCACAAAGTCATTGGCTTCCATGTGCCCTGTTCTAGTTTTTAATGTGTGATTTTCTTCAGTTACTTTTTGTATCTCTTTTTCTTTTGATGTGTTCACTTTTTAAGAAATTGTTTTTTTAATTTTTTTCTTACTTTTCCAAGTTGTTGACTTTCTCATGCATGTCCTTCATTTTCTTTCCCATTTTTTCTTCTACCTCTCTTATTTGCCTTTTGAAGTCTTTTATAAACATTTCCAAGAAGCCTCTTTGGGCTTGTGACCAGTTTATCTCTCTCTAAAATTTCTTCTGTGGAATTCTGTCCTTGTCTAAGTTTGTGTTTTGGTCTGCCTTATCACTATAGTAGCTTTTTATGATCAAGGTTCTTTTTTGTTTCTGGCTCATTTTCTTTCTTTTTCTTTTGGTATTTCCTCTTTTTTACTTTAAGGGTGGAACTGTGCGCTTGGGCTAATGGAGGTACTGTCCCAAGCTTCCTGTGCAGTTCTGATCTTTGAGAATAGAGGCCCCTTGTGTTTCTAGAGGGTAACTTTGCCTACGCAGTTCAGGTAACAGCCTGATTTACCAGAGTTTCCTTCTGAGCTGGGACTGGAAGCTGCTGCACTGATCTGCTCCTATACTGAGCCAAGAATGAGGGTCTTAGTTGCTGATTTGCTATGGTTAAGACCCTCTCACTGGCTTTTCCAGAGTCTAAATGACTTGGGTTGAACATCCTTTTCATTCCAGTGAGACTGACTTTTCTTGAAGATTTTTCAGTCTATCTTGAACTGGAGAGGCTTTTCATTGAATCAGACTCTGTTCAGAGGTTTGATTTCATGTGGTTTTCAGGGGAAACTGGGAGAGCTCAAGCAGCTTCCTGATTTTACTCTTCCATATTTGTTCTACCTTCAGAACCCTGCTGATCTTTTGTTGTTGTTGTTGTTGTTGTTGTTGTTGTTTTTACTTTATTATTGTATTCATTGGAAATACTCAATTTGTTAAGTCATTATAATAGTTCATATACGTCTTCTTACATATTTTCTGAATTCATCATATTCGTTATTGCTTGTAGCATAATAAAGTTTATCACATTTCTTTATTATGATTTTCTCCTATCCCATTTCTTTTTGTTGTTGCTGTTTTTCTTTTCTTTTTCTTTTTCTTTTTTTTAATTAAAACTCTTTATTTTCAAAACATGGACAGATAATTTTTCAACATTGACCCTTGCATAGCCTTGTGTTTCAAATTTTCCCTCTTTCCCCCCACTCCCTCCCCTAGATGGCAAGCAATCTAATATGTTATACATATTAAAATATATGTTGAATCCAATATATGCAAACATATTTATACAATTATCTTACTACATAAGAAAAATCAGATCAAAAAGGAAAGAAAATGAGTAAGAAAACAAAATGCAAACGAACAACAGCCAAAAGAGTGAGAATGTTATGTTGTGATCCACACACAGTTCCTACAGTCCTCCCTCTAAGTGCAGATGGCTCTCTTCAACACAAGATCATTGGAACTGTCCTCAATCATATCATTGTTGGAAAGCGCCACGTCCATCAGAATTGATTGTCATATAATCTTGTTGTTGCTCTATATAATGATCTCCTGGTTCTGCTCACTTCACTTATCATTGGTTCTAAAATCATCCTGCTGATAGTTTCTTATAAAACAATAATATTCCATAACATTCATATACCACAATTTAATTCAGCCATTCTCCAATTGATGGGCATCCACTCAGTTTCCAGTTCCTTGTCACTACAAAAAGGGCTGCCATAAACATTTTGGCACATGTGGGTCCCTTTCCCTCCTTTAAGGTCTCTTTGGGATATAGGCCTAGTAGAAACATTGCTGCATCAAAGGGTATGTATAGTTTGATAGCCCTTTGGGCATAGTTCCAAATTGTTCTCCAGAATGGTAGGGTCAATTTTCAACTCCACCAACAATGTATTAATGTCCCAGTTCCTACATCTCCTCCATCATTTATCATTATCTTTTCCTATCATCTTAGCCAATCTGAGAGGCATGGAGTCATACATCAGAGTTGTCTTAATTTGAATTTCTCTAATCAATAGTGTTTAAAGTATTTTTTTCATATGTCTAAAAATGGCTTTAATTTGTTCATTTGAAAAGTGTTTATTCATCTTTGACCATTTATCAATTGGAAAATGACTTGTATTCTTATACATTTGAGTCAATTATCTATGTATTTTAGAAATGAGGCCTTTATCAGAACCCTTGAATGTAAACATTTTTCTCAGTTTTCTGCTTCCCTTCTAATCTTGAACTGCATTGGTTTGGTTTATACAAAAACTTGTTAATTTAATATAATCAAAATTATCCATTTTGCATTTCATAATGTTATCTAGTTCTCCTTTGGCCATAAATGTCTATTATATTGCTTATATTATCACCCTTTATATTTAAATCATAAAGCCATTTTGATCTTGTTTCCATATAGGGTGTCAGGTGTTGGTCATTGCCTTATTTCTGCCATACTGTTTTCTAGTTTTCCCAGAAATTTTTATCAAACAATGAGTTCTTATCCCAGAAACTGGATTCTTTGAGTTTATATAACACTAAATTACAATAGTCATTGACTATTTTGTCTTATGAACCTAACCTAGTCCACTGATCAAATTCTCTATTTCTTAGCCAATACCAAATGGTTTTGATGACTGCTGCTTCATAATGTAGTTTTAAGTCTGACATTAGTAGGCCACCTAAGTTTGTGGGTTTTTTTTTTTTTTTCATTAATTCCTTTTAAATTCTTGACCTTTTGTTTTTTCAGATGAATTTTGATAGTATTTTTTTCTAGTTTCATTAAGTTATTTCTTGGCAGTTTGGTATGGCACTAAATAAGTAAATTAATTTAGGCAGAATTGTCATTTTTATTATATTAGCTCAGTCTATCCATGAACACATGATATGCTTTCAGTTATTTAGATCTGACTTTATTTTTGTGAAAAGCGTTTTATTGTTAAGCTATTAACTTTTTTTAAGTTCCTCTTTCATATTTTAGAATTTCATTTTTTTAACTCTATACTCTTACATCATGTCTTCTTAGTAGTTTAACTTCTTGTGATAGATTTTTTTTTTCCTTTGAAGCTTTTATTCTAGGTATTTTTGAGTTATGTAAACCTCAGGGTTTGTATCTTAGAAATTTTGAGTATCCTAAAAGGTTTTTTGTTTTTTTTTTTAATTTATTTATATTATTGTTTACTCATTCTTGGTGCTCAGGCCTCAAGAGCTATTATAGCTCTCTTGTACTTTAGAAACCAAGTTGAGGTAGTTTTCTTTGCCCCTGGGAGGGACAGGGTGGTGGTGAGGAGGCAGAAGAACGTTAGGGTTTTTCTCTAATTCTGGAGTAAATTAAAGCCTTTGGGGGAAGGGGATTGGGGGAAATGGCTTTTCATTTATTTACATTTATTTTTTAAGAATTGACAGCAAGTAAAAATTGAAGCATTTTTCTTTACTCTTCACACTAAACTCATTTTCAGTTTCCTTCTCCTTGTCAAGAAAATGGGGGTAGGGAAAGATGAGTTATATATTAATCAGGTTGTTTAGTAGTAGAAGAGAACTGACCTGGATCTTTTTTTTTTCCTCTTGGTCTTTCTAATCCTTCTTGCCAGAGTGACCTATTTGGACTAGAATGACAAAAGATAGGACATAGAGAAGAGGGATTCAAGAATAAAGGGTAGTGTAGGGTGGAGTTGGTCCTTGATCATCCAGAGAGCAGCTTAGGGGGCTTAGTAGAGTGCTAGCCCTAATCAGGTGAACCTAAATTCAAATCTAGCCTCAGGTACTTACTAGTGGTGTGACTCTGAGCTAGTCACTTAACTATGTTTGTCTCAATCTCCTCATCTATAAAATGACCTTGAGAAGGAAATGGCAAATGTCTCTGATATCTTTGCCACCGCCACCTCCTCCCTCCAAAAAAAAAGAGGTCCAAAAAAAAGTAGGAAAGTACTGAGGTATGAAAGAAATATAGACCACAGTGAGGATGAAGACTAGAGTTTGGCACCATGGAACTGATGGAATGATGGATTGACAAAAGACTATGACTAAGTAAACAAATTTCAAAGTTCATGGACATGGAAACAGAGCTTTTAGGAGTAATAGATCAAAGATATGATTATTTCTTATGTTGCAGCAGCAAATCAATGGAAGAGTATGTTTTAGGAATATAGATGGCATAACTTTGAGGTAAGACTGTTTGAGGTGGCTAGTATATGTTGAAGTCCCCTAATAAACAATACAGTGGAAAGGAAGACTCTGAGCCTAACACTGAATTCACTAAGAGTATCCTAGAGATTCGGCTACCAGAATCTTGATTGGGTGATAAATTTGGATTGAATGAATCTCAGAGGCTGAAGATCGTAGATTTATGGTTATAAAGGAAGAGCCTGGAGAGGCAGTAGGCAGCAAGGAGTATCTGGCTCCTTCATTATGATCAGCAGTTGATATGAATAAAAGAACAACTAGTTCTGGACAGCATAGCCAGGGAACCTAGGTCCCAGTGAATACCAGAAGTTGGAAGGGATGAGAAATGAAAATGTTAAGATAAAAACAAAAATTTTATTCAGCTTTTGTTCCAGAGAGCAGAATGGAAACCGCAGGCAGAGCTGTAGAGGGGTTTTGATGTGGGGAGAGGCAGGTGGGGTTGTGAGAAATGGGAGGGCTGTGGCTTTGTATGTGGGAGGGCAGGACAGTAGAATTGCATGACAGGGACAACATAAAAGGTTGGGATTATACTAATCACTGAGGAATTTTGTTTTTGTTCACTCATTGAAATCTGGTTCTTTGTGACCCAATTTGGAGTTTTCTTGATACTGAAATAATTTTGCTATTTTCTTCTCCAGGTTATTTTAGAGATAAGAAAACTAAAGCAAATGGCATTAAATGACTTGTCTAGCATCACATAGCTATTAAGTGTCTTAGGCTAGATTTTAACTCAGAAGATCAGTCTTCTTTACCCTAGGCCCAAAACTCTATCCACTGCACCATACCAGACTTTAGAAGTTTTCTGAGGGAAGCAGATGATTAAACTGTTTTAATACTGTCCCCTAAATTCATGACAAATTGTGATGTTGGGCCTTGGAAGGCCTTTCCTCACAGCAAGCAGCAATAGATAGAGGGATCCAAGAGGTATAGTGGTAAGACAGGAGAAGGAAGTACCAGGTGACCAACTGAAGTACTCAGGGGCAAGGATAGAAACTTGAACAGGGGTTACCCTGCTCTATCCCTATCAATAAACGGTATGGAGCTGAAAAAAGACCCTAAGACAAAAACAGAATCTGAAAGGACCTTCTTAGTTTAGATTATTATCCCAGTTATTATGTAACCTTCCTAAGAACAAAGAAATATATCTTATACTTCCTCTTTATTCTATACAATGTGTGTTAGACATCACTAAATGCTTGTTCAGTTGATTTAATATTTATTCATTTTAATAGCAGGTTAATTCTTTAATTCTATGAGCAAAATTCTTTGCATATACTAGGCATTTAATAAAATGCTTATTGATTGGTTGATCTTAAAAATGTGGCTTCACCTCAAATTACTTTTCCAGTTTTCCTTTAGAATTTCTAGTGTTTTGAAATTGTAACCTAGGCTAAGGAAATTACATCAATGGCTTAAATTTTGGTTCTTAACATTCTCTATGATTTTGAACCTTCAGAGACTTCTTGTTTGCTAGTATTGTGTAAGCTCAGTTTAATCTCTTTATAGCCTTCCCAAGACTATGGATTGAGTGTTTTACTATTGCAGATTTTTAAAAATAACATACAAAATGTACTATTCATTTTGAACCCAATGTTAGCTAAGGCTTGTGACTTTGAACATACATTATGTGATTAGTTTTGCTTTTCTTTCTGCCAGAGATGTTCTTTAGCTATGCAACTAACCATCATGTACTTAAATGAATTAAGTATACAATAGATTTCTTTACACTATAATACATTAAGATCCCCAAAAATTGGATTTCAAATACCTAAATATGATTATTGAGAAAAGAAAAAAAGCCACTTGAGTTATAATTTGACCATAATGAAAATTCTTATTTACTTGAATCTCATGATGCCTAGCAGTTGACTAAAACCTAGTTTCATTTTATAATTTCTGGTTTCCATTATTTTGTTTTAATATATTCCTAAAACATAATATCTTTTTTTCCTCATTACTTGAGTAACATTAAAAATATTTAAAATTCACTGTCTTGCCTTTAAAAAAAAAAAAATTTCCAACATAGTATGTTAAGAATGTTAAAAATGAGCCCCTCTAACTAAACTTTTTGTAAAGGTTTGTGAAATTTTTATATGATTAATTAATGAATTCAGGATAACTTTCCCCTACCCCAACCTTTTTCTCCTGTTTAGCATTTTCCACTTTTTTACCCTGTGATGTACAAGCCCTCACTGGTTAATTATGTATATATTTAGCTACTGCATGTGTTGGGCTTATTATTGTCATCTAATTAGATGTAACTTGAACTGCTTGCTTCTAGAAAAATCATTAAAAATTCTTTCCTAATGACCTAGAGATGACAAAATGTCTGTAAAGTGTGAAGAAGCAGACAAGCATAGGAACATCGCTCTTAAAGAGTGTTAATCCAGATGCTGCAATCATCTAATTAAACAATATTTTGCTGTCATTAACATTTTCACCAAGGAATTGCAGTTATAATTTCTTTGTCAGCTGTCTCTAGATCACTTTACCTTCAAAACTAAAGTGCCATATAAAAACATTAAATTGGATGGTTTAATTAAAAAGGTTTTTTTTACCTTTTTTTATAATGAAGAAACATACTCAGTATTTCTGAGATCTCATTTACTGTGCCTCACTTTTATTGTTCAAGTAGATTAGTGTCATAGGCTTGTGATATTTAATATTCAGCCTTTAACATTAATCTTTATATGCTTGGTTGTTGAAAAATCTGCTCTTACTACTGCTTAAGAAAGTGTAGAATCTACTAACTGTACAAGCTAATCTATTAAATTAGCTCACTTAAAAATGAAACTATACATAAGTTAAATAAAAAAAAAAAGCTTTGTTTTTAAAAACAAATTACCTTACATAGTTTAATGAATAGCAGTCATTTTTTAAGATAATGGAAATTATATTTGAGAAGATTAAAATAGTGGACCTTATTCATTGTTAAAAATTATGGGCCCCCGAATTTTATACTGTCTCTTGAAGTGACGGCCATACATAATTATATTCTTAAAGATATTATTTGAAATTCACATGCTTTTTCCATCCTTTAGTGTGAAAATTTTATATTTATAATTCCTACTAATGAAAACCTCTTAACATTTTACTTGTATTATTATGTTTACTTGAATTAATATCTTGCTAAATAGTTTATAATTGAATATATTTAATTATTACCATAATTTTTTAAAAATACAAATACTTTTGCAATTACTTCAAGAGTATTACAAGAAAGGTCACAATAAGGGAGCATGTAAAACTTGAATATTGAGCTGTATCTTGAATAAAAAGAGGGTTTCTTTGAGGAAGAAGTATAGTAGGAGTAAATAATGGAAGGTGGAATGGCATGTAGAAGGAATAGAGAGACCATTTTGACTAGATCACACAGTGTGAAGGGATAAATAATGTCAAGTAAGGTTAAAAAGAAAGATTGGGGTTAACTTGCAAAGGCTTTTATAAACTAAAAGATGAGTTTATATATGTAAATGTATATTCACATTTATTTTAGATAAACAGAAAATGTCAAAATGTGGCTTTTTATCTTGGTTAAAAATTAGCATGATGCTTTTCTTTAATAATTTCCATTTTTAACTGAGATTATTTCACATTATTGCATATTTTACTTCCAAATCATCAGAATAATAGCCATATGTTTACAGTTTTAAATTATATTTGGAACAATTGAACATTTAAAGACATGGTCCTTTGATATTGGTATTCATTATTTCCTTTTCCCTATAGATTAAATATGGTAGGAAGTAATTCCGATTAAAAATTTATGGCCTTAATTTGATTTTTATTTTTAATGTTCTTCATTTAGATCATATGGGTTTGCAAATTACAGATTAAAACACTTAAACAAAATAATGAAAAGTTATATAATTGAAATTGGTTTTTTGAATTTATACACTTGTATCACATTCATTTAAACCAGCCTATGCAACACAATATTTTGTGAATTCCGTAAGTAGTACTAATGATAAATTCCATTTGTAGCACTGTATAGTCTTCAATGTTTTCACATAAATTATTTCATTTGATCCTCATGATTGTGATCATCCAGTTGTTCTGTTGTGTCTTACTTTGGTGACTCCCAACTTTATGTGACCTCTTAATGGTATAGTTTTTTCTTGGCAAAGATACAGAAATGATTTGCCATTTTCTTCTCCAGTGGATTAAGGCAAACAGAGATTAAGTGACTTGCCCAGTGTCTGATTTGAGTATCTGATTTGAAATCAGGTCTTTCTGACTCCAGGCCCAATTCTTTATTAATTTTTTTAGTGTGCAGTATGGTTCATTTTTATTTAATTTTTTTCATTAATACACTGACCATATTATCTTAAAAATAAACATGTCAAAAAATCTGGACTCTTAGGCATACCTACGTATAGTTCAATGTTATCCTAGAACCTAGAATAGGTTAGCAAAGCACACATATGATATATCTTAATTATAAAATTTATGCTTTTAAGATAAGTGTTCAAGACCTACCACAACTCCACCTTTCCAATCTTATATAACACTTTACCAATATGTCTGCTGTGCTCTGACCAAACTCATAAAAATAAATCCATATTCAGTGCTTTTATACACATTAACTATACTTGGAAGAGTCAAAAGTTCTTCCTTTTGGTCCTTAAATGGAACTTTATTTATTGTCTCTTACAATGTTTCCCATGGTTTTTACTGCATTATAGCTATTAAAGAATTATAGTTTATTTGTATATGTCCTATTCCCTTACTAATTTTTAAGCTCTATAAGGTGAGCACTATTTTCAATTATCTTTATATCTTAGCTAGCAAGATAACATGCTTAACAAAATAAAAAAGCTAATTTAAACCTGGTATCTGTCCGTATTGTTGATGAATTGAAGGAAGAAAGGGAGCAAGGGAGAGAGTTGAGCAAGGTTGCATTCTAATGAAACTCTGAAGTATATCCCATTTCATAATACGTAAATCCTGATGCAGAGGATCAAAGATACTGATGTAGAAAGCTTGAAGATTTGTATCCTTCTTTGTTGTGTAGGCAAGTTGTGTCTTATATTTTTTTAAAAATGCTATAACTGGAAATACTTTGTATAGGCATGGACTGATAATGTTGTGATGTTAATAACATTTTTTTATCTTGTCAAATTTTTGTAGTCTTGAATATTTTTCTCATATTTCACCGAAAACATCTATGCATTGATATCTAAATTATATTTTAAGAATAAACATAATGGATAGACGAGTACTTTTTAATTAAATAGAAGTTACAATTTGGCAAGAAAGTAAAGTTTCAGTACTACAGTTTATTCTCTGATATATATATACATACATGTAATATTTAGTAATTATTCACGTATAACAATTTCATATCCTATTTTTTCTTTACTAGGACGAACATACAACGATCTGAACCAATATCCAGTATTTCCATGGGTATTAACAAACTATGAGTCAGAAGAATTAGACCTGACACTTCCAGGAAACTTCAGAGATCTTTCAAAGGTATCTTTTAACAGAAAACTAGTTTATTCTACAATATACAAATATAATTTGCTTGAAAGAGCATATGTTTCATATGTTTCATACATACTACATATGTTGTACTAGTATGTTCTAGTATACATATATACTAGTATATATAGTATATACTACTATACTATAAAAGTAGTATAACTTTTGGGATGCGGTTTAGCAATACACAGTTAAAATTAGAAAAATAAACACACATTTGGCCCAATAATTCTATTTGACTAAAGACATGATTATAATAGCATCCAATTAGCATAGTGTAGTAGTATAACGAAAAAAGCACTAAATTATCATCCCAAAGATCTTGGCTCTATCTTATTCCAGCTCCATGATCTTAGGCATCACTTGATGTCACTGACACTCAACTTTCTCATCACTACAATGGGAATTTTCACTTAGAATTGTTAGAACAATCCAATGAGATTACATATGAATGCTCCAAGAAAACAATCTGATGAGATTACATATGAATGTTTCATTCATATGTAGAGTTAGTAAAGGCATTTTTATAATTGGTTTATTATTTGGCATAACCTACTCCCTATGCTTAAAATGGAAAACATTTTAAACATAGGGAGCAGGTTATGCCAAATAATAAGGATAACAAACATTTAATATCTTAACACATGCAAAATGGAAAGGTTATACTATAAAAAGAATAGATAATAAAAGGTTTTATTTTTAATAGTGTAGATTTTAAAATGGGATAAGAAACCTGGTCTTAATGCAAAGTATGAGAAGCAGTCTTCAGAAATACAATGAGGTGGGCAATGTATTAAGAATATGGGCAAATAAAATGACTTGTCATATTATAAAAGAATACATATCAGATAGAATAAATATAAAACATATTTTCTATATATGCACATATATAGCCAGAATATATATAAGATAGAATAGATATAAAAGAAAATGTTGGTGTGAGTGTCAATGAGAAGTTTGCATAGTTTGTTAAGGACTTAGGGAAAATTTAGCAAAAATATTTTAAAAGATTTTTTTTTTTTATAAAAACAAATGACAAAATTAGGTGGCATACGTGATGAACATTTCTAAGTACAAAGGAAAACTTCCAACAATACTACATATGTGTATGAGGTTACTTTTCTGGAAATTTCTTATCACTGGAATGTAGTCAAAAATTCAAATTTCCAGACACCAAATAGAAGTCACAGAGTCCATGCCTTAAAACCAGTGAGTCTTTGACTTTCATTTAAAATGTAGTTATCCCTGTTTTACACATAATTCTGATAACTTTTACCATTTAGCTTACCAACCAGAAGCTTTTAGGCACAACAAATAGAGAGGAAAAGATAACTTATTCTGCAAATAGAAGAAATTATTAGAAATAAGTCAGATTATTGAAGTACATTAAAATAAATCTATTTTATATAAACAAAAATATTATTAAAGCAAGAGATTAGGAAATAATGTTGCAAATAAAACATGGTATTTGAAATACATAAGGAACTAGCATATGATATGAAAAGACAATTTTCTCAATTAACTATAAATTTTCATTAATCATTTGAAAAAATGTCTGCTCTCAGTGGTCAAAGAGATGCAAATTCAAAGAGTGTTGAGATGTTACTTCACACTTATCAAATTGGCAAAAATCAGTAAAAGAAATGCTGTTTAATTCTGGGAGGGATGTGAAAAATAATCCGTATGCATTTATAAAGTGTCTACTTTGTGTCAGAGTTGGAAAGTTGCATAGTCTTTTGGGATGCGGTTTAGCAATACACAGTTAAAATTAGAAAAATAAACACACATTTGGCCCAATAATTCTTTTTAGGACAATAAACCCTGAAAGTGTTAACAAAAGCAAAATGGAATATCTATGCAAAGATTTTCATAGCAACAATATTAAAAAATGCCAAAAATCCCTGAATTTTACCTAAATAATCAACAATGATATATTAGTGTAATAAAATATTATAATGTAATAAAAAAAATAATTATAAGTACTATAAATATATCTTACAAAACTTATGAAATAATGTAAAGCAAAAGCCAATTAGATTTGGTCATGAGGCATTTGGGCAACCTTTGAAAAGTAATTTCATTAGAGAGCAGTGAGTAAAAAAGCCAAATTACTAGGTGTTTAGAAGTGAGTGGGTAATAAAGGAAAAGAGAAAATGGGACAGTCTTTCAAGACAAAAAATTATCAAGACTTTTTTTTAGGTATGGGGTAAACTGAGCATGTTTATATGCATATGGAAAGATGTGTTAAATATGAATGACAGAAAAGACTGAAGAAGTGAGGCTCTAGAGCAACAAAAGGTAATAGAATCATGGACACCAGTTGAGGAATTAGCTTTGATGATTAGTAAACAAAGATTCATCATATTTCAGGCTTAAGCAAAAGAAGGGCTGGAGAGGTAAGAGTAATAGAAGTCAATCATCAAGTGCCTATTGTATACTTGAGAGAGACAAAGACATTGAATTATCCTATCTTTCAAAGAGCTTATATATAGCCATGGAAATACGTGGGACAATACATGGAAAAACAGAACCAACCAGGTGTATAAATAAGTGCCAATAAATGTCTAGTGGCATATAACACAGTAATTGTTATAGGTGGAGAGGGAAGATTATGTCACATTAAAAAGTGATTGACATTTATATAGAGCTTTTAAGTTTGTCTTAAAGAACTTTACAAATATTTTCTCATTTGCTCTTTAGAACATTCCTGGAAGGCTAATGCTATTACTCCCCTAATTTTTCAGAAGAAACCACTGAGTCTGACAAGGGGAAAGTGAGTTCCAATGGATTATCCAGCTATTAAATTCTTAAAGCAGATTCACACTAAGATCTTTATCTAAGTCTTACCTATTTTGTTATGTTGCTTCTATGATAACTTCTTGTTGTGAACAACAAGTTGTTCACTAGTTCTAGTTCAGTGGTGTCCGACTTTTAATGATCCCATGGACCATATTATCCATTGGGTTTTCTTAGTAAAGGTGCTAGAATAATTTGCCATTTCTTCTCCAGTGGATTAAGGCACACAGAGGTTAAATGACTTGCCGAGAATTACATAACTAATGTCTTGAGAGTAGATTTAAACTCAGGTCTTCCTTACTCTAATCCCAGAGCTCTATCAACTAAGATATATAGCTGCCTCTAGGACAGTTAAGGAATACTTAAATGAGGAAGAGAAGCTAGGAGGAGGACAAGGTTCATAACCTTTATTGGCTCCAGTTTTCTCATGTGAAATAGCTGATAAATAAAAATAACTTCCAGGATTGTTCTGAGTATAAAATTAGGCAGTTATTTATAAGGCACTTTGCAGATCTTAAAGTGTTATACAAATGCCAGCTTTTATTATTATTATAGATAGATATTTGCCTTTGTTGAACATTTTATTATAAAAGGAGGGAACAGTCAACCTATTTTATCAGTAAGATATATTGAGTCTCTTATTTAATTAGAGATCATAGGTTTAAATTTTTATCAATTACATTTATAAGTGTTAGAGGTTTGTATTTATAGTTTGACAGAAGAGAAAGCGAATGAAATCAGCTGTCGTAGATAATCATTCAGTATAAAACTATGAAGCAAGATGCCCATTTTTCTTCCTTATTAAAGTTTTCATAAATATACCAATGTAGTAAAACAGACCAAATTTAGGTTTTACACAGATATTTCAGTTGTGTACACTCATTACATGAGTTTGACATTTCCGGCATCATATTGTCATTGCTTATTAAAGTGTAAATTGGAATTTTTCCTCATTTACTTTGTCATGCACTCAGTTAAATAAAATAGTTTCCTCACAAGAGAAAATTTTACTAATATTGACATATGTATGAGGCATCACATATATCCATCCAGTGAGTGAAAAAATATATTTTGTTAATATAGGAGTTGTTTGATTGACAGATGATGATAAGTATAGCCATTCTCAGAAATTATTATGGCACTTTAAAAAAAAAAAAGGAAGTGATAATGCCTTGAGGCTTTTAAATGTAATAATGCAAATGAAGGCACTGAAGTGTGAATACTCTTCAACAAGCTACTCTTGATACTGCCAAATCTCTGAGCTCTGAATATAACAACGTTTACATTGTAAATGAGAAGGAAGAAAGATCTCAAACCAGAACCAGCATGTTCTTCCAGTTTATTTTAAATTTTTGGTTTAAATTAGGATTTCACTAGAAGGTAATTAAATAAAATGAATTAATTAAGTTTTCTATAATGTTGGTATGAACCACTAAACAGAAGTTTGTTGTTTTATATGAGGGAAATTATTAATGAACAGAATTACTGCATGCATATAGCTGATTATTATAGGTGCCATAGATTGGAAAATGGAAAAGGGAAGAATAAGGGACAAGTTTTTAAGTACTTGATATGTACCAGTCATTATGCTATGTCCTTTATAAATATCTCATTTGAATGGCTAAACACATCATAATCTTTTAATATAATGTTTTTGTGTGATGAAAAGCTCTTTGATGAATTTAGAAAATCATTGAATTATATGAATTTGTGCAAAGTTCAGTAAGCAAAACCAGGAAAGCAATAAACAAAATGACTACAAGAGTATAAATAGTGGGGAGAAAGTTTGGATGCCAAGAAGAACTGGGAAAACATCCTTCTGTCACTTCATTAGAATTGAGAATTTGGGGTATAAAATGGTTTGCATACTTTCAGACATAGTTAAAATGTTAGTTGATTTAGTTAGCTTTTTTTTTTTTTTTTTTTTGGCCTCTTTCTAATATTTGTTACTAGGGATAGTTCCCTGGTTAAGGAAATAGGAAAGCGTCTAGTCAGGAATAATTATGAATAAAAATTTATCAGTGAAAATAAGATTAAATTATTAAAAGAAAATTTATCTTTCTCTAGTCCTGTGATAGCTGTACTATTTTCCATAATTTTTCAAACATCATTGACAGCAATCTCAGCCAATCACATCTGGTTGTTCTTCTCATACCTTAAGACATCATTGGTATGGGCATGATAATTTGAACTCATGGAGAGCATTTTGGTGTTTATTCACCACTCTTAGAGACTGGAAATCTTCACACTCTAATATGTAATTTGACTTAGATCTTTGCTTAGAGGATTCATATTTTCATATGTGTGGACACTTTCTAATGATGTAGATTGAAATCTTTATGCCTAAAAGAGATAAAATATTTATTAAGGACTTATTATGTGCCCCAGATACCTAGAAGATAATCTTTTTTTTTTTTTATTGATATCGCAGAAAATAGTCCTCACTTGCTGACCAACCCTCTGATTTTAATCACAGTGAGTGAGATTAGATGAAAGTATTAGCCACAGAGAATCACTTCCCAAAGCATCTAAAGAGTAGACTTTAGAGGAGATAGTCTATTCACTAAACAAATATGAAATGCCCTGGAAAATAGAATTTTCTGGCATTAAGATAAATATGTTCATACATAAAGAATTGTATTAAAAGGTATTAGTCTTTATATTGTAGAGTGTACCGCCCCTCCATATTTTAATTTAGCGAACGTTTATTAAACAAAGTTTTTTACCCTTTGTCTAGGCGCCTACTAAAGTGTACCTATGCTTTGAAAAATTGTTTATACTGGAAGAGATGGTTCTTAAGCATTTCACATTCCCTACTTTTCTTTGCTTATCTTATTTTTTCTCCAATGCTGAGACAAGACTTCTCTCCTACTTCTTTCCTCAGCCCTTATAACAACTGGCTACCAGAATATAACTTCTTTCCATTATGTTGTAATAAGGCTGCTTAGCAATTTTTCTTAGCCAGATCTGCTGAAACCATAGAACCATTATGTCTAACACTGAATTTTCTCAAGTTTGGGGAATTTTGCTTTGTGTATGTCTTCAACTGAAATCTTAGGATCCAATAGGTATATGATGGGAGTTTCTTTTATATACAGATATGCATGCCTCAAGTAGATGCTAACAGTTGACAGTCAGGTATTTTGATATTATAATTCTGGAATTTTGGAGCCTCAGGAGGTGATAGTTAGAGTTTTTTCAATGGCTGGTTTACTTTCTGGGCCTAGACTATAAGGGCAATTTTACTTGATCTCTTGAAAGCTGTTGTCCAGGCTCTCTTGTTCATCATGGTTTTCAGTTAGTCCAATAATTCTTATATTGCCTTTCCTGTATCTATTTTCTTGTTAAGTTATTTTTCTATTGAGGTATTTTACATTTTCTTCTATTGTTGTTGTTGTTGTTTGGGGGAATGGGAGGGGGTGATTCTTGATGTCTCATTGACTTCCATCTCATTCACTTCCATCTGTCCAATTCTGATTTTTAATAAATTATTTTCTTCAGTTGACTTTTTTATCTCCTTTTGCATTTGGTCAATTATACTTTTAAAGGAATTGTTTTGTTCATTGGATTTTTTTTTTCCATTTCACCAATTTCATTTTTCAAGGAATTGTTTTCTTTTTTCCATTTTGCCAAATCTGTTTTTAAGAAGTCATTTTCTTCAGTATATATTTTTTTCATTTCATCAAATCTATTTTTAAGCAATAGTTTTCTTCAGCCAATTTCCAATTTGTTTTTTAAACTCTCCTGCAAAGTTCTCATTTCTTTTTCCCATCTTTCTTCTCTCTTTTAAGATCCTTTTTTAATTCTTCCCAATTTTTGAGTTGGAGACCATTTCATATCCCACTTTGAAGCTTCATCTGAAGGTTTTTTGCCTTTAGTGTCCTCAGGGTTTGAGTTCTGTTCTTCTCTTGTCTCCATAATGGCTATCTTTGGTCAGATCTCTTTTTGATTTTTGGCTCATTTTTAAAGGTTGAGGTCTGTTCATAGGGCACAAGGGAGATTGTCCCCTCAAGCTTCCAAAGGGTGACAGAATCTTTACACTGTCTTGTGGCTAATGGTGCTGCAGGCTTCCTCCCTGCCTTGGGTAAGCCTGTACAAATCCTACTTGTAATGCTAGGATTCAGGGACTCACTATTTGCCTTCTGTGAGACATCCTTAATTGGATAGTCTGCTGATCCACTGGCCTTCTGAACCAGGACAGAGTGACCAACACTGCTGTATTTTAACTTAGAGGCTCCTACTTTATTCCCTATATCAGACCTCCCTGCACTACACCTATGCTGGACCATGTCCCTCTTTGCCCAATTGAAACAGACCTTTCCTGAAGTTCTTTCAAGATAACTTCTACTGGAAATTTGTTACACTCCAAATATTTATGGGTTCTGTCACTCCAAAACCTATTCAGAGGTTTGATCTAGTGTTGATTCTGAGGGAAGCCAGAAGAGCTCAGGTAACGTCCTGTCTATTCTTCATCATCTTGGCTCCACCCCACAATCAGATATTTTGGATATCTGTGATAGAATATTTCTTTTTTTTTTTTTAATTTATTTTTTAATAGCCTTTTATTTACAGGTTACATGTATGGGTAACTTTACAGCATTGAACAATTGGCAAACCTCTTGTTCCAATTTTTCCCCTTTCCCCCATCCCCTCCCCCAGATGGCAGGATGAGCAGTAGATGTTAAATATATTAAAATATAAATTAGATACACAATAAGTATACATGACCAAACCGTTATTTTGCTGTACAAAAAGAATTGGACTCTGAAATATTGTACAATTAGCCTGTGAAGGAAATCAAAAATGCAGGTGGGCAAAAATATAAGGATTGAGAATTCAATGTAATGGTTTTTAATCATCTCCCAGAGTTCTTTCACTGGGTGTAGCTGGTTGAGTTCATTACTGCTCCATTGGAACTGATTTGGTTCATCTCCTTGCTGAGGATGGCCAGGTCCATCAGAATTGGTCATCATATAGTATTGTTGTTGAAGTATATAATGATCTCTTGGCCCTACTCATTTCACTCAGCATCAGTTCATGTAAGTCTCTCCAGGCCTTTCTGAAATCATCCTGTTGGTCATTTCTTACAGAACAATAATATTCCATAATATTCATATACCACAATTTATTCAGCCATTCTCCAATTGTTGGGCATTCACTCAGTTTCCAGTTTCTGGCCACTAGAATATTTCTTTCTGAATACTTGTGAATTTGCTTAATAACGAGTCCTACACCCTCTAAAAGTAAAGCTGTACTAATAAGTAGCTTCACAGTTAGTTAAAAAATGGTACTTACAGATTCATTAATAAATGTGAAGACTCTTATTGGAAAGTTACAAGGCTCTTAGTCCTTGCCCTTATCTTACTTCACATTCCTGTCAGTTCTCTGATTAAGGTGTACTTATTAAATTTACAAGTTCTACATCTTATAGAGAGAAAGAGATAACAGAAATACTTAAGACCTAAAGCCATTCCCCAACTGATAAAATATCAAAGTGTATAGACAAACATTTCTCAAAAGAATTGAAAACTATTAACCAGAATGCTTCAATTTGTCAGCAAGCATTATTTATTATATACCAGAAAATATGCTAAATTCTGGGCAAAGAAAGACAAAGAATACCTCAAGAGGCATATGCTCCTAGGAGGGAGACACCATGAAAATAATTATACACAAGATCTGTTAAATATACATGGAAGGAAATATCAAGGAAGTAAATAATTCATAGATGAGGGATCTAAGAAACTCCTCCTAGAGATAGTGTGATTTGGACTGATTTTTGAAGAAAGCTAGGGAAGCTAAGAGGTGGAGTTGAGTGGACAACACATTCAGACATGGGAGATAGATAGTGCAAAGGCACTAAGACTAAAGATATAGTGCTATGTTTGAAGAATAATTCAACCCCCAATCCCTTATCTAATTCCTAAATACGAAAGAATTGATCCTGGAGATAATAGAAACCACTTTAACTCTTTGAGGAGAGTGATGGCATAATCAAACCTTTGCTTTAGAAAAATGACTTTGGCAACTGAGAAAGAATGGATTAAAGATGGGAGAGTTTTAAGACAGGAAAACAATTTCTATAATATGGGCAATTGCAATGGTGATAGCTGTGTGAATAGGGAGAAGGGGATGTATATTAGAGATTGTTAAAATGTAAATGACAAGATTAGGCAACAGAATGGATATATGGGATGAGTCATATTGACAAGTCAAGGATGAACATAGATTTTGTACTTAAATGACTGAAAATATGGTGCTACCATCTATAGTAATAGGGAAAGTTGGGAAGAAGGAGTTTTTTAGTGGAGAGAAAGGAAGGAGAGTTTTTTTTAAAGACATTTTAAAATTAAACTTTTTTTTTGTTTTCAGTTCCAAATTCTCTCCATTCCATTGAGAATATGAAAAAAAAACAAAACCTGTTACAAATATAACAAGCAAAACAAAATCTCATATTATGTCCATGCATGTGTATATGCATGCACATGTGTACACATGTTTCAGTCTGCTCTCTAAATCAATCATTTCTTTATCTTGAGGCATATAGAATTTTTCATCATGAGTTGAAACTAGAATGCACTTGATTCCATTGTGATTATCAGAATACCTAAATCTTTAAGAGTTGTTTTTCTTTATAGAATTGTTGTTACTGCATACATTTCTTTCCCTTTAAGTTCCCTTAACTTTTTTTGTGTCAATTCATACAGGTCATTCCAGGTTTTTCTAAAACCATCTTGTTCATCATTTCTTAATACACAATTGTATTCCATCCTTTTTATATGCTAGTGGACTCCTCCTTAGTTTCTAATACTTTACTCAAAAAAAGATATTTCTCTAAAAATGTTTGTACATATGAGTCTTTTTCCTCATCTTTTGATTTCTTTGTGGTATAAACCTACTAATGGTATCACTAGGTGAAAGGGTACAAACAGTCTAATAACATTGGGGACATAATTCCAAATTCTTCTCTGAACTTGCTAATTTAGTTCATAGCTTCATAATAGTTCATCAGGGTACCTGTTTTTCCCTAGATCCTCCAGCATGACATTTTTCCTCTTTTGGCTACTTTTACAATATTATGGCTATCACAAAAACAGAGACCCTAAGAGGACATGATGATGAACAGTATGGAAGGCTGCAGAAAGGTCAAGAACTGTGAGAATTCTATTAGAAAAGACCATTAGCAATTAAACTAATTGACAACTAAGAAAACATTGTTAATTTTGGTGAGAGTTGTTTTATTTGAATTTTGAAGTCAGACTTCTGAGGGTTAAAAAAAATATAAAAGGAAAGGAAGTGGGAGAATTGATTGTTGATGGCCTTTTCAAATTTAGTCAGAAAAGAGAAGAGATATGTAAGACTGCTGGCGTTAGATGGATCAAGTGAGGGATTTTTTTGTTTGCTTGTTCTGGAGAGACATGAGAGTATTTATTGTTGTTTGTCCTTTATTCTCAAAGAGAACCATGATATCAGAGAAGTGATGCCATGATATGCAAAGTGAACTGGATTTAAATGAGAGAGGGCTGGGCAAGGTCACCTGCCTCTCTTTCCCCTCTGGAGCCATCTAGATCCAGTGACCAGATATAGATCAGAACAATTGAAGATGGCAAACCATTCCAGTATCTTTTACAAGAAAACTCCAAATGGGATCACAAAGAGTTAGACACAACTGCAACAAATTGAACATGTGTCAGATCTAAACATCAGAGATAGAGCATGAAGCAAAAGATGTTCTCTCTCCTAATAGAGAAAGCAAGAAAACATGTATAAACAAGCTAATATACTGAATAAATAGGAAAATAAGAGGAAGAAAGCAGTAGGATGAAGGGGTTGGGAAAGACTTCCTGTATAAAATGACATTTGAGTTGAGACTTGAAGAAAGCCAGGAAGCAGAGATCAGGAAAAAAGAATTCGAGAATTCCAGGTATGGGAGACAGAAAATCTCCAGAGGCTAAGAGTGTCCCTGGATCAAAGCATATGTGTTGAAGAGTAAGATGTAAGATTATAAAAGGGACAAAGGCAGAAATGGTCATTAGGTATGAAGGACTTTTGAATGCCAGAGGAGGTGAGAAGTTAGATGATTATAATTTGCTTTAGGAAAATCATTGGCAGCTGAATGGAGAATACCTTGAAGTGGGGAAGAGACTTGAAATAGGCAGATGTACCAGGTTATTGCAACAGTAAGTTGATGAAAATTTGCATCAGAATAGGAGCAGTATCAGAGAAGAGTACAGGGCATATTTGAGAAATGTTGTAAAGGTGAAATTGAAAAGCCTCTTATATTTTTCTTTATATACTTACTCTCTGTCTCTGTCTCTCTCTCTCTCTCATTTTCCTCGTTCCCTCCCTCTCCTATTCCTTCTTCATGATCTACTCTACAAAGCTGAATTTTGAGTTTTCCCATTTCCCTTTTGAGTGTAATGTACATCAAACTCTTTGTGTGTGGATGTATATATGTTAAATTCTTCTTTTTCTAGTTTAAACAATAATGAGATTCATTATGATGCCCATTCTTCCTCCCCCTTCCTCCATGGTTCTATGCTATTTTTCCCATGTACCCCAGTTATAAAAATTTCTTCCTTCTTTATTTCTGTGGTACAATGGATGTAGCTCTAGATCTGGAGTCAGGAAGACCTATGTTCAAATATGCCTTCAGACATTTATTAGCTGTGTGATTCTTGGTCTGTCACTTAATCTTTTGTCTAGCTCAGCTTCTCAATTTGTAAAATTGGGATAACAATAGCATCTATATCCCAGAATTCTCATAAAAATCAGATATTTGTAAAGTGCTTTGTAAACCTTAATGAGCTATACAAATCCTAGCTATTATTTGTATTGGGCCATAGATAGTGGGGGAACTCTGGGTGAGATATAAGACCCTTCAGCCCAGAGAGAACTTGCTAACAAGATCTGGTTCGGCTCCCTACCTCCCCTAAAAGCTCTCAGCTTTCCTGAGAAATCAGGGGGTAGTGACAACTTATGTTGTGATTGAAGCAGAGTGATACCAGGTGATACTAGGTGGCAAACTACATAGATGTAGGCGACAAGTTGTTCATTGGTCCCATGCGGCGCAATATATACTTAGTGCATTCATACGAAGGTATTAGAAAGGGGGAAGACCTTGGGAATAAACGAACTCCATATTTTAACCATCCTTGAGAGTCTCGCCTCATCACCCCTCTGCTAAGATGGTATGTTTTATCATCCTAGCGTGGGGGCTCTAGAAATCACAGTACATTTTGTCACCCCAATTTGGGGGCTCTAGAAAACAGGACACAACAATTATTGTTTTTCCATTCTTCTGTAATGTATCAGGTTTTTGTTTGTTTTGGGGTTTTTTGCTCCTTTTTAGTTCCTCTCTTAAAGTCATTGAAATAGAATATAACAACCCCAAGCCCTCTTAGTTAGCCCATTTTTGTGACCCTTAATGATTTTATGGTTCTGAAAGAATTTTGTTTGTCTCTTTTAGAATATCAGGATTTTATCAGAGTACAAATCTTTCCCAAATACTTAAGTGTATTTCCCTTTCTATATTCTTTGCTGTTATTTAAATTTCACAGTTTTTACTTAGTTTTGGTTTTTCCATCTGGAATGCTTGAAATTTCTCTTATTTAATTAAAGATCCTTTTTTTTACCTTATAGAAAGTTTTACAGGTTAAGTCATTCTTGCTTGCAAGCCATCATTTTTTGCTTTATGGAATTTCATATTACAAAATTTCCTCTTTTCTGATCATCTGCCAAGATAAAAATCTGGTGATCATCTATTTATTATTGTACAATTTAAAAGAATAACCAAGTCACAATTGTATTACCTTTGGGTGTCTGAGAATGAAATTCTAAACTTATACTGTACTTGCTTTATGCAGCAATTTTAGAAAAGGAATATTAAACTATAGTGAAATATTTATTTTGCAAATAAACTTTTAAAAGATCTTCCTTTCTTTCTAGATTCAGGATTCCTTGTGAGGAAATAAAAAAATGACAATAAAGTTGAAATAACACATGCTTAGACCATGAATTTTGTGAAATTGTTATTTTTTACTCATTAGTGAAAAGAAAATAGAAATTAAATAACATCATTTAATAACTTTCTTATTTGTTAGAGGATTTAAAATCCAAAATTAATAACCCATAGCTGTTTCTTGTGTAAGTACTGTTTTTAAAAAAGAATAAATTTTATAAATATTTAATCCCTTTTTCAGAAGTTGAAGAAAAAATAGAAAAAGATTAGAGTGGAGCTTAAGTTGCTCTTTCTTGAATATTTTGTGAGGTTTCTAAAGCAAACTATCAGTTAAGGTTAATTGTTTTAGATATATTTTTAGACACTTTACATATGTGAAAAATAGATTGGCATAATCGTGACATGGTAAATGTACTAAGTATTGTTTTTGACCAACAGGGAAGGGTTGAGGACGATGTTAAGAACTGTTAAGGAGTCACCTAAACTTTTTTTTAGTTGCTCTATTTTCCAGAAACACTGGACCCAGAGCATGCAAGAGGCTCTGAATTTATCAAGGATGAAGCTTCTTTTCTCTCTCCTCCTTCCCCTGAGCTGACATAATTTTTTATTTGCATCCCAAACTGGACTTCCTCCTTTATGTTCTTGAGAGTCAAGACAGGTTCTAGTCAATCCACACTAGGTTTGTGCAGCTGGCTCCTTGTAAATAAAAAGATGATCTTGTCTTCATGATCTAGCAGCTCCCCAGAGAAAGGAATGTGGCTTTTGCAGTTGCCCTGTTTCTTTTCTTCTGGTGGGGTTTTATCTTTTTTCTACCTTTATTTCACCTTTTTCTTTCTGTGCCACACCCCTTCTGGTGGGGTTTTATCTTTTTTCCTACTTTTATCACACCTTTTCCTTCCTGTACAATGCCCCTTCGAGTGGAATTTTGTGTTTCCTACTCCTTCTTTTGTCTTGCTGTCACAAATATGCAAATTTCTGTATGAATTCTTTGGGTTCCTCATGTATGTTCATTTCTATTGTAATAAATCTAGTTTTCTGGAAGTGGTATAAATTTTTGGTTGTCTGTTGACAATACTTTAACTATTTAGAAAACCTAAGATACTAATGACATTCCCCTAAATATAATTTGCAAATATAAAATGATATAAAGCATGTGGATTGTTGATTACTTCATTTAAAATGGGGGGGTGGTATTATTTCTATATGTTTACTGAAAAGTTACATTAATTTTTTTTAATTGAAAGGTTTTTGCTTTTATGGAATAAATTAGTAACCATAACTATATACTTGTAGTAAATTTGACTGTAAATATTTGTTATCATGTTTAGGGAGATTAAATTAACTTTTAATCAGAAATTTAAGATGACTATAAATAATTCATTAGATTTATTAAAGAATGAAGCTATGTCATAATTTTTAAATGTTCAAACTAAATCTGTATAATTATATAGAATACATATTCAAGTCATGTATTATTTTGAAATAATAAAATACAAAAAGTCTGTGAAATTTAAAATGTTATTACCTTTATGTACTAAAACTGTAGTTTGAGTACTGTTGATTGTTTGTTTAAATTAATTATGTTAGGTGAAGTCACATATAGGGTTTAGGGAAAAAAATTAACCAAACCAATAAGTAAATTGTATATGCAGCTTAAGAATCCTGACTCATTAACTGCTTGTTTCATTGTGCTATACAAATTAGCCTTCTGGGAGAAAAAAGAAAATCTCTTGAGCCATTTATTAGCTGATTCCTTTCCCTTGTGTGATATTTCCCTCTTTGAAGTCCTAATTTTTAATGTCAAAATTAAGCCTTGGAGGAAACTTTGTAGAATTCTATTAGCATTAAATTATGAAATTAAAGTAATTAGATATTATACATATTACTCATCTAATCATTTATTCTCTAAAATATATCTTTTACTAGCCAAAAACAAAATCACTTAAGTCTTTTACTGCTTAAGACCATCGACCAGAGCAAAATCAGGTGAATGGTACTATTACAATCCTGAATTTGAAATCAGGAGGGCTTTTAATTATTAATATCTAGGTCCCATTGGAGACTCAAAGCAATTATATAAATAATATAGTATTAAAAATCTACTTCAGTTTGAATTATAGCAGTGTTGTCTTAGAAAATATGTTTTTCAACAGCCATCATAGAAAAATTCTTCATAGTTAGGGCAAAGAATCTTTTTCCTGACTTGTCTGAATATATCAATACTTTGATGATTCTTTTATATGAATGATATGAGTATGCTCTTCAAAAGTACAAATTTCAACCTGCTCATCATCATAATTATTAATGTCATAATCATAGCTAGCATTTATATAGCACCAATTATGCACCAGGCACTGTTAAGCATTTTATAAATCTTATCTCATTTGATTCTCATTAACAGTCCTATGAGGTAGTAACTATTAATTTCCTCATTTTATAGTTTAAGAAACAGTTAAGTGATTTCTCCAAATTAATCACAGCTGATAAGTCCTAAAACTGGATTTGAACTCAGATTTTCCTTATTTAAGACCCAGTGCTCTATCCACCAGATCACTTTGTTGCCTTCTAATGCCTTCTCATATTTAATAATTCACATCTATATATGTATGTACATATATACCACACACATTTCCCAAATGCTGATATTTATTCTGATACTAATATTGTAGACAGCATTACCACTTTTATTGTTCTCATGCTATACAGCTATACTACCTCATTTTTTGATCATAAAATTTTTAATAATTAGAAGTACATTTCATTTTGATACATCAGATGAACACATACGTATAAAAACCAAAGCATATTCCTCTCCAAACAGTCAAAATTGTCTGATGCCATATTTGTAACGGTTAATATAGCATAAAAATCTTGATAAAGTATTTTATAAATCTTCTTATGCAAAATTCACTGTTGGTAATAGTTCTAGCCTATTTACACTCACAGTATTAACCTATTAATTACTTGCAAGTTTGATTTTTCTAAAATCATCTATTTCTCCTGTTTTCAGCTATACATAACCCTTTGAGAGTATCTGTGTCAAAAAGGTCTTTTTGTTTTGAGCAATTTGGTATCATTAAAAGCATAGTATAGTTTCCCAAGTGTAATCCAGTCTGATCTACTGCTGCCATTCTGTTTGGAGTCTAGTTCATTGTCATTCTGCATTTTCTGTTCAAGATACATGTACTAATGACAACATTTTAGGAAGCACATGTATAATCTGGAGAGCAGCCAGAGTAAGGCAACCATGATGGTGGACGATCTCAAAATTATGCCATTTAAGGATCAGTTGAAGTAACTGGGAATGTTAAACTTAGATAAAAGACTTAGGAAAAATATAACAACTGTCTTCATGTGGTGTTGCAACAGAATAAGCACTTAATTTGGAACTTGAAATATTAGAATCTGATTTTGGCCCTGATACTTGCTTTTGATTCCAAGATCTCCTTAGTTTCCCTGGGTTCCTTTATCTATAAAATGAAGGATTTAGACTGGTATTCCTTGAGGTCCAGTTCAATTGTATATCTATAAATTTTTATGACTGTTTAGATTTACTCTGCTTGGTCCCAGAAGGCAGAATTGAAAGCAATGATTGGAAGTGACAAGAGACAAATTTTAAGCATTATATAAAGAAAAGCTAATGGAAATTTAAATTTATTCCCAAGTGGAATGGACTACCCTAGATGTTAGTAAATTCTCCTCCAAAGAGGTCTGAAAAGTAAATTGGATGACTACTTTTTTATTATGCTATAGAGAGGAATCAGATCCTTGCCCTGCTACTTGTTACCTGTCTTTCTTTGAGTAGTCACTTGGCCACTTTGGGCCTCACTTTCATTTTATCTGTAAAAGGAGATTCTTAAAGGTTTTAACCTTTTTGTATGTCATGGACCCCATTGACAAGCTGGTAAAGTTTATGGATTTCTTAGAATGATGTTTTTAAATACATAAAATGAGACGTATAGGATTACAAAGGAAACCATCTATACTGAAATAAAGATGTAATGTTCTTTTCCCCATCCAAGTTCACAGATCCTTTAAAATCCATTCACAGACTCCTTAGAAGTACAAAGTAGAAAACCCCTAAATGAACTGTGAAGTCCTTTACAATCTAAGTTGCAAGTCATAAACTTGCATTTTTTTCATTTACTTTGGTTTTTTTTTTCCCTACATAGATAACCCAGGAAATGTAATTTGAAGTACTGTTGATCTAATTGAAGAGACTTTCTAGACATAGGGACAATAATTTAATCAGTACAATTTCATTGAAAATCTTACCATTGGGGATAATTTTCCATGTGGAATGTGCTTTTATTGTATTTTATGCCTTATCAATATTAAGTAGATTAGTGAGCTAAGTTATTTTAATAAAACCTATGGAAATCTGCAAAAAAAAAAAAATGATTCAGCTATGAATGTTGGAAAAACAAAGAAAAGGAAAAATATATTGTACAGATATATTACCCCTATGTCACAGCCAGATGAATGGCAACCTGTAAAGTTAGTTTATCAGGATAAATCACTTGTATAGATATTAAAGATTACTCCCAGGATAGAGTAATAGGAAGAGATTGAGCTGGATCATATTTGATAATTAATTGGTATTCTAAATTGCTGTTATATAGCAAAAGTCCATGTTTTTAACACTAGTGTTTATATATGGAACAAATGATCTAGTTGCCCAAAGTAAAGACATCTGACTATGACATATTACTAATAATAACCTGTGTGTGAGAAATTACTTATAAGAGAACTTTAAGAATATATATGATTACTAAAAGAGATGTGCCAATTGTATAACAAAAATAAGAAGCCAAAAAATGTGAATAGATACATAGATATTTTCTTTGCATTAAAAAAATCAGAAGAGCTATGCAGAATTAGGTCTATCCTATATGAAGGTTTGAAGATGTTATGATCTATACTGATGATATATGTAACCACACTAATGAAGTTGTGGACTTCTAAAGGGCTAAAACTCTGAATAGGTGCACTTGAATCAGACAACCAAGCACTTAAGGCTAATTACCTATTGGACAATAACTCTATTAGCATGTTTGGAATTTCTCTTCTCAATTAATGCTAGCTCAATGCTTGGGGTTAAGAGAATTGTAAGGAGGGATTAGGGATGGAGTGAGTCGAGGCAGAGTCACATTGGAGGAGGACTACGAGAAGGGAGGGGACTAACCCGGACTTCACATGGACCTAACAATGGAACGCCATAAACTGAAGCAAATCAGAGTACAGATGCACAATGTGGATATTAACAAACATAAACATACATTTTCCCAGAATTTTTGTCTGGTAGTTGTTGTCATTTATTATGTTACTGGAGAATTATTAAACAAGTAATATAAGACTAGCATAGATTAGACTATATCTTTTCAGGCCTTGAAGCTTTCTATACGATTATAAAATGCCTTCACTTATCCAACAAGTATTCATTTTGTTCTTAATATGTGCTAGGCTAAAGATATGATAATAAGAATTGACTCAGTATTGTTTGGTTGATCGGCAATAGGAAGTCATTAAGATTTCTTGATCAGTGAAATGATGTTTTCAAACCTGTGCTTGAGAAATATCTACTTGGCATCCATTTGGAGGCTTTGGAACAATTATTAGTGGTTCAAAGCCAGTGGAACATGAAATTCTAATGTAATAGCCAAAGAACCCATACTTGGCTCTGTGACATATCATATATGTCTAGAAACAGGCAATAAAGACTGTCTAAATCTTTAAGTTCGTGTCATATCATGTGAAGGAATGTGTATTTTTAAGGAATTCAGTAATCTATGAAATAATTGGGCATGTTTAACCTAGAAAAAAAAGATGATTTAGGAAGTACATCCTAGATTATTCAAGTATTTGTGGTATCATCATATAGAGGAAGAATTATACTCATTTAGTTTTACTCTAGAAGAGAGAACCAGGAGTAATGAGTGGAAGTTGCTGAGAAGAAAATTAACCTTGAGGTCAAGAAAAACTTCCTAAAACGTAGAATTGTCCAGAAGTAGAATGACTATCCCCAAGAGGTTGTGGATTCCCTGTTCTTTAAGGAGAGGACTATTGATCACCCATTATGAATGTTGTAGTAGAATATCCTAGGTTCTACTAGATGATCTTTCCAAGTCCCTAACCAACTCTACAGTTACATGACAGTCCTTGACTTTAAGGAGTTTGCATTCTTCTTGGGGGATGAGAGAAACAACAAATATAAATATATTAAATATGAAAAATAAATTTAAAGGAATTGGGGGAAGCAGTACCAATCAGAAGTCTAAAGAAAAGCTGCTTGTAGAAGGAATATTTGAACTAATTTTTGGAGGATGCTACTGGTTCCAAAGGCAGAAGTCAGAGGAAAGTATGACAGCCTATGTACAAAGAAGTGAAATTATAAGATGGGGATGTACAAGGAGCAGTAAAGAGGTCAGTTTGACTTGAATGTAAAGTAAATGACAGGTGATGATATGTATTGAGCCTGAAAAAAATTGACTGGAACTTGATTATGAAGGGTTTTATATAACAAAAAGAGTAGTTTTTATTTTATCCTAGACACAATAGGAGCCACTGAAATCTCTTGAGAGTGGAGTGACATATTCAAATCGTGTGCTTGAGAAATATTAGGCTGATAGGAGTTTAGGGGATGGATTGGAGTGAGGATGCTGAGATCCTAAGTAAGAGACCTCTGTAATAAGCTACATGTTAGTTGTAAAAAGGGCTTTAGTTAGTATGGAGAGTATGGGAGTAGAGAGAATGATTCAGGAAGTGTTGTTGAGGCAGACTCAACAAGACTTGCCAAGTCATTGAAGGTGAAAGATGAGTAAGAGTAAGTTATTGAAAATGACTCCTAGAATTCAAATCTGGCTGACTGGAAGAATGGAACTACCTTCAATACAGAAAAGGGGGAGGTTGTTAGAGGGAGATGTAAGTTCAGAATTAAAGATGGAATTCAATGTGGACATGTGCTCCCAGAAGGGAGTTTTGAGTAAGAAAACTCAAACAGCATTTAAGTGCTTGTTATATGTGAGACACTGTGCTAAAGGCTACAGAACCAAAGAAAAAAAGGGAAAGTAACAAGAATTTCACATTCTAATAGGGGAGAATAGGTGAAAGTAACTAGGTACATAACCAATCCAAAAAAAAAAAGAAAAAGAAAATGAAAGATAAGTTGAGTGGAAAGCTTTGTGGAAAGTGGAAAGAAATTGGATTTAAGCTGAATCTTGGAAGAAGGCAAGCAAACTAAGAGAAGCAAAGGAGAGCATTACAGGCAGGGGATTTTGACAAAACAAGTGCATGTACCTTGGACAGGGAATGTCATCTTGGGAGATCCACAGGTAGGTCGGAGTAGCCAGTCTGTGGAGAAAGAAGCTTGAAAAGCTGGGAAGGGACCTGGTCATGACCAACTTGGAGAGGAGAGGGCATTGCTGAAAGTTTTTTGAGGAGAGGATACTACAGTCAGAACTGCACTTCAGAAAAATCACTTTGACAGCTGAGGGGAGAATTCATTAGAGTAGAAAGACCTGAGAAGATTCATGGGAAGATAGTACAACAGTCTGGGCAAAAGGTAATGAGGCCTTGGAGTTAGGTGGTGGCTATGGAAGGAAAGAGAAGGGAGCATATGTAAGAGACTGTAAAGGTAAAAATAAGATGTGACAGTGGCTTAGGTATGTGGGATGAGCCCCAAGGCTGCAAGTCTGGATGACTGGAAGCATGATAATAAGGAACTTCAAAAGGGATTAAATCTCATAGATGATTATTTATAATTTTGCCTTGTTGCTTACACAATGGAGAACAGTTTTTCTTAACCACAAGGGAAATTATACTTTAGGTCCATAATAATTCTGTCCTTTGAAAGGGAATTCCAAATCCTTTAGTATATATCCTTTGTAATATAAAGAATCTATGCTCTGTGAGCTTTAAATTCATTAATGGGGGAAAACTCCACATTTTATAAGAATACATAATGTGATCATCTGGAACATATTATCCTAACTTACTAAACAGCAGAGTTTCTTTTTTTCTTTATAGCCAGTTGGTGCTTTGAACCCTAAAAGAGCAGTTTTTTATGCAGAGCGCTATGAGACTTGGGAAGATGATCAGAGCCCACCCTGCCACTATAGCACACACTATTCAACAGCACCATCTACGTTATCCTGGCTACTACGAATTGTAAGTACTTTTATGGAAACTTTTTTCCTACAAAACTTGTGAAATATTCTATAATATAAGGCATCTTGTATTCTAATTCAGTGCCCAGAATAATGAAGCTTATCCTTGTTTCATGACTAATTTTTGAGAAATAAAGTGGTTAGTTGGTTTTTTGTTTTGTTTTAAATTTCTAAGTAAACTTAATGCATAGTTTTTTGTTGTGTTTTTAATCTTCTCTTTGGGTTGAATTCCAGCTAATTGAGACATTTTTAAGTTCTCTACTTCCCTTTATGCCTTTAGTTCAATTTTTCCCAATATTTTTATTAAAGAATTTTGCTCAACTTTTTATTTTTTATTCAGTGATTTCAGTGTAAAGATAGATAAAAGGGAAGATGATAAGTTTAACAGTAAATATGGCTTAGATTAGAGAAACAAAAGAAGTTGACAACTTTAAACTCCTTAGAAGCCTCAAATTTTTATAAATATTTTTTGTCTTAAAAAAGTCAGAAGGGTATTATATAGTGAGGACAAATTATATCACAAAAATTGAAATTAATAGTATATTATCAGACAGGAAATGAAGGGTAACCAAAAGTGGGAATCATGTCAAAATCAGCTGTCTACATACAATTATATCATTGACTAGTTGAACAAAAGCCAAATCAACCTACAATTAAAAGAAAAAAGATGAAAAGATACTGTAAATTATTGCAGTAATTGCATTCAACTTAGTTTGTCAGTGATTAAAAAAGAGAAAATGAAAAAAAGCAAGTCAGTCATTGAACAAGCAATTGTTAGGTACCTACTTTGTAATAGGCACTATTCCTAAGAGTGGAGAAGAGCAAAAATAGACCCTGCCCCCAAAGAGCTTACATATTTTTCCAGGGTAACAACAGGTTCACAAATAGGTAATTGAAGAAGAGGGGAAACTATTGGGAAGGGGGAGGAAGAAAAGACTTCCAGAAGATTGCACGAGCAGAATTTTGAAAGAACAAGGCTTTCTTAGTGAATGTGGTAAGGTGGGAGTTCATGTCCCAGAAGAGAATACAAATAACAGGAAGGTCAGGATGACTGAACTATATTGTTAGAAGGGGAGCAATGAATAATAAAGTCAAAAAGAAGGGCATATTTGGGACAATATGTAGAGGACTTTAAAAACTCATCAAAGTTTTGTTTGATCCTAGAGGCTAGAGGAACTCAATGAAGTTTATTAAGGAGGAGAATGACATGATCACACTTGTACTTTAAGAAAATAACTATAGCCTTCTGTGTGAGGAATGGATGAATTGGGTAGGAAAGAGAATTTAGCCACTTAGATTATTACCATTTTCTGCCAAGAAAGCTACAAGAAGCCAAAAGAACTTTGAAACTAATTTATCCAACAAACTTGATCTCTGGAAGCTAAGGATATTGCAGATTGATAGTATAAACTCATTTGTAAAGCTCTAGAGAGGAGTACAATAGAAGGTTAAGAGCAGTATTGCAAGTAGACATTTACTTTGTATTTGATTTTGTACATTTTGCCTCTCCCAGTAAAAGATAAGTTATTTGATATCAGAGACTGTTCAGTGTTTATATTTGTATCCCAATACTTTGTATAGTACCTAGCATAAGGAAGGAGTCTGAAAACTACTTTTTTATTAGTTTATTGATTAGTAAGCAGAATAAAGAATTTCTTCAAAGGAACATATGACTGGAAGAAACGAGTAGGTAAATCACATAACAATATGAATATGAAGTCAAAAAGATTAGTGACAGATCCTTAATACTCATGTGGAGTTTCTTTACATTTTCTTGGAGCACATGGATGGGAACACAGGATTACCTGAGACAGAGGAGTTACAGTGTGCATCATTAGAATCATAACCATAAAGTCACAGTTCATTGGAATATTAGGATTACATTTTGTAGCTCCCCTGCTAGGAAGTAAGCTCCTAGATGATAGGAATTATTTCATTCTTATGTTACTGTATTACCAACTCCCTTACATGAAGTAAGTTCTTAATATTTATTTATTGAATAAACTTGAAGGCTCAGAACATTTCAAGAACTGCTACAGGAGATCTATGATTCCAAAAATGACTGAACTAAAAATTTATACAGGAAAAACTAAATGGATTTTTAAAATTTATATTATCCAGACCATAACTTACAGTTGGGGAGAAGGGCTAGTCCCTTAAATAATGTATAGACAATAAGTTAGACCAAAACTTAAATAGGAAAATGAGAATAAGCCAATTTACATTAACAATGTTACAACATTCATTTAACAGTCCAAGCTGCTCTCTGGTTTAAAGCTCTCATTAAGACAAATGTTGTCTTAGTGATATTAGTCAGTTGTGATTCTTAAAAGCACACAATCTCTTGAAAATTAATTGTTGCAAATGACTCAGAGTACATTGGAGAAATGCTTTGTAGATTATGCAAATATGAAAGCCCATATTTTGGTGATGAACTTATGTATGCAAAGGGACATAAAATATATTATTGAGGAAACATATAATCATTAATCAGACCAGATCAATCATGCGATAATATTAAAGAATAAAAAATATGATGGCCAAAACCACAAAAGAGAAAGAGATCTAGATGAATACTTCTATTATATTGGATGTTTCCTTTTTTGAAGAATTTGTGAAAGAATGTAGATAAGAATTACATAGGATGAGAAAGTGTGTGTGAGTAGTGATCTGTACTAGTTGAAGAAATACCTAATTCAACAATATTACACTTTTATTGAAATAAAATGAATTTAAAGGAGGAACTACGAATACTGGCCTTATGAGTTTGCCAATATTATGAAGATGGAAAGCATAACTAATATGATAGATGACATAATAGGAGCCTCCTAAAGTTCTCAACATGTTGGAAGATTTAACTAAATCAAATAAATTATTAAGGCCAGTCACCAGCACAAGAATAGGTAACTATTTGCTGTTTAAAAAAAAAAAAAAGTCTGGAATTTTACTTGACTACAGTTTCAATGTGTCACTAGTAAAATGGCTGTCATGTATTAAACTTCATTAAATGACATATAGTATCCATAACATTGCAGGTGATAAGTATACTATATCCTGCGCTGGACAGACCACATCTAGAGTATTATAAGATCACATTCTGTAGTTCAGTTACACAGAGTATTAACATATAAGTATTTAATGTTCAAAAGTTCAAGTTCTTTGAACTTATAGTCTCATGAAAGAGATAAAACCACAGTACAGAATGAAATATAGTAAATATTAAGAGGTAGAAAAGTGCCAAGCTGTTTCTAAAGAAGGAAAGATTACTTTTACGTAGGTAGACAAGGAACAAGTATTTATTAAATTTCTACTTTTTGCAGGCCCCATGTTAGACAATGAGAATCATCATTATTATAATGATATTACATAGTATTTAAATTTTGAAAAATGTCTCTCCAAACATAATCAACCAGTTGTTTAAACAACAGACCATAGAGGTTATCACAGTTTGTGGAAGAACTAATGGAGGCCCAGAGAAGTCAAGTCACTTGACTAGAGTACTATAGCTAGTTGATGGCAGAATTGGATCTGAAACATCGGCTTTATTAGTACTTGATACCAGAATGGTTTTAAAGAGCTTCTGTTCTTAGGAAAATTCCAGAATGGATCATTAAACTAGATGGTCAGTAGGCACCTCCCTAGGGAAAAAAAGCCATGATTACAAACAATGATCAGAGCTTCTTTAAGAGCAACAGACTAACTTAGCAAAATCCTTATTTCGTTATTTGAAAGGATTTTGCTAAGCTAGGAGACCAGGGGAATTTAAGCAATTGTAATAGTATTTCATTTTTGAGAAGATATATTGGTATAATGTGGTATGTTATAATACAATTAAGTTCATTTAGAGCTAATTAAATGTCTTTTCTCAAAGAATACTTTTTAATGATTTGTTGCTAGATAAGCAAGAAATCTCCAGTTTGGTTCCATGTTGTTTGTTACTTTTATCAATGACCTAGATAAAAGTATAGATGATATATTCTTCAAATTTTTACATAACATTGAACTGAGAGGGGATAGCTCAGGATACAAAAGAATTGACAGGTTAGAGCACTGGGAATAACAATAATAATGATGATAGTGATGATAACAATAGCATTTATATACAACACTTTGAGGTTTGCAAAGTGTTTTATAAATGTTAACTCATTTTATCCTCTCAACAACCCTGGAAAGCATGTGCTATTATTATCCCCATTTTACAGAGGGGGAAATTGAAGTAGACATAGGCATACTCATCATCACACATCTAATAAGTGTTTGAGGCCAGATGTAAACTCGTGACACCAGACTTAGTGCTCTATCCACTGTGCCACTTAGCTACCTCAATCTAGTAAGGTGACATTCAATAAGAATGAATGTAAAATCTTCCATTTAGGTTCAACACATCACTTTTATAACTATAAGATGAGGTTAGCAGTTTGTTGGGGCGGTAGAGTAGGGGCAATAGAGCTGAGAAATTCAGTGGTCTGCAAGTGAGACAGCAATATTGTAAGTCAAACAAATATGTTAATGCAACCTTAGACTACAATCATAGAGACATAGCTTTTAGAAAAACTGAAGCATGGGAGTGTGGAAAGGGTCCTGGCTTTGGAGTCAGAAGATCTGGGTTCAAACCCCTTCTCTAATGCTTGTTACCTCTGTGATTTATCCTCCTGCATCTCAGTTCCCCAGTAGGCAAAATGAGAGGTTTGAACTGAATGGTAGCTAGTTCTAGGTCTAGGATCCTTTGACCTCTGGGAAGAGAGAGGTAATCAACTGGAGATACAGGATGAATTTCAGACATGACCAATATGTTGATTTGTTTTGTTTTATTATATGTATTTATTTTAAGTGAAGGCTTCTTTGTCAGAAGGTGGGGGCAGAGGATAAGTTGAGTTAGTGATTTAAAAAAAATACCCCCAAAAAGCATCAAACAAACTTTTTAACATAACAACAAAGTACAGATGAGGACACAGACAATAATTTTGATACAGTCTTGTTAAATTCAATATATATTTTAAAGTTTAAATTGCATGTAACAGAAATTCAGTTTCTTATGCCTTACTTTTATTTCTTGTGGGTGGAAATGCTTGTGTTTCCTAATATCTGTTAAGTTTTTTTTTTCTTAATTTTAAAAAAATAGGGGCAGCTAGTGAATAGAGCACCAGCTCTGGAGGTCGGGAGGACCTTGAGTTCAAATCTGGTCTCAGACACTTAACATTTACCACTAGCTGTGTAGGCAACCCTAATTGCCTCTCAAAGGAAAAAAAATTAATGAGAGATAGACCATTTCTAATGGGGGACATGACTTTGATTATGTCACTCTTACTGAACTCTACAACCATCCCAAACCTGTCTCAAGCAATCTAAACAAAAGGGATCCCCAATCCTACCTGAAGAGAATACGAGTCCCAAATTCACCTCATTCAGTTCTCTTTATAAGGTGGTCTAGTTGAGTGGGGCCAAAAGCAGATATCCAAAGGAATTGGGCAGTCTCATCACCATAATATCCTTCACAAGGACTGGACTTTGAGGAAATTGAAAGGGAAAAAACCCTGTGTCCCAACATCCACCCCCATAAATTAGTAATTGATTATTAACAGTCATTTCTCATTTAGTCTTTACTGTTGAAGTTAAAACATCTTATAACATTTTTGCAAATTATTATTTATAATGCAGTACAGAAAAAGATTAGTAACTTAAAGAGTTGTGTCAAAGTTCCTGCAAATTAATCAAAGTAGAAGGTAAAAGAAGTCTTGGAAAGCCTATTAGAGAAGCATTTAGGAAGTTCATAGGATCATAAAGCAAAGTGGAAGAGATGGAAGGGACCTCAGAGGCTATCTGCTCCTGCCTCCTTAGTTTACAAATTTAAAAAACTAAGGCCCAGCAGAGTAGTTAAGTGAATTATAACTGTGGCAAGTTATATATATAATTAGGCAAGACTAGAACACGTCTTCCCAATCACAAAATGGCTCCCTATTTTATACACCGTTATTTCTCTCAATAATCTTCTTTATGAACAATCACAAAAACAAGTAATTCTTCCACATTCTTCACGTGTTTTTAAGTTTTTGCTTTTACTATTCTTCATTTAACCTGCATTTGATAAAGGTAGCAAAAAACCTTCAAGTAGAATACATTTAAATTATCTAAAAGATTGAAGGGAAAATATATTCTTTAAGTGCCAAAATAAAAAGATTGCTTCATAATCCCAGCAAAATTATATATAATTCAGTAAAGAAAGCTAATTATAAAATTCATTTATATAGGATCCTGTTTAATAAAATAACACATGAACTAAATGCAAATAAAATATTCAGTCATATTAGAATTCAGAAGTAATATCCAAGAATTTATAGGGGTTTTTACATCCTCCCTTGGATAAAAGTAAAATAATAAACTAAATATAGCTCACAAAACCTCACTGATGGGTTTCTAATTCTCTTTTGTTGCTTTCAGGCATTCATTAGCTGTATACAAAGAAATCTTGCAAAATAGCTTTTTCATCACTGAAGTTCTATTATTTATAGTACACACACGCACGTGCACGCGCACACACACACACATACACACACACACACACAATCATAGCTTACATTTTCTGTACTTACTGAAGTTTTAGCCTGATGGATTGTGGTGATGGTGGTGGTGGTAGTGATTGTTGCCATAGTTTAAATTAAATTGTGTTGGGAGGGAGAGGGTTTGGAAGGAGATAAAAGAGTATTTTTTTTAAGTGTTTTAGTTCAGTGGTGGAGACAGTCAAAACATAATTTTAAAAGACTGTAATTGAATATCCAGTTTGTAGATTATACAGCTTCATTGCTTTTCCCTACTCATCTTGCTTTCTGAGTCTGTTCTTTATTATTTATCAGTGACTCTGATGTGGATGATGTAGACAACCAGATGATGGTAAGCACCAAAAGTTGAGTTTCAATCATGTGAAGAATTCACAATAACCATTCTCTTTCGTAAAAAAAAAAAAAAAAAAAAAAAAAAAGATTTATTTAGGGGAATAGATGACAAACAAAATGAAAGGATACAATAGATACCAGTAATAGTAAATATGAAACAGAGTGGAAGAGTATATGAAAAACAAATTCATCAGTGGAACTCACAATTACACAGTAGAAAGAGAGCACCTCATGAGGTTGGGCCATCTCTTTAGCTGGTAGGCTAAATCCAGAAAGGGACTTAGTGCCCTAAAAGAGTTAGTTAGCCATAAGGAGGAAAAGTAAGATTGAGAAACATGATGGAATTGAGTGATGCCACATGGCATGGGGGAGAGAGGGTAAGGAGAAAGATAACTATGAGGCAGAGAGCACCCAAAGAAGGGCAATAGCTAGTAGATGGCCCATAAGTAGATTTTATAGGAAAATTTAACCTCAGGAACATGATGGGATTTCTGACAGGGCAGAGCAAGGTGAGACTGGTCAAGAACCCTACAGAGGGTGGGTTTCAGGGGTTTGACATAACTTGAATTTCTGGCTGGACAACCTCCCCAAAGGGTGGGACCATGGAGCTAAACTGATCTCTATCAATACCTTCTCCCTGCTTGTGTCAAGGATTAGATTAGTTCTTTAGTTTTTCTCTGTTCAACACACCATTCTGGACCTCATCAACTTCACAAGACTTGTAACAGAGGTACAAATTCATTTTAGACATCATAATAGCTAAGTTGTAATCAAAGTAGCAAAGTTTTTGTGTCATTTTTGGATTTCATTTAACACTTATTTTAGAGATCCTTCAGCTATTTCAATAAGATTGACTTGAATAGTCAAAAGTTAACTGTAGGTTAAAAAATATTTATTGTCTGTTATCACATTAATTTCTAAGATGAAGAAAAAAAGAGTAGTTATATAGATAGTAGGTATTGTGAATCCGAGAAAGATGGGGCTCAAGAAGTCATTGATGTAATCTGGAGACTAAGATTCTTTTCCTATTAGAGTGGGAAAACCACATATAGATATATGTATATCCACACATGCATACACACACACACACACACACACACACACACACACACACACTGTGTGTGCTATTCTCAGTTCTCTTGAAGGTTCTAGTTATTTTACCCCAAGAGTGATTTCATTAAAATTGAAAACTATATCTTCTCTCCCATAGATGCCATTGACTTGCCAACCATTTTTTCTTTCTTATTCAAAAATAATTTTGAAACTGATTAATTTATACATTCTCTAACTCAACCTTCTGGACCATTTTCATCATGTTAATCTATATAAAAGGCATTGAAATGAACAGAGGTCTGTGGAGGGAGATCTGCTTTCCATTCTTAGTGCCACTGATTTTTGCATTATTTTATATTTAAATGGTGGTTTTCTCATTCTTGTAGAAAAATGCAAATGTTTATTATAGTCTCTCTTTTTTTTTGTATTTGTCTATGAAACATTTAATAGGTACAAAAAAGATTAACATTTAAATGTGGAGGACCCATTGAAATAGTCAATAAAAAGTATTTTGAGGATCCAGAACAGGGAACTCTGTCCCTGTCTATTAAATTTTCATATTTCTAGTGATTACCCTAATGGTTTTTTTTATCAAGTATAAGTACTTAATAATTACTTGATGGATTAGATTAAATATATTTCATCATAAATTAAATTTTCTTTGTTATTTTTAAGTACATATCCTCAGAATGCTGAGCCACAGAGATAATAACAACTTTCTAATCTTCTTTCTTAGTGTAAACCAAGTAGCTATGTAACATTTAGGTCAGGAAGAGGGCAAAGGGTCATTAAAGTTTAGTGATTATTTGATTTAAATTTCTTTATTAAAAACTGTCATGCTAAGTAGAAAGAATACAATAGATAACTGTACTACTTAAAGATTAAGATTATACACTCAAAATCAATGTCAAAAATGTATATTAGAAATTGCTAAGTGGAGACAAATTGTTTAATGTGCTTTTTTAGGTGAAAAAATTTCAAAACAACGTCTCTATTTATTAAAGGGAAAAATAAATTCAGGTTTAATACTTATTATATATTATACTTAAGATAGTTGAATATTCTTTATAGGACTTCAGATATCTACTTAACCTTATTGCTATAAGGACATTTATTTCTGAGGATTCTCCATTGTCTTACAGTCAAAGTGATATCCATAAAACAAAAACAAAACAAAACAAAAAAAAAAAAAAACCAGAAACTCCATGTATTTACTTTTCCTTTTCCTTAAATACCAAGTTTACCAGTATATATCTAACTGATCATAAACAAGACTAGGAATTGTACAGATATTTTGTTTTCTACTTCACTTTGTTTTCTGAGGACTTTTCTAAGACAGAGAATAAGCTTTTAAGTCAGGAAAACCTGGATTCAGCTCTCACTTATGACACTTTATTTTTGTGACTTTGGGCAAGTCAAAATAAATTTTAAATTCCCCCCAGGAAACTTTCTAAGATGCTAAATTTTTAAAAAGTTACTGATCTATAGGGATAAAAGGACTTTACTCTCTGGGAATTCTCTATTCCAGTGAAGTTTAAAGAAAAAAAAAATGCCTGCCAATTTTTTTCTTTCCTATTCAGAAAGAACTTTTGAAACTGATTAATTTACTCATCTGACTCCTTTGATTCAACCTTCTAGCCCATTTCATTAAATTATGTTAATCTGTATAATCAGCCTTGAAATGAACCTATGTTTAAAAGAGGGTATCCATTTTCCATTCTTGGTGCTCCATTATTTTGCTTCTTTTTTTATGTTAAGAGCTATAGACTTCTCATTTCTGTAGAAAAGTACTAGTGTTTATTATAGTCTCTTTTTTGTATGTGTATACAGATAAAAAAATCTAACATGAGGAAAACAAAGGAAAATTAGAAGTTCAAGTTACTTCCTTGTCCCACTCATGAAAATAGAAAGTGTCTATTTTAAAAGACTATTGAGTCCTAATTATAATATTTCAAAACTATTGTTCTCTTAAGACTTTATATGACTGTGTTCCAAATTTTTATCCTTACTTTCTCCCTCCCCAAGACAACAAGCAGCCTAATGACAGACTAAATATATGCAATCCTTTTTTCCAAGTTTGTCATATTGTATAAGAAAAATCAGACAAAAAATCAACATATTTGTAGCACTTTAATAAAATTTGCCAAATTTTGTATAATGTTTTAAAGTTTTGCTGAATGCTTTGCAATATCTCTTATGATATTCTGGAAAGATTAACCTGTGAGAGAAAACTTAAGTGATTTAACCAGGTATCTAAGGCTGGGTTTTAATTCAAGTCTTTCTGATTCTGAGGTTCAGTACTATCACACCACTTGGTACCTACCTTACCAACTGACAATTAAATGTAGTATAAAGTCTTTTCTTATTGTTAATTCATTTTAAATTATCCCCTCCTAAGTTTTCTTTTCTCCATGTCAAATATTCCTTCCTCATTCAACTTATTTTCACATGGCATGATTCTCTGACTATAATACCCCAGCTTGTTGCAACCTTTCTAACATGGCATTACATAAAACTAGACAGTACCCTTAGATGTTACCTGATCAGGATAGATTATAATGATTATTGTTTTCATAACTTTGGGTTTCTATTAGCTTTTTTTTTTTTTTGGCATTTGCAACATACTGCTAAATTAACTGGCCCTATAGTTCACTAAAAAACACGGTACTTAAACTAAGGTATTATTGTATATTATAAAATAAAGCTACTATTTAGGTACCTTTGGCAGTTCATTCCTAGATACAGAAAATAGATCATCTCTCTGAATCTTCCTCTATTAAATGAGAAAGATGACCCTGAGTCCCCTCAAGCACTAAATCTGTGTTCTTGTAATCAGACACTTCTTCTAGGAGGTTGTATCCATGTTACAGTTTGAAGAACAATAGGGATGCCATAAAGATAAAAGTGAAGAAAGAACTTTCTAGGTATGAGGGACAAGCTGTACAATGACATGGAAATTGGCAATGGACTGTCATATAAGTAGGCCAGTTTAGCTGAAATAATAAAGTTCATGAAAGGGAATAATAGAATATCAATCTGGAAAATGTTTGAACCAAATTGCAAAAGACTTTAAATGCCACGCCAATTGTTTAGTTTTTAAATTTTAAAGTTAATAGGGAACCCTGGAAGCCAGGGTTAGTAGAAAAGTGGACAAGTGACTTGGTCAGATTATGTGCTTTAGGAATACCTTTTTACTAAGGGAATACTAAAAGGAATAGCAAAACTAGCTGTGGTATATTAATGTGGAAGAATGTTATTGTGCCATAAGAAATGGTGAAATCGGCAGCTTCAAATGACATTGGAAGACCCATATGAGATGATCCAGGGTAAAATAAGCAGAATTAGAAGAATATTTTATGTAAGGATATCATGTAGAAAAACAACTTTGAAACACTCCTATAAGTTCAAAGGACTAAAAATGAAACACATTATCTCCTACCAGAGAGGTGATAGACTTAAAATGCAGTGAACTACTCATATCTGTTAGAGTCTTGGTTTTCTTTCTTGCTTTTTAAAAATTGCTTAACTAATAGATACTGTGATGGGGAGAGATAATAAAATGCTTATAAAAATAAATAATTTTAAAAGAAATATCTCCTTTATAGTTGGATGCAATTTAGAACTGGAGAGGGGAAAACAAGAGACAAGATGATGAATAGATCAACCAATAGTCCAACAAGAATTCAGATCAAGTCAACAAGTATTTATTAAGCACTTTCTCTCTTGGTTCTCCTCCTACCTGACAATACCTTCTCTGTCTCCTTTTGCTGAGTCTTCTTTCAAATGAAACCCACTAATTGTAGGTGTTCTTGGGGTTCTATCCTAGACTCCCCTTTCTTCTCCCTCTATACTTGGTGATCTCATCAGCTCCCATAGATTTAATTGCTATCTCTAATGTACCTTTCCTGCCCCAATGACCTCTCTGCTGACTTCCAATCTCATGTCACCTGCTCTTCACACACTTCAAGCTGGATGTCTAGTAGACATCTTAAACTCAGATCCCAAGAAAAATCATTAATTTTCCCAAAAAACTCTCCTTCCTTCCCTGTTACAGTAGAGGAGTACACCATCCTCCCCATTCCTCAAACTCACAACCTAAGAGTCATCTTGGATTCCTCACTATCTCTTATTCCTCTCCACCTTGTTGTCAAAGCCTGTCGATTTTCACTTTTTTAACTGAATTATGCCCACTTCTCTTTCTGACACCATCACTACTCAAAAACAAACTCATCATCTCATCCTTGGAATTATTGCAATGGCTTGCTAGAGGGTCTGCCTGCTTCCCCATCCCAATCCAACCTCCATTCAGACACTAGACACTAAAGTGATTTCCAAAGCATAAATTCAATTAAGTCACCCCTTTCTGCCTCTACCTAATAAACTCCAGTCACTCCCCACAACTTCTAGGATCAAATACAAAATCTTCTGCTTGTCTGTCAGTCTTTTATAACCTCGCCCCCTCCTGTTTCTTCAGTCTTTTTGTGCCTTGTTGTCTGCCTCATATTCTTTAAGTACCATTAGTCTCCTGACTGTTTCAAGAAGAGGGTGCTCTCTGCTCAGGACATTTTTCTTTTCCGCTCTCTCTCTCTCTCATACTTGGAGTGCTCTCCTTTCTGATCTCTGCTTATCGATATCCCTGGCTTCCTTTAAATAATCCCATTTTCTAAAGGATGTCTTTCCCCACTTCCTCTTAATTTTAGGGCCTTCCCTCTCTAAATGATTTCCCATTTATCTTCTGTTGTTTGTTTATATGTATTCGTTGTCTTTCCCATTACATTATGAACTCTCTTAAGGCAGGGACTATCTTTTGCTCCAGTACTCAGCACAATGTCAGGCACATAATAAGCTTTTAATAAATGTTTGTTGATTGCTTGGTTTCTATTTGTAAATTTTGACCTTAGAATTGGAGATAGTGAAAAGGAAAAACATAGGCCTTACTCTCATATTCTACTAAGAGAGACAACATGCAAATAAATAAGTGTGAAAGATATAAAATATTTACAACACTTATAAATAAACTATCACCTCAGAGGGAAAGGGGGGGGATAACAGGGGACTGGAAGAGGTATTTTGCAGAAGGTAGAATTAGAGCTGAGTCTGAAAGCCAGAAAAACTAAAGCGGCATAGCTGAAAATAAACATACCAGGTAGAGTGGTTAGCCACTGAAAAGGTATGGAGTGGGGAGAATGTCTGGCAAGGCATCAGAAGGAATAGAATATAACTGAATTTTAGAGCATATGGAAGGAGGAATAAAGTATAAGAAAAAATAAAAACCTCAGCTAGATTGTGAAAGATAATAAAAGAAAAGCAAAAGGATTTTATATTTGACCCTGGATCAGTGACTATTTCAGTAGTCTAAGCTTGAGGTGATGATGGCCTCTACCAATATGGTGGCAGTATCAGATATTGTGAAGGTAGAAATGGTAAAACTTGAACAGAAGGTATGTTGGATGAATACAACTAAGGAATCAAGCATGATAGTACAGTTATGAGCCTGAATGACTGGGAAGAATGGTGGTGCCCTTGACAAAAAGGAGATAGATTGGAATAAAGGCACTGAGTTTGGTTTTGAACATACTGGGCTTGAGATGTCTATGGAATAGTTCATTCAAATTCTATTGGACAGTTAAAGTAGATTTAAGAATCATCAATTTAGAGATAATAATTGAATCCATGGGAACTGATGAGATCACCAGTGGAGTAGTATAGAGGGAAAAGAGAAGAGGGCCTATGACAGAGCCTTAGGGGACATCCATAGTTAGCAGACATGACTTGGATGATAATCCATCCATCAAAAGAAACTGAAATGAAATGGTCAGAAAGTTAGGAAGAAAACTAGGAAAGACTGGTCTCTTGAAGAACTAGAGAAAAAAAAGTATTGTTATAAATAACAGAAATGGCCAATATTTAAACAGTGCTTGTCATGTTCCTGGCACTGTGCTAAACATCTTTCCATTATTATTTCATTGATCCTCACAACAACTTTGGGAAGCAGATGCTGTTATTATCCCCATTTTACAGATGAAGAAATTGTGATTGTGAAAAGGTGATTTGTTACATAACTAGAAAATGTCTGAGGTCAAATTTGAACTCAGATCTTTCTGACTTCAGATCTGGAACAATGTCTACTATGTCATCTAGCTGTTACACCATGGCCACCAGATCTTATCATTGACTTGCACTGGGACCTAATGCTTGCCGGCCTTGAACTGCATTCCCCCTTTATCCAAATGAGACATCATCTTTCCTGACAATCTTCCAAGTTGTATTAGGCTGGAAAATTATTTTATCCTGTCTTTTTGTTTGTTCTGCTATTGCAGAATTTGTTTTGAGGCTCTATTTTATAGTTATTTGGATATGAATTTGGGAGAGTTCAGATGATTTCCAGCTTATTTTCTACCATCTTGGTTCTAGCACTCAATAAATGTGTTGAATAAATTAATAAAATTGCTTTTATACACAACTGTAATAATAGGCTTTAATCCTTTAGATTTTAAGCTCTTTGAGGTCAGGGACTATCTGTTAATTGTATCACCATGTTGACTGGGACTGGAATGGATTGAATTGGCAAGGTTAATTAGGCACAGTTCAATCATTTATTCAACAAACATCAATTACTGATTGAGTTCAGAGCACTGGGTTAGGTACTACTGACTGATAAGAAATAAAATTCCATGTAGGAAAGAATATTAAAATTCTGTTAACTAAACCTACAAAGAGAGGCTTTTTAAATGCAAGTATGGAATTTCTAATTTATTCATGCATATTTCTTCTATTCACATTGATTTTAGAATCAGAAAAAAATTTTATATATTAGGAAAATATAAGATGTGGAGAATCTACTACACCATCACAGTTCTATAAACATTGGCAATTTGTTTGACTGAAACTATTTGGGAAATCACCAGAAATTTCATTCCTAATTATTTTTAAGTAGTCACTAAAGTGCCAACAAAGCAAATGTAGAGGGGAAAGTCCCAAAAAACATTCTCTCTCAACTTAATTTTAATTCTTATCCTTTCATGTTTATCTATGCTTTTTTGTATTCTTAGCATCACTGTCAATTCCCAATAAAACTCTCCCTTTGTAACAAAGTAAGCAAAACAGACCAAAACATTGAATTTTGTTTTACAAGTTGTGTTTTGTTCCACTTTCATACCTCTCTAAGTCAAGGAGAAAAACATGTTTTGTTACCAGTTCATTGTGGTCAAGACGACTCATTATCATGTTGAATTGAGTTCTGATGTAGTTTAAGATTTTTTTCTTTTACATTATTGTCTTCGATGATAATTTCAATGAAGTTGCTATATCTCACATCATTTCCAGGACAAATTTTGTGGTAATTTCATCATTATCTAGTTGTATATGCACATTTTGGATGAGTAACCAATGAAGTCCCAGGCACAACCTCACTCATTTTTTCTGTTGTCTCTTTGATATTCCTCTACCCTTCACTGCACTATGAAATCTATGCTTCATAATCCACTCCAAAATGTCTGTGTCTCTTGTCTGTTTCTGTCTCCTCTTCCTGTTTCTCTTCATCTTTCATTTTCTTCTCCTTCCCTCTCCTCTTTTTCTCTTTGCATATGCATGTACACATATATGTTAAGAAAAATTACTTTGCTTAAGGGCAGAAAAGAAATGGATTACAGTTAAATAACTAAGAAAAAAATAAGGTTTCATCTAACCTAAGACAGTTTTTTCTTAGTAGTTAAAAAATTGAACTAAGGTAAACAAGTAGATTAAATAATTTCAAAAGGTTGTGACCTTACATCAGTAGAGGGAATACTAGAAAGTAATGAAATCTCAGAAATTTCAGGGTACCATAGTAATGTAAAATAGTTATCACTGTAACTTGGAAAGATTCTCATCATCTATTATGAATGATCATTAATATTGTGTTTTGTTTTGTTTTGTTTTGTTTAGGAACCTTTCACAACATTCTTTCTTAATGCAAATGATGGGAAATTTGACCATCCAGATCGAACCTTCTCATCAGTTGCAAGATCTTGGAGAACAAGCCAAAGAGATACATCAGATGTAAAGGTAAGCTTTAGTAAATTTAGGAATTAGAGGATTTTTTTTTTCCTGCATTTCAACTGCTGAAACCTAAAGTATATGCTCTCAATTTTTTTCCAAATGGGAATAAAAAATGTTTACATTTCATTTTTGGCACATTATCATAATTTTAAAAGATATACATCTAAACTTCTAAAATAATCTTATATATAATAGAAAATTATTAAATATTCTTTTTTTAATTCTATGGTTAAGTGTTTTGTTCTTTTAAAAATCCAATCTAATTTAAATCAAATAATCAGGAGGTGGAGAAAAGCCCAATAAATTGCTCTTTCCTGCTGTTAATTCAATATTTGGTCTATTCCATAAAACACAGCAGGAACTGGATTTGACCTTAAAGTGTCATATTGATATAGCTTGCCCAGTCCTGGGTTTGCATAGCCTGGGGCAATTAATAAAGCATTAATGACAAGACCCATTTAAAATGTAGGCTTTTCTGTATAGCTTTAGCTTTTACTTGACTGTGCCTGAGGATATTATGCAACAATACATATTAGATTAAACCAACATACATACAATATACAGAAACAGCCAAGAGCAGAGTAATTTTATAGTCATTATTATTTAACTATTGTTAAATAGAAAAGTTTATTGTACATTTACATGTGATCTTTTAAAAAAAAAAAAAAATCTTTCAGGATTCTGAACAATAAAATCATTTCCTTATTCTCATGGTTCTCATTTTCCCTGGTAATAAGGCTACTTGATCAGATTTGTCCATGTTTAGGTGTGCTTCATTTAAAAAGCAAATTTGTTTCATTATTGTCATATTGTGGAATATAAAAATTTGCTGTTATGAAAACTTTTTTTTCTAATTTAAAGTAATGAAAGATAGTAAGGTCCCAGTTGCCTTTTACTTCCTTTATTTGTGGGGAGAGAGAGACAGAGACAGAGACAGAGAGAGAAAGATGAGGCATGTGAATTTTATTCCTATCAGTAGGTATTTTCTCAAGTATTAATGTATAATAATGCACATGATTAGGAAAAAAGAAAACCTAAAGTAAATCCCAGATTTTTCAAATTCTAAAAGCTTACATTTTTCTTCCAGCAATGTAATCTTTCATTGAAAATTGATCTAAAGATTTAAAGAATCTATTTTCTCCTGAAGTTTAGCCATTTTTTGTGCCATGCACTTCTTTATCTGATGAAGCCTATGGACCCCTTCTCAGAATAATATTTTTAAATGCATCAAAGAAAGTACATAGAATTACAAAGGAAACCAGCTATCAAAATATTTTTTAAAGACAAGTTCATGGCCCTCACTCGGGTTAAGAACCTTTGCTCCAGGACATATGACAAAACCATATTCTTTATTTGAATGCTTCCCCTATCCTGCCCTAACCATGGACTCTCAAGTGGAGATGAACACTCCTAATACTTTCAGCCACACTATGATAAATAATGTGGAACTTCTGAATTGGAAAATTTCAGAAGATATAAATTAAAGACTGATATTTAGATTAAGTATGTCTGAATAAGTTTATAACACTTTTTCCAAGGGCTTCTGACTTCAAACTTAGTATCCTTTTCTACCACTCCTTCCTAAGAAATGGTTCTGAGAAATCAAAAAGCTATTGAGATAAAGAGCCCAGAAATAAGATTTATAACAAAAGTATTCTGTTGGGCTAAAATCTGTGTTATAAATTGTAGGCTTCTTGAGGACAAAAACTGTCTTTTGTCTCATTTTGAATCCCCTGTACTTCACTGAATGCTTAGCACATAGTAGGCACTTAGGTTAACTACCTAGAGAACTCAGTGGTACAGAGAGAGGCTTGAGGAGTGAGGCTAATTAGGAAGCTCCCATAGTAGTCTAATTAAAAAATGATGAGGAAGTGAACTGTGATAGATGCTTTGTAAATGCAAAGAAGGTAGTTAAAGACCATTTGCTTTATTTTAGCAATTAAAATCTGACTAAAAGAGTGATACATTTTTAAGTATTCCTGTCTTTTTATTTATTTATTTGAAAAAACAGAATAAGAAAAACAAAAAGAATACAAAACAAAATAAAACAAAAGAGAACATTGTCATGTGCCCAGCAGAACATCAGGGAGAATTCAAAATATACAACAATAAATTATCAGATCAAGACAGTATATATGTATTAGTAGAAAAAATTATGTTTTATGAGTGTCCATTTTTTCTTTACTTCCTTGTAAATTGTTCTTTGATTATCTGCTATGCACCTTATTTACTTTATTCTTTTTCCCCCCTTTCATTCCTTCCACTACCCCCAAACTACAATTAAGAAATGATCTATTTATGTATACATATGTTGATATAAACACACACACACACACATACACACACACACACACATATATCTTTCCAATCTCTGCTGACTCTTTAATTAAATTCTGCTCCATAACTTGCCTTACTATTTCTTTTTTTTTTTTTTTTTTTTTTTATTTATTTTTTTTTTTTTTCATTATGTGAAACTTCTTTTTTTTTTTTTTTTTTTTTTTTTTATTTAATAGCCTTTAATTTACAGGATATATACATGGGTAACTTTACAGCATTAACAATTGCCAAACCTCTTGTTCCAATTTTTCACCTCTTACCCCCCCCCCCCCTAAATGGCAGGATGACCAGTAGATGTTAAATATATTAAAATATAACTTAGATACACAATAAGTATACATGACCAAAACATTATTTTGCTGTACAAAAAGAATCAGACTCTGAGTTATTGTACAATTAGCTTGTGAAGGAAATCAAAGATGCAGGTGTGCATAAATATAGGGACTGAATTCAATGTAATGGTTTTAGTCATCTCCCAGAGTTCTTTTTCTGGGTATAGCTAGTTCAGTTCATTACTGCTCCATTAGAAATGATTTGGTTGATCTCGTTGCTGAGGATGGCCTGATCCATCAGGACTGGTCATCATCTAGTATTGTTGTTGAAGTATATAATGATCTCCTGGTCCTGCTCATTTCACTTAGCATCAGTTAGTAGTAAGTCTCTCAGGCCTTTCTGAAATCATCCTGTTGGTCATTTCTTACAGAACAGTAATATTCCATAATTTTCATATACCACAATTTATTCAGCCATTCTCCAACTGATGGACATCCATTCAGTTTCCAGTTTCTAACCTCTCCCCACTCAGGGATCCTTCCCTTGTCTTCTTCCCTGCCCCTTTGCTTCCTCATCCACCTATCCCTTTTTATTTCTTTTTAGATTTTAGAGGGTGCTATATCCTTCCTGGCATCTATGCAGAGCTGCTTATTGAACCCATTCCCTATATGAGTAGCTTTCAGAACTAGGAGCCCTCCTCTCCCTCTAATGCTTCTGTGTCTATTCTTCTGCACCTCATTTGTATAACATGATTACTATTTTTTACCTTAACTCTGCCAGTCTTTTTTTTGAGCTGTCCTATTATTTTTGAAGTACCTTAAGTATATAGAATATATTTCCCACTTTAAAAAAACAATTTGCCCATGTTAATTAAGTTCCTTAAAATTTATCTTTGATACTAACTCTTATATATTAATTTTTCTGTTAAGATTGGATTTGGTTGATAAACAGTCCTGAAAATCCTCAAGTTCAATGAATGTCCATTTATCCTCATTCAATATTATAAATAAGTTTGCTGGATATGATATTTTTGGCTGCAGGCCTGATTCTTTTGATTGTTGGTAGATATGATAGCAGGACCTTGGTCTTTTATTGTAGCTACTAATAAGTCTTGAACAATTAATTCTAATTGTAGCTGCAGCATTTTGAATTGGTTTTTTTTTTTTCCCTTGTTCCTTGCAAATTTTTCTGTTTGATCTAGGGGCTTCAAAATTTTACAATAATATTCCTGACATATTCACTGATATATTTCTTATTTCCTAATCATGTGCATTATGATACATTAATTCTTGAAAAAATGCCTACTGATAGGAATAAAATTCACAAATTACCTCTTTGGGATGGTGATCAGTGGATTTTATTTATATTTCTACTTTCCCCTCATGTTCTATCACTCCAGGACAAATTTCTTGGATTATTTCCTGTATTATGGTGTCAAGGCTCTCTTTTGGCCACAACTTTCTGGACAATCTAATTACTCTTTTATTTTCTCTTTATCTGTTCTCCAGATCTGTCATTTTTCTTATATTTCACATTCTGTTCTATTTTCTCATTCTTTATTTCTTAGTCTCTCATAGTTTCATTGGCTTCCCCTTTCCCAATTCTAATTGTCAAAGAATTATTTTCATCTTTGAGAGACTACCTCCTTTTCTAGTTGGTTAACTGTTTTCCCATAATCTTGTTTTTCTTGGATGGCTTTCATTTATTTGTTTATCTTTGTTTTTTCTCAATGTCTCTCATTTGATTTTTAAATTCTTTTTTAAGTTCTTCTATAAATTCTCTGTGGGTGGGGAGCCATCTCAAGCCATCCCCTCTGCCTTGGTAGCCCAAACCAAGTGTTTCCCCTTTCTGCAAGTGCCCACAGCCAGCAGGGCCCCTGCTTTGCTGCTTCTGCACTCACCAGGTGCTGGTTCCTTCTTGCCCAGAGCAACTGGGTCTGATATTCCCAGTCAGCAGAGGTTCCCTCTGGTGTTCCCAATCTGGTGTTCCCTGGTCTTCCAGGATTCAGACCCTGACTCTCCAAACAGGCTAGGATGTGAAAGTTTCTATGGTTTGGGGTGAGGCTCCAGCCAGAGTCCCCACTTGATGTTTCTGTGCCAGAAGATGTTAGCACTTCAGAAAGATTAATCCCTTTCTTCAGATCTACACTAGTTCTATCCAGAGGACTCCTGTCCTTGAGTTTTCACCAGTCTATGTTCACCCTAAGGTACAAATTTGTTCTGTTTGGGGGGAAATTTGGAGAGCTTGAAATTTACTGGCCTACTCTTCCATCTTCCCAGAACCCTCCCCCCAATGTTCCTTGTCTTTATCAATAATTTTCTGCTTAGATTAAGACCCCTTTAACCTATGCATTGGTAAACAGGTTAGGTAGTTATCTAGTAGCTTCATCAGATGTTTTATTCCAGAACTGAAACTGAGTCATACCTCAAAACTAGCATTTTAAAAACCTGATTTTTATTTTATGGAGGAACATAATGAAGAATTCCAATATAATTTTAATGAAGCACAAATAATATTAATCCTACTATTATACTGAAATAGGCATAACAAGGATTAAACAAGGATTTTTATAAAGGAATTGATATATATATTGGAGCACCTTGCAAATGGTCTAAATTCTTATCCTAATTCTATGATTAAACTATAATATATTTCATGAATAGTAGAAATTGTTAATAATGTATAATGGGTATAATAACCTAATTGTTCTTAAAATTAAAAGTGGTAGTAGTATGACTAGACACATTTCTTTCTCTTTTAGAATCATAGAAGCATAAGCTATTGGAGTTGGCAAGGGTCCTTACAAAAAACACTGTTTGCATTTGAAATTCTGGTTTAATAACACAGCACATAGTCAGTTCAGCATTATATGTATTATAAAGTTTATTATTGTACCATAAGAAATGATGAAGAGAATGGTTTCAGAGAAACTTGTGAAGACTTGTATGAAATGATAACAACTGAATGAAGAGAACCAAGAAAACAATTTATGGTAAAGGCAAGAAGATCAACCACAATTCCAAAGGATTAATGATGAAACAGGTGACCCATCTCCTGATAGGTAAAAGATTTATAGTACAGAATCTCATGTACTCACATACACATCAAAATATATACATATATATGTGTATATATATATATATCAATAGTATATACACACACGTATATATACTTATACAAATATTTGTATTTCAAACATGAAAAATACAGAAACTTGCCTTATGTGTCTATGCATTTTTTAAAAAAATAATAATAGCTCTTTATTTTTCAAAATACATGCAAAGATAGTTTTCAGCATTCATCCTTGCAAAACTTTATGTTCCAAATTCTTCTCCCTCTTTCCCTCTCCCTCCTCCCCCAGATAGCAAGTGATCTAAGAGTTAAACATGTAATTCTTCTAAACATATTTCCACATTTGTTATGCTATCTAAGAAAAATCAGATCAAAGGAGGAAAAAATGAAAAAGAAAAAAAAAAAAAAACAAGCAAGTAAACAAACAATAACAACAACCAAAAAGGTGAAAATACTATATCGGGATCCATTTAGTCCCCATAGTGCTCTTTCAGGATGTAGATGGCTCTCTCATTACAAGTCTATTGGAATTAACCTGAATCATCTCATTGTTGAAAAAGAACCAAGTCCATCACAATGGATCATCACATAATCTTGTTGCTATGTACAATGTTCTCTTGATTCTACTCACTTCACTTAACATTAGTTTATGTAAGTCTTTCCAGGCTTTTTTGAAATCTTCCTGCTGATTGTTTCTTATAGAACAAGAATATTCCATGACATTCATATACTATAACTTATTCAGCCATTCCCCAACTGATGGGCATCCTCCCAGTTTCCAGCTCCTTGCCATCACAAAAAGGGCTGCTACAAACATTTTTGCACATGTGGTCCTTTTCCCTTTTTTGTGCTCTCTTTGGGATATATACCCAATAGAAACTGCTGGATTAAAAATAAATGGTTTGAGAGTCCTGAGCATAGTTCCAAATTGCTCTTCAAAATGGTTGGATCAATTCACAACTTCACCAGCAATGTATGTGTCCTAGTTTTTCCACATTCCCTCCAACATTTATCATTATTTTTTCCTGTCATCTTAGGTAATATGAGAGGTGTGAAGTGGTACCTCAGAGTTGTCTTAATTTGAATTTCTCTAATCAGTAGTGATTTTTAGCATTTTTTCATATGACTAAAAATGGTTTTAATTTCATCTGGAAATTATATTTTTTAGTCATTTATCAATTGAAAAATGGTTTGTCTATACATGTTTTAAAATTTTTTTCCACCCTTAAACTGGGGGAAAGAGGAAAGTAATTGAAAGCTGATTGAAAAAATAAAAATTTATGTTTAAAAATTAAAATATAGATCTTTATATGCAAAATTTGAAAAGATATTACTTGTACATATTGCATCCAATTGTCAGAATGGATATATATGAATGGTTTGGTTTTCTTTATACAAAAGTATTTTCAAACTCAAATGTAACACGCTGCTGAAGCATATGAAAAAAAGAATGAAAAAAGAACAACTGAATTCATTCAAGCATAATTCAAAATCAATTTCTTGTCAGTTGACAGCTTTGTTTTCAAAATAACCAGATGTATTATTTTTAATTTTTTAATTTTTCAAAACTTCTTTATGTTTATAATACATTAATATTAACTTGTTCATATTTTGGTCTTAGTTATTTTCACTGACATAGTAAAGTGCACTTTCTTTGGTCATTTGCAAATAAAAACATTCATTCCTCGTTTTGATTTAAACTTGATCAATAGAGCATATATTTTTATTAGCCTGGAAACCCTGGGAAAACTGGCATAAAATAAATAATTTTATTTTATCTTCATTAATATCAGCCTTCTCCTCTGGTAATGACTACAAGTTGGATGAAGGATATGTCTTAATAAATTAACCTTTCCAGATACAAGTTTTCTAGAAATAATCTTAGTGTGATCAGTGAGCTTTCAAACATCTACTTTTCCCTCTTCTAGGACAGTGTTCAATAGCAATGAAATTCAAATAACTTATTTTTCTTATATTAATATCTCCTAATGCCTTACAAACTTGTTATACTACTTTTTCAATAGCTGTGTAGATGTCAAAAGAGGTAGCAGTGACAAAGTGTCATTAAGATGACATAGTATAAATTCATACAGTTAATGGAGGTGCTCACTACTGGCTCATTGACCCATAATGAGGCTCTTGCAGAATTAATGGATGTCTTGGGATTAATCTTTTGGAAAAGAGAAAGGAAAAAAAAGATGGCAGCTTTAAAACCTTGCGGTGAATTATATTAGAAAAGTGAAAACGTCTGGAATGGATTTTATTTCATTGAAAAACTATAAAGTGGTATAGTCCCTTAGCAAAACATATTAAACTGAAATGTCAGATCTGATGTAAAAGGTATACAATTATAATAGTGTTAATAATGGTCTTCTATCACTTTAAGACATACTTTTAAGTTTAATTTCTCAACAGCTTGCACTTGTCATAAGCTTATAAATTAGAAAATGGTTTTAAGGATATTTTCTTATATGTAGACAGAAGGCATATAATATTATTAACTGTACCTTGGGGTTTTAATATAACTATTAAGACAAACTAGGGATCACATTTACAGATACAAAATGCCTGTTATAATATTCATTTTGTCATTTCTCTAACAACATTTGGGTTTTAACATTTTTATTTAAGAAATTTTAAGCTACATGAAATCCTTTGAAAGTTATATTTGTATTGAAAAATGGAAATCTAACCTGTTTTGCTGAATAGATGCATGAAAAGAAATGGAAGAGATTACTAGTATGAAGAATATTAAAGAAAACACATTGGAGCATAATAAAATGAGGAAACTATTACAATTCAATGGAATTCAGTTCTAAAGTATTTGCTGACATTAAATAGCATGACAATATAATAAATTCTATGATAAAATAAAGAAATCTGTATAAAATTTAGATTTTTATGAAGAAAACATAGGGACCAACCCTGTTGCCCCCAAATTATCTTAAAACAATCATCAGTTCTATCAGGCAAAAAGTTCAGTGAATAATTCTATTTCTAATCAGTTGTTTGTCTTGCAGTGCAGGGCCCAGGTTTGTAGAACCAGCTTGAACCCAACTGATCATTAAATTTTTCCTTTGAGCATTTATACTTCAAAAGTCAACGAACACTCTAAACCAGGCCGTAATATATTATTTTGTTAATAATCTAGACTTAAGATAGTAATCAGGAAATGTTAATAATGTAGATTAAACTTCAGGAAGTGTTGTGGGGATATTTTCTTTTCTTTTCTTTTTTTTTCTTGGAGAGCCTCTTCTTAAACATTTACCAGCACATCTGAAGATGTGGGTTGAGGCGTTCTAAAGTTATGGTTTGAACCCAAATCTTCCTGCTTCCAAAGCTAATCCTCTGTCTACTCAACTGCCTCTTAATTTTTTTATTGCATAAAAAAATGAATTTGTTTGATGAAATTTTATGCTTTTCAACAAATATGGTAGAGACAAAGTATATTCAAGTTCCAAGAAAGTTATAAATTTCCTTAGTCATAAACTGTTGTTTTTTTTATAATATGCACATACTTAAAATTTCAAAAATCCCTGCTGTAATTTGTTTAAAGGTTACAACCCCTTTATGTCTTAGCTGAAGGTTTCATCAATTCACATGGCAAAAAAACATAAATAGATTACCTGTCAACCAAACTTCTGGTGATGAGTTCGTCTATATTTATCTTGAATGGTTCTCAGATCATAGACACATAATCTCATGCCAGGCCTGTATTTGAAGTCTTTTTTGTTCATTAGTTCCCAAAATTACAATGACATATAACATTTAAGAATCTAGGATCAGCTCCATATTATAATTAAGCATCCAAATAAGACTTTAGTAGAGTTAAATGAGCAACTCATTTATTACATATTGTTATAAACATTGTTGTCAAAATGAATTATAAAATTAAATAAGTAATTTGAAATTTTTATCTTTTTCAATTTTTTAAAAAACTTGTCATTTTTTTCCTTGCATATAGTTGTTTATTTATGGACCATAAATGCATTGTTTGGGTTATAAGATCATAGTAAGGCTTTTTAATGTCAAGATAATAAGAAGGAGATGGAGCTATAACTACATTTTTTTATTAGTAATCTATTTTAAAGTTTGCCTTACTAATGTAGTGATGTTAAATTATTTGGCAATGCCTCTTTGATGCTCATAAATATAAGTCATTCTTAAATGGTAACTTTTGTCCCATGAAAGCATTTTCATGTTTAGAACAGATTTCTCTGTAGTGTTAGTGAAATATGTTATTAGTAGTTATACTAGAGGCTGGGGAATTTCTCCCTCCTGTTCTCCTTTTAGACATCAGTAAGATATAAAAATGCAAATTGCTGTTACTATAATGGAGTGCTAGATTATAGGATTATAGAAGTAGATTTGGACGAGACTCTAAAAAGTTCTTCTCCTCAAAATCCTTTTTTGTAGATAAGCCTAAGCATTAGAGGTGGTTAAGCATAAGAGAATAGTTGCCCATGTCACTGCTTTTTCCAAAATATTATACTACCTACTCTCCTCAATTTCTATAAGTGGTATTCACTGACACATGTCTGGAAATATTTTTAAGACAACAGGATTCTATAAATTTTAGAATATAAAATATTAATGCCCTTATGTAGCTCCAAGTTCTAATTCTTTTACATGATTGTATCTTTATACTTAACAAATTAGTTGTTCAGCAAACATTTACTAATACATACTATTTGCTAAGTATTGGCAATACAAAGAAAAACTGAGACAGTCTCTCTCCTCTCAAGTTCAAGTTTTAATGGAGGAAACAACTGTGTATCAACACAGTATAACTTGGGAAAAAGAATAGAAGTCTTCAAATAAGAAAGGAATCAGGAGGTAGCACCATCATGGAAGGCAGAGAAGAGGATAATTAAAAGGAAGTGAGTGGTCAGTACATCATACTAGCAGGAAGATTAAGGATGAGAACTGAAGAAAGACCATTGGATTAAGCAATTATTGGTGACCTTCAAAAAAGCTCTTTCAGTGGAGTAATGGGAAGACTTACCTCTATTGATTGTTCTCTATATGCAAATGACACCAAACTTTACGGACCTGAATTTCATAATCTGTGTCTACATCTGCATTATATGATCCTGTATTTCTGACTGCCAGCTAGCTGCACATCTCCACATAAATATACTGAAACCTAAAACATCCTTTGCCAGTCCATCAGCACATTAATATGACTTTCTCGATGCTTTCTCAAGTCCCTGGCCTAATACAAGTAATACCCTCTTGTCAGGTCTTTTGGACAGTTGCTGTCCTGCAAGTACATTATTATTGCATCCTAGTGTCAAACCCAGAAATGCTTCCCTTCCCTTCTCCTTCCCCTTTACTAGTTCCACCTTCTTGCAAGAATTAGAGAGTCAGGAATTAAGGATTATTAGCTGCATTATGAGGTTACTGGGCAGAGTTGAGGTATGGGGTGGGGAAGGAATGATGTTGCAGGACAGGCATTATTGTACCTTCCAGTGATTTAAATAAAAGTCATCAATACATCATGAAGGTGAAGGGCAGGATGTGGCATAAGTGGATCTCCTAAGGTCTTCCTGAACCCCTGATGAATTCATCTTTTGATTTTTCTCTCCCTCAGCAATAGCCAGCCTCTACAACTTGGAAGTCTCTCCCCAAGGGTTCTTCCCCACAGTTTCCCAAGTACTAGAATGACTTAATTGTAGCATGTTAAAAATAAAGAATTAGTACAAGAAAAGCAGTGAAAAGAGTATTAATAGGGAAGTAAATGATTGGTAGAAAGAATATAGTAGTCATCTAGGGACTGTGCAAGATAACTAAAAGATATCCTATATACTGTGGGTATCTTTGCAATATCATTTTCACTTTCCCCTGCAAACCAGACCATCTGCCTAGCCTTCCATATCCTTCTAGTCACTTTTACTCTCAAAGTCTTAGAATCATATTGATTTTTCCTTCTTCCTCATCTCCCATATCCTGACAGTTGCTGAACTCTGTTGATTCTACCAAAGAGGTATTTCTTGCATCCATGTAAAATTGATTTATTCTTTCATTGATTCAGTAAACATTTATTAAGCTCCTATTAGGTGAGATATACTATGCTAAGTACTGTGTGAATTACTAAGATAAATACAGTATGATCATTGTCGTTAAGGAGTCGCTCATCTGATAAAGGTATAAGCATGACATATATGTAAATAGTGATAATAAAATCAGAATATAATAAACAAATATAAGTACTACCAATAAAGTTCTATGAAGAAGACATCACTATGGACTATAGAGTTCGAGAAATCATCATGAAAAGTGGAGCATTTGAAATAAATGGGCCTTAAAAGTATTTTCCATTAAGATAGAAATGGATTGATGTTGGGAGTAAATAAGTTAGCAGGCCCTTTTTCAGAGATACAAATTTTAGTTCAACAAATTATCCGTACTAATGGTCTTTCTACACTAATAAAAAGCACCTGCCTTCTTTCTCTTCATTGTATTCCAGAGGTAGGAGGTCTTAACACTTCAGCTTGCTCTCTCATCCTTACCAATAAAATGATAGAGCAGACTTTGCATATGGGGTAGGGATGACCTGTACGTGCTTAAGTAGCTTAAGTAAATATCACCATGAAGGTGACAGTATACTGGTAAAGACCAGTATGTGCCGTAAGTAGAACTCATAAGGGCTTCTGAACCCCTGGTGAGTTCCTGTCTTGCTCTGTCCTGTCCCAGCAGTAGTCTGGAAGGCTCTTCCCAAGGGCTCTTCCCCATGATTTCCCAAGTACCAGAATGACTAGTTGTGGCTCTCTGATAGTTTTATTTGTCAATTTATTCTGATATCTTAGCTGTTTTCTGTTAGCACCATTCTAGGACTGGGTTTAAAAAGACCTTAACATAATAAAGTGATGGGTCAAATATTAATAGAATTAAAGTGCTATCTTGGTTTCAGAAAATCAGAAGAGGAAGTTTTTAACAAACTGCCTCCATTTTTTCAGTGAAGCCTGAGACAAGGTTCTGAGCTGAGACAATGAAGAGAGAGAGAGAAACCCATAGGAAATCTGAGGAAAAACAAGAATATTTAGAACTGTAAGGGTGGGACAGCAAATTGATTAGGGAGGTATAAAAGGTTATCTCCCTGCAATGATGGCCCAGTTGAGATTATATAGCAAAATTGTAGGATAGTATAAAATCTAAACGAATTTACAAAAAAGTAAAGGTAGGGAGAACAGAAGAAGGTTTACCCAGTCCAGCACTAGTAGAGGAAGACACTAAAAGGGCAATAGGAAGGAAGGACTATTATAACACTTCTCCCTCAACCAGCATTCCTGAGGGGCAAAGAGTGGAAGTGTAAGCAGTACTAGAGGAGGGTAGTCAGGGAAGCTATAGATAGAATCAGGTCTTAGTAAGGGCCACAAAATAAAAAGAGAAGAAAAGAAGAGCAAAGATTAAAGCCAAGTTGGTTCTCTATGGAGCAGGCTCTCTAGAGAGCTCAGTAGAAGGGGTAGATTATCTTTGGAGTATGACATGGGTGGGGAGGGGTTAAGGAGTACAGGAATAAGAAAAGGGACAGTGGAAAATGAAGAAGGGAGTTAAACATAGCTAAGGGTTCAAGATCACTGAACTGGAGAGTGTATGAGCAGGTAAGAGTTTGTTAATCACTGAATGTGTTCCGAAGGGTTATTCATGTCACTAGGGGTTTGGCCTCAGTGATGTCTTCTTGGCGCATTGGGAAGTTCAGGTAAGGAAACCAGTGAGAGAACTAGAATGGAATAACATTTCTGTCCAATCCCTTCACACCAGATCAGGCCAGATCAGGAGATTAGTGGAAGGAGTATGAAGGAGTAAGAAAATAGATATTTGAAAAAACAGATGTTCATTGAGAATAGTATTTTAAATTCTAATTCTAGGTCAGCTGCTTAAACAAGATAACCAGAAACGGAGAAATTTATGGTTTTAAAAATCATATCTATTTTACTTTTTCTTCAGAATGATTTAAATTGCCCAAAAGACATCACAAGTTTCCAGTCACTTTATTGCAGACATAAATCCAAGCATCCCAAGTATTCTTTCCTTGCTATTATTATTTACCATTCAAATCATATGTGTTAAATATTTTTGAACTCTTTATTGACAATTTTCATAACATCCATTAGCGAATATAAAAATAGTTTTATTTGGGTTTTCCTTTGACAAATTCAAAGAGTTAATTATGAATTCCATTTTTAAAAGCTCATTGTAATTAAAATATGTTATAATTGATAATGCTGCTGAAAAAACAAAAAGAAAAAGTAATAGGAACTTATTTTTTAAATTTTACACATAGTTTTCCTTGATGGAGTCTTGATGACTTTTTTAATTGTGTGAAATTTGATTTCATAAAGTGACTATTTTGGGCTTAATAAAACTAGCTCATATTTGTATATTATTTTACAATTTACAAAACATTTTAGATATATTTTCATTAATCAAAGAGTTTTCTGTTGTTATTAAAAAAAATACTCTCTTCCTTGATGCTAATGTGGCCTGTTTTTAATTAGTATTCTCTCTTTAATACAAGATGAATGGTCAGACCACATACAAAAAAAAAAAAAATTAATCATATCTTCCTTGAATATCTTATTCAAAGGGGAAAAACAGAAGGGTTGTTTTGTGTTACATATGTGTGTGTGTGTGTGTGTGTGTGTGTGTGTGTATAATGTTCAATAATAATTCAACTGTTTTATGCAGCAGGTGTAATATGCTGTGCTTATGTCATTGACAGGAATTAATTCCAGAGTTTTACTACCTACCTGAGATGTTTGTCAACAGTAATGGATATAATTTGGGAGTCAGAGAAGATGAAATTATTGTCAATGATGTTGACCTTCCCCCATGGGCAAAGAAACCTGAAGACTTTGTACGAATCAACAGAATGGTAAGATAGATTTTGGTTTCTGCTTGAACTATTATGTTAATGCTAAATAATCTATATATTTATTTTTAGTGTTAATAAATTAGAATTTTATATATGTGAAAATATGGAAAAGTTTTAAAATTTAAGAAGAGAAGGGTTTTACTAGTTTGTCTTTTGACAGATCTATTGTATAATGAATATTTGTTCTCAACATATATCTTTTCCACATTTACATTTTTCCTTCACAGATACTACAGTCCAGTCCTACTAAGCTCACTATACTAGTACATCTCCAGTATTTTATCTTTCTCCTCCTTCTCTGTGCCTTTCCTTTGCATAAGCTGTACCTCATTCCTGTAATGTAGTTTCCTCTCAATATCTTTCATCTGGACTACTGCATTGACCTTCTTATTGGTTTCCCTGCCTCAAAGGATACCACATCCCCCATTTTCCACTCAGCTGCCAAAATGAATTTCTTCACATTTAGGTCTGTCTGACCATGTTTCCTCCTTCCCTCAATTAACTCCAGTGATTCCCTATTACTTTCAAGATCAAATAGAAAATCCTTTGTTTGGATGTAAAACTTTCATACCCTGGCTTTTTGCTATCTTTCCGGCATTCTTACTCTTTGCTCCCCTTCATATGCAGAATTATTCCTCTAGAGTTACATTCCTTCTTTTGACTCTATGTTTCTCTTGCTTGAAATGCTCTTCCTCATCTCCAATTCCTTGATTTCCTGACTTCCTTTAATACTCATCTTAAAGCCCTTCATCTGTACACCTTTCTTTCCACTTTTGTATAATTCTCATTATTAAGAAGATTTTCCATATATCATTATTAAATGTGTCTTTTTGTAGCTTCTACCCATTGCTATCAGTCCTGCCTTGTGGAGACTCTTCTCAGATTAAAATTCTAACTTCTCTTCCACAAAGCCAGATGTTCTTAACCTTTTTTTGTGTCATGGTCCCCTTTGGCAGTCTGGAAAACCTACGGACACCAAAGAATAAAGTTTTTTAGTCCACAAAATACAAAGGAAATCAACTATATTTAAATATAATCATCAAAATATTTTAAAAACAAGTTTCTAGATTAAGAAACCTTAAACAGAAGAAACCCCTTCAAATATCTGAAGACAGCTATCTAAATATCCAGACTTCTTCCCATGAAAAATGCCTAATGCCTTCAATCAGTCTCAATATAGGTATAAATTTTAGGTTCTTTACCCACCATGGTTACTTTTTTTCTAGAGATCCTTAAGCTTAACTATGTCTTTTCTAAAATGTGACCTTCTAAACTATGCATAATATTCTAGTTTTGGCCCAACCAGTGTGGAGTGATTATGATCTCCTGTTCCTCCTGGAATCTGATCCTCACTTAACATACCTTAAGGCCACACTGGCCTATTGAAATAAGGCCACTCACTTGTAGCCATTGGAATCAGGGCTCCTTAAATGTGAGGAATTTGATATGACATTTGATCAATTTCTCTTATCCTTTTCAGTTTATTTGGTCCTAATTGACAGATTATGTGGTAACACAACTATCCTGCAAGTGAGAAGAGGACATCCAAAAAATTTATGGATACAAAAGAGATCTGTAAAATGTAATGGATATGCTTTGAGGTCAGCTAGAAGAAGGAGATGCTAAAACCCATCCAAAAAAAAAAAAAAATCTATGTCCAGTTTTGGCATGATGTTGTAGTTCCCCAATTTGGGCTGGTGTCTCAGCTTCAGAGATGACTTCTCTTCCATTTTTAGAGGAAAAGTCCTGTCTCTATGTGTGTAAGAAATGACCCTTCCTTTTTGAATGATCCTTTGATGAATAAAGAACAGCTATTTCTTTTTTGTTTTTGTTTTTGTTTTTTATTATAACTTTTTATTGACAGAGCCCATGCTAGGGTAATTTTTTTATAACATTATCCCTTGCACTCACTTCTGTTCCAACTTTTCTCCTCCCTCCCTTCATCTCCTCCCCCAGCTGGCAAGCATGTTAAATATGTCATAGTATATTCTAGATACAATATATGTGTGCAGAACTGAACAGTTCTCTTGTTGCTCAGGGAGTATTGGATTTAGAAGGGTTTGGATTTAGAAGGTATAAATAACCTGGGAAGAAAAACAAAAATGCACACAGTTTATATTCATTTCTCAGTGTTCTTTCTTTGGTTGTAGCTGCTTCTCTCCATCCTTGATCAATTGAAACTGAGTTAGATCTTCTCTTTGTCAAAGAAATCCACTTCCATCAGAATATATCTTCATACAGTATCGTTGTTGAGGTATATAATGATCTCCTGGAGGAACAGCTATTTCTTTCCAGATAAACACTTTGGGATCTTTGGGAGCAGTCACTGACTGAGGGAAATGAGAATATTGAAACTATATTTCCTGATTTACCCAAGGCTAGTCAAGAAGAGAGGTATAGAAATTTTTATTTAAGATGCTAGATGCTACAGGATCACCTGAATACAGATGAATATTTATCTATAACATCATTAAGCAAAAGAGATACCTCAGACAGTTTTAAGTGTGGAAGCAAAGGGAAAGAATTAATTAATGCTAAAGAATACATGCCATGTGATTTTTATTGTTCAGTACTGTGCAATTCTTTGTGATGCCATGAACCATAGCACACTTTTCTTTCTTCCACTTTCTCTCAATCTGTCTAGCTTCATGTTCATTTTTTTCATAATTCTAGCCATTTCATCCTCTGCTATCCTCTTTTCCTTTTAACTTCAATACTTTGCAACATCAGGGTCTTTTCCAAAGTCCGGTCTTTTCATTATGTAGTCAAAGTATTTCAGCTTCAGTTTCAGTATGACCTTCCACACAAGAACCTGAAATAATTTCTTTTAAGTATTTAACTGATTTGATTTCCTTGCTGTCTCAAAGACTCTCAAGGTTTCTCTAGCACCCCAGTTCAAAAGCATCAATTCTGCCACATTTACCTTTCCTACATTGCAGTGCCAGGAGAATTTCCTTGGGTTATTTTCTCAAATAAAGATTTAAAAATTTCATTGCTACTTTTTTTGTTTGGTTTTTTTTTCCTCTTGATATTCTACATGGGAAATGTTTGCTCAGATTCCATAGAGGAAAGATAGACTCTCAATGCACGGAAATCCTAACAAGGCATTACTAATTTAGTTAAGTATAAATATGTGCATGCATGTATATATTCTGCAGCAAGTGGTTTAATTCATTGACATTTTTCAAAGTGATAAAATGCAATTTGAAAAATTTTTAAATTTTACTAAGTAAAAATTATGTTATACATGTAATAAAAAAGAACATAGAACTATAGACACTAAATATTACAGATATTGCATTTTAGTGAAAACTCTTCACAGATGTAGATTATGGTATAGTAACCATGCAGGTTATTTGTAAATCCACATGAATTGTCTAAATGTGGCTTAAGGGGAATTATGAACAGATATTTCTGAAATTTTGCCAACCCCTTTCCAAGAGACATTGATACTTTCCTAAAGATGATATGAGGGTGGTCAAACTGTTTCTGTTCTCATCTAATAAGGTAACAGACTAGAATTACATCTATCCCCCCAAATATTTCTAGTATAAGAGAATCTTTTTAATATTCAAGTTGCTTTCTTTGTCACCATTCCATAAAGAGGACAAAGTGTACAGACTTGATTCCTGTCCAAATACTGATTAAGTGAAAGGCCATTGAAAATAATTAATAGTAAGCAAATCCATTTATCCAAGCAGATAGCAAATAGGAGTCAGAGAAATTATACAGATTATACCAGAAAATAGAGATTGAATGAGCTCTTTAGATAGGAATAAGATCTCAGTTTAACTAAAAAAAGCATTGATCTCACCCAAGGGAAATTTTTCCAATCTCTAGGGAGATAAAGTAGAAATCTTAAGACATATTGAGGAATCCGTTTACCCCTAAAATGCTTTCCAAAATCTTTTCTCTTGTTCCCTGGAGTCAATCCCAAAGAGTCTGAAATTTCCTGTGTACTATCTCAAAGAAAGAATGAAAATTCTCTCCTCTCCAAAGCTCTCCAACAAAAATTCTCTCTGCCTCTCACATAGACACACAGTATTATTCTGTGTACCAGTTATGCAAATTATTCCCGTCTTGAAATCTTTGTTATACAGAAATACTTAAAGAATTGGAAAGATATCAATTACTTGGACAGTGCTGATATAATAATAAAAATAACAAATACCCAAATTAACTCACATATTCAGTGTCATACCTGTTAAACTACTAGTTATTTTATATGATTAAAAAATAATAATAGAACTCAATTTGATGTTCAAAAAAAAATCTTGAGAAATAATTGGGGGTGGGGAGAGATGAGAATGAAAATAAAAGAGACCTAGCAGTGCCTATTGTCAAACTATTCTACAAAATTTTAAACAGCAAAACTATTTTCTACCAATAAGGGGGAAAAGCAATGGAAAATATTAGCTATATAAGTTTTAGAAGTAAAACAGTTTCATAGCATCAGACAACTCACTGTTGGGCCGAAAACTGCTAAGAAAACCAAAAAGCAGCTTGATGGAAATTAATAGTAATTTTTATCTCCTATCATTAAAAGCACTATGTGATTGCATGACTTAAATATAAAAGGGAATATCATAGTCATATTATAAGAGTTTAGAAGCAAATAATACTGGTTAGAAGAAGAGTTCTTGACCTAATAAGGAGTAGAATCACAGGGATAAAATGGAAAATTTTGATCACATAAGGATGTGGGGGAAAGGAGGATATGTATTGTGTGAGTGTGTGTATGTACACATATTCCCAAATAAATTCCACCAAAAAGAAAATCCATATAAATCAGTATATTTATTTTAGCAAAGAACTAGAGACAAAGTGAAAATTTCTACACATTTACTCCAGAAATGATAAAACAAAAAAGCATCATAGCAAAAAAAAATTAGAAATAAAAAGAAACTAATTTGAATACTTCATTCTTAATGTACCAAAGGAGGAAAGCCTAAGCTGAAGAACTTGTGAGGCCTTCCAATTCCTATAGCCTCTGAGTGCTCTAACCAGGAAACTCAAGTCAATCTGCTCTAGCCAGAAAGTTAGGAAGAACACAGGACTTCAACAAGGAGGTTCCTGAGCAGCCAAAGCTCCTACTTAGAGGTCTTCAATCAATTCAAATACCTTTAGGGCCCAGTCCTATAACTATCATCACCACCACCCTGTCTCATCAAAAACAAAATCTTTATTACAAATATTTATTACAAACAAGCAAAACAGACTTCCACGATGGTCATATCTACATATGTAGGTCTATAAATACATATGTATTTATATATGCATACATACATACATGGATATGTGCTCTGGAGTCCACCTCTATATCTGGAAGTAAATGGCATGTTTTCAGTAGTAGACCTTTGCAATTGTAATTGGTCAGGACATTGATAAGAGTTCCTAATTTTTTTTAAAGTTGTTTGTCTTTAGTAAATAAACATTTATTAAGTACCTACTACATGCCAGGTAATGTCCTAAGCACTGGGGATATAAAAAGAAATAAAATATTGTCCCTGCCCTCAAAAAACTCACAATTTAATATACAAACAAATGTGTACAAACAAACTATATTACAGGATAAAGACACAAGAATTAAGAGGAGTTGAGAAATACTTTCTGTAAAATATGAAATTTTGGTTGATACTTAAAGGAAGTTGAGGAAACCAGGAGATAGAGACTAAGAAGAAAGTAGAGCATTCTAAGTATGGAGGGTAGCCATACAAAATGCTAAGAACTGAGAGATAAAAGCTCTTGTTAGTGAACAGCCAAGGGTCTACCATTATGTTGGATAGAAAGTATAAAGAAACTAGAAAGATAGGTTGAGGCTAAGTTATAAAGGGCTTTGAATGCCATATTATGTTTTTGATCCTGGAGGCAGTACTGCATTGTTGTCTTTGTATAAATTATTCCCTGGGTTCTATTCACATTCAATAGCAGGTCCCCCACTTCTCCCCTGGTTTCTCTGCAACTATTTTCTTCATTTCTTACTTACATTACTTATATTTCATTACTTAGCACATTCATTTTTATAATTTGAGAATACAAACAACATTCAGGTTTATTTGTATTCTTCAGAAATGAATAGTAAAAGAGGCATCCTAAAGTTTTAAAATGTAACTTTGACTTACATTATTATTTATACTGAAAAATAGCCAGTTATGTTATAAAAAATAGCATAAAAATTGGTATTTTGACCCAAAAATGGGCTTTCATAAGCATCTTTATTTTTAAATATCTTAGATATTGTACCTTACCAAAAAAATAAAATATTTTCTCAGTATAGGATTTATTTAAATCACATGAATAAATGAAACAAGATAATTTTTAGAAATAAGAAAAATCTTCACATAGATGGATGATTAGTACTAAGATACTTGTTTTCTTTTCCCATCTGTAGTTCTGATCAGAAATGTTAACTACAAAGAATACATTCTACTGATTTACATTTAGAATGTTGCTAACTACCACATAAGAAAAAATTATCTGGAAGTTTTTTTATTTCTTTTATTTCCCCATTTTAGGCCCTAGAAAGTGAATTTGTCTCCTGCCAGCTCCATCAGTGGATTGATCTTATTTTTGGCTACAAACAACGAGGACCAGAAGCAGTCCGTGCCCTGAATGTTTTTCACTACCTAACATATGAAGGCTCTGTGAACCTGGATAGTATCACTGATCCAGTACTCAGGGAGGTAGGTGTTAAATATGATATTATTCTAAATTTTTATGTCATCTCTAAAACATGAATTTGATTTAGCCTCTTTTTTAGAGTAAATTTCCCAGTGACATGGCTTTATACAAAACACTGAATTTCAGGCCCTTGACAAAATGTGAAAAAATGAATGTGTTAGATGTCAGAAATAAACAATGAGGTCAGCATGTTGTTGTTCTCTCAGAATTTCTGACATACATCAGATGGTACATTTCAGCATATTGTATTCACTTTCTTTTACTTTCCGGTGTATTATGGAAGATGAATTAAGCATTTATTATATATGTTATTCATAAAACTTAATGTGAACATTTAAATATAAATATTTCATATTAAAATATGGTCCTACAGTTTTAAGATAGAAAAGCAAAATTGAAACATTTTAGACAGATAATACAGCAAAAATTTTTGAATAAAATGGAAAAATTCCTTGGCAGATGTTTTATTTTTCAATACATTCTCATCATGAAATGTTTATAGTTTGTAAAATGGATTGATATATATAGAGTATTTTAGGGAAATTATTAATGTAAAACATTATTGAAATCACTATAACAGTACATAAAAGAATTTTTAAATGGGTGAAAAGTGTGAAGATGCAACAGCTGCTAGATAAGTGTTGCTGCAACAAAACTGGACTCCCAGTATTCCATTCCCAGAGATAACTTCCATCTGCTGTATGAAAAATGTTTATATACTGCAAAAATATAGAATTTTTTTAAATCTCAAGGTTGGAAAAAATTGTTGATTTGGAAATTAATCACTACTGAAGGAACATTTATATCCATACAGGTTATTTCTTATCTTTTTTCTTTTAAAAATCCATTTATTTTGAATAGTTGGGAACACAGAAAAGTAGAACTTCATAAGTATCAGATCCTTAAGCTAATTATTCAGAGAACACATTGTAAGTATGTAATTAGGGGCAATATTGTACAAAATTACATTCATAAAGAAATAGAATTTTTCCCTGAAGCAAAGATGAGAAGCCAAGTATTAAACAAGTAAAAATTAGGAAATTTCTTTGTTTACCAGCATACCTGATGTAGTGTTCCAATTGTATACAAGCCTGTAACCAAATTTTCAGAGACAAAAGCCTAAGTTTATAAGTTATGCCTTGAATAGCATAGTTTGTAGTTGTTACATATTTGAACTTTCATTCTATTGTGGTCTTATGTATGGCATTTAATTGATTTCCAACAAGTTAAAAGAAAAGAAAATTTTATATTTCTATTCTAACACTGAAGTGAAAGTATTCTTTCATTTAAAATAAGCATATTTTGTTTAAGATCAAGTATAGTAAGTATATTTCTGGTAGATTCATCTCTTAACTGTGATTTCATAAGCATGTAGGAAGCTCCCACTAAGCAAACTCTCCATCAGTGAAGATCAGCAACTATTCTCAAATTTACAGTTTAATATAAGCTAAAAGTCTTGTTTAAGATCACATTGCTAATATAGATAATTCTTGCTTTGCATTATAAAAATTCAGTCTTAACTAAAGAATTCTGAAAGAAATCTGCCTTCCACAAAAAATTTTACTATGCAATTCGTACTCCCTCCCTCCTTCTCGCTCGCTCTCTCTTTTCCTCTTCTCATCTCCCATTTCCCTGTCTACTTCTCTCCCTCCCTCTCCTCTTGTTTCCCTTTCTCCCTCCCCTCTTGTTTCCCTTTCTCCCTCCATCTGTCTCTGTCTCTGCTTCTGCTCCTCTCCTCCCCTGGTCTCCCACTCCCCATGCAAAATAAAACAAACCCCCAAAAAAGACAAACTAAAAACCCTCCAAGTAAAAGCAGGAGCTTGGTTTGAGATCTCTGAAGCCAAAAGAGGAGACTTTGAGGAAACCACCCACCCACTTCCAAGTCTAGCTCCATATGACTGTCTTCCAACCTTTCTTGTCTGCATGGGGACTATATGCCTATCCCTATCCCTGCCTTTATTTGACCAATTCTCTCCTGAGTCCATATTCTGACCTTAACACTGGTGTTCCTCCTGCTTTCTCTTCTCTGTCTCCAGCCTCCACATATCCTTGAACTTTGTGCCAGTCCCCTCCTCCTGTAGGCCCCTGGTCCATCTTTTGCCTCCCTCCTTTCCTTCCCCATCTCTGGGCAAATTCACATTACAAAATTGCTTTATGTGGAGATTTGCAGATAGTGCACATGAAGAGCTGTCTGTATATCAGAAGTCAGAATCAAACCCAGATCTCCCTGCTTCTGAAGCCTGCTCTCTGTTCTCCATGATACACATGATACACATCAATACACATTAAAGAATGTGTATTGATATTTATGGAATCTGAAAAACTACAGCAGATCATTACTGTGATGAAGAATAAACTGATTTAGGTTAATACAATGACGAATTTGATTCTAAAGGACTGGTGATAAAATATGGCTTTAGAAGAGAAATGATGGATTATGGGTATAGAATGAGGCATGTGTTGTTATTTACCAGGTATTTGTTCCTTTTACTTTTTTGTTATAAAGGAGTATGAGGGAGGAGCAGAATAACAGCAAATGACAATGATATAAAAAAAGGAAACCTAAAGTATCAATAAAACTTTAAAAAAAATAAACTGATTTGTATAAGGATTGATAATAGCCCTATCCACCACTCACCTTGGGCAAGTTGTTTCCTCAAGTGTAAGATGAAGTTGGAGTAGTTGAAATCAAAAGTCTTGTCATAAATCTGTGTACCTGTGATCTGAACCATAGGATACCTAGTAAAAAATCAATAAAATTAGTGCTTTTAGATCAGGAGACTGTTGCCATAAGTGATTTCTAGCCAAAAATGCTTGCTTATCATCGATAGCAAAAACAGTCTGCTAACTTGTTTGGTGACTACTCTAGGTAACTCTAGGTAACAGGTGACTAACTAAAACATGACTGGTTCTTTGTATTAATTATGGTAAACATAGTTGCCCATGCTTCATATAGCTTTATTCTGAGATGTTTCTACTTGCCCCTTTTTCTTCCCATGTGCAAACATGAACATCAAATTATTTAGGATAGGATTATAGGTATCCTAGGGAGCCCCAAGAAGTATTAGGCATAACTCTCTAAAATCACTTGCAAATATATTATTCCATTTATCTTACTCCAAGAATATCAGATATCTGAAAGACATATTTAGAATTTGCCCATGTAGTTCTTTTTCCCCTAAGTAAGCCAATATAGGTCCTAGTATGTATTCCAGAGATGTTCACTTGGACCCTAAATTAAAAGTAAAAACAAATTGCTTAAAAAAAGAAATTCTATCGCCTAAACCCACTAGAACCTTCACTGTAGTTCTAAATTAGGAAATGGTTCCTCCTGGCTAAATTTACCTTTTAAGCTCCTTATTTCCACAAAATAATTTTGCATTTATTATAGTTAAGGCTCCTGTTTCTTAAAATATAGATTGGTATACCAGCAGATAGAAAGGAGTTAATTCATCTCCTAGAGCGCCAAAATAAGATTGGAACTTTGAAGATATCATCTGAATTCACTAACTTCCTCTTAAAAAGATAAATTAATTTCCCCCCATATTTTTAATAATACATAGTATCTTTTTAAATTTGTCTTTTCAAAATTACTATAATCACTAGTCTTTTAGCAAATAATCTGCTTTTTTTTTTTTTTTTTTTTTTTTTTTTTTTTTTTTTTTTTTGGTAGATCTTATAATTTTATGGTTTTAAACTTTAGTTACCTTGAAGGAGACATCAGTTTAGGGTTTAGGTCTAAAATGTCTCTATAGTTCTAATTTGTGTGTATTTGCTTATGCAATTGGTTTCTTTTGTTAAGACATACACATAACTTTGAGCTTTGAAATGAATGGTAAAACTTGAAGAGCAGCCTAAGGTTATTGATTCATTCTTCTTTGACAGGTGAAATCATGGTAACAGCACTAACCACAGCAATTATGGCATTAAAATGTCAAAAAATTAGAGGTCAGAATAACAGATAATTTTCTTTCCTATGTCAGATTAAAAATTGACGCTTTGACAGCATAGGATCTCTGGCTGAGAAAATTATGACAGCTTAACTCATCTTGTACTTGTAAAGCAGTAATTGATAATGAACTTTATCATGACAGCCTTCTCCCGTGGTGAAACATGACAGAACAGTCCTAGTACAAAGCCAGTATCTCTTTCCTCAATATGTAAACACCAAATATAGTGGATATTTGATGATATTTCAAATTGTCTTAGCTCTTGATTTACATCATAATCTGGACTTTTTTTCCCCATGGATGAGCTAAAGTATTGGCTGAGTTTAAGTAAAGTTTAGAATGTTAATACTTAAAAAATCATTGAGAATATCACATTCAGTTTTGTGCCATCTTATTTATTCTATTCTTTGCTTCACATGTTAAGGTATACTCTCACCTCTATGCCTAATTAGTGGCAAGGCTGCAACAAAAACTAAGGCCGCCTTACCTCTAAGCCAGTATTTTTTTTGTACTTTTTTTTTTTTTTTGTCATTTGATTGTATTTTATTTTCTTTCTCATTTTTTCCTTTTTGATCTGATTTTTTTAAATAACTTTTTATTGACAGAACCCATGCCAGGGTAATTTTTTACAACATTATCCTTTGCACTCACTTCTGTTCCAATCTTTCTCCTCCCTCTCTCCACACCCTCCCCCAGATGGCAAGCAGTTTTATACATGTTAAATAGGTTACAGTTTATCTTAGATACAATATATGTGTGCAGAACTGATACAATATATGTGTGCAGAACTGAACAGTTCCCTTGTTGCACAGGGAGAATTGGATTCAGAAGGTAAAAATAACCCGGGAAGAAAAACAAAAATGCAAACAGTTTACATTCAATTCCCAGTGTTCTTTCTTTGGGTGTAGCTGCTTCTGTCCATCCTTGATCAGTTGAAACTGAGTTAGATCTTCTCTTTGTCGAAGAAATCCACTTCCATCAGAATACATCCTCATACAGTATCATTGTTGAAGTATATAATGATCTCTTGGTTCTGCTCATTTCACTTAGCATCAGTTCATGTAAGTCTCGCCAATCCTCTCTATATTCATCCTGCTGGTCATTTCTTACAGAACAATAATATGCCATACCATTCATATGCCACAAGTTACCCAACCATTCTCCAATTGATGGGCATCCATTCATTTTCCAGTTTCTAGCCACTACAAACAGGGCTGCCACCAACATTTTGGCACATGCAGGTCCCTTTCCCTTCTTTAGTATCTCTTTGGGATATAAGCCTAGTAGTAACACTGCTGGATCAAAGGGTATGCACAGTTTGATAACTTTTGGGGCATAGTTCCAAATTGCTCTCCAGAATGGCTGGATTTGTTCACAATTCCACCAACAATGCATCAGTGTCCCTCTTTTCCCACATCCCTTCCAACATTCCGCGTTATCTTTCCCTGTCATTGTAGCCAATCTGACAGGTGTGTAATGGTATCTCAGAGTTGTCTTAATTTGCATTTCTCTGATTAATAATGATTTGGAGCATATTTTCATATAGCTACAAATAGTTTTAATTTCTTCGTCTGAGAATTGTCTGTTCATATCTTTTGACCGTTTATCAATGGGAGAATGGCTTGATTTCTTATAAATTAGAATCAATTCTCTATGTATTTTGGAGATGAGGCCTTTATCAAAACCTTTGACTGTAAAAATGTTTTCCTAGTTTATTGCTTCCCTTCTTTTTTTTTTTCTTTTTTTTTTTTTTATTATAGTAACTTTTTATTGACAGAATCCATGCCTGGGTAATTTTTTTTACAACATTATCCCTTGCACTCACTTCTGTTCCGATTTTTCCCTCCACTCCCTCACCTAGATGGCAAGCAGTCCTATATATGTTGAATATGTCCTAGTATATTGCTTCCCTTCTAATCTTGCCCGCATTAGTTTTGTTTGTACAAAAACTTTTCAATTTCATATAATCAAAATTTTCTATTTTGTGGTCAATAGTGATCTCTAGTTCTTCTTTGGTCATAAATTCCTTCCTCTTCCACAGGTCTGAGAGGTAAACTATCCTATGCTCTTCCAATTTATTTATAATCTCATTCTTTATGCCTAGGTCATGAACTCATTTTGACCTTATCTTGGTATATGCTGTTAAGTGTGGGTCAGTGCCTAGTTTCTGCCATACTAATTTCCAATTTTCCCAGCAATTATTGTCAAATAGTGAGTTCTTATCCCAAAAACTGGGGTCTCTGGGTTTGTCAAACACAAGATTATTAAAGTTATTGGCTGTTTTGTCCTTTGAACCTAACCTATTCCATTGATCAACTAGTCTATTTCTTAGCTAATACCAAATGGTTTTGGTAACTGCTGCTCTATAATATAATTTTAGATCTGGTACAGCTAAGCCACCTTCATTTGATTTTTTTTTCATTGATTCCCTTGAAATTCTTGACCTTTTGTTTTTCCCATGTGAACTTTGTTGTTATTTTTTCTAGGTCATCAAAATAGTTTTTGGGGAGTCTGATTGGTATAGCACTAAATAAATAGATTAGTTTAGGAAGTATTGTCATCTTTATTGTATTTGCTCGCCCAATCCAAGAGCATTTAATCTTTTGCCAGTTGGTTAGATCAGGCTTAATTTGTGTGGAAAGTGTTTTGTAGTTTTGCTCATAAAGTTTCTGATTTTCCCTTGGCAGATAGATTCTTAAGTATTTTATACAATCAGTAGTTACTTTAAATGGAATTTCTCTTTGAAACTCTAACTGTTGGGTTTTGTTAGTGATATATAAGAATGCTGATGACTTTAGTGGGTTTATTTTGTATCCTGCAATTTTGCTAAAGGTGTGGATTGTTTCTAATAACTTTTTAGTAGAATCTCTGGGGTTCTGTAAGTATACCATCATATCATCAATAAAGAGTGGTAATTTGGTTTCCTCATTGCCTATCTTATTCCTTTAATCTCTTTCTCAACTCTTATTGCCAAAGCTAGCATTTCTACATTTTTTATACAATACTTTATTGAAAAAATTAGAATACTTTTACATATTTGAGCTTTAATCCTTTAAAGAACTGGGATGGCATTAGCATGCAAACTTCATCCATGAAAGCTGTCCTTCTGCCTTTTGAGAGATAACATAGTTTAAAAGTAGGCATCCTGCAGTTAATATGATGAACTTTGTTAAAGATAGCCAGGTTACTTCTCCTATTAGAGATTGTCAGTTTATTGCCAGACCATACCAAATAATTAAATTATAGTGAATATGATCTAAAAACTATTTAATAAATCATAAGTATTTTGTAATTTTTAGTGCTTCATCATTTTTTATATTGCTGTGCCCTAAATAGCAGAATATAAAAATGCTGATTATGGATTTCAAAAAAGGCATACAATCTATATAAACTGATTTTTACTATTTGTACTTTCATTTGAACAATGAAAAAATACTTTTAAATGGTTAATAAATGATTGTTTACATTGATAATCATAGAAATACTTGTATCAATCATATTACCTCATAGGCCAGATAATATGTGTATGTCAAAAAACATAACTTTTAAGTGACTATAAAATAGCTTTGTTTTCATGATAACCAGTCCAAAACATTGATCCATTAAAAATAACCACATTGGTTGTTCAGTCATATTAGCTAAAGCATTCATTTGATTAACTTAAAATTTTTTTCAACCATTTTTGTAGCACTATATAAAATCAGCTTAACTAAGCCATTTCTGTTGCATTCTTAGACACATTTTTGTCAAAACTTTCATTATGCCTAGGTTCTGAACAGTCATATTATGCAGAATACTTAGGCAAACCTATAGCCTATGTGGCCAAAATGAAAAATGATTAAAGTGACTATGTTTAACAATTCCTAAAAGCTAAACCTATAATATAGTTTTGCTAGCAGTCACAGAAATATATGATTGATGAAAAATAGCTGGTGTAGAGCTGTTTTTTAAACACAGAGTGCAATCTTGATCATATTTAAGTAATATAAAGTCATTAAAATGTGTTCTTTTATCCTATTTTTCTGTTACTGATTTTCTGGGTTTTACTTTTCTAGATTATATTTTCTTCTTTTATCTCTTTCTTTGATCTGACAAGAATAACAAAGCATCCCTTTGGATCTCTTATAGTGAAAATATGCCCACAGGACACAGAATAGATCACATCAGTTTTCACTTTATTTTCTTACTGAAATATTCCTTGCTACTACAGAGAACTGACATGATATGGCTGTCAAGAACCAACAAGACAGATATGTCTTTTGGACAAGATCTAGAATCTTGGCCTTCCTTGATGGTTAAATCCAAAATTTATGAGAAAAAAATTAATATATTTTATCATTCTGGTTTTCATAAAGACTTCTGGTGCTAGCTTCTAGCATTTGTTTGTTTTGATGTATATTACTTACTCTAGCTTTTTTCCTTTTTTATCCCCTTGCTTAGTGGTGGTAGAGTTTTGGTTTTTGTTTTTTTCCCCATTTCTGATTTCTTTGATCTGACAAGGGATTTCAAAACCACCCTTCTAGATCTGCTTGAATAAATCATACCCACAGTACTGCATATTTACAAATTCATGGAGGCCTTCTTGTCTCCACATATGGGATGGGAGATATGCTTCTCCAGGGAAGTAATTTCATGAAGAGATTATAACTAGTCAAAAACATTGATCCATTAAAAAATAATCACATTGGTTGTTCAATCATTTAGCTAAAGCAATCATTTGACTTTGATGACAAAATAGTTGATAAGGATTTCCAAAAGTCTTGAATTTGTTTCTGTAATAATTATAATAATGAGAATTTTCTTGAAATAAAAGCCTTAATAAATTCAAAAGCAAAAATCATAATGGAAATGAACAAAATAAACATCAAAATATGGAATTAAATTGAGATTCTCTTGAATTTCATAAGAATTATTTAAAAAAAAAATAAAGAACATGACCCTTGACATTAGACTGGAAAAGACCTTAGAGATCTGGTAGTCTATGTAATTCTTATTATTTATAATAAAACTTGGAGGACCAAGATGTCATCCTTCAATCTGAGAATAGAATTAATATCAAATAAAAATAGCATCAAATTTATTTTGATTAATG